>NC_091953.1:138150509-138763106 GCF_031021105.1 Erythrolamprus reginae | reverse complement strand
TTCCATATTTTAGCCACAATCAATAAAGCCAACTTTATATTCCTTTCTTTTGCTTCTAACAATGGAACGGAAGCAAGGAAAATTTTGCTAGTTTTTAAAGATGAATCTTTGTGTGGTTTCTGTGGAAGGGATTATTTTTAAGTGACTGAGCAAAGCCACATTCTGTAAGTGGGTGAGGGCATAGATGGCTGTGTATTTCCAGGGTTTGTGTTTTTTTTAAAGAACATCACTGAAAGGCCTTTAAAATTATTCCCAACCTTGAAGTTGCCTCAGTCGCTTGTTGGTGGTTGGCTACATAATTTTAGCCCCCAAAAGTCATTCAGTTTTTTCTGCTCATTCTTAGCAGGGAACAAAAGGCATATACAATGGTATGAGTGAGATGCGTTATTTCTCTCCTCCCCCCCCCCCCTTTGCCTAGATACCGGCAACTATTGAGTGAAATCCACCAGTGCTACCTCAATCAGAGGGAACAGTTGTTGGGGCCGAGCATCACTAGCACTGTCACAGAATTAACGAATCGAAACAACAGAGATCATTGTGCTCTGGTAAAATCATATTTTTGCTGTTTTATCTTTCCCTGTTTGCATTTTTGTTTTTTAATGACATGTTGGCTCCTTTTGAATGTAATAGAAAAATACTTTGCTCACATAAATATGTTGTGTTTCTTCTCTCTCAATTTTATTGTGCAGCAAGCCTGTTTTTTCTTAATTTTCTTAGATCAAACTGGCCTAGGGAACTTTGGTTTTATTTGTCCAATTTGCTCATAGGCCAAGACCTTTTTAATTCACTGTGGTTTGAAAGATCCCAAAGAGAGATAGAATTTATTTGTTTCATGCTGACGAAAACCTGAGTGGCGTGTAGTTGAGTAACTGTGTTTCCCAACCTGAGTGGCAACAGTGACTTATATCTTGACTGAAACTGGGGGACAGTCCAGCCCATAAATTCTAAGGTTTGCAGAGTAGAAACAGGAGGAGCCAGGGCTGAGCCAGCAGTGCGAATTTAGCGCAGCTGTGGTGGGATAGCTTCGGGGTGTGCAGCGAGCTCTTCCTCACGGCCAGGTCAGGAATCCTTGGTGCCATCTCAGCCTGAGGGGAACCGGATCAGGGATTCTGACCGACAAGGTCTTGAGCTAACCATCCATCTGTTGATGACTGACTCCAGGTCCGAAGTGGCTGTGCCTTCATGGTCCATGTGTGCCAGGATGAACACCAGCTCTTTGACGAGTTCTTCACAAAACCAACACCCAAACTGGAGTAGGTGACCCGTGCAATATTTTCTCTTACTGTACGAAACCCTACAGGTAGTGTGGAGAAAAATGGCCTGTTTTATTTAGCCTGGTCAGGAAAGACTTCATGGGCTCAACCCATACAGTCTGGAGGGAAGTGTCTTTAATAGGAAAGGGAACCCAAGAATAAGGGGGCACAATCTGAGGTTAGTTGGGGGAAAGATCAGAAGCCACGTGAGAAAATATTATTTCACTGAAAGAGTGGTAGATGCTTGGAACAAACCTCCAGCAGACGTGGTTGGTAAATCCACAGGAACTGAATTCAAACATGCCTGGGATAAACATAGATTCATCCTAAGATAAAAATACAGGAAATGGTAGAAGGGCAGCCTGGATGGACCAGGAGGTCTTTTCCTGCCGTCCATCTTCTCTGTTTCTGTTCATCCACCGTTATCTGGATCCATTGGGTTTCATTCCTGGGTGGAAAGGGCTGGTCCTCGATTGAAGCTCCTGATCGTTTGGTGTGTGTGTTCTTCTCTTTTGTTAGTGAGCTCCTGGAAAAGCTATGCGTGTCTTTATACGACGTCTTTAGGCCGCTGATCATCCACGTGATCCATTTGGAGACTTTGTCTGAACTCTGCGGGATCCTTAAAAATGAAATGTTAGAAGACCACGTGCAAAACAACGGTAAGCGTAACAAATAAGAATCGAACAATTAAAAAAACAAGAGCATACCTTTTAAACATGGCTGGATAGTGTGTACATAGGTAGTCCTTGACTTGTGGCTGATCACTTAACAACCTTTCACACTTAAACACCAAGCTCCTTAGAACCCAAACTCAAAATTATACCCCTTGACTTATTCCCCTGACACAACTGACTGCAAACACACACACACCCCACCACCACCGGTCTTAACATTAGTAGCTAGCATTATTAGGTAAATGTATACAAGTACAATTGTTATGGTTTTGTTCTTGGACGTCTGTCCATTCTGTGCAGAGGCAGCACATCGTCCCCCAGTTGGACAATGAAACAGAAGGGCAGGCGAAGGACGTTTGCAACAAGAGCTCCATCCTGAATTCAGGAACTTTTAGGACAATGCCGTTTTCACCCGGGTAGAATCAGTACAATGTTTCTCAGCCTTGGCGACTCTGAGGACCTGTGGACTTCACTTCCCAGAATTCCCCAGCCAGCATGAATTCCATGGCTGGCTGGAGAATTCTGGGTCCTTGAGTTGCCAAGGCTGAGAGAGCCCCAGGGTAGTTAGTGTGTTTTGGGGGTAACTGGGAGAAAGGTGAACTTTTCATTTTCTCCACAGCGAAACAGCTGGGTGCTTTTGCTGCTGGAGTGAAGCAGATGTTGGAGGATGTTCAAGAGCGGCTGGTGTACAGGACCCACATCTACATTCAGACGGATATCCTGGGCTACAAGCCTGCCCCCGGGGACCTGGCCTACCCTGCCAAGTTGGAGATGATGGAGGTAAGGGGGGGGGAGAAGTTTGCAAAGGAAAACAAGGCGCCATCTCGACAAAAGTCGGGTGAGCCTGGGGGAGGCAGCTGGGACATTGGTGCTTTCAAAGGGGCCACAGAGGGAGGCCTGAAACATTGCCATGCTGCCACTGGATTTGGGGCATCAAACTAGGTTGAGAAGCTCCTAAGAAAATTGCACAAAGTTCTGTCCCATGTGAACATAGAAGAAGTCCTCGACTTACAATTAACCCTGCAATTTCAGTTGTGGGTCATTAAGCAAAATGCCCCACTCTGGGTGGTTGTCTTTCTGGCATGCCAGTATTGATGGATGTTGAACAAAAATGACATTCCCTTAATGAGATTCGGTATAATTTCAGTCCACGGTTCTGCCACACCAGGCGCTATTTTTGCAGAAAGGTCTTTAACTCTAGAGAGTCCTTCTGTGTTGAGTGAAGTGGAGACGGAGGACAGAGGGAGAAATAGATGCACAAAGAGCATCTGTAACAAGTGATAAAAGAAAGCAAACATCTTTTATGGTTTTTTCCTGGCAGCAAATTGCCCAGAGTTTGAAAGAGGAAGAGAAGAAGTGGCCGGCCGAGGCTTCCTTGCCAGCTGCAAACCCGGAAGATCCAGGCAGCTGCAGCGAGGTGAAACTTGGTAGGTATGTGCAGCGGTGCAAAGTTGTGTCCTTGAAGAAGTCGGCTGCTAATAATTGTATTTGGACACCCGGTCCTCAGTGTCTAGAAATCCCAGGAGGGACACTAACAGAAGCCACTGCCTTTGAAAGACCAGACCGGTTGTGACTTTAGGCTGCTGGACATTTCCTGGACATTGTTTGGTTTAACAACCAGTTCTTGCCTTGCCTTGCCAGAGCCCGGTGCCTCCGTCCACAGGCTTTGAAAACAGTCTTGAGATCAGGAGAAAAGGGCAGGAGCTTCCTTTTGCCTTGTCTCGGGACAGTAGATGTCATCCTAGGGTGCGGTAGGGAGATGACCCCTGGCTATCTAACTAGCCCTCGATCTCAGCACCTGGAGGAGGAGCCTGGCTGGCTGGGGGACTCCAGGAGTTGAAATCCAGCCCCCTTGCAGGTTGCCAAGCTTGAGGGAACAATGATCTAAGCCCTCCCTCCGTCTTCCTTTGCAGACCCGAGGCTGGAGCCTTGTAGCCCCAGAGCCCATCACTCCGTGTCTCCTGCCGACCTCCACGGGATGTGGTACCCGACTGTGCGGAGGACCCTGGTCTGCCTCTCCAAGCTTTACAGGTGCATTGATGTAAGCAGCTAACGTTATTGTTGTTGCTGTTGTTATTATTTTATTCACAAAAATCACCCAGTAACACACAGCAAATGGGGTTGATAATGCTGGATTTTGTATCACAATATATCACAAGTTGAACATTTCCCAAGTGTCTCGGACTGTGTGATGTATTTTCGTGTGATGCCTTTTGCAACGGACGGGTCCTGGTTTTGTCCATGTTTATTGTTTCCAAATGCCAGCTGAGGCCTTGTGTGGGGGGGCCACCTGTGCTGGTTGTGCCAGAGTCATTGCAGTTCAGTTTGAAGATCCTGATATCGGCTACGTTTTTCTTGCTGTTTTTCATCAATTCCACTGTCACCTGGTATGGCGACATCAATGATCCACACTTTCTTTCTTTCCCACAATCATGAGATCTGGTGTATTGTGTAGCAAAACCTTGTCAGTTTGAATTTGAAAGTCCCAAAGTATTTTGGCATGTTTGTTGCTTTATTATTATTATTGTTGTTGTTGTTGTTATTATTATCAATCATTCAATCAATCATTCATTCATTCAGGAACATAAATCTTTCCCATTTATTGCCGAGTAGGTTGGGGTAAATAAACCGCAGGTCACCAGGTAAAGGGAGGGTGGCCGCTGTATGGTCTGTGTCCACTATGAACGGCTGCCCTTTCCGCCTTCTGCAGGGAACGGTCTTCCAAGGGTTGTCGCAGGAGGCGCTTTCGGCCTGCATACAGTCCTTGCTGGTGGCTGCAGACTCCATTGCCAAAAACAAGGTCAGTTATAATAAGTGCCCGTCCACAGCAGGAGGGGAGGGGCAGTCACTGGCCATGGCGGGAGGGGGGGGGGCAACGGGGTTTGCTCCAGTGAATCGGAGCCTGTCCAGTTTGCCTCCCGTCACTCTGGGGGGTCCTCAAAACTGCTCCCAGCTTATTTTGTATCAGTTGCAGGTCAGTGCTCTGTGTCCACCGGCCTTGACTCCTGATGTTGCTCTTGTCGTTTAGACTCCCATCGATGGTCAGCTTTTTCTCATAAAGCACCTTTTGATCCTCCGTGAGCAAATTGCTCCCTTCCACACCGAATTCACAATTAAGGAAATTTCACTGGATCTGAAGAGAACCAGAGGTATTGGGTTGTGTTGAAATAGCCCTTGGACTTGTATACCGCTTGTATACTGCTTTTCCAGCCCTCTCTAAGCTGTTTCCAGAGAGTCAGCCTCTTGCCCCCAGTAATCTGGGTCCTCATTTGACACACACCCCCTGGGAAGGACGGAAGGCTGAGTCCACCTGGAGCCGGTGGTGGGATTGGAAGTGCTGAACTAGATAGATAGAAAGATACCATGGATACATAGGATAGATTGGGTTGGGTTGGGTTGGATTGGATTGATTGGATTGGGTAGGTAGGTAGGTAGGTAGGTAGAGCATTTAGATTTTATCTACTGCTTCACGGTGCTTTTCCATCCCTCTAAGCTGTTTCCAGAGAGTCAGCCTCTCGCCCCCCACAGTCTGGGTCCTCATTTGACACACACACACCCCCCCGGGAAGGAGGGGAGACTGAGTCCACCTGGAGCCAGTGGTGGGATTTGAACTGCAGAACAGCACTCACTGCGCCACCAAGGCTCATGTGTGCCTGAGGGATGACAAATGCAGCAGGGATGAGAAAGCCTTCAGCCAAGGGTCTTCCTCCTGATCAAGGTCAACCCTTGTGAGAAGCCAGGCAGGACGCAGGACGAGATCAGCTAAATGCACTTTATTATAAGGCTGCATTAACAGAATGTTGCGAGGCTAAAAATACAGACTTCCTGCCCTCGGTTGTTGTCCACAGTGGGTGTGTTGGGTCAGAAACTGGGTACAAAATGCATTTCAGTGAAAACGTATCAATAGATTGAATCTCTCTGGAGGTTCCCAGATTGCCCCAAAGGGGCTTGAGTGCCCTTCCCAGAGGGCTCCCCAGACCTCCTGCAGAAAGCCCAGCTCCACAGCAGTTCCCAGAAGGCTCCCTACCCCCCCACTGGCACTGCTCGGGTGACACCCCCACCCCAGGACACAGATAAAACCTCCAGGTGGCCTGAAGGGGTGTGCCGGCATCCCTGGGGCCGTGGGGCTGTAGCCCTCTGCTCCGGCCTAGATGGGGTTTTATTGTTCCATATGGTTTCATGGTGTATGCTGCCCAGCGTCCATCAGGAATTGGGCGGCTTATAAATCCAATAAACTAAAATAAAAGTAAATAAATAAAAGAATGCAAATGACCGGATGCCTGCAAGGAGTGTCAGTCCTTCCATTCCCCAACCCTTCAGTCAGAGCTGACGAAGCTCCTGGGATGAGAAGCAAAATGTCTTCAAGGAAGGAACAAGGAAATCCTCTTGGAAAAGCACACACAGATTATTATAGGGTATGGGAGAAACTTTATAATGGGCTAAAACAAAGGAATTGTTAACTAAGTAAAGTCAGATGGAAGGTCCAAAAAGATCAACAATTGTTATGCTTATTTTTTTTTAATTAAAATGCGAATTTCCCCCCCTATTTCTCCTTTTTTAAAGAGAGGTAAACTCAATATGCAGACAAAAACGTTAACAAAACAATGTCAATGTATATATCTCTGTTTGAGCTTCTGACAGAAACTGGGATGTAATTATCCCAAATGTGTGTATGGGGGGGGGGGTTGTATGTGTTGTTTATGTGTGTTTTGTTTTAATTTAAAAAAAAAATAAAAAGAAAAGCAAAAGCACCTTTGGGATTATCAGCAGGCTGGATACTGCTAAGAAAACATCAAAATCACATACTTCCCAGGCGTAGAAAAAGCCTCTGTGTGGTTTCTGTGTGAGATGAGACTTCAATTTGGATTCATCAAATAAAACATTCCACAAATCTCCCCCCACACCCTCCCCTTCCCTCAGATGCTGCCTTCAAAATCCTGAACCCCATGACCGTCCCCCAGTTCTTCCGGCTGAGCAGCAACAACGCCATCATACGCTTCTTGCTGGAGGTAAAAGGGAACTTCGTGCAAATGGGGGGGGGGGGATGGCGAATTCTGAAGACCCCTCTGCCTTCAAGGGAATGGAGCCCCTCCCTTATGAAACGCCTGGGTCTCTTCAGCCTTGAAAGAGGGCGTTGAAGGGGGGACTTGATCGAAGGGTATAAAATCACGCATGGGATAGAAAAGGCGGGTGGAGAGAAATCATTTTCTCTGTCACACAATACTAGGACGAGGGGGCTCTCCGTGAAGCTCACAGGTGAGAAAGTGAGGACAAATCAAGGGAGATATTTCTTCACCCAGGGGGTCCTTGGTTGATGGGATTCCCTTCCAGAAGAGTTTGTGACAGGTGTCAGCCTGGAGAGCTTCAAGGCAGGATGAGACAGATTCACAGAGGGTGTCAGGTGTATCATAGGTGGTGATTGAAACGGAGGTCCATGTGCTGCTTCTTATGTTGGTGGAGGCAGGCAGGGTTCCCTTGGGTCCCATGTGTTGGGGGTCCAGGGAAAGGGAGGGTCTTGCCTTCTCTTTCTGCTCAAGATCCCCATAGACAATTGGGGGGCCATTGTGTGGGACACAGAGGGCTGGACTCGATGGGCTGTGGCCTGATTCAGCAGGGCTCTTCTTAGATTCTCATGTCCCCCGTGTAGGGCACGCCAGAAATCAGGGAGCATTACATTGACTCCAAGAAGGACGTGGACCGGCACTTGAAGCTGGCCTGTGAGCAGTTCATTCAGCAGCAGACCAAGCAGCTGGTGGAGCCCCTGCAGGACTTTCTCTCCAAGGTATGGAAAGTGCTAGAAATCCATGGCTATCATCGGTTTGACCTCTCTGGGCTGGACATTTGGTCCTTTTATTCTAACAGGTAAATTCTTTTTTATTTTTCTCCACTCATAAACACAAACACTTTTCACATACCTCCGATATTCAGTACAATACAATAATTGTCCTTTTGGTATATATCATCAAACAAGTGCCTCCCTCCTCTACTTTTATCACCTGGATGACCCACTGTGGCATTTTTCAATGTCCTTATTCACATTTACCACACTGTTAGCTGTTACATCTCATCAATTGCTTTGACTCACCTATTTAATTTGAGCCTTAATAATTCTTTTCAACTATCATACATCTTATTTATTTCAGAAATATTTCTTAACCATTATACTAATTGCCTTTTTAAAAAAATTCCTAATTCTTAAATATTAATTATCCATACATGACATCTCACATAGGATTTAGATGTTCTTTTATTTTGTTTCCTAAGAAAGGGGCCCCCTGTGAACGGGCAGGTCCACTGCTGGGGGCCCAGTTAAAGCACCTGGGGGCTTCAGAAGCTTTTTTGAGCCAAGGGAAGGGGGTGTTATACACCTATTTCACGTCCTTTTCCTCCTTCCTCCCTTCAGGTTTCAGCCTTGACTGCAGTGGCTTCTCAGAGTGGCCCGAAATACAATCTCTCGCAGCAACCTTGGGCACAACCAGGTAGCTTTTTACAACAGTGGCTGTGAACTGTGTTAATTTCCAAGACTTTTGAAATAAAATCACTGCTGCACGTTTTATTCAGCAGCTACAACCCATGGGCTTGACTGCTCTCCCAATCAGCTGCAATGGCTTTTCCATTTAATTATGCCAAATATTAAAAGGAGAAATGGATTTTGTATTTTGAAGCGGAGCCCCCTCTCAAAGTCTGCGTGGTCCCTTTCAGCTGCCATCCCCCAGGGGGGATCGACTTAGCCACCTGTTGAAATTACAAGAGACCCCGTTACAAAACAACGGGTCTGCTTAACTATACCTGCAAAAACAGGTGATGTCCGGTTAAATCAGGCTACCCGATTCCTGGCTTTGCAACTATCACAACTTGTTGCGACTGGAATTTTGGGGCTCTAAACTGTAGCTATAAATCAAGAATTATTTGTAATCACCCCCTACTTTCTTGTTGATTTCGGAGTGTTTTGTATATAAATTATGCAGATTACTTGCGGGACCACTTTCTGCCACATGAGTCCCAGCCTCCTCCAGGTCCCGTCAACTAGACAATGTCACTTGGCAGGGCCTTCTCTGTGGGGGGGGGGCACCCTCTGGAATCGGTTCCCCCAGGAGATCCACACTGCCTCCACCCTCCTCGCCTTCCACAAGAGTCTGAAGACTGACAAATGTTTTTATGGCTGCTGTGTGAATGGGTGTGACTGTTTGCTTAGTTTTTAATTGAGTTGAATTTGCCTCTTGCAATTGTTGTTTTCATAGTTGTGAGCCGCCCCGAGTCCTCGGAGAGGGGCGGCACATAAGTCCAATAAATGAGTGAGTAGCCAGTGGAGAGAAAAGCCTCGTAAAACACAGGGAGTGAGCAGGAGAGAGATTGTCCGAGAAGGGAACCGTCTGCAGCCCCTTTGTGTCTCTCTTTTACTTGCAGTGAAGATCAATGACTTGGTGTCATCCACCTACAAGAGAATAAAAACAAAGCTGCCCTCAACCTTACAGAGCATGTCGCTTTACCTGTCCAATAAGGACACCGAATTCATCTTGTTCAAGCCGGTCCGGGTAAGTCTTCGGGGGTCACGTGTCAATACATTGCATTGCTCTCCATCACTGCACTGGTCACTGCCAGAGTTCTCACCCTGGGCACTTTTCTCTGGGATCCTGGGAATTGAAGTCCCCACATGTGAAAGTCCATGGTTCAGACCGGCCCTTCAGTCCCTGGGGCTGCGTGTGTGTGTGTGTGTATGAGACAACTGAACAGGGTGACTTCTAGGTGCCTGCAAGATTGGGTGGAGGACTGTTGCCCAACCTTGGAGCTCAGGATTCATGCACCTGTTGCCTTTAAGATAGTCAAGTCACAAGGATTTATTTTCCCTTTTCCATCAAGAACAATATCCAGCAAGTATTTCAAAGGCTGCACGCCGTCTTGAAAGAGGAATTCAATAATGAAGACCTCCAGATTATAGCGTGTCCATCAATTGAACAGGTTAGATAATAACAGTTTATTTCCTTGTCTTTTTTAAAGTTTCTTTTTTTTAAAAAAATATTATTTTGGGAGCAAAATTTTAGGTACAAAATTTATGGGGAGAATGTAGAAAGGCTGGATGGGAGACATGGGTAATTTTAATTCCTGAAGTGGCAAAATGCATTTGTCTTTCAGGTAAATCTCCTTTTGTCGATAACAAAGTGATAACCCGGCAGCCAAACTGCCCAACGCTGCTTCATACCATCCATCCGTGGTGGTTGGAGGCCCCGTCTGAATGGCTTTCACCTTTGTGCCTCCCACCTGTCGTCTCGCTCAAAGGAGGTGAAGAGATATTGCTGCTGTTGCGCAAATTCAGAGGCATTGCCAAAGGTTCGCAAGAAGGGCGGCAGCTCCCTTGATGGAAAGAGGCCTGGGGCTTGAACGCCTCTGCTCCGTTTTGGTATCCAGAAAATGGAGCTGCTTTTCCAACTTCCTCAAAGTAATGTGGAACAACTCCAATTTGGAGAATGGATGCCTTTTATTCACAAACATCAGGACCACTTTAAAGTGTATGTACAAGCCCTCCCACAAGATTCCTGGTAACGTTGCCAATAATGAGCACTATTACATTATTCATACATGTCAACAAATCATCAGACTTTGTCGAGTTTTGTAAGTGGAGACGGTGAATTTGTGGAGGATGCCATATCATCAGATTATGGTAGAGGCATAGCACTTCATGTCATCTACTTTGAGACACTAGTGGGGGGTTTTCCTCCTAAATCTTTATACTGACGAATGCTGACATTCTGCTGTTTTTATTCCTTGCAAATAGGTTGCTTTGCCTTAAAAATTATGTCTACTGGTTATGCAGAAAATATGGTGCAATGGTAGTAAATTCCTGTTTGATGGGTTATGACTGAACTAAAATTATTGTGTGGAAAATGTGATGTGGAAAGATTGGGAGAATGGAGTATGTAATTGAAGGGTAAATCTGCAAGATCTACCACAAAAACAGAAGCAAACTCTCCTCGTTTTTTTCCATAATTAAATCTTTACTTGAATTGGAGCAGTGTGTTGGTTGCCGTGAAGTTACAAAAAGACTTTTCTACACATGGATTGTTGTGCATTTCTGCTGGGCATGGAGAAGTCGTCAAGTTTGCATTTTACATCTAGTACATATGGCATTACAAATAAGATTTTTAAAAAATTATATTGTTTGGGGAACCCAGATACTTTTAAAATGAAGTGTGATTATATACATTTCTGTTTAAAATATTGGTATTTAGAAAATAGTTCAAATACTAAAGGTTTTGCAGAATCCAGACTTTGTTCTCAATTGCTCCGTTTAATCTTAGACCCATACTGTTTTTAAAATCTTATATTTCAATTCTTTACAGAGAAAAATTAATTTTAAAGAGCCGAAATCAATGTTGTTTGTAATCATTACAAAATAAGTGGCATCAGATTTTATTCTAATCCACATAGTTAAGTGAAAAACACATGTACAATATCAGCTGTGAATCTGAGTAGATTTTCATCCAACTAGACTGTGAATAAGTATATTGTATCTTAAAGAAGTTGGAAGTGGGTTATTTAAATGCTTTACATTCTAAAACATATCTTCTATTACAAACATGAACATTATTTTATTATTCAGTGACTTTCCAAATCACAGAATAAATACATAACCTGTACAGATAGTTAGCTAAATAAACTGTATATAATTTTTCCAATCTTTCTGTGTGATCTTGTTCTCGGGTTTTGTTTTGTTTTTTAAAGTTTGCTTTGTTATTCTGGAAGGGTTTTGTTTTATCCAATATTCTTCAGGAAACTTGTTGAAGCCTTTTAGGTCTTAATTGCAAATGCAGACATATTCTCCACGGCATAGCCGTCTCCGTTCTCTTCTCTTCAGGTCCTTTTAAAACGCACAGACTTTAGGCTTAATTGATGTAAGGAAGGAAAAAACAACAACCTTCAAGTTCTGTATTGAAAGTGCATGTAGTCAAAAGTGATTAAAAGCAAGAAGGGATAGAAAAGGTTGCCAGAACATCTCAGACGTTGGGCCTTTTAGAGAGATTTAGGTGGTAAATAGAGCTGAGCCCTCCAAGAAGAGGATACATTGAAATAAAGGTGCAGCCAAGATTTTTTTTTTTAAATGTGTGCATGTATGTTTGATGCCTTGTTGGCTCCTGGCAACTGCCTAGATTCATCCGCAGCCTGAAAAGTCCTTGGCAAAGTGTGTGTGTGTGTGTGTATAGGTGTGTATACTTCGCCAGTGTCTCACAGTTGAGAGAGCAAGTTAAGCTGCTTGTCATGTAATTCTAGTAGCTACCTCCACAGCTGAGCTAAAATTCAATGCACATCATAAATTAATAAGTTTGAATAACTCTGATCTAATCAGAGGCAGTTTTATGGTTTTAGATTAGTTATTTATATTAATTGGATTAATAATGCTATTTGTTAAAACAGTTTAAGCATTGGAGTGTTAGGCGAGGCTAAGAAAGTTTATTTAGAGAGATTTTGTAAGCTGTTAAAAATGTTTTTGTTTAGCTTTTGAATATTCAGATTTGTTTAAAATGTGGAATGTTGGAAAGAGGAATTTATGAAGATTTAATTGAGTATAGAAAAACAAGATGCTCCATTAAGGATGTACAGTATTGGATTTTAAAATGTTAGATATGTATATTGTTAGATGATGGTTATATATTCTGTACCAATGTATGTTTTATTTATTATTTTATTTGTTTATCGGATTTATATGCCACCTCTCTCCGAGGACTTGGGGCGGCTTATTTTTAAGGTGGAGAAAAATAAAATAATTTATACACACACACACACCAAAGGTCATCCTGGGAACTGACGTAACCGGGCCATTGTGTCTAACCCTGCAGGCAGGATGGGTGGCTGCGGTTCAGAGCTCGGCCTCTGCCAACAGCAGCCAATTTACTTGGCATTCAAGGCTCTCGATTGCTATGGAAACCCTCTCTGGAGCTCCTGAAATTGACCTGGATACGCAAAGCAAAGGGAAGTGGCAGAACTCAAAATCTAAAATCCCACTTGACCTTGCAAGGTGGCTAGCCCTCAAGAGACCCCGTCCTCTAAAGCCACCGAGAGCTGCAGAAATAGTTTAGCACAATCCAAAGCAGCATCTTTTCTTAAAACTGAAATATAATAATAATAATAACAACAAACCTTCCCACCAGAGAGCTGAAATCTCCCAACACAATGAGCTTAGGACCATGACGGCGAACCTATGGCATGCGTACCACAGGTGGCACACGGAGCCATATCGGAAGGCACACGAGACTTTGCCAGGTTTCAGCTCTGGTGCATATGTGCACGCTGACCAGCTGATAGCTGACCAGCTGATATTTGGCCTTGGGAAAGGTCATTTCATCCTCCAGACGCTTCCAGGAAGCTTCCCCGAAGCCCCAGAGGCAAAAAAAACCCAGCGGGCAAACCGGAAGTTCGGAAAAACACACTTCCTGTTTGCCCATTGTGCTGTTTTTTGCACTCCAGAGGGTTCAGGGAAGTTTTTAGACTTTTAAATGTATTTTCGTTATTTTTAATTTTAATTATTAGATTTGTCATCATGTATTGTTTTTATCACTGTTGTGAGCTGCCCCGAGTCTCCGGAGAGGGGCGGCATAAAAGTCTAATAAATAATAATAATAATAAACCAGAAGTGAGTTTCCCCAAACTTCCGGTTTCTCCGTTTGTTAATTTTTTTCACCTACCAGGCTTCAGAAAGGCCTGTGCGCGGGGGGGGGGGCAGCATGGAGCGAGGTGTGAAGGTGCCCCGGTCTTTCTGTGAAGTTCGGGTAGCAATTGCACCAGGAAGGGCTGGGCCCTCTTCGTCTTCCTCCCAAGCGGAGCGTCTTGCAATGGGTATCTCCCAGAGACCAAGGAGAGCCCACAGAGTCGGCCTCCACCAGGTTCCATCAACTAAGCCATGCCGGTTGGCGGCACCGCAGGGGAGGGCCTTCTCTGTGGCTGCCCCGGCTCTATGGAGCTAACTCCCCCCCCCCCGATGTCCGTACTGCTCCCACTCTTCTGAAAGGATGTGAAGACCTGGCTGTGCTGGCAGGCCTGGGGGCTCTGAAGCTGACGTCTGTCACGGCCAGGTATACTGTGTGTGCTTATGTCCGTCGCCTGGATTGATTGAGTCATGGGTTTTTTTAATTGGGATTTAGAGTTTTAGATTTTCCTTATTTGGCTTCTTTTTTATTGTATTTGTATTTTTATATTATTGTAAGCCAGCCTGGGATGGATGGATGGATGGATGGATGGATGAGAGAGAGAGAGATTACAATTATAACAACATAGGACTCCAGAGCATCATAAGGACTAAGAATTTTGCTCCTTCTGCAGATATATAAAAAATCAAGGGAGCCCTCAAAGAACCCACCCTAGGGCTCAACCAATGAAATATTCTCATTGAATCCTTTGTTCTGTACAAAGTTGAATGTGCTGACAACAGAATGAAATTGACTGTCAATCAGTGTTGCTTCCTAAGTGGACAGTTGGACTTCACAGAAGTTTGATTTCCTTGGAGTTACATTGTGTTAAGTGTTCCCTCTATTTTTTTGAATGGAGGTTATAGAGGAGATACTCATAGCAAAATATATCAATGAAAGAATAGAAGGAGATAAAGGAACAGAAGAAAGGTAGAGGAGATATAGGAGAGCAATAGGACAGGGGACGGAAGGCACGCTAGTGCACTTGTACTCGTATTAGATGAGATGAGATTATAATCCAGAGCATGATGCTATGGTCTTTCGAGACTGAAGGATGCCAATGCAATTATATTATTATTATATTCTATGTCAAACATATACAGTATAGGATAGTGGTAGTTTGTAGAAACGTAAGTAAAAAGTAAGGATACAAGAGGGCAAGAGGACAGGGACGGGAGGCCCGACGCTACCGAAGGCAGAGGAAGCGCTTCCCCGCCGACCGTAACGCGCGTTCACACGACGCGCGTGGGTTTCTACAGGCTTCGTGACGTCAGCGCGGCCGCCGTCCCAGGGCCTCATTTGCATAGCCCCTCCCGGCGCCCAATCCCGCGAGGCGCCCTGCTTTGCATAGGAGAGCCGGGCCAATCCGCGAGCGAGGGGCCGGGCCACCACGTGCTGTTGCTAAGCTTCGGCTTCGGGGTTGTTGCTATAGCGGCCGGCCTATCAGCGCCCGCGACGCCAGGGCCGTTCAGATGCGCCCGCCTCCGAGGGGCGGGTCCGGCCTCCCCGTCCGCGGTGGCGATTGGCTGCTGGGCGGCTCCTCCTCGGGCGACTGGCGGGCGCGGCTGCCCGTCGAGCTGCCAACCAACGGGGCGGGGGGAGGCGGCGCACCCGGGGCCCGAGCCCGAAGCTGAGGCGGCGGCGGCGGCGATGGAGTGGAACTCGCTGCTGATGCTGCTGGAGGCCGCCGAGTACCTGGAGCGTCGGGAGCGGGGTGCGGCTGGCGGGGCCGGGCGGGGTGCGGCGGCGGCGGCGGGCGGGCCGGGGGCTTCTCTGACGCGGCGCTTTCTCCCCTCAGAGGCCGAGCACGGCTACGCCTCCGCCCTGCCCTTCGAGCGGGCCTGTGCCCGGAGGAGGAGCGCCGCCAGGAAGGGGCCCGGCAGCCGGTGAGTGGCCCTCGGGGGGCAGGGAGCCGGGGACCCCGCCGTCTTCCCCGCACCGGGGCTCCTTCCCTCGCAGCGCCGCCGCCACGTCCCCGCCCCGAGGCCCTCCCGGGGATGGAGGGAGGCTGCTCCGGGGGCCTCCTGGGCGGAGGAAGGAGGCGGTGTGTGGGAGGACGGAGGCCCTGAGGGGAGCGGACTTCAACTCCCAGGATGCCCCGCACGGAGCGGGTGAGGGGGGGCGGAGTCTCAGCGGGGCTCCTCGCCCAATGAGCGTCCTCGGGGGGCGGGGCCAAGGGGGGAGGGGCTTAGAGAGACTGTCCCTTGGCCCTTCCCCCTCCTTCCTACCCTCTCTGGGCAAGAAGAGCTTTTTAATTTTTATTTGTGCAATTTATATGCCGCCATTTATATGCACTGGGCAGTTTACAGTAATAACGGCCGCCCTGCCCTCCTCTCCCTCCCTCCCTCTCCCCCTGCCAGGTGGGCCAGCTGCAAGAGCCTCCAGGCCCCCTTCCCTGGCTGCTCTGGGGGAAAGGGGCCGGCTTTGGCCCTTGCAGCTCAGGCCCCTGTTCTCATGCGAAGGAAGGTGGACTCCCCTCTCTGTGTGTGTGTGTGTGTGTGTGTGAGTGAGTGACAGGAGTCTGTTAGGAAGGTCCAGGGAAAGTGGCCATCCAGGGACAGAGCCCAGAGCGGTCTTGATGGGATCCTATGTTGTAGGGAAAAACACACATGACAAAAGGGGGACAAATGTTGCTAAATTCAAAATCAAAGTGTTGGTTATGACCTATAAAGCCCTTCATGGCATCGGGCCAGAATATCTCCAAGTCCGCCTTCTGCCGCACAAATCCCAGCAACCGGTTAGGTCCCACAGAGTTTGCCTTCTCCAGGTCCCATTGAGTAAACAATGTTGTCTGGCGGGACCCAGGGGAAGAGCCTTCTCTGTGGCGGCCCCGGCCCTCTGGAATCAGCTCCCCCCGGAGATTAGAACTGCCCCTACCCTCCTTGCCTTTCGTAAACACCTTAAAACCCACCTCTGCCGTCAGGCATGGGGGAACTGAGACATCTGCCCCGGGCCTAGGCAGTTTATGCATGGTATGTTTGTATGTTTTCTTTTTAATAAAGGGTTTTTTAGTGCCCCCTTTCCCACCCTTTCTGGTCATGTGATTAAGCCTCCAGCCTCTAGCAGTCAGTGGCATTTTTGCCTTCAGCTCCACCTGTTGTTTGGGGCTGGCCTCTGAAATCATGGCTCTTCCCTGCCAAGCGGTACATCGGCCACACTCTCTGCCATGGCTGAGCGTATGTGGTGTTTTTGCAGTGCACGTGCCGCAACAGCGCTGTTCCATTGCCAATTACACTTTTATTCCTGGGAATATTGTTTCTCACGTAGATTCCCAAAGGTAAGGAGGAGGTAACGTCAGTTTATTCTGAAGGGCCCCTGAGATGGCCTTCTTCCCCGGGATACGGCGAGAGTGTCCTATAAGGTTTGCTGTTTGTTGAAGATGCTTCTACCTTTAGCTCAAGTTCTTTAATCAGCAGGAGAGAAAACACACCTGTCAAGGCGACTGCTTTCTGCCTTGGTACAAGTTCATTTAACCTTCAGTTAGTCCTGTGGCTGAGTTTTCGATTATGTCTCAACAATCAAATTTCAGTCTGCGATATTACAGAAATTTAATCTGATTCATGGTTGATCTTAAAGCTGTGTTAAACCTGAGGAAAACAAAGAAGTGGTGGTCTTTGTGTACTGAGAGGTGCCCAAGTTCTTTAAAAAATAGTCCCCATTAGGAACTTTTAAAACAAATGTTTCTGAGTTAATACATAATATTCTAAAATATCGTATTTTCTGTTTTTAATAGATCCTCACATAATGAATTAGAAAAACATAGGTAAGTAATAACAGAATTGATAGAGGTATTACTATACAGAGATGGCGATTCAAATGTGGTTTTGATTCATTTGCATATTGATAGAATAAATGAAGCTTTTTAATTACGGAAAATCAATGAGTTAAATTTATGCAAATTTTTCCCATTTGCGTATTTATACATTTTTATGGAGGTAATTTTATATATACATATTTCATCAGTTTTCAGCAAATTTGAAAATTTTTAGGAATTTGTTTTAAAACAGTTATATTAAAACTCATTGATTTATATTCTGATTCCAAATAAAATTATATTTAATATATTTAATTTCATTTTAAGGAATTGTAACTGCTTATGGACACGTGACTCTTCTGGAAATAGAATTAAATGAATTTAAGCAATTTTAAAATAATTAAGCACACCATTAATTTAGAACAGAAGAAAGCAACCCCACATCCCTAGAAAGTTACAAGAGGAATTTGATGGTCTGCCAAGTTTAAGGGTGGTGTGACCCCTTGAGAGAATGGCGTGGGGCCGGAGTTTTGGAAAACAGAGGTGGACGTAAGAAACGCTCTCTACGAAAGAACGTGGCATCTGTTTTACAAAACGCTTCTTGCTGCCTCTGCACCTGAATATGTTGAGGCAGCCTAGAACAGATGTGTACACAACAGCCTTCTAAATCTAAAGATCAATGAAAAGCAGACATTTTGGCCAGTTGCTGCTAAAGACTTGGAGATTTCATTAAAAAAGAAAAACTTATTTTGGCAAAAGAAAAACAAGTAAGCTGAATAAGATGATGTAGGTTCAGCTCTCGGGCCATGCCACAAAAGGACGTTACTTTCAATCATGAATGTAGGCTAAACTCTATTAAAATTCAAGGCTTTACCATCAGCTTACCAAGTACTTAGGAGGTGAGGGCCAACGGCATGACCATCCATCCATCCACACCCCCCCCCATCCACCTCTTAAAAAATCACCCAGACAACCAGGTGCCACCTGTAAACACCACACACCAAATAGGGTGGAGTCCAAAAGCACGGAAGATTAAACCTTTGGTGCCAGTGACCGACCCAGATTGGGTTCTGTATTGAAATCTATCTATCTTTCTTTCTTTCTTTCTTTCTTTCTTTCTTTCTTTCTTTCTTTCTTTCTTGTCATTTTCTTTGGGACCATTTGTGGTGCTTGTTATCTCCCCAGCGTCATTTGGCAAGTGGTGGCCATGAAAGTTTGTTAAATAAATTGCCTTAAAAGGAGACACTGCAGAATGTCAGTTTTCGCAGGTTGAGGGGGCAGGATCCCACTCTGTTTTCCAAACACCGCTTGCTTGGCTCCGTTCCCAAGTGGTGGCTCCTTTCTGCCCACACGGTGAGACATTTTAAAGGCCTCTTTTTCCTTCTCGGAAGCTGCTCGAGGGGGGAAAAGTGAAGCAGTCCTTTCCTTTAGGCAGGTCAGCAGTTACAAATTTCCATCACTTGCTCTTTAATTGGAAGGCATAATTAACTGAGGAAGCTGTTGAGAAATATGTATATTACAGACTTGAAAGAATTATTCTAATTTTGTTTCCGGTCCCACGTTTCAAAATGTGTCTTTGGGGATCACCTGGCGAAGCAGACCACTGACCCCCAAGTATCTGTAAATCTCCGCGTCAAGCTCCCCACTTCCTTGAGTCAGGACTGCATTGCAGAGTGTGGTGCTCTGGAGCAGGCGAGGGGGGGGGGATTGCAACTCTCAGTGCATCAGCTGCAGCAGCACTGGCCTTTTCCAGTCCTGGGAAAAGAGGCAGCCATATATCTATCTGGGGGCCTTTGGACGGGAACCAAGTCTGGAGCCCAGCCCGGCCCTGCACGGCTCCTGTCCCCCAGTCTTGAACTGGGGAGGAAGACCAGAGTGGGCAGAGAAAGGGGGCAGCCATCTTGTCCGTAGGCGCAGACTCCTGGTGGTCCAAACCGTTGGGCTCCACCTTCACTTCATACCCAGGGGCAGACTCTCCCCTTAGTGGCCGCTGGGCCTAGGAAGGCACCTGGGAGTCTCTGCATTACTAGACTAACCAGACCAGTCGCTGGCCTCACGCACAGGGAGTTTGTCCCGTGGGAATTTTTATATCGGTTCGCTACAAGACTCCAGGATATATTGATGAACACAAAAGTCAAGTTTCAGAATCTTCTCACTGACTGATTTTAAATCACACAAATATTTGTACTGGGAGAAAACCCATAAAACTGTAGTTAGTTGTTTCATTTCACTTTAAGATTAAGGGAGTTTGAAGGGCAGGCAGACTTACTGGAAGGAACAACTTGATCTCAAGATTTCAAAAGCTGTGAATGAAGCACATTCGAATGTACCCAGATAGCAGGTGGGGAGGCGTCATTGTTTGCCGGCAGAGCCAGTGGAAGATTTGAGGGACCCCAAATAATGCTTTTTATCAGCGCGTTGGGAAGATTTTCAGTATCCAACTAAAAGGGATTTTCAAAACCAGTGACTCTTTGTTTTCACGCTCCATTTTTTTAATGTGAGCAACTAAACAGTGATACTGCTGGGGGGCGAATGCTGATGGGTTCCTGCTTTATTTTGTGTTGATCTAAATGGCCAATTCTTTTGTCCTTCCCCCAAACGGAACTCTTGGATTGGGCTTTGGAGAATGAACATGGCAGAGAGAGTTCAGTGTGGGGGAAAAAGCACAGCTCTGTGAAAATACCGGTTCAGTCAGTGAGGAAAGGAAATTCCCATTAGGAAAAGCCTGAATGAATTAATGCAAAGTTTATGATAGGATATTGTGCATGTTTCATCCCTTCCCATCCTATTAAGGGCATGTTGGAAGAAAAAACCCAGCAGATCGCTTCCAAGAAAGCTTCGGGAATCGAACTTAGCCCAGGACGTCTGCCATTGTTGACTTGGCCTTCAGTGTCGACAAACCATATCCTGACACCACACTGTAGTAGCGCAGTTTGCGTAGATTGGTACACTATGTTGTGTGGATCTTATTCTGTGCTTACGATGACCATGCAGCGTTTGTTTACGCACTAGCTGAAATATCAGGAGGGCTCTCTGGGAGGTAGTAGCTGTGAAGTCAGTGTTAACTCTGAAGTGAAGTCGGGCAGATGTGGAGACTGAAGTGCGAATCTCTCCTTTTCCTCCCATTTCAGGCGAGCGAAGCTACGGCTGTACTTGGAGGAGCTAAAGCAGCTGGTCCCTTTAGGAGCCGAGAGCACCAGGCACACCACCCTCAGCCTGCTGAAAAGAGCCAAGATGCACATTAAGGTAAAGGAGGAAGAAGTTTGCTTTGTTTCAGCCGAAACCATTGGGAAAATTCTGCTCTGCAGCCTTAACAACGTAACCATCCACTTCTCAGGGCACCCAAAACATGGCGTGATATATGGCACGGTTTTATCTGTTGCCTCGACACAGGAGGTGGGTTCCCACTGGTGGTGGTGCGGTGCTCCGCTTCAGGAGTGCACAGTTCTGCACGTGAGGGCTCTGGTGGTGTTTTTGCCGGCCTGTGTGCAGCGCCCTCTTTTTCCCCCAATTGTTGGCCGTTTTTTGCTCTCTGAGCAGCCTCAGGTATTGATGTTCCGGGCCTGGGCCCAGTTTGAGGAAATGAGTTGGGGTGGTCCGGTCCTTCGGGCTGGGAACATGGGCCGAAGCTGTGAGTTGGGGGCGGGCAATCCGCTTGGGCCGTGGTCTGCTCACCTGGCCTGACCAGGCTCCCTTCGTGGGCCTCCTGTGGTGAGGGGGGCCTGGGCCTCTTCAGAACACGACCGCTGCTCCGAAAGGCCAGCCCTGGGAGCATTAGGGGTCTCTTGCCCCCCACAGTATTTGTCACCAGGTAGCATCAGTGGTTGAAATTCCTGGAGGCATACATATATATGCACACACAGCCTGTGGTGTCCTGAAGTTATTTTAAGTCCCAGTTCCCCCAAATGCTCTGCAGACTTTAGGGCTCTGCGACCACAGAAACTGGTGCTTTGGCTGTTGGGCCCCAGACCAACCTGGCCAGAGAGGCCTTGTGGAGGAGCATCCTGGCCTTGTCTCCCATCTCTCTGTCAGTGCAGCGTGTGCCCACAGCTTGGAAATATTAAAAAAGGTGGAAAAGTCACGTTTTAAAACATACGTCTACGTTTCATGGCCACAAGCACACACGTAAGCAGGGAGACGTCTAGAGAACGGCTTTGATACCTAAGAAAAACACACACACTTAATCTTTTTTTTGGGGGGGGTGGGGGGGGGGGGGCTGGCTTAACTTATGTCAGCCAGGTCACGGTGGCTTGTTTCGAGTGGTTCTAAAGACCCTTGATTTACAGCTAGAGGTGTGAGCTGCACCCGTGACTTCCTGGCCCTTGTTTAAATTCCCATGGAGAGGGATTGGCAGGAAGAGCCAGAGGCTCCCTGGAGTCCAAAGGGATGTTTTCCTTAGCAGGGAGGGAGGCCAGAGGGGGCCAAGAGAGAGTGGGGGGGTGGGGGGATTAAGGGCTCAATTTTCTTCCGTTTCTTCTCCGTCTGGGTCGAGGGCAGCAGAGCCTGTGTTGAGCTTGGATGAAAGGTCCAGTCTAACGAATAGGAACAAGGGCTGCTCTGATTTGCAGTCCCAACCCACTTAGGACTCCGCTGGGGGCTCCGTCCTTTCTTTGTGGCGGCCTCTGTGAGAACCCCTCAAGTCAGTTGTTCCTTAAGTTGTGATTGCTTACTTTTATTTTCACTTACGTGGTTCCATATTGTTTCGGTCCTTTGATTGACAGACTGTTGCAGCATCCTAGAGCTTCCTGTGTTCATGAACCCAACCACATATTGTTGCTGAGGAAAGAACCTTTTGGGGGGGGGGGAGGTCGGAGGTCAGAGGTCAATCGGGATTATTTTCCCCATGGTCACTAACGCGGGGAGAGTCGTAGCCTGGATATTGCAGGGCCCCTGCTCTGCAGTCCAGGGCAGTGATGGCGAAGCTACGGCACGGGGGCCACAGATGGCACACGGAGCCATATCTGCTGGCACGTGAGCCGTTGGCCTAGCTCAGCTTCCATGTGCATGTGTGTGCCGGCCATCTGATTCTTGGCTCGCACAGAAGCTCTGGGAGGTCGTTTTTGGCTTCCAAAGAGTCTCTGGGGAGATGGGGGGCATTTTTACCCTTGCCCGGCTCCAGGGAAGCCTTTGGGGCCTGGGGCAGGTGAAACGCGAGACTCCTGGGCCCACCAGAAGTTGGGAAACAGGCTGTTTCCGGCCTCCAGGGGGCGGGGGAAGATGTTTTCGCCCTCCCCGGGCATTGAGTGATGGGTGGGGGCACTCACGCCCACATTCCTTCGGCACCCGAGGGAAGAAAAGGTTGGCCCTCACTGGTCTGGGGGCTAATCGGACGCAGGCAAGGGATCATTTCCTTGGCTGAGCAGCTGGTTTTGTTACTCTGGCTCCGTAGAAATTGGAGGAACAGGACCGGAAGGCTGTGAACATGAAAGAACAATTGCAGCGGGAGCATCGGTACCTGAAGCGCCGGTTGGAGCAGCTGTCCATGCAGGGCCTGGAACGAGTCCGCACAGACAGCCTCGGGTCCACGATGTCGACGGATTCGGAGCAGGGTAGGCAGTTCAAACTCTGAAGTCCCCCCCCTCCAAAAGCCCCCCCCCCCCCCGGGGCTTGAAAGGCACCGCAGGGACAGAGGGCGCAGCAGCTGGGCTGGAGGCCACGCAAAGCCCCGTCCAGCTTCCTTGTGGAAGAGGACATTTCAGTCACAATTTGTGAGGGGCTGGGAAAGAAGTTTCATAAGCACTTGGAGAGAACAGTGGTGGCTGCTGAGAAGAGCAAAGCATTAACGTCAGAGGTCGAAAGCACCAGACTCAGCATCTCGTTTTATGCACAAGGAATCACAGCTCAGGCTGGAAACAGCCTCTCGCCCCCGTCCAGTCTGGAAGAGTCCTGCCACAATTGGGGTGTTAATGTGGGGCAGTATCCCAGGACGTAGCAGAGGGGAGGGTGGCATCGACTACTATGACTGCTCAGAGTGACAGCTGGGCTTCATCCTTGGTGGTTAAACGTAACGGTCAGCTGGAGAATTCAAATGTATTCACTGCAAGTGGACGCCTTTTTGTGCAACCTTGTCAGGAAGGGTGCAGGGTCTGTTGCTTGGCCTTGGTGGGTGGGTGGGTGGGTGTGCTGGGCTAGATGGCCTCCAAGGCCCCTTCCAGCTCTGTTCATCTGCAATACGATCTGTAATTCCCCAATTCCCGAATCCAGCAGTTGCCCCCTGGGGGGCTGTGGGGGGCTGAAGCCTTCTCCTTATCTGTGTATGGAGAGAATGGAGGGATTTTGCCACGACCACTGGCTGCCCAGGTCAGGGTATGCAGGGCCCAATGAGAAAAATATGCCATGTCCCAAGGTCACGTGACCCCCTTTTGAGACCTTCTGGCAAAGCCAGATTCACTTAACGACCAGATTGCCAACATTGACCACAATGATTCCCTTAGCAACCGAGCCAAGAAAGGTTGTGAAGCACAGCTGTCTCCCTGAACAATGTTCCCGCGTGCTGTATTCTTCATGAAGCGTTCAGGGGGCACGTGGTCTGAACCGTCTCCTCTCTTCTCCTCTCCCTGCGCAGAGGTGGACATTGAAGGGCTGGAATTCACCCCGGCCGAGATGGACAGCAGCGGAAGCGCCAGTGACCCCGAGGACAGCTTGCAAGGCAGCTCCAGCGACAGCGGCTACGCCTGGCCCCACAGACGCAGCAACGCCCGGCTCCTGTAGTCTCTGCCCACCCCGCACCCCCCGGGGTCTCCTCTCGGAAGCCTTCCCTCCGGGGCTGTCGGCCTGCCTGCCCCCCCCCCTGCAGACAGAGGCCCTAAGGGAAAGAGGCCTCTGCCCCTCCTCCTCCTCCTCGGGGCTCAGCCAGGCTGGGGGGGTGTGTGTGTGTAGAAATCACGGGTTTGGGATTTCCCCCTGCGGAGGAGATAAAATTTTGGGTTGCCCGCTACACAAGCCCTTACTCATTGGGGGGGGGGGGGGGTCTTGCTTGGTTGGCCTCTCCCAGAAGTTTAGAAGTTTCCTCCGCTTTTGCATAAATTACTGGATCAATTGTCCTAGATGCTAAAACGGGAGACGGCCGGGAACTGACCCATTCGCATGACGTATAAAAATTGTGGCTTGTCAAGTGACGTTGGGCCCCAGACTTTTATCCCTGCACAGACCCCAGTGGGTGCAACTAAATCCCCCTTTGTGGGCACACCGCCCCCCTGGCAGCTACTTCCGATTCTTTTGGAAAGGAAAAGGGGAAGCTTTTAAAAGCTGCAAGATTTGCCATTTTTTAAATTATATATATATATATATATGTAGTTTGCGAAGACTTCTGCGTTCGGCTCCTTTCGGTCGCTTGGAGGCAGGGAGACCCTGGGGCTGGTTTGCTGAAAAGAGCGCGTGGCCGTTCTCTGAAAGAGGCATAGAGAAGCCAGGGGGGGGGGGTTTTCCCGTCAATCAGGTGACACGCCCGCTCCCCCTGTTTTGTAGCGGCTGATCCCGGATCTCCTAGCAGGGCCCTCTAGTAGGCCAGGCAGCCAAGCAGGATGGGCCCCTGTTACCTAGAGACCCCCAGGGCCTCTTCCGCTGCCCCCCCCCACACACACACCTGGGGGTCTTTGAGCAATAGGGCTGCACCAGGATCCCTCCCAGCACCAGCCGCCCGTCCAGATGTCCCGGTGCAGCCTCCCCTTCCTTTGGACTCTTCCTGGCTCTGGTGTTCAGGGAAACCCCGAGAGAAAAGAGCCCCAGGGCGGCCCAGCAGGTGCGCAGGTGTGTGGCCCCATCCCTTGCTGCACTTGGTCAAGGACCCCTCCCCCCCCTCCCACCCCCGGTCTCCTCTGGAGGCAGGAACTGGGGAATGAGCTGCTGGGCGAAGGGAGGCTCGGCTGGATTGCAGGTGGCCCCCCCACTTAAAACTGCCCTGCGACCAGTCTGGCTTTTCAGACGTCATTAAAGGTAGTTGTTGAGTGGACCCCTGCTTTGCTCTGGCCTCAGTTTCCCAAACGCAAAAGGAGTAAAAGTGCCACTTTTTGACAAAGCTGCCCTACAACGGAGGTCACGTGACCACGGGATGCTGCAAATGGGCCTAAATGCCAGTGTTGCCCAGCACCCAAAATTCGGTCATGTGACTGTAGGGAGGGGGGGGCACCCCCGGAAATTAAAGTCTGGGTCTAGAGTAGCCTCAAGGTAGGTCCATCGTGGTAACCGAACGGTTGCTAAGGACCGGTCCTAAGAGGATTATACGTTGCTCCGAGTCTTCGGAGAGGGGCAGCATACAAATCTAATAAATAATAATGAAAAATAATAATATTTTAATATTCCAGTATTTTTATTGGCGGATTTTGAATCTCCGCGTGCCCCCCCCCCTTCCCAGGCAGCATAATGACATCGGCCTCCTTTGCTCCGTCTTGTGTTGTTTCTCTCTGTGGAGGTGCCAATCAACTGAAAGGAAAGCTTGAGATTTCAGTCCTGACACTGCGATTCCTAAGCTCTGCTGGCAGTTTTCAGGATAACAAAATGCTCTTTAAAGGTTCCCTCATTCCTTCAGCATCCATCCAGCTTCTTAGGATGTAGTCACTCCACTTGTAGCAATATTGCAGAGTTGTCATTGGAAACAGTTTAAGCTTAGTGAAGTAATTAGTCTGGCTTGCTGATAATTAAATAATGGACCAATCTTTGCATTGAAAAAGGTCTTTTTTTTAAAAAAAATGATTAAAAACCCCCTATATACTCTCTAGCCAACTGGTTTATTTCCTATAGGTATATTTCCTATAAAATAGTCTGTATTGTATTTTCCTAATTCTTCTGAACTCCTTAAGTAGAGACAGGAGATATTGAACCCAACCCGAGTCTCAGGGACTCTTCACATTTATCATATTGTGCCTTGTGAATACCTTCCTTTTTTTCTTCCTTTCCTTCCTTCTTCCCTCCCTCCTTCCTTCCTTCCTTCCTTTCCTTCTTTTCTTCCTTCCTTCTTCCCTCCCTCCCTCCTTCCTTCCTTCCTTCCTTCCTTACTTCTTTCCTTCCTCAGAAGCCTAAGTCAGAATTCTTGATGGTGTCATTTTGCCTCAGATTAAATACTGAGATTATTTTATCTTTCCACAAATGGGGAAAGAACGCTGCCCCCCTCCCATAATCCCCCCCCTTCCTTAGTGAGATACGTAATACTTGTGCCTCGTTGAGATGTGGGCCATGAGAAACTCCAGAAATTGGTACCCTTTGACAGACGCGTGTCCAAGCCCTAGCGGTTGAAGTGACCGGAGGGGCCCAGGGGACACTGCCCCCCCCCCAAGGGAGATGGGCCGTGGCAGGACTCTGGCCTTCCTCTGAGCGGGGCCGCAGCGGGACACAGGGTCAAATCAGTGCCTTTGGCTACTCAAACCCAAAACTACAATTATGTTCTTTTCAGCATTGAAGATTTTTAATCTTGGAAAGAGAAGTTTAGCCTGCTGGGATGGATGAAGTTCCACCTTTTGTTGGTTTCTTTATGTTCGGTCCGTCTTGTTTTCCTTTTGGTGCTACAAATCAGAAGATTAGGAATTCCGTTCTGGCAGCTTCCGAGGGCCTGGGACTTGTGGATTGAAACGCCCCTTCCTGGCCCTGCCTCCTTCACCCGCGAGGAGAGCGGTGGGGCTACGTTTCTGGCAGCTGCCGTTCAGACTAATAAAACCTGTTCAGGTGACTTTCCTATTGTTTTAGCATCATTAGTGTGCTGAACCCTTTGTGTATGTTTGAAGTCCCCGTGGGGGAGGGTATAGAGCAATATAAGGGTTGCGCGTGTCGGATGCTAATTCCTTTTGATCACTTGGGCCCCAGCTTCCAAATCAGTGCTTTTTTTCCTTCTAGAGGCTTCAATAACCGTCGATGGGGGAAATCGCTAGTAATGTTGGCTTCCTCTTAACAATATAATGAATTTGCTCATGGCTTTTAGAGCGTTTGTTTCATGAAAAGCAATCCTTGCACAGAACTTTCCTACCGGAATATATATATATATATACCGGAATATATATATATATATTAAATATATATATATATATATATATATATATATATATATATATATATATATATATATATATATATATATATATATGGGAGAAAGGAAAAGAGACTTTGTGAAAAAACACCATTGACTTTCTGCCATCCTGATGTTTTTAAAAACATGTGTACAGTTTAATGAACTCTTCCATGCTGAGTATCAGTGGCTTTGTAGATCTTTTATATTTTCAATAAAGGTTATTCCATATTCTGAGCTGAGAAGTCCTGGCGGTTTCTTGCTCCCACTCAGTCCCTGCCCCAGTGGCCGAGGCTCGGAGGCTCCGGCAAACCCCACACCGGTTTCAGTGCCCAGGCATCACCCCACAGAGCAGGCACCGGCTCCAATTCTGCTGGCAAGAGGGCTGGTTACGGGGAACGGCTCACCCTCCAGCTCCTGGCATGGATGAAGGATCGCCTGCTGGATGGTTTAATTAAGGAAGAGGCCGAGTCTTAAATCAACCCTTACTTTTAAAAGCCTCTGGCAGAGTAGAAGGTATGAAAAGCAGAAAGGGCTTTGAGAACTGGCAGCGCATGAATTGACTGCCCTCCAGTGACCGCAGGAAGATCAAACCCACCCAGGCCTTGGATGGATCCAATGAGGCTCCTGAGAGCTTGCAGTTTCCCCACGGGATCCATTGGGCGGCTGGGTCCAATGGCTCTGGGCTATGGATCACGTTGCTCCTCCATGCCCTCCCCACCTGCCAATCCTAAGGTGGGCTTTGGTTTTGAGGCTGACCGTGACCCATTTTAGCCATTCTTCCTTTATTTACTAGACGTGGAAGGGACCTTGCAGGTCATCAAGTCCAACCCCCTGCTCAAGCAGGAGACCCTCCCCAAACAGATGGCAGTCCAATTTTGAAAGTGTTGAGTGTTGGTCTGTTCACCACCTCCGCTGGCAGGCCGTTCCACTGGTTGATCGCTCTGACCGTCAGGAAGTTCTTCCTTATGTCCAGGTTGAATCTCTCCTTGGTCAGCTTCCACCCGTTGTTCCTAGTCTGGCCCTCTGGTGCTTTGGAGAACATCCTGACCCCTTCCTCCTTATGGCAGCCCCTCAAATAGTGGACGACTGCTATCAAGTCTGCCCTGGTCCTTCTCTTCGCTAGACTGTCCATGCCCTGTTCCTGCAACAGTCCCTCGTATGTCTCGGTTTCCAATCCCTTCTCGTTCTGGTTGCTCTCTTCAGTAGGGTTTCAATGTCCTTCTTACATTGTGGTGACCAAAATTGAATGCAGTACTCTAGGTGTGGTCTGACTAGGGCAGGGGTGGGCAAAGTGGGCTCTTCTATGACCTGTGGACTTCAACTCCCAGAATTCCTCAGCCAATTATACTAGCTCAAGAATTCTGGGAGTTGAAGTCCACATGTGATAGAAGAGCCAACTTTGCCCACAACAACAACAATAATAATAGACAATATAACAGTGAAACAGTTATTGCTTTAACAAGGGCGGCTGTAAAGATTTCACTCCCACCTCCCAACGTCACCTAGTGAGGAAATGCTATTCTAGGCATGGGGGGGGGAATGATTCTCAAAAGGCCCCCACTGCACTATAGGAATTTACACATTTTGCAAATGGAATTTTTGTGTGTGCGATTTTTAGATGTGACACGCATCCCACCTGTTTTTTTCTTTCTCCCCCCTCTCCTTTTTAAATTGTTTACCTTAGTTCTTGTTTATCTTTTGATTGAAATCCTTAATAAGAATTAATTAAGAAGCCGTCCTGTGTGCCTTTGTTAGTGGCCGACACCAGGGATGGCGAACTTTTTTTCCCCCTCGGGCGCTATCACAAGCATGCGCATGTTTGTTTGATTTATAGGTTGCCCTTCTCGTGGAATGATACTTTATTCATTCATTCATTCATTCATTCATTCATTCATTCATTCATTCATTCATTCATTAGATTTATAGGCCGTCTTTCTCCTTGGGGACTGGATAATGAGGTGGGCTTATCATAATGGTGAGGAAGAGGAGGCAGCTAAAAGCTACAAAGGGAGGCACCGGTGAGTTGAGGAGGGGGAGACCATGGAAGTTGTGTTTGGGTGGGGTTGATGAGTTTCTCAGGAAGGGAGGTGAGACCTTCACGGGGCCAGATTCAAGCCCTGGGATCCCGAATGGAGATGTGGAAACAGGGCTAGAAAGGAAAGAGAAACTCTCAGTGGCCGAATGGTAGAAGATTTCCTTTTTCCCTGTTATGCCAGGCCCCGGGCAATTAGCTCCCAGTGAGTTTGGAATGAAGTTCAAACACACACGCAGTCACAGGGAAAAATTAAAGCAAGTTTATCAAGCAATCTTGTAAACACAAACTCTGAGAGGAGCCAAATTTCTCTCACCTGAAAAAAGTCCTTGAATGCGGCAGCTGCCAAAACAAAAGAGCAGATGTGACGGCTGTAAATCTCCACAGCCACCCACGCCAAATAATCTTCAAAAGTACTTCAACTGTGAAGTGTCCAAAGTACAGTAGAAGTCCTTGAATAATACGAGCTGTAGCAACGTTCTTTCTGGAGTCTCTTTCTCAAACGGATAAACGCCCACAGTTCACACTTCCCAACACCCATAATTTATCACAAAACACATTAACATAATTACCCCTTGAACAGGTGTGCTCATTTATCCTCTGAGACGCCTGTGCAACTGATCCCTTCTTGCCATAAGCCTACGCACACGGGCATCCACAAGTGGGCCCTCCTCTGATTCTGATGACTCACTAATTGGACCACTGACCAGTGGGCTGGCTGCACCCACCTCCCCGTCTGATTCCTCTCCCCCACTGTCTGTCCCTGGCTGTGAGTCAACTTCTCTGTTTGATTCTGCTGGCAATAAAACAGGTCTCTGATAACCCGAGGATTCCCCCAAAGCAACGTCCAAATCCCCCTCTGCAGGAGCTGGCCCAGAACCAAGCACAACATTTTCCCTCCTTTTGCTCACTAATTCCGGCCTGCTTGGGCCACTTTCCAGAGCCTGCTTTGCCCTGGACGGGAATAGCCTATCAATCAGGCCTCTGGGGCGGGGGAGGGGGGAGTTGAGTGCAAGGAAAGGTGAGAGACGGCCGTTCGGTGTGACTCAGGTATTCTCGCATTGGGGTTCTCACCTAGAGTGTGATCAGAAACGATGGTCTCTTATTTCTTCTGAGGTGGGGGCGAATTCCGGCCCTGTGCTTCCCAAGGAAACGGCTCTGTGTTAAATTGGTCTTTGTGCTGAATTTCTTTCCCTGAATCCATTATCTGGCGTTCGGAGGCTGCCGATAACACCTCCGGCTAGTCGGGAGGAATAAAATTGCAGCCGAAATTGCATTGAATGACGGGAAGAACAAGTGTGTGGAAACTTTGCTGCAGGAGGCGCAAGTTTAACTCAAACGCAAGACTTTGTATATCGTAAAACCTTTATTAGTTGACCCCGTGGTGTGCGTCTGATTTCCAGGGGGCTCGGCACTGGGACAGAACAGTTTCCATCCGTTGCTTCTTGTCCTGCCCTCAGGTCGCCTTTGGAAACTAGGCTGACCCCCAAATCTTTGGGCCAGCCCCTCCGATATTGGGGGATGGCTGTTGTGTGCTTCCTGGTCTTCCTCTTTCTTGCGCTAGAACATCAGCTCCCTCCCTCAAACATTCGCCCCATGATTTAACCTCCAAGTCCTTTCACTGTCTTTGCGGCTCCTTCCTGGCCCAGGTCTTCTTCTGTTTTTTCCCAGCCAAGCTCCGTGGAGTGACCGCTTGCCAGCTTCCGTGGGCTCTGGTCCATTTCACATTGTTTCTGACTTTTCAGGTCCCTGCCTGAGTGGCATTTTTACCTGGAAAGTGCAGCTACTGGCCCCTCTGCCCATTTGGTGGAAGGCTTGTGGCCACTCCGTATCCAACGAAGCACTCCCCGGTACTCCAGGTCCCTCTTGCCCGTCAGCTGGACCGAGTCCCATAAATTGATCTGAGCCACCAAACGTGGGTCTGTAGCCATCCGTGAAGCAGGCTGCCTTCTTGTCTCGCCTCAAGGCCTCGCTGGATTGCCAAGCAACAGTTCTGCAGGATGTTTCCCAAGTATTTATAATCTCTAGCATGTGATTTATTTATTTTTTCCCTCCTTTAAGGAGAAGGAAGAGAGTCCAGGCTTCCACCAGTTCTTTTCAGGCAGAACCCGGTAAGAAAAAATACCCAACCCCCTTAGAAGCCCCTTCACGCGTTTTTTCCCACATCTGTGCGGATGCAAGCTCACATCTGCTTCTATTCGATGGCCAAGGGGATGATCCAGCCTTCCGAGATTATTGTGTTGTATTACTGCATTTATTTTATTTATCAAATGGATTAGCCGCCCACCTGACCACAGGAGGCCACCTTGCCACATTAAAAGGTAAAACTCTAGTAATAGAATACTACAAGGTTGTAAAATATTACATAATGCAATAGCTAAAAGATGGGGAAGGAGTAGGATGAGGGGGGCAGAGATCTGATATCAATCTATCAACCACCCCCAATCTGAAGGCCCCCTCGACACACACACAAAAGCCCAGTCTTTAAGCTGTTTCTGCCTTGCAGTTTTGTAAGGAAGGACATGTCTGAATTATTCCCGGTCAGTTTCCCTTACGTGTGTCATAAATAAGAGAAGGAATACAGCGCCCCCCACTCACCTTGGGGTTTTTATTTAATTTACTTATATAGCTGCCCCTCTCCTGGAAAAGACAAGGTATCATCTCCACCGTCAACCCACCTGAGGGCAGAGGCTTCCTGAACCCACAACTGAGCGGTTAAAATAATAATAATAATTTATTAGATTTGCATGCCACCCCTCTCCGAGGACTCGGGGGGGGGGGCAGAAAAGAGTTGTAGACCTCCTTCCTCGCTGCTTGTTTGATGCCCTCCTGGTGTAGCAAAACTCCACACCCAAGGAACATAGAAACATAGAAACATAGATAGAAACATAGAAGTCTGACGGCAGAAAAAAGACCTCATGGTCCCTCTAGTCTGCCCTTATACTATTTTCTGTATTTCAACTTGGGATGGATCTATGTTTATCCCAGCCATGTTTACATTCAGTTACTGTGGATTGGCCAACCACGTCTGCTGGAAATTTGTTCCAAGGATCTACTACTCTTTCAGTAAAATAATATTTTCTCATGTTGCTTTTGATCTTTCTCCCAATGTCCTGGAAAAGCTACTATTAGGCACGCTCCCCAACTGACCAGAATGTGGAAAGAATGTCTGTGTGTGTATGTGTGTGTGTGTGTTTGTATTGTCTAGGAAAATCTTAAAGATTAGTTTGGATTTTTCTTCTGGAATCCTCTCCGTCCAATCTGTGTGGTCCCTGAAACCAATGCATCTTCCAGGTAAAAAGAGTAAAGAGATGCCCAGCCCAGTGGTCATCTTTGGAGGTTCCTCCACTGACTGGGGGGCGTTTGGAAGGAAGGAGAGACGTCCACTGCATCCATTGGTTTTCTCATAGGGTTTCCTATTATTTTCCTACACGGTGCACAGCAGAGCCGAAATAGAAGCAGCGGGACTGTCAATCTAGGGAGTGAACGTTGTGTTGACATAGTCTTCTGGTGACTCAAGGATTTGGGGGGGGGGGACACCAACAGCAGCCCACATGGGCCCAGAGCTCCTTGTACCCTGACTGAAGAACGGATCTGGCCCCAGGCCTTGAAGGAAGGTCAGCAGGGACCCAGCTGGGGAACAAAGGGTCACTCTGTCCTGAGAGTTTTCTCCCTTCCCAGCTTGGAGTCCGTCGTTCCCCAGAGGGAAGGAGCCCCATCAGCCACTCCCTGGAAGAAGCACAGGAGGCTTTGTTTGGGGCCCGTCGTCCTGCCTGCCTCAGGAAGACCCACCTGCCCTGGTCTGCTCGCTCTGCGGCAAGACCCCCCAATGCGGCCATTATCGCTGCAAGGCCACATTGCCTGCTACTGGTTGGAAAAGGCAGGAGGACAGGAGTGACGGACACAGCTCTGGGTTCCTTGTATGCGCCTTGCGGCCTTCCACACTCTTTGTTTGGACCACGTCCTGAAAACTCTCTGTCTAAAGGTTCGGTGGGCATGACGTGTGTGAGTGTATTCTCAAAGTACAAAAGACACAATAGCACAGCTGGAAGGGACCATGGAGACCAGCTGTTCTCAGTTTGCCTCCAGAAGTGATCTCAGAGCCATGCTCAGGCAAGAAGATGCCGAGTTGGAAGGGACCTTCAAGGCCTTCTAGTCCAACTCTTCTCCCACGCAGGAGACCCTACACCAGCGATGGAGGAACCTCCTTTGGTTTGCATGCCAAAGGGTGTGTGCTAGCAGGAGTGCACATGTCTATACCCATTCCCTCCCCTCCACGCATGTGCACACACACACCCTATGCTGCCTCTGTGCATGCGCACACTCACTGAAGCCTGGGATGGTGAAAGAACCAGCCAAAAGGACAAAGTGGAATTTCAGAAAAACAGACTTTTGGTTTCCGTCTTGGGCTGTTTTTTGCACTCCGGAGCCTTCAGGAAGCTTCATGGTTGCCTAAATCTTTGCCCACACTAGAGATGTCCAGAATATACCCTGGCCACAGATATCTCCTTCACCCAAAACTCCCACTTGACATCACGGCGGGATGAGACAGGCGGGGTCAGGATGGGTCTGCCTGCTCCCGTGCTGAGTTCTTCCCGTCGGTGGGCTCCAAAAGGGGCCAAAGCTGTGCTGTAGGGGCAGTGAAGCAAAGAGGGGCACCTCGTGAGGTCGCAGAGAGTTGTAGTTCTCCTGTCTGACCCCAGGCTCTTTTCCCCCCTCAGTCACAGCAAGAAGAAGGTCACCGATTTTGAACTGCGGAACGACCTGATTATCTTAATCTGCTCTAATGAGGAAAGCTAAGAATGCCGAATGAAGAATGCAAAACGCAGAAGGAAGAAGGAATTTTGCACAGAAGGCTGCGAGTTCCTTTCGATTTTGGCATTCAAGAACAAACACAAGGATTCAGCTTTCTTGGTTTATTTTGTTTATTCATCAAATTTTATACCTGCATTTCATTCCACCATAGTAAACCAAAATTGCCGAAGGCTGTGTTTGCTTAACACACTCACCCGTGGTTAACACAATCCCGTTTTCTGGATTCGTGGGAAACACACGGAACCACCAGCTAGAGAAACGGGCCGGGTTCCCCAAAGAAACCAGGGTAAAATGAGACCGGCTGGTCTGCAGGTTAGGAAGTCACAGCCCCAGCATGGAGATGTTCTGGCTGGAGGATCCGATGGAAAAAACAAAACATATCCCACAAATCTGGTCAGGGCACCCATTGTGTCCCGAAATGCAAAGTCATTCCCATCTGACCATAAAGCCACGAAGCCTGGGCACTGCAGGCGGAGAAAACACACAGGGGATTACAGCAGGAGGGGGCAAAATACGCTGGGGCTCTGGAAGAACAGCAGGAGGGACCAGGCCGGGCAAAGAGGGCCAATAAGACCAGAGTCCAGCTGGAGCGGCTACAGGCGGTCTGACTAAACCTGGAGCTCAGAGGGAGAAAACCAGGAGCAGGTTCATACTGGTCAATCCACAGGAACTGAATTTAAACCTGCCTGGGATAAACATAGATCCACCCTAAGATAAAATACAGGAAAGCGTATAAGGGCAGACGAGAGGGACCAGGAGGTCTTTTTCCTCCGTCAATCTTCTATGTTTCTATGTTTCTAGAGAGTAGAGTATATAGAGTGTAGAGTGTGGAGTAGAGTAGAGTAGCAGAAGAGAAGAGAAGAGAAGTGAGAAATGTCCTTGGTGTGGTAGAAAATCTCTTATGAAATATATTAACTTTGTACAGTAAATAAAGAAATAACAACAATGATGGGAGTAATATAAGATGGGACTAAATACAAGCATCATTTTAAAGCTTATGCCCAGAAAATTTTAGGGATTTTTTTTTTTAACATATCCAAACAACATACAAATTATGTTGTATTAAATTGTATATTTTTTACCATTGGACTTTTATTGTTGTGCACCATCCCGAGCCCACTAGGAGGACAGCCTATACATTTAATAAAATAAAATAAATAAAAGCTTATTTTCTGTATATAAATTAGAGACACAGAGATTATTACATATAGGATTACACAGTATAGTCACGTATATGCACATGAGTGTATGCACATAAGGCATATGTGATAGAGATTGGCATGTTATCTGATTGTAACAGGTAATATGAAAGCAGAGAGAAGGCCCTGCATGCTCATTAAATCGTTCACTAATAAATGGGGGTTTTCTTGTATGGCTATCTATTAAGAAGCTTTGAATTTGCAGTAGAGTTTTAGAATTCAAATCCCAATGTTCAATTTGTTCTAAACAAGCTTGAGTGACTATAATATAATAGAAACATAGAAGATTGATGGCAAAAAAATACCTCCTGGCCAATCTAGTCTGCCCTTAGACTATTTCCTGTATTTTATCTTAGGATGGATCTATGTTTATCCCAGGCAGGTTTCAAATGTCTGCTGGAAGTTTGTCCCAAGCATCTACTACTGTTTCAGTCAAATAATATTTTCTCATGTTGCTTCTGATCTTTCCCCCAACTGACCTCAGATTGTGCCCCCTTGTTCTTGAGTTCACTTTCCTATTAAAAACACTTCCCTCCTGAACCTTATTTAACCCTTTAACATATTTAAATGCTTCGATCGTGTCCCCCCTTCTCCCTTCTGTCCTCCAGACTCTACAGATTGAGTTCATGAAGTCTTTCCTGATCAGTTTTATGCTTAAGACCTTCCATCATTGTTGTAGCCCATCTTTGGACCCGTTCAATTTTGTCAATCTCTTTTTGTAGGTGAGGTCTCCAGAACTGGACACAGTATTATTCCAAATGGGGTCTCACCAGCGCTCTATACAGCAGGATCACAATCACCCTCTTCCTGCTTGTTATACCTCTAGCTATATTTATTTATTTTATTTATTCGATTTTTATGCTGCCCTTCTCCTTAGACTCAGGGCGGCTTACAACATGTTACCAATAGCCCTTTTTAACAGAATCAGCCTCTTGCCCCCACAATCCGGGTCCTCACTTGACCCACCTCGGAAGGATGGAAGGCTGAGTCAATCTTGAGCCAGTGATGAGATTTGAACTGCTGACCTTCAGATCTACAAGTCAGCTCCAGTGGCCTGCAGTACAGCACTCTACCTGCTGTGCCACCCCGTCTCTCTCTCTCTATATATATATATCTACGAAAACATATATATATAAATATATATAATCTGTGTATTTTTCAAGAAGCTGGGCTGATAAATAATTAAATGGACCCACCGCCCAGCTGTTGGAAGAACCCATAAGCCCCAGCCAGCCTCAGTGTGCTTTGGTGGCGTTCAGCCGAGCCCTCACCTTCAGGGAAAGGTTATCTAACCGCCATCAGAGGAGATGGGGCACATCCTGGATCAAGGAAGCCAAGTTAAAACTCGGATGACAGGTTTGGCAGATTCCCAAGGGCCCCAATTTGGAAGAAGCTCAGACGTCTCACACATTATGACAGCAAACGTTCTGGGGTCTGAAAGGTAGAAAGATTCTTTTCCCCCCCTAACGATGATCGTAGGAAAAGGCTCCTGCGAGGGTCCAGATTTAGAACAAAAGGCATCAAGCGAAACACAGGCTGGAAACCACCCACACGTCTCCCCCCCTCCCAGCAGCAGGTCAGAGAGAGAGGAGAGGAGAGACTCTTCATTTAAGGCTTTGCCACTTTGCAAGATTCGAGCCAAGGACGGCACCACTTTCCCTCTTGAGGGCAAGTGGTAGATATAATCCACCTCTAATTTGAACAGAAGCAAGAGGGGCCGAAAATGGTCAGAAGCCCCCGAGGGAGCCTGAACTGTCCACCTGGCCTGATTAATGGAGCTTTTAGTCCATTTTCGCAGCACCTTGTTTTTCAGGGGTCATTTCTGGGGATGGAGGGAAGCACTTTACACTGGTGGCCGCTGAGTGAACCCGCTGAGTGGGTCAGGGCCCAGGAGCTTTGCAGCCGGCGAGCACATTAACAAACTAGCACAGAAACCTCAGAAGTGAATGCACGCACACACGGAGACAGACGGAAACGGCGTCCAAAGTTGCCGTGTGTGAGTCTCCAAAAAAAGACAGCTGAGGACCCAGATTGTTGGGGGCAAATATGCTGATTCTGTGAACTGCTTAGAGAGGGTTGGAAAAGCTCTGTGAAGGGGTAGATAAGTCTAAATGCTGTTGCTATTATCCTTCCTTCCTTCCTTCCTTCCTTCCTTCCTTCATTCCTTCCTTCCATTCTTCCTTCTGAGATGGGTCAAATGAGGACCCAGATTGTTGGCAGTAATATGTTGATTCTGTAAACTGCTTAGAGAGGACTGGAAAAGTATTAGCAAGCAGTATATGTCTAAATGGTACTGCCCTCCCTTCCTTCCTTCCTTCCTTCCTTCCTTCCTTCCTTCCTTCCTTCCTGCCTTCCTTCCTTCCTGCCTTCCTGCCTTCCTTCCTTCCATCCATCCATTCTTCCATCCATCCTTCCTTCCGTCCTTCCTTCCTTCCATCCATCCTTCCTTCCTTCCTTCCTTCCATCCATCCATTCCATTCTTCCTTCCTTCCTTCCTTCCTTCCATTCCATTCTTCCTTCCTTCCTTCCTTCCATCCATCCTTCCTTCCTTCCTTCCTTCCATCCATCCATTCTTCCATCCATCCTTCCTTCCGTCCTTCCTTCCTTCCTTCCATCCATCCTTCCTTCCTTCCTTCCTTCCATCCATCCATTCCATTCTTCCTTCCTTCCTTCCTTCCTTCCTTCCATTCCATTCTTCCTTCCTTCCTTCCTTCCTTCCATCCATCCATTCCATTCTTCCTTCCTTCCTTCCTTCCTTCCTTCCTTCCTGCCTTCCTTCCTTCCTGCCTTCCTGCCTTCCTTCCTTCCATCCATCCATTCTTCCATCCATCCTTCCTTCCGTCCTTCCTTCCATCCATCCTTCCTTCCTTCCTTCCTTCCATCCATCCATTCCATTCTTCCTTCCTTCCTTCCTTCCTTCCTTCCATTCCATTCTTCCTTCCTTCCTTCCTTCCATCCATCCTTCCTTCCTTCCTTCCTTCCTTCCATCCATCCATCCATTCTTCCATCCATCCTTCCTTCCGTCCTTCCTTCCTTCCTTCCTTCCATCCATCCTTCCTTCCTTCCTTCCATCCATCCATTCCATTCTTCCTTCCTTCCTTCCTTCCTTCCATTCCATTCTTCCTTCCTTCCTTCCTTCCTTCCTTCCTTCCTTCCATCCATCCATTCCATTCTTCCTTCCTTCCTTCCTTCCTTCCTTCCTTCCTTCCTTCCTTCCTGCCTTCCTGCCTTCCTTCCTTCCATCCATCCATTCTTCCATCCATCCTTCCTTCCGTCCTTCCTTCCTTCCATCCATCCTTCCTTCCTTCCTTCCTTCCATCCATCCATTCCATTCTTCCTTCCTTCCTTCCTTCCTGCCTTCCATCCATTCTTTCTTCCTTCCTTCCTTCCTTCCTTCCTTCCATCCATCCATTCCATTCTTCCTTCCTTCCTTCCTTCCATCCATCCATTCCTTCCTTCCGTCCTTCCTTCCTTCCTGCCTTCCTTCCTTCCATCCATCCATTCTTCCATCCATCCTTCCATCCTTCCTTCCGTCCTTCCTTCCATCCATTCTTCCATCCTTCCTTCCTTCCTTCCATTCTTCCTTCTGTGATGGGTCAAATGAGGACCCCGATTGTTGGGGGCAATATGCTGATTCTGTGAAACATTTGAGAGAGGGCTGGAAAAGCACTGGGAAGTCTAAATGCTATTGCTATGGAAGACCGGGGCCTTGTGGGGGGCCTCCCTAATTATGAAATACCTTCTTCCAAAACATTTGCAGGGGTTTTGTAAACCTTATGAAGCCTGTAAAAAGGACAGAAACGAAATGCTCCCCAGAATCCAGCCGCTTCGTTCTCTACACCTGAATCCAAGGCAAAAGCCAAAATGGATCTTATCTGCGGGACGATTGTGGGATTCTGCAGCAGAAACTCCGTGGAGCCTGCGTAAGAGCCTGGGCTTTCTAAGTTCAATTTCTGTGATGCAAGGGAGAAATAAATTACAATATGAAGTATTGATTAATTAAACAATTAGGTGGGAGAACTGGGCATGGGTAGTTGAATGAAGGACCAGGCGAGACAGGATAGCAGTCTTCCAGTATCTCAGGGGTGGCCCCAAAGAAGAGGGATTCAAGCTCTTCTCCAAAGCACATGAGGGTAGGTCAAGGAGCAACGGGTGGAAACTAAACAAGGAGAGAAGCAACTTAGAACTAAGGAGAAAGTTCCTCGCAGTCAGAACAATTAATCAGTGGAACAGCTTGCCACCAGAAGTGGTGAATGCTCCAACACTGGAAGTTTTTCAGAAGATGTTGGATAACCATCTGTCTGAAATAGTGTAGGGTTTCCTGCCTAAGCAGAGGGTTGGGCTAGAAGACCTCCAAGGTCCCTTCCAACTCAGCTGTTGTTGTTGTTGTTATTAAAGTGTTTTGCGGACATGATCAAGCAGAGAGTCCTATAGGAAAGGGGCCAAGGGAGTCAAGAGAGGGGGTCTCAATCTGCCCCTTTCCTCCATCTGCTGCAACACCCCTGGTGGCTCTTTGATTGAAGGATCGTGGCCGCTTTGATTGACAACGAGTCCCTCCCTCCAGGCAACCCCCCCCCCCTTGCAATAAAGGCTTCAGTGCCAGAACGCTTTGCCCTGCTGGCTCCAAGCCAGAATTAAAAATAACCGAAACATTTTCCTTACTCGGAGCAGAAATCCAAATTTAAGAGCGACCGTTTCTGCCTTGGGTTTTGCAGCCTATAAAAAGCCGCCACAATGAAATCATCCTCGTAAATAGCAGCTTTGCTGTGTCATTTTGGTTAAGGGGCAAAAGCTGGAGAAACGAGGCAGCAGGAAAAGCCGGCAATGCCCAGAGACCGGAGGGGAAGTCCACATAGGTGGCTGCGGGAGGAGGCTCGGAACCAGCCAGGCTTGGGGTTGTACCGACAGCTGCCTCCGCTCCCAGGCCTCGCTCCACGTTCTTTTGGAAAGACCAGCCCAACCCCTACAGCATTGGGGGAGGTCCATGTTCCCCCTCACCACAGAAAATATATCTGCCGGGTTCCCAGGAGAAAGCGGCCTCTTCCAAAGTCAGCCACGTGGACGCAGGCGCCTTCAACACAGGAAAGATATTGCCACTCGAACACGTGCTTGGAAGAGGCATCAATCAACACGCAGCTGGTTGGAATGACAGGTCCACTGAATGTGGCACGATTGGTTTGTGAGTTAGGATGCCTAGACTCACACCAGAAGTCTGGATTTCAGCTGCTATGGGTTGTGCGGTCTCTTCTCCCAACTGGGAAAAGGGTTTGGTAAATCGGAAGAGCTCTGCGCATGCACCATTGCTACATCTTCTCAAAAATATAATACAGTGGAACATCTACTTATGAACTTAATTCATTCCGTGACCAGGTTCTTAAGTAGAAAAGTTTGTAAGAAGAAGCAATTTTTCCCATAGGAGTCAATGTAAAAGCAAATAAGGCGTATGATTGGGGAAACCACAGGGAGGGTAGAGGCCCTGTTTCCTGCCAGGAGATTCCTAGAGAGACCCCCACGGAGACTTCTTCCCACCTTTTCCAAGCCTGTTTCCTCCCTGGAGATTCCTAGAGAGGCCCCACGGAGGCTTCTCCCTGCCTTTTACGGCCCTGTTTCCTCCCAGGAGATTCCTAGAGAGGCCCCATGGAGGCTTCTCGCTGCTTTTTCAAGAGGTCAAGGATGTTTTCTGTCAGCCCTTTGCTGATGTACTAAAGGGCGTGGAAAGAAGATACAACTAGCTGGACAAGAGACCCCCCCCCCATTGGCGTTGGACTCATAGCACGAATGAATTAGGCAGAAGCTGGAGAGGCAACACTTCAAAACCCATGTATTTTCAGAAGCTTACTCCATAGGCAACGGTAAAAAGGTTATCATACAGTTGACAGTTTGGTCAAGGTCTTGCAGGGCGGACTCCCCTGTCTGGTGTTGGCTCATCCTCCAGCTACAAAAAGAGGGAATCTCCCACCGGGAGGAGCATTAAACCATCCGGATTCTTAAAGTGCCTCAATAATAACAATCCATCACAGTCCTCAGAGGCCACGTAACACTTCCATCGTCCAATTCACTAGGCCATGCAGAACTGTTAAATCCTCCAGGAAAAACCCATTTAGTGCAAGGAGAAACAGAGGAACAGAAAAGGGAAAAATAAGTAAATAAAAGGCACAAGCAGTTTCCCCCTCCCCCCCTCCCCCCACCTTAACACTTTTATAATATTCATCTGGGTTAACGCAGTTTAATGTCATCGCCAAAAACAGCTATAAAATATCGTACCAATTTCTGTACACTATACATCTCTATCCTACATCCCCTCCCCCAAAACAAAGGTACCCAGTTGAAGAGCTTCGAGATAAATGTACAGCGTTCGAATTTTTCTTCTTTCTTTCCTTTTTTTAAGAAAAAAAATACATTTTACATCAAGACACGCGAGTGCTCTCGGTTCCGAAGAAGTGCATTCCGTTCATCCAGTCAAAGGCTTTTTTAGTTCTGATCGGGGGGGGGGGGGGGTTATTGCTGGGACACAACAGTTTGGCCTGGCCATTTTTAGCTCATGGCACCGTTGGGACACCATGTTTGGTGACCCCTCCGTCTCCTTTTATTTGGTCGTCAGCCTGAAGAGCCGCTTCGTCCCAGTCGCTCCACGCTTGAGAGAGAGGCAGGGGGGCAACGAGGAAGCCCTCACCCATCACTGGCCCCCCTTCCTGGGTAAGGACGGAGCCGCGGCTGGCCTTCAAGGAAGCAGAGCGGTGGGGAAGAGGCTGCAGGCTCCTCAGCCCTGGCCCTGAAGTGGTTGGAAAATTCAGGGCGGCCTCCTCTATCTTTGCTCTCTTTCCCACCCACTCCTCAATTTTGAGAGCAGGTAGCAAGACATGAAGCATCTCCCTGTCACCGAATAGAAACACAGTAATGGCTTGGCACGGGGGTCTTTCTACTCTCCCCTGCCCTCGGTGTCACTCATCTCCCTCCAATCGGGGCGGCCAAATTTCACTATCCTATTCTTTTTTTTCAACTGGAGGAAATGTTGAGCGAGAGCTGCCCAATGCCCCCCACCCACCCACCACTACTCAAAATAAACACAACCCGAAATCTTCTGAGCTTTTCCGAAACCTTTTAAGACCCCAAAGCTGCCTGGTTTCTATCCGGCTGCCATGAATGCAGGGGTTGGAATAAGAGGTTGGTATTTCAAGGCAGAAGAGTTTGCAGCCTGGGGTGTTTTCATGCCGGGCAGCATGCCGTGTCTCTGTTGCGCTGTTGCGTCGCTTTTCATGGAGCTGCACAACAACTCACACTCATTGTTAAAGCAGCGGTGACGCCGTCCCTGAGCTCTGCTCATCAGTTGCTACTCACGCTAAGCAAGTAGCAACCGGTGAGAAGCTGCATCTTTGCTCCCCTGGCCTCCGTCTCTCTTTCTCTCGCGCGCATATTGCTTTTTCCTCAAGCGTTCAGATTTGGTGCACATCAATTAGCGTACAGGTGTGTTGCCATAGAAACAGAAGTCTCCATTTTGCCTCCGGGAAAAACCAGTTCCGCAAAAGCAAAGAGTTTTGGATCGTTTTTTAAGCAAACGTAATAAAGGAAACTCTTTCAATAAAGGGGGGGGGAATTAACCCTCTGGATGGAGATATTTGGCAGGGGGGCACCGAAGTCTATCTACATTCGCATATTTTGATATTTCTGTAATTTACATATGTTACACTGGGCTCAGGGCTTGTATTTGCTGGCTTAGGAAGTGAAACGAGGCTAAAGGGTCCCGGGTGCGAGATGCACCGACACTCTGGAGAATCTGGGCAGCGAGGGAGGCACATCCACAAAGTGCATAAGTTGTGGTTTGAGTGCATGCAAATACTTCCTCATCATGCATTAGAGCAAGCAGGAATTTCACGTTTTTCTTTCAGCATGACTAACCGGCGTTGTTATCATGAGGACATGAATGCCTGCTACTTCATAAAATACTGAGAGATGCATTCACATAAAACTTTTGCACTGAGCTGCATCGTTTTCTTTAATACTTGGGGGGGGGGAGAGGAAGGGGGAACGGAGGTTATTAATTGCTGTTGTTGTTATTATTATTATTATTATAACGCACGTCAGACAAGCAGCCTTGTTGTGATGCGTCGACGTTTCTGTGCTTATGTAGGTTAACGGGGTGGGGTGGGGTTTAAGACCGGGAGAATGAGCGCGTCCATCCTGGCCTTGACCCAGGTCAGGCCAAGGGCAGGTCCACCATATCTCCCGCATCACCCTACAAGCATTTCAGAAAAGGCGGAGGAAGAGGAGGAGGAGGAGGAGGGCCCTCCGCCCGTACTAGGACTTGTACAAAGCCAATGCAGAAGATGAAATGGAGGAGATGGCACACGAGCCCCCACGAGACGATGGGCGGGGGGAGGAGGTTCTGGGGGGGGTCGCCATGAAGATGAGGCCCCCTCATTCTTCGCGCAGCTGCAAGCAGTAGCGGTGGTAGCGAAGCTGGAAGAAGACTTGCTCTAGAATAGAGTGGGACATTCCAGGCAGCGAGTAGTGTTCCACCAGCCCAACATGCTTGAAGCCCAAGGACTCGTACAACTTGTGCGCTGCCACCTTCACCGCCGTGGTCCCCAGCACCACAGAGGAGTAGTTGTTGACCAGGGCAAACTCCAGCACTTTCCGACCCAGCGCTTTCGCGATCCCTTTACCGCGGTATTTAGAGTCCACGGACATGCGCCGCAATTCCAACGTGTTGTCCTCCTCGTTGCCTCGGGCAGCCACGATGCCCACCACGTTGCCGTTTAACACCGCCACCCAGAAGCAGGAACCTGTGGGCACAAAGCATAGGGTCAGTCGGGAGGGAACAGAACCCTTGGCCGAAGGTGGGTCAGTCATTATGCTTTTTTAATTAAGATTTTATAATTTTGTTTTTATATTTGACTTCTTCTTCTTGTTGCTTTTGTAATTTTTATACTGTTGTAAGCCGCTCTGAGTCCTTTGGCATTGGGAAGCATAGAAGCCGAATAAATACATAAGAACCTAAGAAGAGCCCTTCTGAATGGGGCCAAAGCCCATCGAGTCCAGTGTTCTGTGTCCCACAGTGGCCTCCCAATTGTCCATGGGGATCTTGAGCAGAAAGAGAAGGCAAGACCCTCCCTTTCTCTGGACCCCCAACAAATGGGACCCAAGGGAACCCTGACTGCCTCACCCAACATAGAGGTGGCACATGGACATCCATTTTAATGAGGGAGAGAAGGAAGGAGGGAAGGAAGGAAGGAACCTAAGAACCTAAGAAGAGTGCTGCTGAATCGGGCCAAAGCCCATGGAGTCCAGCTTTCTGTGTCCCACAGTGGCCCACCAATTGTCCATGGGGATCTTGAGCAGAAGGAGAAGGCAAGACCCTCCCTTTCCGTGGACCCCCAACAAATGGGACCCAAGGGAACCCTGCCTGCCTCAACCAACATAGAGGTGGCACATGGACATCTGTTTCAATAAGGGAGAGAAGGAAGGAATGAACATAAGAACATAAGAAGAGCCCTGCTGAATCAGGCCAAAGCCCATACAGTCCAGCCTTCTTTGTACCATAGTGGCCCACCAATTGTCTATGGGGATCTTGAGCAGAAACAGAAGGCAAAACTCTCCCTTTCCCTGGACCCCCAACAAATGGGACCCAAGGGAACCCTGCCTGCCTCAACCAACATAGAGGTGGCACATGGACATCTGTTTCAATAAGGGAGAGAAGGAAGGAATGAACATAAGAACATAAGAAGAGCCCTGCTGAATCAGGCCAAAGCCCATACAGTCCACCCTTCTTTGTACCATAGTGGCCCACCAATTGTCTATGGGGATCTTGAGCAGAAACAGAAGGCAAAACTCTCCCTTTCCCTGGACCCCCAACAAATGGGACCCAAGGGAACCCTGCCTGCCTCAACCAACATAGAGGTGGCACATGGACATCTGTTTCAATAAGGGAGAGAAGGAAGGAATGAACATAAGAACATAAGAAGAGCCCTGCTGAATCAGGCCAAAGCCCATACAGTCCAGCCTTCTTTGTACCATAGTGGCCCACCAATTGTCTATGGGGATCTTGAGCAGAAACAGAAGGCAAAACTCTCCCTTTCCCTGGACCCCCAACAAATGGGACCCAAGGGAACCCTGCCTGCCTCAACCAACATAGAAGTGGCACTTGGACATCCGTTTCAGTAAAGGAGAGAAGGAAGGAAGGAACATAAGAACATTAGAAGAACCCTGCTGAATCAGGCCAAAGCCCGTCGAGTCCAGCGTTCTATATCCCACAGTGGCCCCCCAATTGTCCATGAGGTTGTTGAGCAAAAGGAGAAGGCAAGACCCTCCCTTTCCCCTGACCCCCAACAAATGGGATGCAAGGGAACCCTGCCTGCCTCAACCAACATAGAGGCGGCAGATGGACATCCGTTTCAATAACCACCATGGATACACTTGGCATCCATGAATCTGTCTAATCCTGCCTTGAAGCTCTCCAGGCTGACAGCTGTCACGGCCTCTTCTGGAAGGGAATCCCATGAAGCAAGGACCCTCTGGGTGAAGAAGAAATAATTCCCTTTATGACTTCGGAAGGTTATTTCGTGTCTTTATGCTTTTGAACATCATCAACATTGAGGAAGCACCCAATGATGTAAGTTCTCCTTAGAAACCGCAATTAGGACAAAATCATCATGTCAGATGCCTTCCTATAACATTTTTTGCACCACATCCAAAACATAATTTTCTGTTCCATTACATATTGTGTAAATATTGGAAGTGTTGAGTAACGAAAGTGAATTATGTTTTGTGAGCTTTGCCATCTGTGGAAAAGGAGTTTGTGAACGCCTGCTTTAATCCGCCCAGCGTTATGCGCCTGTGAAGCAGCACCGAAGCTTCTGTGAGAGGAAGTGGGCTGGTTCTCTTTTTAAAAAAAATAAATGTTATTAATGTTTAATAATGACAGATACGTACTACATAGAACGCAGTGATACATGCTCCCACCACCCAACATCATTCATTCAGACCCCTCCACCAAAATGAGGGGGTACTTTTTTAATATCATTTTAAACCAAGAACGTTACAATATTTACAGATTATAGAGTGATTCCAGTTTAATCTTTATACCTTGGTCTCAAATTCCACTAACCATATAACCTCTCTCTCCCATCTTCCCATCAGTTCTTTCGCTTTATTTCCATTAATTATATTCATCTATATATCCATAATTTCATACTGAATGTATGCTACCATGCACCGGTACCAATTTTGTATTGTCCATTTTATTGTATTTTTCCAACCTAAAACTATTACCGCTTGGGCACTTTCTAAGGCTGCTTCTTTAATTACCTCAAAAGAATATCTATTTACTGCCAAAGAGTCTGAGTTATCTTCAAGGCCAATAACAAATGTCCCCAACCCCCCCCCCCCAAGCTTTGTAAATAATGTCTTCGAACTGGGCTGAAGCAAAAATACTCACTAATTTTACAATAGCTACAGTCTTTCATAAAACAATTGTCCAAAGGCTGGGTTTCTCTGAGGAACCAGGGATGTTAGTTTAGAGAAAACTCTGGATCTGTTTCTTTTTCTCTGTTAAACCATGAACGATAACTCCTGCAAAGAACCCTCCCAATAAAACCTCCCCTTTTATGCACACTGCAGAATTCCCTATGATGCTCAGCTGTGATCAAGATCTCCTCCTGCATCTGTGCAACTGTTCCTGTCTCCTCCTAATCCTTCACACACGCACATTCAGGATTGGATCATTAATCACCACCTCCTCATCCGACCCAGACAAGGCTCTAGCTGGGGGTTCCACAGGCATCGCCGGGGCCTCCACTTCTATCTCTCCAGCACCTCCAGCTTCCATCTATCGTTCCCCCTCACTGTCTGAATCCTCCTATAGCCACACAGATCTCCGATGCTCAAGACAGACCCAGTTCCTCTGGCTCAAAGTCCATTACCAGAAGAGTTGGCTGTGATCCAACCACAACAAGTTCCCAACCTGGTATCAGTTTGCACGATCATGGACATTATTCTGTCCTTTATTTTTTTCCCCTGAAGGTTTTCAAACACATGTGAGGACACATTATTGAACTGCAGCCGATCCCATTTTGGTTACAAAGACTTCGGGTCTTTGGCAACTGGGAGCAGTATCCGGTTCCTACTAGAATGGGGCGGGAGGAGATACTGAGAGGAGATACTTTTGGTTTGAGGGGAAGGTTAACCAATCGGCTAACTTACAAGACCATGGCCAAAGAGCAAAATCACGGAAGCGTCCACCAGAATTTGGAACTTGACTTTCCATCTCTTGCCAGTCAAAGAGAGAAAAAGTCCAAGCAAGGATGGAGAGCAAAGGGCCGTAGGGCTTGAAGGTCATTCTCCAAAGTGCTGGAAGGCTGTGTTTTTTAATGGAGGCAACAACTCCTCTGCTCTTCTCGAAGTCCAACTTAAGCAGACTGTCAGAGGTCAATAAGAGGAACTTACCCTTGCGGGATCCTAAACATCTGGTAGGGTGTCACTGCATTTGGACCCCCCAAAACAAGGCCTCCCATAGGCTGCTGGGAATCCGTGGCTGGTTTAGCATCATGAGGAGACACCTTTTATTTTCTCAGGTATTTTTGCTTCCGCGCATGCACAGAAGCAAAGAATCGACGAAATTCACCGAAATATCTCTCGCGTGATCCTCTTCACATAAAATTTCTCTTGTTGCGCATGCACAGAAGAGAAATCTGGTGTGGGGGCACACGGGCGCATCGAGGGCTCACGGCTGCGCACACATCCCAAAAATCGCTACCAGAACATAGCCGCCTTACCGTTGGGATAGCAGGCCTCCACTGCTTTTATGTTAGATTCCTCCACTAATTTTTGTTTGTTTATTTATTTATTTATTAGATTTGTATGCCGCCCCTCTCCGAAGAGTCTGCAAGGAGTTGGGCGGCTTAAAAATCAAATAAGTTAAATTAAATGAATAGACCCACGGCAACTTGGGACGGAAGGTTCCTGACCCCACTGGGGCCAATGAGGAGCCGGGAGTGGGTGCGCGGAGGGAAGGCTCAGGGTTTTGCTGCAGGCGCCGACACTTATTGGGGTTCAAACAGAAGGTTTGTGAAACTCTCCCCCAGCTGGACAAGGCTACGGACACTCCCGCTGGGGACCTGGGACCACAAAGAGGTTGCAGCAGGACAAAACAGACACACCAGCTGGAACATTAGGAAAAACACCCCACAAACTTCATTTATTTTTCCAATACAAAAGGGGAGCCAATTAGAAGAACTTCAAAAATACTGACGTGACTCCAATTGGGGGAGAAAACCCCCGGACAGGTAGAGATAATACGAGTGGGCGTTGCCTGCCTTTTGTCGCCCAGGGATTGTTATCTGAAGGGAGGAAGTCCCGCCTTCTTCTGATAAAGGTTTCCGGATATTCCCCGTAAGCGAAGGCTGACGCATCGGTCCGTGTGTCTCCTGCGGGAATTAAGAAAGGAAAAGCCACAATATTGTTGCCGCTGCCATTTCTTCTGAACATTTCTTTCACATCTTTGATTCTGATTCCAACACTCTAAGCTCGTTTTGTAAGAAAACAATTTGGTGAAGTCCTTTTAGCTTTTAATACAAAAACTGCCCTTTGTTGCTCCTGGCTCAATTTCCACTGAACTGAGAGAATAACTTACTCAAACTAATTAAGTTTATTTTATTATTTAGATTTGTGCACCGTCCTGAGTCTCTCAGGAGTGGGCAGCATACAAATTCTAAATAATAAAATAAAATAAGTAAGTTATATTCACTTGACTCTTTAAGGCGGTGTGCACACCCAATCTTGGCAGCTTTAAGATGGGTGGACTTCAACTCCCAGAATTCCCCAGACGGCAAGACTTAAAGTCCACTTACGTTGAAGTTCCCACGGTTTGAGAAACACTGCTTTAAAGGATTGTAATTTTCAAGTTTGGTTGCGCTTACAAAATGAGAACGGGAGATTACTGTCTCCCCATGAAATAAATAGTGTTTCTGTGATCCTGGATGAACTTTTGGGGATCTACTGCTGTAACGTAGGTGAGTCCATGAGAAACTCAACTTCTTTCTCGAAAAGGATCTCCTTTCTCGTGTAACCTTGTGATCCAAAAACACTGGCTGGATTCTGCCTATCCTAGGATACCTATAAAGGGTTGCACCTCTGGATCACGCAAGTCCGGTGCAAATGCCCAGCCCTCTCAGTAAATTTAATATAATTTAATTTAATTGACTCTCTCTCTCTCTCACCAAAAGAATAAAGGAAAGGAGGAAGCAAAATTAAGGTCTTCTCCTGTTTTGGCTCATCGCTCTTCCCACCCTAAAGGACACTGGACAAAACCCAAAGAATGCTGTCCTAGAGCAGGTCGCCTAAGATGCCCTCTGTCAACACAAGAAATCTATAGGTGCCTACCTTGCTCCTCATCTCCAATACCTGAAGGCCTTGAGGTTTGTGTTTTCTGAGCCTGGAAAAGGCAAGAAAATATTAATCTGTAGCCATTTGAAAAAAACATGCCCCGAATTTCAATGCCTCTCTCTCTTTCTTCCTCCTCCTCCTCCTAAACCCATCTCCAGCCTTACACCCTGCCCTCCTGTCCAGCCTCCCTCCATTCACACAGAGCACAAGAACCCCATAGACTTACCAAGGGAGAGCTGGCAGATGCTGGTTTGCAGGGGAAAGAAGCCTTCATACTTGCCCATCATCCTGGATAATCCATGAACCCCAGGAGGCCTTATGGCACAGCTGGGGAAAGGTCAATGGCCTGCGGCTATTGTCTCTTCCACCAGTGCTACTGACCTCTGCAAATAAAGAAAGTCTCTCTACACAACCAATCTGGTGCAATTAATGCACAATGTCCAGGAAACAACATGTACACAATTGAAGCGGCGGGGGACATATCGAGCATCCTTTCCTGCCCTCCAGTGCAATGAGCCAGACCCCCCCGAAATGTGGAGAGGAGGGTCGTCAGTGGCTAGAACTAATTGACCCACAAACAGTGAAAGAACGGCGGGTTTTTGCAAGCCTTGAAACTCAATATGGATTTTGTGACATTGTGCATAGTTGATTAAAATGCGCCAATATACGAGTGTCGCCCAGAAAGCAATGCACCACATTCTTTTTGTCCCAACAATCTGGGTCCTCATTTGACCCACCCCGGAAGGATGAAAGGCTGAGTCAACTTTGAGCCTACTGAGATTCGATCTGCCAAACTGCTGGCAGTGCTGCACTCTAACCACTGCACCGTCATGATCCGTTATCACTTCACCTGGCCTGAAGTGCATCAGTTAATGCAGCCTAAAACCACAGGAAGATTTTTTTAAAAAATAGCGGTCTCCCACTATAGGTTAACATTAAGCTTTACGCCAAGGTTAGATTCCTCACCCACGCGGGGCGATTCTTGTGTCATTGTCTTTTTTAAAATTGATGTGAAAGTCTGCACTGAATTCTACGTAGCCTCGGACGGAGAGGCTGGTCCATTTTCCCAGCCCTGGAAGGCGATTCCAGCGGAGAAAACTGTTTTTGTCAATCAAGTCTTGTTTCTCCATGAATAGAACTGACAACCACATCCTCTCTTTTGGCAGCAGTCAGAAAGCAAGTTATCTAACCACGTGCGAGGTGTGTGTTATTGTTCTTGGCTTTTTGTTTGCTTTTTGCATTGTAAATTGAAGTCGTAGATGGGGTGGCAGGATTAAGTGCACGGTTAAGATTAGCTAAATTATTTACTAAAGAAGCTGGAATAAATGGTGTAAAGTTCACCAGAGGAAAAACAACTTTTCATTTGGAGTAGCCAATGTCCACCAAGCAGTCTTGATAGATGTAGAATGTTTAACCTTAAAAAGTCTGGATCAACACGTGTTGGGCATAACTAGGTATACCCATATACGTCCAGCACTCCGCAAACTGCACTAGTTGCCGATCGGTCTCCAAACGCGATTCAAAGTGTTGGTTATCAGCTATAAAGCCCCAGTCCTCTGGGACCAACTCCTGTTGTGGCCCCAGTCCTCTGGAACCCACTCCCCCTGGAGATTCGAACCGCTTCCCCTTCCAGAAGGCGCTAAAAACACATCTATGTGAACAGGCCTGGGGCTCTGGGCCATATGTCCCTCTCCGCCCAATAGAGGGAATGAGAGATGATTGAGTGTTTTACATTGGGTTTTTATTGTTCTTAACTCTTTTTAATTGCTCATAATAAACTATTCTATTGTTATATTGTATTTATTTATTTTGTCAAGTACTTATTGGTAGTACACAAAGACATAAAAGTGTTTATATACATGAGATGGGTATTAATAATAGAGAAACGTTAGGACAGGGGATGGAAGGCAGATTTTGGCAGAGGTGTTGGTTGCAAAGTTCATTTCCGAACTTTCCCTGAATCTGGGACAAGCACAGCTAAAGGTGGAGAGGATTATTCCCTGAACTTCTGGGACCATTTCTCGCCTTTTGAATGCTCCTCCACTGCTCTCGGCCTCCCTCCCATTGTCACACAAGGGCCTTTGTGTCAGGATCACAGAAGAGGCTCCCAATAAGCTTCTCTGCCCTTCTTCATTCGTAACCCACTGCAAAGTTTATTTGCTCCTAAAGAGAAGCGTCACCTTCGGCTGATCTGGAGGGGCCTCTGTTGGCTTCTGCTCCGGTCATCTCACACTACTAACCAGAGCATACAAAACTTTCGCCAGACCAATTCTTGAATGCAGCTCATCTGTCTGGAACCCACACCGCATTTCGGACATAAACACTCTAGAAAATGTCCAGAGATACCTTACGAGAAGAGCCCTCCACTGGTTAATTGGAACAGAGTAGAGTACAGTACAGTAGAATCAAATAGAATAGAATAGAATAGAATGGAGAATAGAATAGAAGAGAATAGAATAGAATAGACTTCTTTATTGGCCAAGTGTGATTAGACACACAAGGAATTTGTCTTTGGTGCAGATGCTCTCAGTGTCCATAAAAGAAAAGAGACATTTGTCAAGAATCATAAGGTGCAACACTTAACAATTGTCATAGGGGTCAAATAAGCAATGAAGAAACAATCAATATTCATAAAAATCTTAAGGATACAAGCAACAAGTTACAGTCATACACTCATAAGTGGGAGGAGATGGGTGATAGGAATGATGAGAGAAAACTAATAGTAATACGTAGTCGTGCAGACTTAGTGAATAGTTTGACAGTGTTGGGGGAATTATTTGTTTAGCAGAGTGATGGTGTTTGGGGAAAAAATGTCCTTGTGTCTAGTTGTCTTGGTGTGCAGTGCTCTGTAGTGACGTTTGGAGGGTGGGAGTTGAAACAGTTTATGTCCAGGATGCAAGGGGTCAGTAGATATTTTCACAGCCCTCTTTTTAAAGAGGGGAAAGTGGGGGAGAGAAATCAGAGAAGCGACAGGGGGAATAACCTCTCCATTGTTTCTCCCTACACAAGAGGCGGGAAGCCAAGAAGAAGGAAGTTCTGAAATGGTGGGTGGGCTGTCATATCCCAAAGAAGAAACCAAAAAGGAAGGAGTGGGGAGGGGTCAGGAGAAACCCCAATCTCCATGGAGATGGAGCTAAGGGGGAAAAACCCACCTCCTCTTTCTCAAAAGATGTACTTGGAAAGAGAGGCGGTAGAGAATGGAGAAGGTCAGGTCTTCTCAGGCTGAAATGCCATTTTTAGCATATCAGCTAAAGCAGTGCTTCTCAAATAGTGGGATGAGCCCCCCTGGAAGGCGCATGAAGCGATGCTGGGGGCGCATTACCCCGGGGAATGTGCTTTTTTTGCCGCAGGGAATAGGGTTTTTTTGCACCGAGCAATAGCCCACAGCACAGAGCAGGAGGATATGAAGTGCAGATAACAAACCCTTAAGAGACCCCCATGGGAAAATATTGAGGAGCGATGAAAAGAAAAGAGGAGAGAGACGGAGATGATAAGACAAACATTAGTCTCCTGAAAGCTAAGACAAGGAAATACGATGACGCGTACATAGTGCTTGGCTTCACTGTGACTATGGTGGGAGACGAGGAAAGAATGGTATGTTTACTGGATCTAAAAATGTTGGCAACAGACAGCATGAAACCAAATAAATTAAGGCGTCACTTAAACACATTACACCCCAATCACATTGATAAGCCGCTTGAGTTTTTTTCAGCAAAAACATGCTGAATATTGCAAACAATCTTCCCAGCAGAGAGTTTGGGGGGGGGGGGCGCACGAAATGTTCACTTCTTCCTAGGGGGCTCATAACTGGCTTCAAAGGACAAGAGGTCCTCTAAACCGTAGAGAGGCAGGTGGGAGCAGCAGCAGCCGCTTCAAACCGCTTGAGCACAGCAGGGAAACTGCGGCACCTCGTTCCCACAGAGAACCACCAGGGATTCGGTGTGGACACGGTCCAGTTCACTATCATTCTTGTCCAGCTACGCAACATTGAGCATCTATCAGCCAGCAGAGCAGCCAACGTAGGCTTGGAGATGGACGCTTGAATCCAGGTCAAGGGGGCCTGCCTTTCCACGGGCAAAGTGCCATCGGCAAAGGCCGCTCCAGGGCTTTTGGGGAACCGCGACAGGAGGAGGGTCTCTCACCTATTAGCAAGTTGCACCTCACGATACCAGTGGGATCAGCGACCTGTTAGCAGAAATGGAGTCCATGTGCACACGTCTCCACACCCCAATGCGTGCACATGGGCTCCCATGTGAGATGCGCTGGAAACGAAACCTCGCATGAGGACGCTCGCGTGAGAGAGATTTCGGCCATTTTTGGCATTTTTTGCTTTCGCTCAGCAAAAATATTGGCGAAAATGGCTGAAATCTCACTTGCTTGCGTGTCCTCAGGTGAGATTTGGCTCCGGACACATGCGCAAAAACTAAATCTTGCACGAGGACACTCACACATGTCTGCCGGACGTCTGCACATCTGTGCTGATCTCCAGGAGCATTTCGGTGGCAGAGAAAGGTCGGACCCCCCTCCTGTCTCTGACCAACCCTTCTGCCTAAAGCTGAGAGGTCTAGAAGCCCCCCCCAAACACCATTCACAGTTGATAGATAGCTCAGGGGGGGGTCCAACCCTTCGATTCCCAGAATCCCCCAGCCGGCCTCTCTTAATGTTGCTCAGGTGGGAGAGAATTCCCGCCACTCGGACTCTCCAAGGCCGGTCAAGAGAGGTTTTTTAAAAAAAAAGAATTCAGAGTCCACTGAGTTATTTCTCTTTCACCTTCACCTGTCATTCTATTCTGCGTCTCTTTCTTCTCCTCCCTGCTTTTCCTCTTTTCTGTTTGGCTCCTGCAGTTTCCCCCCCTTGTTTTCTTTCTTTCTTTCTTTCTTTCCCCTTTTATCTCTTTTCTTCTTTCTCTCTCTCTCCCTTCATTCCTTTTTGCTCTTTCTTTTCCTTTCTTTTCTCTCACTCCCCCTGCCTCTTTCTTTCTCTCTCTCTTCCTTCCTTCCTCTTTCTTTCTTTCACTTTTTATCTCTTTTTTCTTTCTCTCTCCCTTCCTTCTTTTTTCTCTTTCTTTTTCTTTCTTTTCCCTCGCTCCCCCTGCCTCTTTCTTTTCTCTCCCTTCCTTCCTCTTTCTTTCTTTCTTTCTTATTTTCTTTCTTTCTTTCCTTTTTTCTTTCTGTCTCTCTTTCATACCTTTCTTCCTCTTCTTTCTTTCTTCCCTCCTTTTTTCTTTCCTTCTTTCCCTTTTTGACTCTCTTTTGTTCTTTCTCTCTCTCTCCCTTCTTTTTTATTTTTTCTTTTCTTTCCTCTTGCTCCCCCTGCCTCTTTCTTTCCTCTTTTTTTCTTACTCTCTCTTCTTCTTTATTTTCTTTCTTTCTTTCTTTCTTTCTGTCTGTCTGTCTGTCTTTCTTTCTTTCTTTCTCTGTCTCTCTTTTCTTCATACCTTTCTTCCTCCTTCCTTCCTTCCTTTCCTCTCACTCCCCACTGCCACTTTCCCTTTCTTTTTCCTCTTTTTCTTTCTCTTTCTTTCTTTCTTTTTCTTTCTCACTCTCCTTCCTTCCATCCTCCCTCCCTCCCTCCCTTTCTTCCACTTCTCCCCTCCTAACTATTTACACTCTCTTGTTTCTGTTTCTGCTCCTTTCCTGGGCGTTAATTCTCGCTCCTGCCACCCCCGTCAACCTCTCCCTGCTGCCTGTGCTCCCCCGCTCCCCTCTCGCCTCTTCTGTCATCCCTCCCACTTCTCTGGGTGTGCATTGTGTTCAGTGGCACCGAGAGGCTCCGGACCCTCCCAAAATTGCCTCTGTTGTGCAGACATCCCGCCTCCTTCCCGCTTTCCCCTTTCAACGCCCACCACCACCATTTCTGTCTTTCCCCTCCCTCTGCAAAAAAATGAATCTCAGGATTCGCTTGAAGGGGGTTATCAACTTCTCACCACTTCTCCTTGAGCACAAAAATGCATGTTAGGACCCAGTTGTCTAAGTTGCGTTTTTTAAAATAGTAATTGAAGTGTCTGAAACGTTTGTTGAAAAACAACCTACACGGGCGGATTTGTGACAGCGGAGCCTGCAGCAGCCGAGAGTTCAGCGGAGAGCAACACACAAGGCTGGGAGGGAAGGGGGAGGGTGTGTTTGTGTGTCTGTGGGGTTGTGAGACAGCTACACTTCCACCTAGGCATTTCTGGAAGCCCATTCATGCCTACTTTGCTTAAGTAAACTGTGCCTTGAATGACAATAGACCTATTTAAAGGATGCCTCCTATGGGCCCTGGCTGACCCTATGCACTTGGCAAACTGCCCACCGCCAGAGACGACACAGTGTGAGTGTGTGTGTGCATGCATGCAGACTCCCCAGGCCTGATTTAAACCACTTAGCGAGGGCTGTAAAGCACTGTGAAGCGATATATACAGGGTGCGTTCAAAAAGTAATGCAATTATATTTTTTTAAAGTAATATAGTGAACAGATTTGCACAAACACTTAAAATTCTTCAAAGTTCTGTCCTTGGGCCTCTACACATTTTTCCAGCGACTCTGCCATGACCGGTATGCGCCCTGGAAGACATCTTCGGGGACCTCTCGCAAGGTCTTCGTCACGGCTGATTGGATCTCTTCCATGGACAAAAAACGCGCCTGGCCACAACACACTATGAGTCTGCGTGTTCCTGGCCAAACACCAGGTGCCAACGCTGTGCCCCCCCCCACCCCCATAGTCCTGACGTCGCCCCAGCAGACCTCTTTTTGTTCCCAGCCCTGAAAGGAAGCCATTATAATAAACTTGCAGGTCCAGAGAGAGAGAGAGAGAGATTCTGAAACACGAGGCAGCTCTGCTCACCTCAGAGAGATGTTCCCAACCTACCCAAAGCATTGTTCCAGACACCACGTCTCCATGCCTGTGATCTCTACACCCCAGGCTGGAAGGGCCCTGCATGCCAGCAAGACCCAGCCCCGTCCCTTCTGCCTCCCACACGCACACCAGGTGTGGAGCTTCACACACACGCAAGCTGGCAGCTTTTGGCCCTCTCCACCCTGGCCACCTTCAATCCAAGGCTTCCTTCCGTGTGCTTTCCTCTTTTTCTCCGTGGAAGAGGGCCAGAGCAATTTAGTGTGTGTGTGTGTGTGAAGCATTGTGCTATGAATGAGGCCTTGTTCCTCCTGCTTCAATTGCAGTGCAGTGGAAGAACCGCCAACCTCGGTGGACTAGAAATCAACTTCGCAAAGAGTTCCAAGTTTGCAGCTGACAAAAGGGGGAAAAGAAGAAGAAGAACAACAACAAGAAGAACCCCACTTTTCTGCATGACCTGCAAATGCCTTCAACCCATTTCGCAAAGAAGGAAAAAAGGAAACGAGGAAAACCGCCACAGATTGCTTTGAAAACTTGGCCAATTTGTTCTGTCCCCAAAGGCTTCGTGCAACTCCTCCCTCAAAGCCTCTCAACGCCTGTCTGTCTTTCAAGGGAAGAGTCGGCATTTTCACTGGATAGTCAAACACCTGCACACCAACGCACACACACACACACACACACACACACACAGCAGCAAAGCCTGTGAAATGACACTGGTAGTGTTGTGGTTCACTCTTGTCCTGCACAAAAAATCAGGGACTCAGAGGACCCAGAGAGTGTGGAGGCGCAGCACAGGCGCCCTGTGTTCCTGACACCTGAGAAGGACAGTGGAGAAGATGAGGGTCAGGGTCAGAACAACAGCCAGGGCCTTCTGCTCTTCCCGGGATGAGTGACTCAGCACGTCCTGTGAGGAATGACTTTGCATTTCCTGTGCTGAGTGACTCAGGAGAAGAGCAGGAGCCTTTTCTGGATGCCCAAGTACACAAGGCATCTAGGAGACATGAATGGTTGGCTAAGAGGAGAGTCACTGAGGAGTAGGAATGCTGGCTGTTGGGTCATGCTCAATAATACCCTGGGTCATGGTCTTAAAAACTGTGAAGAATGAGCAGAACCACCCCACATTGCAGAGAACAACACATTGCATTCTGGCTTTTAGTTTCATGATCATCCGTCTTGTGTTTGAAAGGACATTTCTGGCTTTCAAAAAACTCCGGTCTTCAAGATTATTCCTCTGCATCTTTGCTTCTGACTATTTACAGCTGGGTAATTATTATTGTACTTATCTCTCTTTCTGAGACTCTTGCCAGCTGACAATACTCTCCCTGCTCATTCCGGCAATGACATTTAGAGACTTTTACTTTATTCGAAAGCCTTTACTTGTAAATATAAATTCCTTGTACAAGTAAACCTTTTATTATCTATGCTCAGTCATATGCTCCTTCCCCCACATGTGGGACGCCGTCCAGCCAGTGGAAATGGCCAGGGAGCGGCACAAAAAATAGATTTCAGCCTGGGAACGGCACAAACAGACAGATTCCCGGTGAAAATCACTGGTTTTTTGCTTCAGCGCATGCATGGAAGCAAAAATCCCAGCGAAAATAGCCGAAATTTCATGAGATTTGGCTTCTGTGCATGTGCAGAAGCCAAATCTTAATTTTATCAATTGGACTTATCTGCCGCCCTTCTTGCATGAGGCGTGTGTATGCACGTGTCGGGACCACATCCACTTGCTCCATCCGCCAAGGATCCTCCATGTAGCGCGTTAAGTAGCTGCCCAATACTGTCTACACCCCGTGGTTTGCCTTTGATTCCTGAGGGTCTCGGTGCTAGAACATAACAGGTAACAGGGAATCCTTGATGAACGTAACAGGTGGTCCTTGACTATGGGACACAATTGAGCCCCCAAAATGTCTGTTTAGCTGTTAAGTGAATCTCTGCAATCTGGAGCGAATGTGGCTTCTTCTTTTTCGAAAGGTGACATAAGGGGGGGAAGGGACTCACATGATTCCTGGGACCCTGCAACTGTCATGAGTCCATGTCAGTTGCCAAGCCTCTTGAATTGGGATCACGTGACCCCAGGTGTTACTACAACAGCGGTGTGAAAAACAGTCACGTGTCAGTTATTTCAGGGCTTCTCCTAACGATGTATAAATGAACAGTTGTGTAAGTCGTAATCCTGGAAGATCCGATAACAAAACCTTGATTTGAAATAAGGGGCTGTTTATAACAGAAACCCCCGAATTTGCCCCAAATATCTGAAATACTTTTTGAATACATTTTCACTGTTTCTTTCCCAAGCAACTCTTCCTAACTTCATATCTATTCAGAATCTGTACATTAAACTTCAATTAATCCAATTATTCCACTTTAGTTAATCCAAAATGTTACAGAAAAGTAAATATCAGTCAATAGCAATATATATGTTTTACTCTGTTCTTAATTATTAAACTTAGTTGTTTAAGTTTCTATCTAATGAAATGGTATTGCTAGTTCTCTGTTTATATATCTCCAATATGATATTCACAATAATATAGTTTAGCGATCTTTCTTAGTTAATATCTACTCAAAGCTAATTTAATATCTTTTCAGTAGCTAATTAATTTAATATCAATCACCTCTATTCAGAATCAAAACTTACTACAGTCAAATCAAACTTCAATATCAATAAATGATTATTTAAATCAAGCCTGTTTACTACTGATTTAAATCAAGTGATTTAAATCAAGCCTTTACTAGTGATTTAAATTGTGATTTAAATGGAGTGGATTTAAATCAAATATTTATATTCTTAATTCTTAATTAATTATTAAGCTTATCTGGTTGAATAGTAATAATTAATAAGTATTATTGCAGTATTTTCAAAAAACATTTCTTATGTGGCTCAATCAATAGCTGGAATGTAGAAATATATTACACAAGAATATTAATAGACCGAATGGAAGAGGATCCTTAAAAGCCTACAATTTAATTATTTATTTATTCAATTTGTAGGCTGCCCAATTCCCTGGGGACACATAAAATATGAAGACCTGATCGGTTAAGCAACAAGTAAGAATTATTCAGTAATTGGCGCCAAACATCTGGAAACTCCCTCAAACAGGATAAGATCTACCGATTCCTCTCCAGACATACACACACATTTTAAATACGGAATGTCCAATCCAAGTATCTCAATATAAACAACCCAAGGGATTCAATATACATTCAAAAGCCACCCTTTTATTTCTCTGAAGGCTCCAAGCAATCATATTTCCCGGAGAAACTGACTTCATTGGCAGCAAAAGCCTGAATTTCACTTCTGATAGGATTTATTTCTAGTTAGTAGTGAACGTGATTTGTTTTTAAATTGCTTTGTGTGTTTGTTTGAAGCTGTTTCCTCCTGCTTCATCCCCACCACATTAAGCACAATGATACAAGGAACCTTGTAAACACGTTTTAAACAAAACCTTTTCACAGTGTCCCCTAAAATCAGCAGCAGATAAAACCTCATTTGGGGATTTACTCATTTGGTTCTAACGTCAGGATCTGCTGAGGGAAATCTTGATATTTTTCAAATAAATGAAGGCATGCCCACACTCCAAAATCTTTAAATCCGCCCCTCCCGTTGAGATAATCTGCCCCACCCCAAGTGGCCGCGAGTTACAGAATTATCCTTTCTTCAAAGTCATGGACGCAAAGGGAGGGGAATGCTGGAGGCTACAATAAGTTTCCTCCTCCTCTGGAGATGTCCCAATTAGATGCTTGGAACAAACTTCCAGCAGACGGGGTTGGTCAATTCACAGTGACTGAATTTAAGCATGCCTGGGATCAACATAGATCCATCCTGTTGTGGTTGGCTCTGGATCAGCTCCTGCAATGGGGAATTTGGACGTTGGCTTAGGCAAATGCTCAGGTTCCCAGAGACTTGTCTTACTGAAAGCCTCCTAAAGCCTGAGGATGGCAAAAAACGGCCCAACAGGCCAACCAGAAGTCTGGAGGCTTCAGAATTCTTTATTAGCCGAATGTGATTGGACACACAAGGGATTTGTCCTTAGTGCAGATGCTCTCAGTGGACATAAAAGAAAAGAGACATTTGTCACAAATCAGGAGGTACAACACTTAATGATTGTCATAGGGGTCAAATAAACAATGAGGAAAAAATATTAATAAAAAATCTTAGGATACAAACAACAAGTTACAGTCATACAGTCATAAGTGGGAGGAGATGGGGTGATAGGAAGGATGAGTAGTAATAGAAGTGCAGATTTAGTGAATAGCTTGACAGTGTGGAGGGAATTATTTGTTAGCAGAGTGATGGCGCTCGGGGAATAAACTGTTCTTGTGTCTAGTTGTTTTGGTGTGCAGGGCTCTGTAGTGACGTTTTGAGGGTAGGAGTTGAAATAGTTCATGTCCAGGATGCGAGAGGTCAGTAGATATTTTCACGGACCTCTTCTTAACTCTAAAGTGGGGGAGAGAAGGGAGAGAAGTGACAGGGGGAAGAACCTCTCTGTTGTCTCTCGGCACAAGAAGCAAAGAAGGAGGACGTTCTGAAACGGTGTCTAGTTGTCTTGGTGTGTAGCGCTCTGTAGCACTGAGGCAGTGTGTGTGGGTTGTGTGTGCGCATCCACGGGGAGAGGGCATTGCATTATGGGTGTGGGCACACACATGAGTGCTACCGTTGCCTTTCTGACCCCCGAGCCAAAAAAGCTTTGCCATCTCTGCTCTGGACCAATTCCGGGCCCTTCACCCATCAGGGCAGATGTTTAAATTCAGTCCATTTCACAAAGGACGGGGTGGGGTGGGGTGGGGTGGGTCAGGTGCTGGGTGGGTTGCGTCACTCACCTGGGGATTTCATGTAATACTGCTCAATGTCAGACATGTCGGTGTTCAGAGCGCACTCGAGGTAGCTGAGGATCACTTTCCTGCTGAAGTAGTACCTGGCGCCCATCAGAAAGACGGGCAGGCAGCAGATCACCAGCAAGGACTTGGTCACCAGGAAGCAGATGACTGTGAAGACAACAAGGGAGAGAAACGAGGTCAGGAGAGAGGAGGCTCTTGGGAGGACTTTGGAACATCATCCCTCCCTACTGGGCTGAAGGTGACTGACACAACACAGTCTGTCTATCTTCTTTTCCCTGATTTATTCATTTATTTATTAGACTTCTAGCCCCCCCCTTCTCGAAGCCACTTAGAGTGGCATACAACATTGTAAATGCAAGCAACATATGTGAGAAAGCCAATTATTTTAAAAGAACATGATCAAAAGCAACATGAGAAAATATTATTTTACTGAAAGAGTAGGAGATGCTTGGAACAAGATTCCACTTTCTAACTTTGTAATTCAACGTAAATAGTCCAAGAGCCAGAACTGATCGTCCATCGGGTACATTTGAGCATTGACTTCCCCATGGGCTCGTCATGATGCTTGCCCTTAAATAGCCAAAAGGCCTGGCCAAGTGTTCCAGAGATCTACTCATGCAGAGACTTCCTCTTGCTCAGCCACTCCTGCTTTCTAGCTACTCTGCGTACCCCAGCATCAAGAAGAGGCTCCTCCTCTTCTCCTGAGTCACTCCTGGGCACCTCTGGAGGTGCAACAAGCCCTAGTTTGCTTTCAATCTTTGACCCCACACCCTCTCCGAGCTCTCAGACTCTGCTGGCAAGTACTCCGGCCTCGCATACCAACGCACACCTGTCTCTCGAACCTCAGAATCCATGATCAGCTGCGCAGGATGTGGATGGGCCACAACAGTTTTCCACACTTACAACCATTGCATTATCCCCCTGGTCATGTGATTAAAATCCAGGCACCTGGCAATAGGATCATATTTATGACAGTAAGTTTCCTGTGATCCTCTTTTGCACCCTTCCGAGAAGCTAAGTCAAGCCAGCTTCACTTAATAACCAGGTTACTAACTAACTAGCTAATTTACTTATTTGATTTCTTTGCCGCCCTTCTCCTGAGGCTGCAGGGATACATTTAATGGTGGCAAGAAACGTTGTAAAATGGAGCAAAACTCACTTAACGATTGTCTCACTTATCAACACAAATTTGGGGCTTGGTTGTGTTTATAAGTTGAGGACCAACTATATTAAGATATTGGCCATTCTTCAACAACAACAACAACAACCACCAATGTTTCCATGTGTGCAGCCAGAAGAAAAATGAAAAATGGCTATTCTTGACTTGACCTGTACTCTCTCCCTACACGCCCTTCGCCACTATTAAAGGCCACCGGTTATATTACAATGATTTTTAAAAGATTTCTCTACATGGTCAACCACTGAAGTATCTTGGCATTGCTGAGTGACATGTGCCATAAAGGAAGCTGAGTAAACTGCCTTCTCTGCCTTACAAAATGAAGCTTAACTTCCTCCAAAATCGAACCAGGACAAAATTCAGATTTATTTCTTTTTTTAAAAAAAATAATTTTTTTTAGCTCCGTGTTCCTACATATATCAGTGCATGTACCTTACATATATATATATAGTCCTCGGAGAGGGGCAGTATACAAATCCAATTAAAATAAAATAAATAAATAAATAAAAATATTCATTACCTACAGTTACATATTTCTAACTGATCTCTTTTGTATTCAAGTCAGCACCTCTGTCCCATTTATAAGTTAACAGGCAATAAAATTCAGATTAACCTGGTTCTTGGTATTTTAAGACTTTACTGGTCTTATGGCTCTTCTCCACTACTTGACTAGGAGCATCAAAACTAGGAGAATGTTCTTCTGTTTTTTCATTTATCTTTCCAGTTCTGAAAAGAAAAAAAAAAGGCCTTCAAGCCTTAACAGTGTGCACATCGAATGGATTTCATCACCAAAAGGAATTTGACGAAGTTGTCATTATCTGAAGTTCTGTGTCCTAAGAGTTAGGAGTGGCTTGTGACAGATCAGCTCCGATGATGCAGAGTCCGTGGTCTCATCATCCGTGGCATCATAAATATGGGTCAGTGTTGTGGTTGGCTTTGGGCCAGTTCCTGCTCCAAGGACTGTGGGTGTTGGTTTTGAAGAATCCTCATGTTATCAGAGACTGGTTTTGCTGCCAACCGCTTCGGACAGTGAGGACTCTGTGTCAAAGGCAGATTCTGGGAGTGAAGCAGGATCGGATGGTCAGGTAGTGACAGGCAGCCCATTAGCTAATGACCCCATTAGTGAATCATCATTAGATTCAGAGGAAGAGGGATTCATAGATGCTCGCAGGCGCAGGTTTATGATGAGAAGGGAACAACTGCGCAAGTGTTATAGAAGATAAGGGAGAACACCTGTGGCTGGGGCAATTAGGCTAATGGGGCTGCTGATAAATTGCCAGTGTCGCTGAGAGCGTGCGTGGGAGGTTATCTGTTTAGTGAGAGATGAGTGCTGTTTGATTTTTGGACTGCTTCAGGATTTAACAGGACTTTTTGAATATATTTCACAGTTAAGTGCAGCTTGAGGACTCTTGAAGGGGGGTGGCTGTGACGTCTTCACAGCTGCCTTTATCTACCCTGCTTTTGTTTTTGCTTTTCACAGCATTCCAGGCTTGTGGTTTGTGGGAGAGCACTTTGGCTGATTAAAGTGCGTGTGTACATAATATTTTCTTTTGATAAACCGACTCTTTGTTTACTTTACAACAGTGTGTGTGTTTGAATTTACACTTCGGACTTAATTGGGGCTCGTAACATGAAGCCAGGCATAACAGTCAGTTGCCAAGCTTCTGAATTTTGATCAGGTGACCACGGGGCCACTGCAATGGTTGTCGTGTGAAAATTGGTCCTCAGTCACTGTTTCCGGTGCTTTTGTAACTTTGAACGATCACTAAACCAGCAGTTGTAAGTTGAGAGTTAACTGTGCAGCATTTCTCCAGATTGCTCCCCCATCTGCCTCCCTTCTATAAAAATTTCTTCCCACTTTAATTCTGAAAGGTTGCGTGAGTCTTCCACGACTTAATGCCTTTCGCTGAATCTGAAGGTCCAATTTTTCCACGTTACACTTCAATATTTGCTGTTGGTAGCCCAGAATAGGCTTAACCTACTGTGCATTAAAGTGCAACTCCTACTTCTGGTAACTATGAAATTGCTTCATAAATCACAGGCTTCATATTTCTCGGCTGATTTATACGCAGCATGGTGTGACTGAATATGATTTAAAAGTAACACAAAATCTACCCAACATCCAGAATCGTGTGTGTGTGTGTGTGTGATTGGTGCTAAGTCATTCTTTTAGCCCAAGTGCCAAAGTTGCTTTACATTTTCCTCCGTCAGACTGAGCCAAGAGCCCCCTGCATTCCTCTATGGGGGCTCCTCATTCGGGCCATTCTTTCTCAAGTGGACCAATTTTCAGAATCTTCTCCACTTGACCACCTTCCATTCCAATGAAACTTTGCACATCTATTCCTTAGGGTATAAAACTTTAGACCGAAAATTGAAGTACCTCCCACACCCTACACTTGAGCCTGGCATTTTTCCTACTCAGGATTTCGCATTTCTTTTTTTCTTCCATCTCAACCTCTTTATTTCAGCCCCTTGTTCTATCCTGCCTGTTGTGGTCGGCTCTGGGCCAGCTTCTGCAACGGGGAATTTGGACATTGCTTCAGGGGAATTCTTGGGTTCACAGAGATGTGTGTTATTGCCAGCAGATTCTGATAGTGAAGATTCATTGCCAAGGTCAGAAAGTGGGGGAGGAGAATCAGACGGAGAGATGGGTGCAGCCAGCCCATCAGTTAATGCTCCCATTAATGAGACGTCAGAGTCGGAGGAGGATCCGCTGGTAGATGCCCATATGCGCAGGCTCATGGCAAGAAGGGACCAGCTGCGCAGATATCATCGAAGATAAGGGAGAACACCTGTTGCTGAGGTTTGGTGATAAATTACGGGCATTGGGGAGTGCGCGTGTGGGCGTTTATCCGTTTGGAGAAAGACCATTGCTAATGTTTGGATTATTCCAGGACTTCTACTGACTTTTTGGACACTTCACAGTTAACCAACTCTTGTGGACTCATAGAAGGGGGTGGTTGTGAGGATTCACAGCTGCCTCAATTGCTCTTTTGTTTTTGCCGCATTCCAGGACTGTTATCTGGGTGAGAGAAATTTGGCTCTTTTTAAAGTGTGTGCTTTAAAAATGGTTTGAATAAACTATTTTCATTTCTTCTGCCCCTGTGTGTGTGTGTTTGAATTTGCATTTCTAACTCACTGGGGGGGTGTCTATTAGTGAAGAGCCTGGCATAACGCTGCCCAGATATTTTTTGATCTTCTTCCTGTAAAGTCTCAGCTTATCTTTTAACCTTGTGTTCTCTCTGCAAGCTTTTGAAAGCCTCCCTTCGATTTTCTCCTGCAAGTCATTAATGAAAATGTTGAGAGGAAGCTCAGGACAGAACCCAGTGGTGCTCTGTGTAATCTTTGCCCCCCACAATTACTTGGCAATAGATCCATGCTGGTTCCTGTCACTGCTACCATGGTCATCCAAGCAGAAACAAGCCTGCTGCTTGATCATCTGTTCAAGGTTCTTTTCCAAGCTCAACTCACAAAGGACCTGCCAAGATCCTCCCACTTTCTTATTTTGAAGATGGGTTTGACATTTGCTCTCTGCTATTCTCTCAGGGCCCCTTCAGTCCGCCAGAGGTTTTGGGAGATTTCTGAAAACATTCCATGAATCGCCACCGTTTCTTCAGTACTTGAGGATAGAATCCAATCAGGGCAGGAAAACTGAATTCATTTAAACCAGCAAAAGGGTTCTTCTTCAGAGGAATCATTGAGTCTGTCATCTGCACCTCTGTAACTGTCTGGTTCGGTTCTGCAACCCAACAGGACCGACACAGACTTCAGAGGACAATCAGAACTGCAGAAAAAACAACGGCTGCCCACCTGCCTTCCACTGAGGACCTGTAGACTGCACAAGTCAAAAAGAGGGTGGGGAAAATATTGATTGACCCCTCGCATCCTGGACATAAACTGTTTCAACTCCGACCCTTATAACTGCACACCAAGACAACTAGACACGGACAGATTTCCCCCCAATGCCATCACTCTGCTAAACAAATAATTCCTTCAACACTGTCAAACTATTTACTAAGTCTACACTACTATTACTACTAGTTTTTTCTCATGATTCCTATCACCCATCTCCTCCCAATTATAACAGTATGACTGTAACTTGTTGCTTGTATCCTTACGATTTTTATTAATATTGATTGTTTCCTGATTGCTTATTTGACCCCTATGACAATCATTAAGTGTTGGACCTCATGATCCTTGACAAATGTCTCTTTTTCTTTTATGTACACTGAGAGCATCTGCACCAAAGACAAATTCACTGTGTGTCCAATCACACTTGGCCAATAAATAATTCTATTCCATTCTATTCCATTTCATAAATGCTATTGCTATATTTTTAAAAAAATGGTTGGTCAGACTAACCTGGCAGTGGATCATTGTTCCTCACTCGAGCTGAGTGTTAGTTACTAACTGGAGGTCGCTAGCAGCTCCACCTACCAACCATGGGCCAATCCTGAAAAGGTGGGCTACACCTGGATGACAAAGCTGGCCCAGCCTGCTACAGCAGGTATTGTAGCTCCCCAGGCTGCATAAATGTGTTTATTTCTTTATTGGATTTACATGATGCCCCACTCTGAAGACTCGGGGCAGCTTACAACATATAAAAACATAAATAGGTTCCAGTCAGGGATCCTGAGGGGAACTGGACATTGCCTGGAGCCTTAGCATCCTTATAGGTTATGACCTATAAAGCCCTTCATGGCACCGGACCAGAATACCTTCGGGACCGCCTCCTGCCCCACGAATCCCAGCGACCGGTTAGGTCCCACAGAGTTGGCCTTCTCCGGGTCCCGTCGACTAAACAATGTCGTCTGGCGGGACCCAGGGGAAGAGCCTTCTCTGTGGGGGCCCCGACCCTCTGGAACCAGCTCCCCCCTGAGATTAGGATTGCCCCCACCCTCCCTGCCTTTCGTAAACTCCTTAAGACCCACCTTTGCCGTCAGGCATGGGGGAACTAAAACACCTCCCCCTTGCCCATGTTGTTTTGTTGATTGATTGACTGTGTGCCTGTTTTTTATATATACTGTTTTTTATGAGATTATTAATTTAAATTGTAACTAGATGGGTGGGCATTGGATTTAGTATTATGTACTGTACTGTTTTTTATTATTGTTGTGAGCCGCCCCGAGTTTGCGGAGAGGGGTGGCATATAAATCCAATAAACCTAACCTAACCTTAAGCCAACCACCTCTAGAGAGCCACTAACTGCAAAAGGGATCAGAGCAACCATGGCATCTAATGGGAAGATCTTAACTGGTACAGAAAGAAAGCAGGAAAGCAGTTTTTCTTCACGAGAAAAGACCCAAATTAAAAAAAAGAAGAATTGGATACAACACTGTCAGCGGAAATAATTCCTCAAGCATAATTCAGTTCAGAGTTTAAAATAGCAGAAGCAGAACCACCGAATAAAAGGATTAGTTACAGAGCAAAGACCAAGATCAGGACAAGGTTGACAAGTCTACATCAGCTGAGGAACACAACATTTGAAGAGCTCAAAGCTGTTATGGACACTGCTTTGCCCTCCAGGCTGCTTTCATGGAAGATGTCTCCTTCCTTCCTTCCTTCCTTCCTTCCTTCCTTCCTTCCTTCCTTCCTTCCTTCCTTCCCACCCAATGGTTAGAATGCAGCATTGCAGGCTGACTCTGCCCCCTGCCAACAGTTTGATCCTGTCTGTCTCAAGGTCACCATCTTGTGCTCCTACAGGGCAATCTAAACCAATAAATAAACTTTCCCTACCTAAATATAATAATAATAATAATAATAATAATAATAATAATAATAATAATAACAACAACAACAATAACAACAACAACAATAACAGAGTTGGAAGGGACCTTGGAGGTCTTCTAGTCCAACCCCCTGCTTAGGCAGGAAAACCCTACACCAATTCAGACAAATGGTTGTCCAACATCTGCTTCAAAACTTCCAGTGTTGAGGCATTCACAACTTCTGGAGGCAACTTCTGTTCCACTGATCAATTGTTCTCACTGTCAGGGATTTCTTCCTTAGTTCTAAGTTGCTTCTCTCCTTGTTTAGCTTCCATCCATTGCTTCTTGTTCTACCCTCAGGTGCTTTGGAGAAGAGCTTGACTCCCTCTTCTTTGGGGCCACCCCTGAGATATTGGAAGACTGGTTCTTTCCTTCATCAAACTAGCCAGCCCCAGTTCCTGCAACCGTTCTTCCTGTGTTTTAGCCTCCAGTCCCCTAATCATCTTTGTGGCTCTTCTCTGCACTTTTTCTAGAGTCTCCACATCCTTTTTGCATCATGGTGACCAAAACTGAATGTAGGATTCCAAGTGTGGCCTCAACAAGGCCTTATAAAATGGTATTGAGACTTCACTTGATTTTATCCCTCTGTGAATGCAGTATTTGACTGCATGTATCTGACTGGCCATTGGTAACAGAAAACACTGGAAATATGGGCTTAATTTATGATCCTCCTTTCTTATTCAGTACAATACAATGACATTACAGTAACCTAAGTAACCAAGCCTATTTTTTAAATTTTAAATTCTGCCTAAAAGCAAAATATTCCTTAAACCAAAACACTCCAGCCATTAAAGGAGAGTTTCTCAACCTCAGCAATTTTAATGGACTTCAATTCCCAGAATTCCTCAGGCAACTGCATTAAAGTATTTTATTTCAAAATTTAATCAAATAAATTTTATTTACAGCCCAAAGTCATTAAAAGTATTTGAAATGGATACGTCATCACCTTCTTAAACATCACAGTAACAAAACCAGAACTCCGCTCTCTAAATCGATCCATCCCATTGTCTCGTGTTTCACTCAAAACTCCGTGATTTTTTCCTGTTAATGCAGAAAACTTTTCCCTCTCTGCAATCTTCATTCCATTCTTCTTCTTCTTTTCATCCCACTGCACCAGGCTGGTCAGCACTTTTCACTGCTTCTGCCTATGTCTGTGTGATACATGGCCAACCTTTCAAAAATGCCAATGCTCCTTCTGAGTTCATTTTCTTAAAAAGCCTCGATCGTTCCTTGAGTATGGAAACAGACAACTACATGCAGAGAGTGGAGAAAGTTGGCACCAACCGTATTTGGTATTAGGAAACTGGTCAAAATAAAATTCTGAGACTGCCAATCGTGCAGTCCATTGCTAACACCCATCTGAAGGAGCCCTGATTATTTACCTTGTGATCATCCTCTACAAACTGGTCTTTGTGTGCAAACCTCCTTTTTAACAACCTAGCCCTGTGTGAGTAGCTCGTTCTGCTGCATGACTGCCACACAGGAGTTGGTTAGATAAGCTGCAAGTCACATCTGCACAGATTCATTGTAAACCTTGTTCCGTTCACCATGACAAACATTTGGTGAGTTTCCAAAGGTTTGTTCCACTTTATAATGTTAAAATTTATCCTGGTGTTGAAGCCTGTCTAATCTTAGAGGCTGTAAAGTCCCTTCTATCTCTCTGCGTCAGGTTCAGTTTTCTCAAGAAAAGGACGTTGGGAAAACCCGGAGCGTTGTTGTGCTTGCGAGGAACACACAGCAAGGGGGAGTCATTCAGGGGAAAATTACTTTTACAAAGTCGTTGATTACAATAGGCTTGTTTGCCACCTATTGTACTTCCATAGACTCCAGGTGGTTTACGATAGTCAAAACAGCAATAACAGAACCACAAAATTCAAGCAGCCACAACAGGACAACTTTTTCCAGACCCATCCTCGAATACAGCTCATCTGTTTGGAACCCATACTGCATTTCTGACATTAACACCCTCGATAATGTCCAGAGAGACTTCACCAGAAGAACCCTTCACTCCTCTACCCGTAACAGAACATCCTACGAAACTAGACTTACAATCCTGGGTCTAGAAAGCTTAGAACTAAGACACCTCAAACATGATTTAAGTATTGCCCACAAGATCATATGCTGCAACATCCTGCCTGTCAAAGACTACTTCAGCTTCAACCACAACAACACAAGAGCACACAACAGATTCAAGCTTAATATTAACCACTCCAAACTGGACTGTAAAAAATATGACTTTAGTAATTGAGTTGTCAAAGCGTGGAACTCATTATTGGACTCTGTAGTGACATCCCCTAACTCCCAAAATTTTACCCTTGGACTATCCACGGTTGACCTCACCAAGTTCCTAAGAGGTCATTAAGGGGCGTACATAAGTGCACCAGAGTGCCTACCGTCCCCTGCCCTATTGTCTCTCCTATATCTCCTATTTCTTCTCTTCTTTCCCTATATCTTTTCCTGCTATTCTCTCATAGTTACATTTTACTCCTTTATTTTGCCCTCTATTCCCCCTTTAATACATTCTACCTGATTATATCCTCTGTATCCCTCATTGTGTATTATTGTGTATTGGACAAAACAAATAAATAAAAATAAATAAACAATGTTCCATTCAAATAAAAAACCCAGAAAATTTATTTATTTATTTGGCTGGATGTCTATGCCGCCTTTCTCCAAAGACTCAGGGCGCCTATTCTACTATATTCTCCTATTCTACCTGAAGCCTCAAGCACAATATTTAATCATTCTGCGAAGGAGGAGGGAAAAGCATTAATGAAACGCCTCCCTTTGCAAACCGATTAGTCAAACTCCAGCTCCGAATTAGAGTACAGTAGTCAGGCAGAAACGGTGGCCAAAACTGAACTAGACTTTCTTAGCCAAGCAGCCTTTGGTGGCTTGCCAATTAATTTGAACAGAGGAGATCCTCAAAAACAGAGACTCTGCAGAGGGGAAACCCAAGAACACCCTTCTCAAGAACCCCGAGATGAAAATGGGCCAGAAAACCGACTTTTCTTGCAACAAAAATGTCCCCAAACAGCCTTTTCATACACGAGCAGTGTTGACATGACGCTCAGTCCCAAAACACTGATTTGAAACCGAGATCATTGTTTTCTTTTATCTTGCTCCTCCCTGAATTTTGTCCAAGACAAAAAGTGGTTTTAAAAATTGTTATGTATGTATGTATGTATGTATGTATGTATGTATGTATGTATGTATGTATTGATATGTATATGTATTGTATATGTATATATAAACAAATAAGCAAACACATTTAGTAGCCCTCCCAGCTAGGCCTGCCCATTAGCGATGAAAAAGAAATCTTGGATTCTGTCCGATAAGCAGATCGGTTGCTTAGTGATTTCTATCATGGGCCCCAAAGTGGACTTCACTCAGTGATGGGCTACCCAAATTTTTACTGCCACATTGTGGGCATGGCTTATTGTGTGGGTGTGGTTTGATGGTCATATGACCGTGTAGGAGTGGCTTGCCAGCCATGTGACCAGGTGGGAGTGGTCGGACAATCATGTGACCAGGGGTGGCTTAAAAGTAATGTGAGTGGGTGGGAGTTACCGACCAAGATAAGTTTTCCAATAGGTGCTTGGACTCTTTTTCAGTGGATTAAGTCCCGTTATTTGAATAGCCACAAAAAGGACAAATGATAGACAGCATTATTTGTGGAGGAGCACAGGAACATATAAAATTTTGTACTGAACCCACAAGGTTCAGTAGGATAACAGATTAGGCAAGTAGCTCAATTTTCTTTAATTGCTATAAAAGTGATAATGATTAAAACGATTCAAACGCTTAGGGGTAAAAACATACCATTTAATCATTTCCTATTTTAAGAGTAATTAAGGATCATACTAAGATACTATAGAAGGAAGGACAATAAAAAAACTATTAAGTATTCCATAAACAGTGCATAAACTTACTACCCCCACTGCGTGCATCTCCCCCCCACCATGGGGTCTGCAGCCCATTACTGAAAGTCTTCACTTCATAGGGCTCTGCTTGCAAGCTCTGATAACCCACCCAAACATCTCCTGGACATGCCCAGGATGAGCAGTATGGAGAAGTCACCTCTCCTGGAGACCTCAGCAGTTGCATTAAAGCTTCATATTAACTCTGGCTACTTCCTTCCTTCCTTGGAGGAAGATTCCCTGCAAAAGATTCGTAACTTTCTGAAATGTTTAACAGGGTGTATCACCAAGTACAGTGGTGCCTCTACCTACAAACGCCTCTACTTACGAACTTTTCTAGATAAGAACCGGGTGTTCAAGATTCTTTTGCCTCTTCTCAAGAACCATTTTCCACTTACAAACCCCAGCCTCCAAAACTGTAACTGGAAAAGGTGGGGAGGAGTCTCTGTGGGGCCTCTCTAGGAATCTCCTGGCAGGAAACAGGGCCAGAAAAGGCAGGGAGAAGCCTCTGTGGGGCCTCTCTAGGAATCTCCTGAAAGGAGACAGGGCCTCCACCCTCCCTGTGGTTTCCCCAATCGCATTATTTGCTTTTACATTATTTGCTTTTACATTGATTCCTATGGGAAAAATTGCTTCTTCTTATAAACTTTTCTACATCACGGAACAAATTAAGTTAGTTGGCAACTTTAAGACTCATGGACTTCAACTCCCAGAATTCCTCTGAGGAATTGCTGGAATGAACAAAGCTGGCTGAGGAATTCTGGGAGTTGAAGTCCACAAGTCTTAAAAGTTGCCAAGGTTGGTGGCCCCCCTGCTTTAAACAGTTCAGCCACTTGTGCTAAAGTTACAAAAAAAGAGTTCAGGGCAATATTGGAGACTTCTGGTTGCCTCCTCCAAATATCATTTATTTCAGGACAAACTCCCTGGAATACGACATGATTCCCTCCCTTCTTGGGTTTGCAAGCTTTATGGCTTAAGAAAAAACAAAACAGAGCGTTCATTTTAATTTCTTTCCCTTTTCTTGTAATGTAAAACCTGGGCCAAAACTTTACTGCAGATCCCTAAGTAATTTATCAGCAGAACCCACTGAAAACTGTCCCAAATGGTTAAGACTAATGTAATAAAACAGTAAGTAAGGTAATAAAACCAAACTAAATAACCTTCTGGGCTTTTGGAGGTTCTAAGACTTTAGCTAAATGTTCATGGGACCCTGATGGCAATGCAAATAACCCACAAAGCATCTCATCCACATTTAATTTTTAACTGGTAACCATTAATGGTCTTTCTTGCCCATTAAGTACGTGCCTTGGGCTGAGAATTTGTGGCAGGCGCGTGGTTTGAAAGGGGGGTTGGGCAAAATGTCAACTTTCCTGTAAACAAGTGCTTGTCAACCTGGGGGTCAGGACCCCTTTGGGGGTGGAACGGCCGTTTCACAGGGGTCGCCTAAGACCCTTGGGGGGGAAGACAAATTTCCCATGGTGTTAGGAAATAAAGCTTATATTCTGGCGCCTTGGAACATATTTTTACAATCCAACCATTCAGGCACATACAGTGGGGGGTGTCCCTCTGACCTCCCTGCCAATCAGCTTCAAGCTCTGTTGGGAGAATTGGTGCTAGGCTTATGGTTGGGGGTCACCACAACACGAGGAACTGTATTAAGGGGTTGCGGCATTGGAAAGGTTGAGAACCACTGCCGTAAATCCACCAACTGTGCTCCAGAGCATCATCTAAGATCCCTAAGTACCATAATTTAATCTCCACCTCCGCAACTTCAACTCCCAGCAGCCCCTCTTGAACCTGGGGAGGCTGAGACTGGAGATGATGCTCTCCAGGGGGCTGTTGGACACCAGGACAGGGGTAGGCAAAATTGGCTCTTCTATGATATGTAGACTTCAACTCCCAGAATTCCTGAGCTAGCATGATTGACTCAGGAATTCTGAGAGTTGAAGTCCACATGTCATAGAAGAGCTTACCTAGGGATAGGCAATGTTGGCTCTTCTGTGACATGCGGACTTCAACTCCCAGAATTCTAGAGGTAACATGACTGGCTCAGGAATTCTGGGAGTTGAAGTCCACAAGTCATAGAAGAGCCAACTTTGCCTATCCCTGCTCTAGGGCATCGAGGGGAGGTTCTGGCTCTATGGGGCAAGATCAGCTCAGAGTGAGGAGACCACCATTGCTCCATCTTGGCAGCTTCACGATGGGTTGGACCTCAAGACCTAGAATCCTTCACTGGCCCTGGGAATTCAAGGTTGACTCAGGCTTTCTTCCTTCTCAGGTGGGTCAAATGAGGACCCAGAGTGTTGGGGGCAAGAGGCTGATTCTTTAAAGTGCTTAGAGAGGGCTGTCAAAGCACTACGAAGCGGTATATAGGTCTAAGAGCCATTGCTATTCCTTTCCCTTCCTTCCTTTTTTCAAATGCAGCATTGCAGGCAAATTGAGCCCTCTGACACCAGTTTGATTCTGACCAGCTTAAGGTTGACTCAGCCTTCCGCCCTTCCAAGGTGGGTCAAATGAGGGTCCAAGTTGTTGGGGGAAAAGAGGCTGACTCTGTAAACTGCTTAGAGAGGGCTGTAAAAGCACTGCAAAGCGGTATATAAGTCTAAATGCTGTCTGTCTGTCTGCCTGCCTGCCTATGTCAAGGTTGACTCAGCCTTCCGTCCTTCCCAGGTGGGCCAAACGAGGACCCAGAGTGTTGGGGGCCAGGGGCTGCGTCTGTCAAGCGCTGAGCGAGGGCTGTCAAAGCACCAGGAAGCGGCCTATAAGTCTAAGCGCTGCGGCTAATGGCCCGGCGGGGACTTAGGAGGCCGCTGTCCAGGGTGCTGAAGGCGTCGGCTCCCCGCCGGCCAAGGTCTCCAGGCGCCGCCGCTGCCCGAAAGCCCCGCCGGAGGAGCCTCCCGAAGCCCCCCTCGACCCTCCACCCCCGGCTGCCTCCCCGCCTTCCTCCCGCCGGCCGGCCGCCTTCCTCGGCCAGCACGTGGCGGTCCGCCGGCCGGTTCCGCCTCCCGCCTCCCGCGCCTGCTGCAATGCGAAGGCCGCTCCCGCCGCCGTCTGGGGCCTGGGAGGGTCGTGGGGCGGGCGAGCCGAGGGCGGCGGGGGTCCCGAGGCTCCCCCAGCGGGGGCGGGCGGGCGGGCGGGCGCTCGGCGGACTCACCGGCCAGGGCGGCGTAGAGGAGCTGGGCGAGCGGCTGGTCCTTGAGGCCGCGGAAGGCGGTGTTGGGGATGCGCTCCAGGATGCCCTCGTAGAAGATGCGCCGCGCCGCCTCGCCCTCGGCCGGGTGGAAGGGACGGATGGAGAGGCCCGCCGCCCCCGCCCCCGCGCCGCACGAGGGCCCCGGCGGCGGGCAGGCGGCGGCGGGCCCGGGCGGCCACATCGGCGGGGCGGCGGCGGCGGGGGCTCCGAGCAGGCGGGCCTCCTTGGCGGCGGCCCCCCCGAGCGCCCCTCGCTCCTCCGCCGCCACGATCTTCGTCTCGCACACCATCTCCGCGGGAGGCGGGCAATGCATGCAAACGGGCCGCGGGCGGGGGGGGAGGCCAGGCGGGCGGCGGCGGGGGCGGCAGCGGAGGAGGCGGAAAAGAGGCTCCGCCGCAGTCGGGGCGACTTTATAAGGCGGCGGCGGCGCTGCTGCAGTTTCGGGCCGGCCTTCTTCCCCCCCTGCCCCCCTCCCGGGTCCTAGCGCCGCCGCTCATTGGGCAAGAGGGCCACGCGCCGCCCTGCATCCGCCCGACGGCCGCGGGAGGGAAGGGCTTGGCGGAGGGGGGTGGGTTCCCCAACGCCGCGCTTCCTTGCTCGCTCTCCTGGCCGGCCGAGAGGCACTGGGGGGGAGAGGGGGGAGTAAGGGTGAGAGTGGGCAGGGGAGAGAGGGGAGGAAAGGGGGGAGTGAGGGGGAAAGGGGGAGAGTGGGCGGGGGAGCGAGGGGAGGAGAGGGGCAGAGAGGAAAGGGAGGGGGAGAAGGACGAGGGATAGAGGGGGAGATCGGGGGCTGACGGGGCCAAGGGAGCCTCCAAGCTTCACCCCCCGAGCGGGGCGGCGCGGGGCGACTGGGGTCGGCGGCAGAGCCCGGGGGCGGCCCGCCCGTCAGTGCAGGTGGCTGGGTCCCCTTTGGGCCAAGCGTCTGTGGCCCGGGGCTCCTAGCCGGCTGGGCCAAGCGGGTCTCTCTCTCTCTCTCTCTCTCTCTGTGTGTGTGTGTGTGTGTAACTATTGGCGGCCCAGCTCAGCCGCCTTCGGAGTCCGACCGGAGGCCCCTTCGGATGACACGGCAGAAACTTTGCCTGCCTGGGTGCCGCAGTCCCGCGCAGGCTTCCCCGACGCCCGCCAGCCCGCCTACTTCGGGGCCCCGGCCGAGCCAGCCAGCCGCCCGGCAGAGGAGCTCTGTTCGCTCCCGACCCCACTCCGCCTCCGCGGGGCCGGAGGAGTCCTGGCTGCCTGCAGCCGCCCCGTGTCCACCCGCAGCCCCTTCTCCCCGCCCGGCTCCAGCCCGAGTGCAGAGCGCGGCCCCTCTGGCCCCTGAGGGGAGAGGGAGGCACCGGCTGGGACCCCCATGGCCTCCCGCGGGACCTGCCCCCTCCCGGCCCAAGCAGTGGGGCACCCTCAGGACCCCTCCAGCCTGCCGAGGAGGGAAGCGGGGCTTCGGGGTTGGAGCGCCGGGACGGTGGAGGGAAGCGCAGCCCCGCTCCCCCCCACGCCATGCGCCCTCATCCCTCCGGAGGGAGCCCCGCTTTGCGACGGCCACAACCGACTCTACTGCAACGGGGGACGGAAGAGTAGGGGGCCCAAGCTGGAGAGGCGCCGCTGGGACCCTTTGGACGGGGTGGGGGAGGGTGTTGAGCGGCCTGAATTTGCCCCCTTCCCCGACCCCCGAGGGCAGGGCGGCTGGGTTGCTCCCGGGGTCCAAAGGGGGCCTGGGTCTTCCTGGGGGGGGCAGACAGCGGGGCTCCCTCCCCCCCTCCATGGCAGACGGGACGGACTCCCCCCGCCCTCCCCCATCAGCGCAGGAATGGCCCCGCCCCCTCGGAAGGGAAGAGCAGGGGGGCGTCTGAGGAGGAGGGGGCAGAGAGAGACGTCATTGGGCCCACGCTGCCCAATCACGGAGGGAAACGTACGCCCCCTCCCCACCGACAGGAGCGGAGGGGGCGGAGCCAGGAGGGTCCAGGTGGAGAAGCCCCGAGGGGGAGGGACTCAGGGCCCTCGGCTTCTCCTCCCCCCCGCCCTCGCCCAGGGAGCAGCGCTGGAGAGCCTGGGCGAGCGGGCGAGGATGCCGCGTGGCGGCGCCAGGGAGATGCGCGGGCGCTGCGCAGCCTCGCAAGCCGCGTTGCAAAGGCCGGGAAGCAGCCACGGCGGCGCCCGACCCTCCGCCCCCTCTTCCTCGCGCCTGGCGGGCTCTCCCGTTTCCCTCGGCCGCCTCTGGGGCTCCTCTGGCTGACTTGCCCTGCAGCGCCCCTTCCCCCTCCCCTCTCGGCCAGCCCCGGACTCTGCCCCGGGGGAGAAGGGGGTTGAGCAGCAGAAGAGCAGCATGTAGACTTATAGACCTCTCCCTAGTGTTTTCCCAGCCCTCTCCAAGCGGTTGACAGACTCAGCCTCTTGCCCCCAACAATCGGGGTCCTCATTTGACCCAGCCCGGAAGGACAGAAGGCTGAGTCCACCTGGAGCTGGTGGTGAGATTCGAACTGCTGAACCACAGCTAGCAGTTAGCTGAAGGAGGCTGCAGTGTTGCATGATGGATGGAAGGAAGGAAGGAAGGAAGGAAGGAAGGAAGGAAGGAAGGAAGGAAGGAAGGAAGGAAGGAAGGAAGGAAGGAAGCCTGTGTCAACCTGGAGCCTACTGAGATTTGATCTGCCAAACTGCTGGCAGCCAGCGATATGCAGAAGCAGCTTGCAGGACTGCACTCTACCACTGCGCCACCAAGGCTCTTGCAACATGAATAGAAATTGATGTTTTCAGAGCCCCCCCCCCCCCTCTCTCTGGGGCTGGTGGAGAGGGAGGAGTATTTCGCACTCAGAACTCCCCCCCCATCAGCTCAAGATGCCACTCAGGAAAAAGCATTGTCTGTCTGTGTCTGTCATCCAATCGTCCATTACTTCTGTCTCTCTGTCCACACCTATGATCCATCCATCTGTCTATATTTCTCTCTTGTCCAGCATCAGCATTGAGACTTCTATACGGCTTCCTGGTGCTTTGCATGGAAGAAAACCCTCTTTGGACTTGAGTTCACATTGGTGCACAGAGCAGGCAGCTGCCCCACGGAGCGGTCACTCTGGCCAAGCTCAGCCCCTGCCAACCTCACTCTCTCCTGGCAGGCAGGTGAGCCAGATGTGCCCTTGAGCAGAGCTGAAATCGCACTTTCTGGGGTCTTTATAACTTGCAATAAAGCTGCCGGATCCGTTTGGGTTTGTCATGTGAACTGAGCCAGTTACATCTTGGGTCGCCCAGAAAGTATTGCACTACGTTTTTTTTCTTCAACAGTTATTTATTGAACACAATGAAACTTACACACAAGAAAGAAGGATGTTTCTTCTACACTCCCTATTTTCTCACGTCATCTCCGTCCCGTTCTATGGCCTCCCTCCAGGGAGACACAAGGACATGCAGGCCCTGTCGGTCCCCCTCCTGGTTCTGCTCATGAAACCATTTCTGCGCTGGGCGAATCTTTCCGACTATGCTGTAGTAAGAACTGCGTGTTCAAATGCCGGTTTAATGTATTTGTAAGCTGAACGGGTAAGGCTCATAGTATTGTATATGTATTGAGAGTTATGACTGATGTAATTGTGTATGACCAGGAGTGTTCTTGACTCAGCTAGTTGCCAAAGTAAATAATATTTTACATACTGAATGTGTCTGGATTGTATTGCTGAATTATTACTAGTATCTCTGGTCTATCAGCTGCATATCTGCCACCTGCAGGTTTCCTCTGGGTAGGTGTATTTTTGACTACTCAGAGGTTACTCTGCACACTCCTTAACACTTAACAGCCACACAAAGATGCAAACCTATTATTATTATTGTTGTTGTTGTTGTTGTTGTTGTTATTATTATTATTATTATTATTATTATTTAGATTTGTATGCCGCCCCTCTCCGTAGACTCGGGACGGCATACAATATCACAACACACATTTTATCCTTATGCCTCTTGATTGACACTGAGCCGAGCTCCATCCCAAGCTCTTCTAAGGCACAAGGGAGGCACACGGGCCACGTTAATATAAAACCAGAATTAACAGCCAGCTCTTCATTATGCCAAATAAACGGCATATTCTGGTTTGCAGTTGAAGCTTCACATCCTGAGCCAAATAACATCTAGGATTTCATCCAAATTCAATTACCTTCTATGGGAAATCAGTGCCATCTAGAAGAAGCTGTCACCACAATTCCTTTTTTTTTAAACTAAATTCCAATTTTCCTTTATTTATCAAATTTACAGACTGCCACCTCACTCTCAGAGTGGCATTATTCAGCATACATCAATATAAGTTTGGGTGTTTGAGGCTTCTCGTAATGCGTGAACTTGGGCATTGTAACTTATGAGCCATTGCTTATTGCTTGACATGAATTTTTGTTCTTTCTTTCTTTCTCTCTCTTTTCATTCTCTTTCTTTCTTTCTGTCTGTCTGTCTTTCTCATTCTAATTTCTTTTTCTCTTTCTCTCTCTCCTTCCCTCTCTCTGCCAAAAATTTCAGTGTGGTAGTAGTTTTTTTTGCAGCCCTTCACTGACTAGTTCTGTCCCGCTGGGGGCACAACAGACATAATGTCTTGACTTAAGGGGGCAAAATCAGAAGAAAGCAACAGGATAGGCAGACGTGGGCAGACGATGGCGCGTGGAGTCAAAACAAGAAGGAGGTTTTGTTGTATGACTGCTTTAATTTTGCGGTTTTAACTGTTCTTACATTGTTACTATTGCTGTACACCGCCCAGAATCCAAAAGGAGATGGACAGCTTATAAATTAAATTCAATTGAATTAAATTATAAATTAAATTATTAAATTAAAACAAAACAGGGTCAAGGCCCAAAGTCCCTATGTGGCCACAACTGTCCTTCAATTCTGCTGAGCCTTCCCTCCAAGCAGCTGCCAACTGCTAGTTGAGAAGATTTATTTACTTCTTCACATTTCTAGGCCTCCAGATACCTATGCACAGGCCGTTTTTGCAATAAACCAGTTTAATTGGACGTGATCTTTTGCGTCGAACGATCGATAACGGCTAATAACCGACTGCATGCCAGGCCAACTCATACTACCTCCTGCACCAGTTGTGGGAATTGCAAACAACTCTGCCCATCAAGCAAGGTTTAGACCGGCATTGCCTCGGAGGGAACTCAGGATGTAACCGGCTGTGAAATTATTGGTTCCAACTATCAATAGGATCGTTTGTGCTTCTAAAATGACACGGAGACTAACAAGCACTCGGGGCGGTAGAGGTTTCATTTATGTACAGTACAAGCGACTGGGAGATGCTATTGAACTGTGGCCCAAAGGGTTTCAATTAGGACATTGGTATCAATCACCAGTCTGAATTCGAACACAGTCTCTGAGGCCGAGAGCGTGACGTGGATTCGGCTACGTGGAAAGGTTGCTGCCATTTTTGGATCGATGCACTTAAAACAGAAATCGTTCCTTCGCTTTGGCAGCCCTGATTCCTCTTCTGAAATCTGGTAAATGTTCTGCCAGCATGTCCCAACCGCCCGTAATTACAGGGTAATTAGTCCCAAACAGACACACACCACACAATAGAAGGAAAACCAAAAGTCTTTATCAACAGAAAAGCAGAAAAAACTCCCTTTTTAAATGTCAAAGGGATTTTCTGGTACACACAAGGCACAGGTTAAATGCAATCCAATTTCTCACCCAGTAACTGGGAAATTGAGTCCAAATTCCAAAGTCCAGAAAGTCCACACACAGTCTTGAACAAGGAAACAGCAAAAACCACGATCTTGACGAAACTATGAAGCAGATAAACTTCCACGAGGCTAAACCAGCACGCTGCTCTTTTTATCTGTAGCACTAATTACAGCAGCCCCACCCAACCACAGGTGGCCTCACTTATCTCCTGTAATAATCCTTCAGTTGTTCTCTCCTATGCATCACTCTACGCATGCGTGGGTCCGTCATAAGTTCTTGTTCAGAATCCAGGGATGATAAGGATGATTGATCTCCTCCTGGGCTGTCTGCCAAACTCCCCTCTTCCCTGCTACTCACGCTTCCTTCATCAAAGGAGCCTTTGTCGGGCATTTCTATCAGGAGCAAAACAGGCCTGTGGCATGTGGATGTTTCCCCCACATCCACCTCCACATTCCTTGGGGCAGGAGCTGGGCCAGAGCCAAACAGTAAGGGAGGATTTTCCTATGGGACAGAGCAATAGGGAGCTACTGTATTTTCAAAGTCAACATGGAAACCAGACACGCTTAACAACGGGGTTACTAACTTATCGACTGCTGTGATTCATTTAAGAACTGTGGCAGGAAAGCTCGTAAAATAGGGGAAAATTCACTTGATAAATATTTTGCTTAGCAATAGAAATTTGGGGCTCTATTATGGTCATAGGTTCAGGACTACCTATATATTGTATAGAAGAATAGAATTCTTGATTGGCCAAGTATGATTGGACACACAAGGAATTTGTCTTTGGTGCAGATGCTCTCAGTGGACATAAAAGAAAAAGACACATTTGTCAAGAATCTGGATGTCCAACACTTAAGGATTGTCATAGGGGTCAAATGAAGAAACAATCAATATTAATAAAAATCTTAAGGATACAAGCCACAAGTTACTGTCACACAGTCCTAAGTTGGAGGAAATGGGTGATAGGAATGATGAGAAAAAACTAGTAATAGTAGTGCTGACTTAGTAAATAGTTTGACAGTGTTGAGGGAATTATTTGTTTAGCAGAGTGATGGCATTCGGGGGGAAACTCTTCTTGTGTCTAGTTGTCTTGGTGGGCAATACTCTGTAGGGACGTTTTGAGGGTGGGAGTTGAAACAGTTTGTGTCCAGGATGTGAGGGGTCAGTAAATATTTGTCTTTTTGAGTTGTGCAGTCTACAGGTCCTCAATGGGGAAGGCTGGTTGGCAGCCATTGTTTTTTCTGCAGTTCTGATTATAGATTGTATATATCTTTAAAAGCTAAAATGCAGAATGAAAGATTAGCAAAGGGTAGAAAAGCCCCAAAATGTTTTTTTTAGAAGTTCCAAATAAAGAATCTGTTAGGCAGAATGACTCACCTCTTTTCTTTGGTCCCTTCTTCTTCTTCTTCTAAAAGGAAACCTCTTGTGGAAAGCGAGACACAGTGGCTGGATCGATGCTCGCCACCATCAATGGAAACATGACCAAGGGCTATTGCGCCTTTTTATTTTCGCTTTTATTTTATTGCTCTTCTAGGATCCGATTGGATAGTCCGGGGGGTCTTGGAAGAATCTGTCTGTAGTTCAGCAGTTCAAATCTCACCACCGGCTCCAGGTGGACTCAGCCTTCCGTCTTTCCCAGGTGGGTCAAATGAGGACCCAGATGGTTGGGGGGCAAGAGGCTGAGTCTGTCAACCACTTAAGAGGGCTGGAAAAGCACTGGAAGTGGTAGATAAATCTATTGCTATTAGCTGCCTAGTTAAGCCTGGCTGAGTTTCTCCTCTCCCTTGATGGAGGTGGAAGGGCTGATTGACACCCCTCCTGCTATGCAGAGGCCATTTAAAAAAACCCTTGTTTTAAAACATCCCCCACCCATTTATTTATTTATTTGTCAAACAAGTATAGTATTATAGTACATATTAACATAAGTAGAACGTAGTAATAGAAAGGATAGTAAGACAGTAGGACAGGGACATTAGGTGCATAAGTGCATTTATGCGCGCCCCTTACAGACCTCTTAGAAAAGAGGAGAGGTCAATTGATTTGCACTCAATCCAATTAGGGGGAGAAATCTGGACCCACCGAAGAAATGAACCAATTGGGCAAGACTTACTTTTCTGGCAACGTTTTAAATAAACTGCATTTAAGATCCCTTTAAACAAGCTGGTGGTTCCTGCTTTTAATAGCTGCAGCCTTGTTACAGGGGGGGGGGGGAACTAAGTTCTATTCAACCCCCTAGTAGTTGAGTTATTGGGAGGGGGAGGAGCCCACTCCCCCTTTTTTTAACCCTTCCTTGATCTGCAATTTCCCTGGAAGAGTCGCTAAAAGGTTCCATCCCGATTTTCCCTTCCTTCTCACGCTGATCTGAAAATTCTGGCTGAATTTCCCCCTTTCTTGCAGAGGAGCAGCAATTATCCAAGTATTTGACCTCCGTTTTCTATTTCCAAAAACAGAATTGCCCCCATATGCAGCCCCCACAGCCCCTTTCTTGTGAAAATGGGGATGTTATTTTGCAGATACAAGCAAAGGCAGATTACTACTACAGAGGATTAAAAATAAATAAAAGGGCCAGGCAAGCTATACCCGGATTGGAGCCCCAAAGAAAACCCTGGTATTTTGGATCCCCAGGTCTTTGCAGGTCTGATGTGGCGCCCAAAATGCAACTTTCATTTCTTGCAGGCTTTCAAGGTTTTTTCTTTGGCCTGCAATCAACTTAGACACATGAGGGTTTTTTTTAAAACCTTCAAAAGGGAAAATGGGCATTCACCTGGACTGGGACTTTTGAGAATATTGTAGTAATAATAGAAGAGTGATGGGCTCCTACAGGCAGGGTCAGGCACGCAGAACCGGTAGAAAAAAATTGAATTTTTTTCTTTTTTTCTCTTTGGGGCTCTGGGTGTTTTTCCTATCGCAGTAAATGAGGTTGAATGTGCGTGTGTACATACATACATAATTTATATAACAGATAATGTATATTTTTGTGTGCCTGTGTGTAATATGTATGTACATATATATACATGGCATATATACATCGAATTAAAGATTATATTTTGGCTGTTCAGTAGTAGTAAATAGAGAAATAGGGAAATTGTATCTCTGTGAGGCATGGAGAGGCTGGGCACCCTAACCCAAACTCTGAGTGACCACCTTTATGACCAGTCATATGACCTTTAAGCCAGCCCCTGGTCACATGGCCATCAAGCCACTCTCACCTGGTTACATGGCTGGCAGGCCACACCCACAAAATAAGCCACACCCACAATGTGGTAGTAAAACTTTTTGCAGCCCTTCACTGTCTAAAAAAAATTGCTAAAGTCACAATCGGGCCAATAAACATTGACGTGGAAATATTAAGAATTCATAAAATATCCATGCTTCTCCAAAAAAAACCATGTATGAATTGGAACACCGCAACACAAAGTCAGGATCTCAGATCTTTATTTCAAAAAGTGTATTTCATCCGTACTGGAGCGTTTATACATTTACACACATAACCACACAACCCAGGCCCATTTCTTCAAAAAGGAACAATGCACGGATAATGTGTTGTGGTGCGCTGATGATGGACGAACACACTTCAGCTGAAATGCTTGGGGGATGAATTACAAATGGCTCAGGGCAACGGAGGCAGAAGAGCGAAGGAGGTGGACTTCCACAGGTCAGTAATGAGAAGGTGGAAACTCAAACCTTTCCCAGGCCTTGGTCACCAGCCTCTGGAACAGGGGTTTCAAGGTCATAGCGTGTGTCCCCCCCTCCCCTAAACTGGGTGTGAGCATGGCCAGGGCATCAGGGGGCTCCGAACCTGGAAACTTTAAGACTTGTGGACTTCAACTCCCGGAATTCTGGGAGTTGAAGTCCACAAGTCTTAAAGTTGCCAAGTTCGGAGACATCTGCCGTGCATAATGCATCTGATTGACAGCCCCTGTCTAGAAGTTTCATCCAAGTGACATCTTGTCCCCTCAAATCAAGGAGAAGTCCAACTGCATGGCTGGGGGTCATTTTCAAAACGGTTCCCCTGTCCAGTTAATTCATATTCTTTGATAATTAAAACCGTTTAATGTCTCAGCCTCCAATTGGATCTTGTTGCATCTTTTGCAAAAGATTCTCACAATCTTATTTTGCTTTGTATACGTCACTTGGTATAAATGTCCAATTCCTTCTAAAAACACACATGACATGAGACTCCCTGGAATTCCCTGCTGGGGTTTTCACGAATTAATTTTAATTTTAGGTTCCTTTTGCTGTGGGTTGGGGGGGGTGGATATGGGATTGAAAAAGAAAACTTCTGAAAACAAAACTTCCCATGTTTTGCAAAGGTCCATCGTGGCCCCTCCATTCCCCCCTCTCCTTTTCTCTGGGAATTCTCTGGCAACTCCTGAGGACACAACTTGTGAGGTCGGGGGTGGGGTGGGGGGCACAGAAAACAAAAAACATTCTGAATTCAGGCACAACAATCTCACGCCCACCTTCTCCCCTTGGTGTCAAAAGCAGTCTTATTTCCTCCTCACAAGCCCTGTGGAAGGTCCTCCCAGGGTTCCTCTCTCTCTCTCTCTCTGTGTGTGGTTTCGTGCCGGACTCAGTTGAGGGCATTGGTGGCTAAACAGTCGCACAGGAGTCTCTTCTCCACTTTGAAGAGCAGCGTCTCCGTCTGGGGAAAGGAAAAAAAGGCACCAGGCAGCTGAGCCCATCGCTCATTACAGTCTCTCCTGCTTACAAAGGCAAACAGAACCACATTTATTCATTTAACTGCATTTATATGCTGCTCCTCTCCAGAGACCCAGGGCGGCTCACAACACATATAAAGGAAGAACCATACAATATACAGTGGTGCCTCTACTTAGGAACACCTTTACCTAAGAACCTTTCTAGAGAAGAACCAGGTGCTCAAGATTTTTTTGCCTCTTCTTAAGAACCATTTTCTACTTAAGAACCCGAGCCCAGAAAAATCTCCCAGGAAATTTGAGAGCAGCACGAAGGCCCGGCCAGTGTCCTGCCATTCCCTCTTTAATCCCGGCCATCTCGGGCTGTTCTGGGCTGCCAGAGGAGCCTTTGGGTGGCGCTTAAGGAGGCTTTGGCAGCCCAGAGCGAACAGAGCGTTTTCCTTTCTATGGGCGCTCAGAGAGGGAATAAACCACTTCGTTGTGGTGACTCCCTTGCGCTGCCTCCCACACACCTGGCGTGAGGTTGCCTCCCGGAGGGTCTGGGAGCAGAAAGACAAAAGGGGGCACTTCACCCCAGCCAGATCAACTAGGCTTCAGCCAAACCGAGGAGCCAGCACAGTGAAGGAAAGGCACTGGCTACAAAGCAATCGAGCAGAGAGGGCAGCCCTTCAGCATGGGGAGGAAGAGGAAGCAGGGAGCAGCAGCCTTTTGGTCAAAGGAGCGGGAGGTTCCCCCCTCTCGCCCACCTGGGTTTCTCTCTCTGGCACAGTGTATGGGAGGCAGCCTCACGCCAGGTGTATGGGAAGCGCGTGCTCCTCCTCGCCACCTCAGAGTCCCTCTTTTTTTTTTAAGCCTTAAAGTCAGCCCTCACCTCCCCTTCTTCCTTCAGCAGTGACCGTCCTCTTCTTCCTCCCCCTCCTCCCACACAAATTCCGAGCTTTTATTTCTTCCCTAAGGGGTTTGCACGCATCATTTGCTTTGACATTGATTCCTATGGGAAACATGGCTTCCACTTACAAACTTTTCTTCTTAAGAACCCCCAATTTGGTGGTGGGGCGTGAATGTCTGTCTGGTGGTGGGTACCAATCACAGAGCACTTGTTGTATGCTGTGTGTGTGTTTTATATGCTATATTTTAAAATCAATTAAAAAATGTAATAAAAAAAATAAAAAAAATATTTAAGAACCTGGTCACAGAACAAATTAAGTTCTTAAGTAGAGGTACCACTGTAGTCGTCTAAATCCAATTAATTTAAAACTAAGTGTACTAATCTATAAAACCCAGTATTAATAACAAACCAACCATACCCACCAAATGCCAAAAGAGAGAAGGAGAAAAAGAAAGAAAGGGCAAGTGACATGATTTTAACATTCCGACTTATGCTCAGTTGAAGAGGAATCTCTGCCGTCCTGCCCAAAAGAATCTGGCTGTCCTTATTTTAACTCCGGTTACCTAACAATGCAGCAGAACCACTGCCTAATTGCTCCTTTCCCGTTGGGGTGGGGAGACGGCTGAAAAGCTGTGAAACTCCCCCCAGCCCCTTCCAGTCCACTGCACAGAATCTCCCCTGCAACACTGGGCACAGCTTCTAACGGCTGAGTTGCAATGACCCCCGCGAGGGTTTCGCTTCCCAGTTTTATCCAACAATTAAAAACACAAATACAAAATTTAAAACCCCGATATTGAACGGGAGGCTTTATTAAACCATCTGAAGTTCACGCCAAGTCACAGCCGGACGGGGAGATCCATCGGCATCGCGCTCGACCCGGAGACGGCAGGAAACAGCCGCCAGGTCCAGGCGGGGTTTGCTACTTAACGGCCGTTACCGGTGCAATGCGTGTGCATATTTGTGTTGCTGTTGTGAATGTGTCGCCCCAGTGAGATTTTACTGCACTCGTATCAAGGGTGCAGTGCAGAAGTCACAGGCTGTCACAAACGGCTGAGGACATTTTTTCAATCCTTATATGAAGAGACACCAAAATTAAAACAATATATTCACAGGGAAAAGAATCGGCTCTTTCTAATGGAGCAAAAGTGAAGAAGATTGAAGCTGTCCCACAGGATCAAATACAGGGCATCAAAGATAGCCAAAATCTGGAAAAAAAAACCCCATTAAATACCAACTTTGAACCCTTATATTTTTTCAACAACTCGAAGGAAAGTGCTACAAATTGGAAGTCCTCATTGCAGCTGTGTACCTAGTACACCTGCAAAAGTCAACCTGAAAGACCAGGTAGTTTTGAAACTCCAGCAGCCTGAAGATTGCTGTAAATTCATTTTTGAGGGGGGGTTTTTTGGCAAAGTTTGAGCCTGAACCATGTAAAAAGTAAGAGGACTAGGTACATGGGGTTTTGCCAGTTTATAAAGCCTTACGAGGAGTGCAGGTTGTCTAAATATCTCCAACATACTACTGAAATTGCCGCGTTTACAGCTTCTGGAAGTTGGCCCAAAAGGTCATTTTTGCCGACTCAATATTTTGCCACCCATCACTTGAGGTCTCCCAATTTTTAGTCTTTTGAACTAAAATTTTGCACAGCAGTTTTCTATCATAAAGAAAATATGTGCCAAATTTCATCAAAATCTGAGGTGGCGAGGTGGGGACCACGGGTCCACTTGACATGGAATGACTCAGGCGGTCAAGCTGAGGAGGGAACTATGAACATAGAGTTCACTTCTTTAAAACCAGACAGCAAAAATGTCCTGGTGTCTTGAGGTTTGGGAAGATGAGCCCCGGTGAACGACCTTTACTCTTGGGAATTTGATTGCACAAACCTGAGCTGCAAACAGAGGATTGTGTGTGTGTGTGTGTGTGTTTCACCCGGGCTCCATGGAGCTCCTGCCCTGGCAAAACAAAGGTTGCATCCACACCGCCCCCTGCCCCTATTTATTTATTTATTTATTTCTTTATTGGATTTGTATGCCGCCCCTCTCCAGAGACTCGGGGCGGCTAACAGCAACAATAAAACAGTGTACAATAGTAATTTGGTATTGATGATTAAAAACCCATTAATATAAAAACCAAACATACATACATACATACCATGCATAGAATTGTAAAGGCCTAGGGGGAAAGAGGATCTCAATTCCCCCATGCCTGGTGGCAGAGGTGGGTTTTAAGTTGTTTACGAAAGGCAAGGAGGGTGGGGGCAGTTCTAATCTCTGGGGGGAGTTGGTTCCAGAGGGCTGGGGCCGCCACAGAGAAGGCTCTTCCCCTGGGTCCCACCAGGCGACATTGCTTAGTTGACGGGACCCGGAGAAGATCCACTCTGTGGGACCTAACTGGTCGCTGGGATTCATGCAGCAGAAGGCGGTCCCTGAGGTAATCTGGTCCGGTGCCATGAAGGGCTTTATAGGTCATAACCAACACTTTGAATTGTGACCGGAAACTGATCGGCAGCCAATGCAGACTGCGGAGTGTTGGTGTAACATGGGCCTTTTTGGGAAAGCCCGTGATTGCTCTCGCAGCTGCATTCTGCACGATCTGAAGTTTCCGAACATTTTTCAAAGGTAGCCCCATGTAGAGAGCGTTACAGTAGTCGAGCCTCGAGGTGATGAGGGTGTGAGTGACTGTGAGCAGTGACTCCCGGTCCAAGTAGGGTCGCAACTGGTGCACAAGGCGAACCTGGGCAAACGTCCCCCTCGCCACAGCTGAAAGATGTTTCTTCTATTGCAGCCTCCCTGGGGGTGGGGAAGAGGAAGGACACGCTCGCCCATCTCCCACCAGCCCTGACACTCGTCGCATTCCCTGCAGCCCTTATCGAGGAGGGGAGGTGGCCCCCTCTTGGCGGTCGCTGTGCCTCGGTGCGTTGACCGCGAGGAAAGTCGCTTCGAACAAGACGGGCAGCAGCCAGTGAATGAAATAATAAGCCACCGTCTTACCCGTGAGTCTAAGTTGTAGGCCGTCTTCTTCAAATCTTGCAAAGCCCTCTGCATGAATTCAAAGGCGTGGCAGTCGACGCAGGGACGGCCTGCAAGTGGGTTTTAATGGACACGTTTTAAAAATGTGAAATATTAAGGAATGTGTGCAAAGGGTGCCCAGCAAGCCCAGGAAGTCAACCCATCCGCCTTCCACATGGGGTGGCGTTTGGCTAAGCTCTGGGTCAGAAGGAGGCCCCAGCCCTTCTGAAGCCCACCACGGTTTCTTGAGAGGGAGGAAGGAGGGAGGGAGGGAAGGAGGGAGGAAGAGAGGGAAGGAGGGAGGAAGGAAAGGAGGGAGGGAGGAAGAGAGGAAGGAAGGAGAGAGGGAAGGAGGGAGGGAGGAAAGGAGGGAGGGAGGAAGGAAGGAAGGAGAGAGGGAAGGAGGGAGGAAGGAAAGGAGGGAGGAAGGAAGGAGAGAGGGAAGGAGGGAGGAAGGAAAGGAGGGAGGGAGGAAGAGAGGAAGGAAGGAGAGAGGGAAGGAGGGAGGAAGGAAAGGAGGGAGGGAGGGAGAGAGGAAGGAAGGAGAGAGGGAAGGAGGGAGGAAGGAAAGGAGGGAGGAAGAGAGGAAGGAAGGAGGGAGGAAGGAAAGGAGGGAGGAAGAGAGGAAGGAAGGAGAGAGGGAAGGAGGAAGGAAGGAAAGGAGGGAGGAAGAGAGGAAGGAAGGAAGGAAGGAAGGAGAGAGGGAAGGAAGGAAGGTGGGCCATCGATGTGGGCTTGTTTAGAAGGACCGAGGTTGACCCCAGAACCCAGGGCCCACAGCTGATGCCTTGCTTGGACGGGAGAGAGGAAGGCTTACTTTCAGGAGGAATCGCTGTTCCTGACTCTTCCTCAGCCGCAGTGGCCTTCGTAGGCATCAGGCCCATCAGCAGAAGTAGAAGGGCCAAAAGTACCATCTTCCTCGTGCAAAGAGTGAGCATCTTGCTAGTGAAGCCTTCCTAGGAGGAAAGGGGAGAGGGGAGAGGGAACAGAGACCTTCTGAAGCATGGAATTGGGCTGAGTGAGATCCCCCCCTCCAGAAATCCACGTTGAGTCCACACTAGAAAATGAAGAAGTCATAAATCAATACCACATTCTTACTATCAGACACAACTAATTAAACTGCCATCTCTAGCTGCACCTTTTCTCATGAAACCTGTGCAATTGGTAGAAATAGAAAACAAGAACATAATAATATCAAAATAATTAAAAACCCTCTTTCGTAAGGTTTTAAAAACTCACCTTTGCTGGCGGGCTTGGGTCCATTGGCATCTGACCCTGGCCGAATGGATGGTTGTGATGAATGGATGCGGATGAACTATTTTAATAATTGGGGATTTAGATTAGATTTTAAGTAGGGATTTATGTTCTATTTGTATTTGTATTTACTTATGTTGTAAGTCACCATGAATCTACGGAGAAGGGCAGCCTAGAAATTCAAATAATAAATGAAGTAATAATAAACAGAATGTTATTAGATAAATCTAAGCAAGAAGTAAAAATACCAAGAGGTTTCTTAAAAGGGGTGAAATATTTTCCTTAGGACTGTAATATTTCCATTATACTCTCTCTACATGCAATAGAATAGAATAGAATAGAATAGGATTCTTTATTGGCCAAGTGTGATGGGACACACAAGGGATTTGTCTTTGGTGCAGATGCTTTCATAAAAAGAAAATATATATTTGTCAAGAATCATGTGGTACAACACTTAATGATGGTCATAGGTGTCAAATAAGCAATCAGGAAACAATCAATATTCATAAAAATCTTAAGCAACAAGTTACAGCCATACAGGCATAAGTGGGAGGAAATGGGTGATAGGAATGATGAGAAAAAAATCCACAGATATGGATACCACTGTCAAGGGAAGGGATCGTTTCAAACTGTAACACTACAGGTCCTAAGAGCAGCAGTGTCCCAGGAACATCTATAGTGGCAGGGTCAAAAAGGTCAAGATGGCCACCCTGCCTGCACACGCGAACCACATCTCAACCCCCAAAGCTGGTTCTTGGCCCAAAAGAGATGGCTCCCAAGGCAGGAATTCTGCTGCAGAGTATTTTGGGTCAACGTCTGTATTTATAGAAACATAGAAGATGGACGGCAGAAAAAGACCTCTTGGTCCATCTAGGCTGCCCTGATACTATTTCCTGTATTTTATCTTAGGATGGATCTAGGTTTATCCCAGGCATGTTTCAATTGGAGTTACTGTGGATTTACCAACCCCATCTGCTGGAAGTTTGTTCCAAGGATCTACTATTCTTTCAGTAAAATAATATTTTCTCATGTTGCTTCTGATCCTTCCCCCAACTAACCTCAGATTGTGCCCCCTTGTTCTTGGATCCTGTTCCCATTTTCCCTTCTATCTTCCAGACTATATAGATGGAATTCATGAAGTCTTTCCTGATAAGTTTTATACTTTAGACCTTCCACCATTTTTATAGCCCGTCTTTGGACCCTTTCAATTTTATCAATATCCTTTTAGTTTAGTTTAGTTTAGTTTATTAGATTTGTATGCCGCCCCTCTCCGAAGACTCGGGGCAGCATACAAATTGTAGGTGAGGTCTCCAGAACTGGATACAGTATTATTCCAAATTATGTCCATCCGCTACTTGGTTCTACATGAGAATAGATTGCAGCAGGGAGGAGGGTAAAAATGCCAGGGGGAGGAACGACATACACCAAGCCATCCAGGCCCAGAATTTCAGCTGAATGCTGTGACGCCTTGCGATGTTTTCAAGATAATGTGACATCCATTGCCTAATCGCAAGCTTTTGAGTTCGATCCAGCCACCCTGCAAGGGAGGGAGGTTATGTAGCTGTGGGGTTTCATAGCCGTAAACCAGGAACCATTGCTAGAGAGAGTGCGGATACGAGCGGAGGGCAATGAACCACTAAAGGAATTATTACATTAAGAACGCAGGCTAAATATGCACCGGGAGAAAACAGCCCCATTCCACTTCTCCCATGTCAGTCAAAATTGCGACACCTGAACAAAACACCTTTGGTCCACCATTCCATGGGATGAAAGTCCAATAAATAAATAAATAATAAATAAAGATGCATTTACCAAAGCACCAATAACAGCAAAAACTGTTTTCTGCTTAAAAACAAGAGGTCTTATCAACGCCCACCATTCTGTTCCCTCCCAAGTGTCCACCTGTGGACGCTGCATTCAGGTGTGGGGATCAAAAGGGGCTTTTAAATGCGTTCAAAATGCCCAGATCAGAAGGATCTGCAGAGACCCGACACTCCTGCCTTTGTGGCAGCCGTGCAAGCAGGAACCTTCCTTCTGCCGGCTTCCCTCTTGCTCAAGGGAGACCAGGGCCTCCCCTTTCTTCCCCCAAAGCAACGGCAGAATAGCCCCTCGTCCACAAAAGGGTGTGAGAAATACCACCTGTTCTCCACCCAGACCCCTGCTTTGGGGTCCCAAGCGCGCACCGCAGCCGAGGGGACGCTACATGGCCACTATCGCAGGGCACGGCCTCTGGGCAGCTGGATCGCAACCTCAGGGAATTCCCATAAAGACAAAGATACCTGCTCTCTCTCGCGCTCTCTCTCTCCCGCTTGTCTTTGTGGTGGCTGCTCTGAATGGCTGCCGCGGCTGGCCACACAAGATGCGCAGGGATGCTTCCGAGCAGGCGCACAGCAGCTGCTCTTTATCCTTTCCTAAAGGATCTGCCATGGCAACCACACAGAGCCCCAGACTCACAACAAGGGCCTGGATTTCCCTCTGATGCTATAGGAAAGGCACAGCTTTTGGTCCATCCCTTAAGTCCTATAGTGCGCAGCGTTAAAAAAAATATTGTGGCAAACATGTGCATGACGCATATTTATTTATTATTAATTGGATTTGTATGCCGCCTCTCTCTGAGGACTCGGGGTGGGTCGCAACATAATAAAGACAGTATACAATATCAAAGTCTAAAATCCAATTAATATACTAACTACTCTAAAACCCCTGGGACATTAAAAATCATTCATTCAGATTCAAACCACCAACACACCACACACTCGTTGGCTAGAGGCCAGAGTCTAGTGACCTCAAGCCTAGTGGCATAGATGGGTTTTCAAGTTCTTACGGACGGACGGCGAGGAGGATGGGGGCAGTACGAATCTCTCGGGGGAGCTAATTCCAGAGGGCTGGGCCCCCCACAGAGGCTCTTCTCTTCCAGAGAAGGCAAGGCACATGCTTTTGTGACAGATCGCTTCTCCAGATGCAGATGGAGACCACCAGGAGTTCGCTATAACTAATATTAGAGGTTATATCAGTTCAGTGACAAGACATTCTCGGCCTGATTAAAATGTAATACGATGGGACAAGGAGCCTTAAATTAACCAACTGGTTATTTGTTATACGCTGCCAAGAATCTGTATGGAGTTGGGCGGCCTATAAATGTAATTAATTTAATTGATTTTTTTTACTCCATTAAAGCTCCAACTAAATTCTTTTCAATGGAATTTTCGCCTTCTTTCCAAAGAATAAGCCACTCGATTGCAGAATGACTGGATGACTGATTTACTCTTTTGAATGTGATTTTTCCCAACACGAAGAAGTTGATGAGGACAAGCGAGCAGGCGTGGACACTTCCCTCTAGTAGGAATGGCCATGTCACTTTATTGTCATAATAGATACGGGACCACAATTGACATCAGGACCTGCTGCATCTGGAAGCTTGGACCGGTCCAGGGTCCAGCAGGTGGGAAGCAACAGGCAGGTCTTGGGGGAACCCACATAACCAGGGGCAGATTCCCAACCTCACCACTGGCTTCAGCACGACTCAGCCTTCCGTCCTTCCTAGGTGGGTCAAATGAGGACCCAGATTGTTGGGGGCAAGAGGCTGACTCTCCGCAAACCGTAAAAGCCCTGTGAAGCGGTATGTGAGTCTAAGGGTTATGTAAGAAGGGAGGGAGGAAGGAAGTCTAAATGCTGTTGCTGTTTCTCCAAACAGGCAGCCCTCAACTGAGCCTAAAACTGACGTTGTTAAGCGAGACATTGGTTTAGCCTCACTTTACCCACCTTCGTTCTCCCAATGGCTAAGTAAACCATGGCAGTCAATCAGTTGGTAACATGGTTGTTAAGCGAATCCAACTTCCCCACTGTCTTTGCGTGTCAGGAGGTCCCCAAAGAGGATCATGTGACCCTGGCGGGACGTTGCGACCATCATAAGTAGGAATCAGTTGCCCGAGTGTCTGAATTTTGACCATGTGACCATTGGGCAGCTGCAACGCCGGGTGAAAAAGGGTCGTAAGTTATGTTTTTCATTTGTACTTGCAACAAATGAACAGTCAGTATAAGTGAACTGCGGTAAGTCGAGGACCCCCAGTATAAATTTATGGCTTAAAAGTCTAGAGCCCCCCTGGCTCTGATGGAGGATTTATTTATTTATTAGTCTAATTTACAGTCTAATTGATCTCTCCCCTTTTCTAAGAGGTCTGTAAGGGGCGTGCATAAGTGCACTTATGTGCCTAATGTCCCTGGCCTACTGTCTTAATATCCTTTCTATTATTACGTTCTACTTATGTTATGTTAATATGTACTATAATACTATACTTGTTTGACAAATAAATAAATAAATAAATAAATATGCTGCCCAACTCCACAGGGACCATTTTTCCGCTCTGCAGCAGGCGGGCGTTGCTACTGACCGCAGTGATGCACACGCAGCTTTGGGCCACCAGCAGGCGGGAAGCAAAATCTCACGAGAAGACAAGGGCACATGCGAGATTTCAGCAATTTGTTTTGCTTCCGCACATGTGAGGAAGCGAAAGACTGCCAAAATCGGGCATGCGTGTCCCGTCACAAGATTTGGCTTCCTGCGCATGCATGGGATTTCAGTGTTTCTTGGCTTCCGTGCATGCGCAGGAGCCAAATCTCACTCCGACACGCATGGCTGCCCACTGGTCACCCGGAACTGCACAGGCAGCTCCATTTTCGTTACCGGAGCGGCGTCCCTGCCCTCTCCATTTATTAGCCCAATATTGAACCCGATACTGCTCCGCAGGGACATTCAGCCCCTTCCTCCCTTCCTCCCTTCCCCTTCTTTCCTTCCTTCCTTTTCCTTCCTTCCTTCCGCCAGCTGATGTGGCCCAGCGGTGGCGCACTTGCCTCACAATCAGGAGGTTGAGTTCGATGGCAGGTGGTGAAAGGCCGCTTGTCTTTGGCGCTAGCGGTGCGCCCTCTGAGGCCATCACGAGCATGCATATTATTATTATTATTATTATTATTATTATTATTATTATTATTATTATTATTTAATAGATTTGTATGCCGCCCCTCTCCATAGACTCGGGCCGGCCTGTCAGGCATGCACTCGCCCATTGGCGCAGGATTTAGCTTCTGTGTATGCACAGCAAGTGAAATCTTGCACGAGGACACGCACGTGAGCAAGATTGTGGTGATTTTCACAAATATTTTTGCTTCCGCGCATGCGCAGAAGCAAAACAAAATCACCGAAATCTCGCTAGTGCAAGTGTCCTCACAAAATATTTTGCCTGTTGCGCAGAAGCCAAGTCTGATGGGGGACAGGCATTGGGCATGGCCACCATTGTTTGTAGGTAGAGGCCGATGTAGAGCCTCCTGCTTGGGCAGCGGGTTGGACTAGATGACCTTCAAGGTCCCTTCCCACTCTGTCAATCTGCTGAGGATGAGGACGGCGGTGCTTCTTCCCAAAAGGAGGCTGTGGCTGGCCTTGGGAGCCTTCCTCGGCCTCTCCCCTTTACCCTGGGGGCTTTCCCCCGCCAGTTTTCCCTCACAAAAGCCTCGCAAAGCCCCGAGCATCGCAGGCCCAGATGGAGGAAACGCCATTTCCCTCCTGGGGAGGCCTGGGGAGGGGCTCTTTCGGCGGATAAACGTCCCCCGCCCTCCGCCGAGAGCCCACATCCCCCTTCCGAGAACCCGACTCGTCCGTATCTCTCGCAAGACCGGCTTTTTTCGCCCATCGGCAGCAGTTCAGGAAAAAACGAGAAAAAACCCGACAAGGACCCCGCCATCTTGCCATACGACAGACCGCCCACGCGCGCAGGCGCGCACGCCACGCCTCCTCCTAAATCGGCCATTTTCGTCCTTTTCTCCCTCCCTCGCGCGCGCGCCGCCATCTTGCGTTACGGACGTCGTCCGTTCCCCCTTCGGAGGGCCGGGGCCTCGCTCGCTCCTCGTCGTCGCCCCCCTCCCCTCCCCCCCTTTTAGGTGTCTTCATAAAATGCCCGCCGCGCGCCTCGGCTGGGCCCCAAGATGGCGTCGATGCGGGAGAGCGACACCGGCCTGTGGCTGCACAACAAGCTGGGCTCGGCCGACGAGCTGTGGGCGCCTCCCAGCATCGGCTCGCTGCTCACCGCCTCGGTCATCGACAACATCCGCCTCTGCTTCCACGGCCTCTCGTCGCCCGTCAAGCTCAAGCTGCTCCTGGGCGTCCTCCACCTGCCCCGCCGCGCCGTTGACGAGGTGAGCGGCCGCCTCAGGACGCCCCACCTGAGGGAATTCTCTCTTTTGGGGGGGGGGCGGGGGGGGGGCTCTGGTGGGGGTCGAGGAGCTGGTCTCGGGGTGGGGGAGGGGGCTGTCTTCTGGGGGGATCGAGGCAGTCCTCGACTTACGACCGTCCGTTAGCAACAGGCCCTCAAAAAAAAAATTTTTTTTTTAAAGGCACAAGACATAACAAAAGTATTTGGGAAATTTTAAGCCCGCAGTGATTAAAGGTTGGGAGTTCAATTTTGGATGAATTTTGACAAGGGAACCCAGAAGGCAAAACTAGATTGTTTTTTTTTTTTACTGGGGGTGGTTTTTTTCTTTTGGCAATATTTATTATTTATTGTTTATTTCTATCTATCTATCTATCCTTCATATTTATCTATCCATCCATATCTATCTATTTATATCTGTCTATCTATATTTCAGATCTATCTCTTTCATATCTATCTCAATCTATCCATCCTTCCTATCTATCTATCTATCTATCTATCTATCTATCTATCTATCTATCTATCTATCCTTCATATCCATCTATCTACCTTTCATATCTCTATCTGTCTGCCTGTCTGTCTATTTATTTGACTTGTATGCTGCCCAATCCCGAAAGACTTAGGGCGGCTCACAACTATAAAACAGTATGAAACAGTGTAAAATAAATTAATAACGTTAATATCAATTTAAAACCCTTAAAATCTTAGTCCATGCAATCATACTATCACATACATACATACATACATACATACATACATACATACATACATATAGGTATGTCTAAGATAGTATGATTGCATGGATCTAGAATAAAGAATTTTTTCTTTTTAGGAGTAAATGTTAAAAACAATAAGAATTTTTTTTGGAAGAGCCTTTGGGTAGCTTTAAATCTGAATATAGCATCAGTCTGCTAATTACGGGGTGAGTTAGGGTGGGAGACACTCTGGGTAAGGTAAAATATAGTTTAATACTTTACAAGAGTTGTATGCCACCTAATTCCAATGGACTGTGGGGCTAACAACATATAAAAACCTTGGGTTTTATAATAGGTTTTTTACTGTTTTTATCATTTAATATTTGACTTTTATCAATGTATTGTATTATTTATTGTTGTAATCTGCCCTGAGTCCCATGGGATTGGGATAAATTAATAAAATAAATAAATTTAATTAAAAAACAATATAAAAGATTACAATAGTAGCATAAAATATTAAAAAATCAGTTCAATAAACCCTATTAATAACATTCAGACATTCATTCATAAAAGAGGGTTGACAAGGAAGTAGTGGGGGAGGAAGAGAGAGAGGTAGAGGAGGAGTCAAGGAGTAGGTAGGTAGGAGGAGAGAGAGAGAGAGATGGAGGGGAGGGCAAGAAAGAACAAGAAGAGGGGCAGGTTGGTGTTGGTTAAGATAAGGGCAGAATAAGATATGGATCTTGGAACAATGGATAAAAATGTGTAATTATGTATGTTGTTTGTAATATTGGAATGTATGTACATGTTGATTTGTAGGTGAGAAAGTGGAGGGGGGAAAAAAGAATTACAACCGTCTGTTGATGATGGTTCAAAGTTGCAACGGTGCTTGTTTGAAAACTCAGTGACCGTTGTAGCCCCCACACAACCACCCACCCAGGTCACGTGGTCAAAATTGGGACACTCCTATTTATGATGGTCAAGCTGCTCTTTTTGCTGATCTTTTGGCCAGCGAAGTCAGTGGAGAAAGCCCGATGGGCTTAATCACAATCGTGTGACTAACTGCACTGATTCACTTAACAACCGTGGCGAGAAGGGTTCATAAAATGGGGCAGAGTTCACTTAATGAAAGTCTTTCTTAAGGAATGGAGACATTTTGGGCTTGTAAGTCAAGGACTCACTGTGTAAATGTGGAAGCCCCCAAGTGTTGATGGGGCCCTCCAAAGGCTGTGGTGGTGGTCTTTGAAGGACTTTGTGAAGGGGGTGGCCGGGGGAAGATCTGGGGGTCGCTGGGCTTCAGGGTCTGGCTGAAAAGAAGGAGGGTAAGGATAGCAACAGCATCTAGACTTCTCTACTGCTTCCCAGTGTTTTTCCAGCCCTCTCTAAGCGGTTGACAGAATCCGCCTCTTGCCCCCAACAATCCGGGTCCTCATTTGACCCACCCCGGAAGGACGGACGGCTGAGTCCACCTGGAGCCGGGGGTGAGGTCGGAACCGCTGAACTACAGCCGGCAGTTAGCTGAAAGGAGCCTGCAGTGCTGCCCTCTAACCACTGTGCCACCCTGGTTCAGCAGATCACTGTCTTCTGGGCTGTTCCTCGTTTTGTGGGACGATCTGCTTTGCGGAGGGAACTTGGAGCAGGGACCCTCAGAGGGACGGCAGTGCCCAGCTGTTCCCCTTGATTTTGGAGAACCTCCTGAAGGTTGGACCCCCTGCCTCCTCCGTGGAGGGGAGGCCACCAGGAAACGCCCCAGGTTAGACTGCGATGCTGAGAAATAGCTCCGGGAGACGAGGACGCCCATCAAGAAAGCTTCGTCAGGTTGCCTGGCTCAGGAGCAAATAGGTGAGGTATCAACTCCTCGCGGGTGGTGAGGGGCCAGATCCTGGCAGGAGGCCCGTTTCCAAGATGGGGCAGTGGCTTCCGACCCCCAAACAAAGGAGGGACCTGCTTCATTCCTTGGGAAGCGAAGGCGTCAGTGCCCCTCCCCTCTGGCTGGGCTGCTTGAGTAGCCCCCCGACAGGAGTCTCTGTTGGAAATGACTCCCTTCTACTCCTGCGTGGTTTGCCTCCTCCTCCTCTTCTCCTCGTTGGTTCTCAGTTTTGCAACCCAGAGCAGCGTATGGAACTTTCTACTAGTTGTCTAAGGGGGGGGAGGGGTCTGAGCCCTCCCGCTTGCCTCTCGGCCTCACTCGATCTTGGACCGAGGCTGCCCTGGCTTCCTGGTGCTCCCGCCTGCCTCCGGAGCTGAGGCTCCGGACTGGATTTCTGGCTAGCTGCACAAAGGTAGCAGGTGTGATGTCGCTTCTTTGTGTATTTACAAGCCTGACACGAGTCCACCGGCTGTAACTTGCTCCTTGGTGTTTGCTCAGCCTGGAACTAGACAAAGCCCATTTCCTGCTACAGGGCCAGATAAATACCACAGACCTCTGCTTGCAAACACCTTTGCTCTTGGCACAGAAGTGAGGTGGACGCGTCTGGGTGGTCATACTTCCCTTTGCATTCAAGGAAAATGATTGGCTTTCTGTCTGTTTCTCCTGTTCCAGCACCCGGCCCTGCCTTGGACCCTCGGCAGGCTGATTAAAGCCGCCTCCTTAAAAGTCTTCCTCTCTGGATTTGTCTCCATAGGTCTTCATGAAAATTGATATTCTGGCTTGGGAAAATGGGGGTCGTTGTATTGCCTTTGGTGGGGATGCGTAGATTAGGGGAGGCTGCTCTAGGTGTCCTTGAAGCATTGGCCTGGGGATTCTGTTTTGCAGCCTCCAATCTTTATCCTCCTGAATATCCACAGAGGAAATGGAGAGCATAAATATCCAGGGAGTCGTTTTACCCTCCTAACTAAGAAGCAGGTGGGATAAATATCAAACTGGGTTTAAAGGCCTGGAAGAATGGATAGTTCTTGCCTAGTGCTTAGAATTCTAAAGTGACCCTTGAAAAAGAAAACCGAGAACCACTGTGCTTCTTTCCTACCTAATGAATTGCACATCAGCAGGCGCAATTTATGTCCAGCTTCTCTGGCAGAAACCTGGCCTGGAAGCCAAATCTTCTGAGCACGGACTGGCAACTTTTATCAGTGGAAAGATGGAAGAGTCGCAACGAGTACTTTCCCTTCCACATGGGAAGCTTCCAGGTGGGCGAATGAAGGCCGCGCAGCTCTCGTGATCTTCCCAGGTGCTCTAGGGGGGGGGGCGCTCAGCCTCCACCTGTAGGTTGCTTGGAAACAGCCGTTGTGGCCTTGCCAGTGTTGAGAATCCGTCTCTCTCCCCCTGAAAGTGCATATTTTGCTTTAAAAACTGTTTGAGTGAGGGGGGTGCAGCTATTTGGATACAAGGCAGAAAGACAGAAAGGATTTGAAAGAGGCTGGGAGAGCTCTCAAGGCACACTTTTTTTTCTCTCTTTTTTAAAAATACATTTTCTGGGCTCGGGTGAATTAGCCACGCAGTCCCAGGAAAATGTGAGTGGAGGATTTGCAGGAAGCGGATCCCCAGTGGTATTTGGGGGAAAGGCCGTCAGGCTTGAACGAGAGCAGGAGCGTGTGGCTTCTCCTGGGGGGAGAGGTCTGCTGAGATGTGAGGAGCAGGAGGGGCAGTGCAGTGGCCGCTGATTGATTGGTCATCCAGGACACAAGCCAGCTCAAAGGGCATTGGGAGCTGGTGGTCAGGAGGAGGGAGGGGGAGAGCCAAGAGGTTGGGGGGGGGGGGGTTAGCAGGAGGAGGACCCCAGCATCTCTCCACCTTGCTAAGGGTGGGAGCCCTAAGGTAGACAGGTGCAGTATTGGGTCCTGTATATAACAATAACAATAATAATAGAGTTGGAAGGGACCTTGGAGGTCTTCTAGTCCAGCCCCCTGCCTAGGCCGGAAACCCTCCACTACTTCAGACAGATGGTTATCCAACATCTGCTTCAAAACTTCCCCTGTTGGGGCCTTCACAACTTCTGGAGGCAACTTCTGTTCCACAGGTTAATTGCTCTCACTGGAAATTTCTGCTTGCTAAAGTTGGCAAGCTTGAGAAATGCTGGTCTAGAAACCGTGGCCCTCCCACATAGGTAGCTCACAGTGTGGATCCATCATGTAGGTGACGCCTTCATCATTGTAGAAGAAGGAATAAGCAATGGTAGCGCAAGGAGTAACATTCACCAGGAAGGAAAGAAGAAAACAACCACCACACAGGGCCTTTCCTGGATGCCTTCATCCCCTGAAGAAGCAACAGCAGATGAGGAATGTTTCAAAACTCCCAGGTGCACCTTGGCCAAAGTGACACCTCAGCTTCCCTCAACAGGTGCCGGGTAAGAACGTTGTTCGGACGGGTTCAAGGGCATCGCAGCCCACCAGGAGAAGGAAAAAAGACCCCTGTGCAGCCACAGCTTCTTCTAAAAGGGCCCTGGCTTCGACCCACAGCAGCAGCATCTCTTGCACCAGGCTGAGGAAAGGCTAATGCTGCACATCAGGAAAAAACCACACACGCCCCAAAGACTGAACTTCTCCAAAACATGTTAACGTGAACCAGAAGAGCCGCTGCCCTAAGGAGATAGGAAAAAGCCACCACCTACAACGTAAGTGCAAAGGCTACAACAGCCGAGTGCATCCACACACACCCGCCAGCAGCCAGAAGATGGGATTGAAGATGGACAGTGGCCCCTCTGCCTAAGAACGACTCCACTGAAGGACTTTTCTAGATCAAGAACCGGGTGTTCAAGATTTTTTTGCCTCTTCTCAAGAACCATTTTCCACTTAAGAACCCAAGCCCGGAAAAATCTCCCAGGAAATTTGAGAGCGGCACGAAGGCCTGGCCAGTTTCCTGCCATTCCCCCTTTAATCCTGGACATCTGGGGCTTTTCTGGGCTGCCAGAGGAGCCTTTCGGTGGCACGTAAGGAGGATTTGGCAGCCCAGAGCGAACGGAGCGTTTTCCTTTCTCTGGGCTCTTGGAGAGGGAATAAACCACTTTGCTGTGGTGAGTCTCTCACACTGCCTTCCATACACCCAGCACGAGGTTGCTTCCTGGAGCATCTGGGTGTGGAAAGGCAACAGGGGGCCCTTCGCCCTGGCCAGATCAACTCAGCTTCAGCCAAACTGAGGAGTCACCAGAGCGAAGGAAAGGCATCAGCTACAGAGCGAGCGAGCGAGAGGAGAGGGCAGCCCTTCAGCATGGGGAGGAAGAGGAAGCAGGGAGCAGCAGCAGCAGCCGCCGCCTTTTGGTCAATGGAGCAGGAGGTCCCCCCCTCTCGCCTGCCTGGGTTTCTCTTCCTCAGAGGGAGGAGTGTATGGGAGGCACATGCTCCTCCTTCCACCTCACAGTCCCTCTTTCTTTTAAGCCTTAAAATTTTGGATTTTTTTGATTCCCCTCCCCTTCTTCCTTCAGCAGCGACTCTCCTCCTCCTCTTCTTCCTCCTTCCCCCCAAATTCCGAGCTTTTATTTCTTTCCTAAGGGGTTTGCACACATTATTTGCTTTTACATTGATTCCTATGGGAAACATGGCTTCTACTTACAAACGTTTCTACTTAAGAACCTGGTCACGGAGCGAATTAAGTTCTTAAGTAGAGATACATATTATTAATTGCACAGGATATAGACAGATTTCACCTGGGAGGAGGAGACGGGGAGCCTTCTAGATCAAATGAAGCCCCCCAAAACACCACAGAATTTCTGGGAGCCCGGCACTCCAACCATCGCCATCAACAGGCCACCTACAAATATAAATGACGTTTATCTTCCAATCGTATTCAATATACATCATTTCCATTTTATCAGAGTATAAACTGAGCTCCTTCAGGAGGAGGAGGAGGAGGAGGTCTCCCTATAATCCCACTGCTAAGACCCAGGTGGAGCCTCCCGGATATCTTTGGAGAGAAGGCCCTGCTGAATCCTTGCCCGCGAGGCCTCCCGCCTGGGATTAGTCCAGCTCCGGATCTGCCGGTCTTTTGCAGAGGCCCCGAAAACCTGGGCTCCTGCCAGGCCGCGGAAGCGTGATGCCTCTTTGTGGACGGTCATTTCACCATGCTCAGCTGCTGTGCGCTTTGTATTATTTGTGTGACTTGCTTTTTTTAAATGTACCAGATAAATAAAATTTAGACAGATCTCATTTGGTTGCCAGTCAATGTTCTGAATTTTAGAACCTTGAAATCCAACTGGATTATGCTGTACAGTAAATAAGAAATTTTCAAATTATTCATTATGAAAGATAGTGGGAGCAGAAGTGGAAATATTGTATTGTGGGCATAGTTCCCTCTGAGCTGAGCAGTGAGCAATCGCTCACTTAAAAATCATCATCAACTCATAGTTTTCCAAACCTGCCCAGAAGCCGAGAGGGAAAGAGTGAGAGGGAAGGAGAGAGAGAGGAAGAGAGAGAAACAGATAGAAAAAAGAGAGGAAGGAAAAGAGAAAGAAAAAGAATGGGAGTAAGGAAGAGAGAAAGAAAATCAAAATCTAGTTTGAAACTAGCTCAACTATTTAAGTGGCATTTTGATATTGATAGAGTTGCCCTATTATGAGCTCACTCTTATAGACACACAGTACAGTATTTTATTTTGAAATTCTCTGAGGCAAAACAGGGTGGGTTTTTATTTGTTTGTTTGTTTGTTTATTATTTCTGTGCCGCCCAGTCCCGAAGAGACTGCCGCTCAGACACTATACTTTTCTGCCCACCCCCCCAAAAATTAGAGGGAACACTGATTGTGGGATTGCCAAATGTGTAAAATATTTTACAATTCTCAAATGTTTTCCTTCTTTGTGTTATGACATTATTGTCATCTGCATTTGTAGCCAAAGTGGAGAAAGCAGGTAAAACTCTCTCACCTTGGGTTGTTTTGGGAAAAGCAACTTTTTAATTTGTGCCTTAATTCGATCCATCCTCAATTTTTTTTAAAAAAAAGATAATTTTGATTACCATGGTAGATTACTTGCATCTTTCTCCAAACAATACCTTTTAAGGCAGTGTTTCCCAACCTTGGCAATTTGAAGATAGCTGGACTTCAACTCCCAGAATTCCCCAGCCAGCGAATGGTGGCTGGGGAATTCTGGGAGTTGAAGTCCAGATGTCTTCAAGTTGCCAAGGTTGGGAAACACTGCTCTAAGGGATAAAAGAAGAGGAGGAGGAAGACAGTTAAAGACTTAAAACTTTGAAAGGATAGATTAACCAGATGCTGAATATGTATTTATCCCTGTGAATTGGGGAAGAATCAATTCCAGAAAGAAATAAAGGCATAAAAATGACATTTTGCAGACAGCTAAACCTAATAATGATTATACCATGATAAGCATTTATATAGAATTTGGATGCCTTTCATCCCCTGGATTTGCCTGAGTTAAATAAGAGTTTGATGAAGTCCAGGTGATGCCTTTCTCTGAGATGAATTTTCTTGGTTACCCACCAAAACATGCCAGCTATGAAAAGCTCAGTTTCATTTCCGTGAACAGTTGCATTGTAGCTAATGATGCATAGTAATTTTCATAGGTTTCATATCTAATCCGACACTTTTCTGTTGGGGGGGAACCGGTCCTTTAAGCAAATAACGGGCTCCACTCGGCTTCTCACAGAGCATAATTTACTGATAAATCTCCCGGATTCAATTCTTGGGTTCTCAAAAAGGAGGTTCCCACAATGAAAGCCTTGTCTAGGGGCCCCAGTCTGAGGTTAGTTGGGAGAAAGATCAGAAGCAACGGGAGAAAATATGATTTGACTGAAAGAGTCTTAGAGGTTTGGAACAAACTTCCAGCAGACGTGGTTGGTCAATCCAGAGTCACTGAATGGAAACCTGCCTGGGATAAACAGAGATCCATCCTAACATTAAATACAGGAAACAGTATCAGGGCAGACGAGATGGGCCAGGAGGTCTTTTCCTGCCATCAGTCTTGTAGGTGTCTATGTCTAGTCAGGATTCTGGAGTCCTGCAGCTGACCACGAGAGGACTCAAAATAGTTCAATGGATTTTATGCAGCATTGTGTGTGTATTACTTTGAAAATAAGATTGCAGCATCCGTTATAAAGCTGCAGTTCCAGTGTTTGAGTCGCACATTGAAAACATGGGGGTTCTGTTGGACAGGAGCTTTATTGGGGTGCAGGTGCTTTTTCCGGGGGGGGGGGTGTTCCCAGTGCATGAGGGCTGAGAAGGGACCAGGGCCGGCCACGCTTCTGCGTCTCTGGACGGCCGCCTTCCTCACTAATTGAGGGGCTACGGGCCGAGTCTCAAAGTTCCAAGCAATTTTGAATTTCCCATTCTTAATTTCTCTCTCTCTCTCTCTCTCATCAGATGAAAAGCGCCCTGACCGAAATTATCCAGCTGGCCACTTTGGATCCAGACCCCTGGGTCTTAATGGTGGCTGACATTTTGAAGTCCTTCCCGGATATCGGCTCCCTTAACCTTGACCTGGAGGAGCAGAACCCCAACGTTCAGGAGATCTTGGGAGAACTGCGAGAGAAAGGTAAACCGCTTTCCCCTTGCCCAGCGCCGGAGCGGTCTTGGCCCAAACCCCAGCGTTGACCCTTCGCAGGAAGACCTTGTTTCCGAGGGAAGGTCAATGGATTATTAAAAGACACCCAGTATTTTTCCAGAGTATAAGACGCGCATAGAATTTAGACGTGGAAAACAAGGGGGAAAAGTATCCTCAACCAAATGGTGTAGCAATATATTATTTAATTAAAAAACCCACTGCAGCAGAAGACTTTTTACAACTTTCAAACCTGACGCCTTTCAGACCAGTGGACTCCGATTCCCAGAACTCCATGGGGAAATTAGAAAGCAAAACCACGCCTGTTTGGGTGGAGAAAGGGCCATTTCCCCCCAATTTCTTTGCAAAAATGGGGTGGAAAAAGGGCCCGGGGAGCCTGCGGATACATTTTGGGGGCTGGGAAATGGTAAAAATGCCCCCGTTTTTTGTGAAAAATTGTTTTATTTATTTATTAGATTTGTATGCCGCCCCGAGTCTACGGAGAGGGGCGGCATACAAATCTAATAAATAAATAAAATAAATAAAATAAATTTTTGCCATCTCCCAGTCCCCAGGAGCTGCCAGCAGGCTCCCCAGACCCTTCCTCCCCCCTCCATTTTTGCAAAGAAAAGGGGGGGGCCCCAAAAATGATCCCTTTTTGCAATTGGGGCATTTCTGCCCTTCCCCAGCACCCAAGAACTCTCTGCAGGCGGGGGAAGGGCAGCCACAGTGGCCACGTTCGGTGTATAAGAGACACACGGACATTCCCTCCCCCTCCTGTGGGGGCGTGGTGGGAAGGCGCATCTTATACTCCGGAAAATACGGCAGTTTGTCGTGTGCAAAGCGCTTCCCTTGAGCAGCTCACCTACCTATGAAAACCTCTTCCCTCCTGAACCTTATTTAACCCTTTCACATATTTAAATGTCCCCCCCCCCTCTCCTCTTCTTCTCTGGCGCTGGAGGAAAGGGCCCCTCCCGATTGACGCCCCCTGTGTCTTTGATCCAGTGAGCGACTGTGAATCCTCCGCCATGTTGCCCTTGGAGTGCCAGTACTTAAACAAGAACGCCTTGACCACCTTGGCCGGGCCCTTCACGCCGCCCGTCAAGCACTTCCAGCTGAAGCGGAAGCCCAAGAGCGCCACCCTGAGGGCCGAGCTCCTGCAGAAGTGTAAGTAGCCACAAGCCCCCGCTGGCTCTACTCCCAGGAGCAGAGGAGGAGCAGGCACGCAGCCCTCGGCGTAGCAGCGGCAGGGGTTCCTCTAGGGACCAGAAGTAAAGACAGGGGCTTGTGACGGAGGGCGGGACCCCAACGCAGCAGGGAGGAGATTTCAAGAAGAAATAACAAGTGTTTGATTTCTTTCACAAAACCTCTGAAGTGAAGAAATTCTCCCTCGTTTGCACCTGGCTCTCCTGGGAAGGTTGTGCTCCATCCCGTGGTGTGAATGTCTTCTTCTGGGAGAGACTCAAAAGCCTCCAAAGCTTGAAATTAATATGTGGGGGTTTTCTTTCTTTCTTTCTTTCTTTCTTTCTTTCTTTCTTTCTTTCTTTCTTTCTTTCTTTCTTTCTTTCTTTCTTTCTTTCTTTCTTTCTTTCTTTCTTTCTTTCTTTCTTTCTTTCTTTCTAAGTTGGATGCTAAATCAGATTTGTATCATCTCTCCAGCTGCTGAGACGGCGCAACAGCTGAAGAAGACGGCCGGAGTGGCTTTCCATGCCAAAGGAAGAGGCCTGGTGAAGAAGATTGACACAACCAGTAGGTTCTCCTTCTCCTCCCCCCCTTTGATGTGGTTGGAGTGCAGCCCTGCAGGCCCCTCCGGCTGACCCCCCCCCTGCTGCCAGCCCTTGGGCAGAGGGAATCTGACCAGCAGCTCCAGGTTGACCAAACCTTCCCTCCTCCCGGGGTGGGTGACAGGAGGACCCCGAGGGTTGGGGGCAAGAGGCTGACCCTCTCTGTCAACTGCTTCGAGGGGGCTGCAAGAGCACTGGGGAAGGGGTGCGTGAGTCTAAATGCTATAATGCTAAGTTGGCCATACAAAAAAACTGCCCCCCCCAGGGGTTCCTGGGTGGGTGTAACGTAGGTGGGAGGTGTATGGTCAAGGCTGCTGGAGAAAGCCAGGGGCCTCAGAGAGTTTGCCAGCTTTTGGGTGAAGCCCGGGAGGTGCCCAGGGGTTGCCAGCCGGCATCTCCTTTCCCCGGGGGTCCCAGTGAGGGACGGGAGGAGTGGGCGCGCTGCCTTGAGTCCCTCAGAAGACGGGCGGCTGACATCTACGTTTTTCTTTTTTCCAAGCGCGGTCTGAGGCGTTTCACCTGCGTTTCGTGGCCACTTTGGGCTTTTGCTGCCCTGGTTCGGTCGAGTGGCTTAAAGCTCAGTATTTAAAAACATGTCAGTCTCCTCCCCTGGAATCGGCCTCTGAGGCCCCTGTCCTGCCTGTCTTTCAGCTCCCCTCAAAGGGATCCCAAACCAAGCTCCCTTCAGGACCCCCACCGCCCCTGTCGTCTTCAGCCCGACCGGGAACCGGACCACCATCCTCTCCACCAAGGTCCCCCTGTGCAAGGAGAGAGGCGTCAAGGTACCTGCGCGTCTTGGAGGGTGGACCTCTCCTCTTCAGCTGCGAAGGGCTTGGCTTCCCTGGGGGCAGTCTGGGCCCAGAAACAGCCCAGCCCCCTCGCTTGCAGCCCCTGGGGCGTCTCCTTACAAACACCCAGTCGGGTTCTCGGGGGTTGCAGGTTTAGAAGCTGATCCGTTCGGTCGTTCCAAGCACCAGGGGAGCATTAACGCCGTGGCTCAAGGCCTCCCAAGCTTTGTCGAGCCCGGCCTGAAAGAGCAGATCAAGGGACCCACGGAGGAGCCACTGGGCCAAACCCTCTGGCTGTGCCACAAGTGAGAGAGTGACCCTCCCCTCCCTGTCTTTGTAGTACCTCGACATCAAAGAGCTGAAGGCTGTGGATTCTGGGCGGGAGGCGAAAAGAAGAAGGAAGACTTTAGGTGCGTTGAGTGGATCGGCTGGGGGGGGTTGGAGTGGGGGGATCGCTGGGGGTGGGGGGGGCTGCTTGCGGGGGAGGCCCAGAAACGGGGAAGGGCTTCTTCTCCCCCCCCAAAAAAGGATCCCACCATCAGGAACGCAGGGCATGTCATGTTGTGCAATCAGAGTGCGATTGTGTACAATCCTGGACTTACAATGGGCCCGGAATTCCTGCTCCTAGGGGAGACTCTGGTCAAGGGAGCTTTGCCCCACGCTACAACCTTTCTGGCCACAGTCGTGAAGTGAATCACGGCAGCCTAGTTTAGTCTCACGGCCGTTGAACGGACCCGGCCTCCCCCTGGGCTTTGGGGCAAGGTCCGGGGCAACCCCTGAAACGCTGCGACTGTCACAAACAGAAGCCAGGTCATGGGTGTGAAAAATGGCCCCGGGTCCCCTTTTTTTCACCGCCGTCGTAACTCTGGTCGCTAAACAAACTCTTGTAAGTTGAGGGTCGCCTGTCTGCAGGCCACGTCCCGTTTTTGTGACCAGCCAGGGGAGAAAGGGAGCCCTCCCTCCGCGTGGGCCTTTCCTAGAAGAACCCAGGGGTTGGACTTGGGTCGGAGCGATCCACTCGAAACCCCCCCCCCCCTCAGCCATGGAATTCTCCTGCATTTTTTCCACCCTCTAGATACGGACGTGGTGGCAAAGCAGGCGAAGGAGGAGACCGTGGTAGAAAACGCCACGCCCGATTATGCTGCGGGCCTTGTGTCCACCCAGGTAGGGCCTTCGTGTGTCTCAGAACCATTAGAACTCGGAGCCTACGTTCTCTGAAGAGCTCTTGCTCCAGAGCTACACTGAGGGGTCACCCTCACTGAGCGGTTATTACTTGGTGTGTTGTGTAGGTGTTTGGGTGGTTCAGGGTGGAGCATGGGGGGTGGGCAGGGCATTTTTGTTTTATTTATTTATTTATTTTATTTATTTTATTTATTTATTTATTGGATTGTTATGTGTGGCGGGACTGGTCTCTTTCGTTGTAGGTGTATACTGTGTATACACATACAATGACAATATTTAAGCTCCTCCCCAATTAATAGGGCGAGTGAGTAACTTCAAACCGTCTTTGAATTTTTTGAATATTTACATCTTTGCACTTTCAGGTGGGTCAACACCCATATATTTACATTCATATCAATATATGCTTATACATTTGTACACAATTCTGTGTAATGTTCCATCTCTTACTGTGAATTTGCAATTCTTTTTTTTTCTGTGTCCATTTGTCCCACTTTCTCCAGGTTGAATAATAACCTGAGTCCTTTTGATGGTTTAATTCCATAGATAGTAGGTCCATTTCTGCACATTCATATATTTTTTAAATTACCACCATTCACTTATTAGTTGAATTTCCAACCCGCCCAACGCTTTACAGACTCTGGGTGGCCTACCACAATTTAAAACTATTAGCACAACAAACCCCAGAATATAAAAAAAACATTCATTCTACATTCAAGAAATGCCAGGGTTTCCTTTCGGGAACTTAAACCTTCCCGGCCTGTTTGTGGAGGGATGTTCAGCTAACAGGTGTCATGTCTTTAGAACAATGTTCAGCACTTCAGGCTCTTTGATATATTTGAGGCTGTTTTTAAATCTAACTCTTTCTGGATGGGGTTCTTCCTTGTATGGTTCTCAAATGATATTTAAATTTACTAGTTTGATAATGCTGGTGTCATTATGAGTTTTTGTCTTAGTCTAGTCCAGTGAGGGCAAACCTCTGGCATAGGTGCCACAGGTAGCATGTGGAGCCATATCTGGTGGCACACAAGCCGTTGCCTTAGCTGAGCTGCAACATGCATTTGTGTGTCAGCCAGCTAATTTTTGGCTCAGCCAGAGGTTCCGAGAGGGCGTTTTGGGCTTCCAGGCCGGGGGGATGGGCGTTTTGACTCTCCTCTGGCCCAAGGGAAGCCGTGGGAGCCTGGGGAGGGCGAAATACCGGCCTCCTGGGCCCACCAGAAGTTGGGGAACAGGCCGTTTCCGGCCTCCAGGGGGTGGGGGAAGCTGGGGGTGGGCCCTCGCGCATGTTGGATAGAATGCGCCCGTGCTCTTTCTGCACCTGAGGGGAAAAGGTTGGCCATCCCTGGTCTAGTCACTTGAATAGACAGACGGGTGAGCAGAGCGGAAGTGCCGTTTCCCCACTCTGGAAGGGGATTTTGTGTGTGTGTGTGTGTCCATCCGTGTGGTCCTCTTGCAGAAACTGGCTTCGCTGAACAACGACCCGGCGCTCGCTTCCACTAGCTACCTGCCTGCAGCGCCCAGCGCGGTGCCGTCCTCCTCTTACGTGCCCGGCTCTGACTCCCAGCCAGGTCAGTCACCCCCCCCCGCCTTGGGTCACTCTGCCTCTGGGCGGGTGGTTTAAGTGAGGGCGTCAACACAGGGTTGTGCGAAGGGATTGTGGCTCAGAGTGCGTGTGTGGAGGCTGCTGCCTTTGAAGAAGGACGTTCTGTCCCAAAGGGAAAAATTCTCATAAACATGAAAGTGGCAGTTGAGGAAGGAGAAAAACCCGGAGGAGGAAAAGGAGGCAGATGCTCTTGTGTTGCCCCTTGGGGCCAGGAGCTGTGGAGGCGCAGGGGTCAGAGGGCAGCACTGCAGGCGACCTCTGCCGGCTATTCGGGTTGACTCTGCCTCCCGTCCTTCCCAGGTGGGTCAAATGAGGGCCCAGGTTGTTGGGGGCAAGAGGCAGATTCTGTCAACTGCTTAGAAACACAGAAGACTGAGGGCAGGAAAAGACCTCGTGGTCCATGTAGTCTGCCCTTATACTATTTCCTGTGTTTTATCTTAGGATGGATATATGTTTATCCCAGGCATGTTTACATTCAGTCACTGTGGATTTACCTACCACGTCTGCTGGAAGTTTGTTCCAAGGATCTACTACTCTTTCAGTAAAATAATATTTTCCCACGTTGCTTTTGATCTTTCCCCCAACTCACTTCAGAGCGCTGTCAAAGCTCTGGGAAGCGGCATATAAGTAGAGGGGCTATTATTATTGTTGTTGTTGTTGTTATCATTATTATTTATTAGATTTGTATGCCGCCCCTCTCCACAGACTCGGGGCGGCTCACAGCAGTGATAAAACAATATACAATAACAAATCTAATATTAATAGTCTAAAATAAGAATTTAACATTAAAAGCCTAAAAAACCCCATTATTTAAAAAGCATACACACAAACACGCCCTACATAAAACATATGGGAATATGTCAATAGCACAATGTGAAATAGCATTTAGACTGATCTATTGCTTCACGGTGCCTTTAGCGGTTGACAGAATCAGCCCCTTGACCCCAACAATCCTCCTTTGACCCACCTTGGAAGGATGGAAGACTGAGTCCAGTTGGAGCCTGGCGAGATTCAATCGGCCAAACTGCTGGCAGCTGGGGATCAGAAGTAGCTGGCACTCTAACCACTGGGCCACCCGGGCTCTTGTTTATTTATTTACTTATCCATTTGATTTTTATGCCTTTCTTCTCCTTAGACTCAGGGCGGCTTACAACATATTAGCAACAGCCCTTTTTAAAACAGAGCCGGCCTATTGCCCCCCCCCCCCCCCCACACACACAATCCAGGTCCTCACTTGACCCCCCCCCTCCCCTCGGAAGGATGGAAGGCCGAGTCCACCTCTTCATGATCTTCCTTGACTGAAATACCTTGTGCCTCTTCTTGGTGTTTGCTGGGAGGGTCCTAGCTCTTGCTCCCTTGGTTTAGTTAGCTAGTTAGTTTATTTAATGTATTAAATTTATTTAAATATACGCGTGTGTGTTTATTTGTTTGCCTTCTATGCCTCAGGGCGGCTTACAACAATAGCGCAGTAAAGAAATGAAAGTCCACTATTAAGCAGCAAAACCCCCGTTGAGCTGAATGACCCATAGGGGCCTGAATGCATGTGGGTGGCTTTCCTGTAGGTTTGTTCCGTGCAGCTGTTTGCAGCTCAGAATTCTGTGCCCCAAAATAAAAGCCCTGCCCCCCCCTCCCCCCCAGGTCACCCCAAGAAAATTCAGATTAAGGAAGAATGACACACGTGGGGCCCTCGGAGAGGGGTGGCATACAAGTCTAAATAATAATAATAATAATAATGATGATGATGTTTGTGGTGGCCGTGGGCATTTTGCGCTGCATGAAGAAGCCCGTGCGTAACGTTGGTCTTCAAAGGTTCAGAGGGAGGAGGGGGAGGGGCAGGGAGGGGATGCGGACAGGTATGCCTTAATGAGCCCTTCTACTCTCACAGCCTGTTTGTCCTGACATCCAGCTGGCTCCGCCTGGGACCCCCTGCAAGCTAAGGAAGAAGCTGCCTCGGCCGCCACCACCACCACCGCCGCCGCCACCCCGCCTGCTCTCCCGGGGGCTCAGTTTAAGCAGCGGACGCCCATGTACAATAGCCACTTGAACCTGACTGCCTCCAGCACGACGGCATCAGCAGCAGCAGCAACGGCGGCAGCCCCAACCGCAGAGTCCCCGGTCTCTCCTCCGGCGACCTCTACGGCCACGCAGGGACCACCAGCCGTTCTTCAGGACGTCCCGGCCAAGAAGGGCCTCTCTCTCACGGTAAGCATCTCGTGCCCCCCTCCCCTCGCGGTGGGTAGTCACAGGTGGTGGATGCTCCTGGTCCCCCTCTGGTCATGTCGGATTCTGAGGGGGGTGAGCCAGGCCCCTCTGGGTACCCTTGGCCAGGGTGGGTCACCGGCTGATGCAGAGAGCGCGAGGGAGCCTGAGAAACCACCAGAGGGCGATGGTGGGAGAATGGGGGAGTGGTCCCGGTCAGAGAGTGAGGAAGACATACAAGAAACAAACCTCATTTAAATGCGTCACTAGCGGTCCGGCATCTTCGGATTATTATTAATATTATTAATATTAATATTATTATTTATTAATTTTGTATGCCACCCCTGTCCATAGATGCCTCCACGGGCCCAAAAGTATTAAAATGTTCTAATTGATAGGAATTGATAGGAAAACAGGCAGTGCCATGACTGTGTGTGTGTGTGTGTGTGTGTGTGTGTGTGTGTGTGTGTGAAATAGAAAAATGGGGAAGGTGGCCAGAGTTTCAGCTCTGTGGAAGGTTTCCCCCTCCCCCCCTGTTGTTTTCAATGGAATGTTCCCTTGGAACTCCTTGCAGAAGGAGCAGCTGTTTGCAGCCCATGAAATATTCCAGATGGCCAACAAAGTCACCAGGCGTGAGAAGGCGCTCATCCTCGGATTCATGGCGGGATCCAGAGGTGGGTACATTGCTAAGCCAACACCGGAAGAGGCTTTTGTGGCTGGGTGGTTTTTGGAGTGCCGGCCTCTGATTGGTTGCCTCGATGCCGGGTTCCGGTGGGTGGGTGGATCTGAGCCCCTTGAGTCCTTTTCCAGGGGGGTTTCATGATTTGCTGGTGGGAGGCTGGGAGGAGGGGGAGGGGGAGGAGGAGGGATCGGGGGTCGTACCTGCTTTTGGGCGGGTCATGGACAAGCAACCAGGTCAATCTGTTAAGGCCCAGGCTTTCCTGGAGGACTTTGACGGGATATTTGTGGACCTCAGTGGCCGCCAGACTTCCCGCTTTGAAGGCGTTGAGAGCACCACAAGGGGGGGGGGGCGCGTCAGTGGAGTTTCACGATAGCTGCGTGGCCCAGCCCAGCTGCTCATCTTCTGAGGCTGGTGACCTTTTGGAGGTCCTCCTCCTCCTCCTCTTAGGTGGCTCCTGTGGCAACCAGAGTTTTGTGGTGCCAATGCTTGACTGATGCTACACAGGCCACTAAGCTCCTCTGACGCCCAGACGCTGCCCAGTTGCTAAATAATCTGATTGATTGGGAATAAGGATAATCTATAACTTTTACCTAAAATAATATTTAGTGGTCTTTTTTTGTACAACTTTTAGATGTAGACCTAGATTGGGAAAAAGTGTAGGTGTCTTATACATCGATTTATCATAGAGCATTGTGGTGCTTTGTCCTTCTACTGGAAGGCAAGTGGCCAGGGTGTCTTCTCCTGGAGTTCCACTAAACAAAGATCTCTGAGAAAAGAGTTGAGCTGCCAAAGTTTTTCAGGCATGCGATCAGAACTCGGCAGTGAAGATGATTTACTTTTACTTGATGTGTGGTGTCCACCCAATGATCCAGCGTGGTCTTTCGAGACTGACGGACGCCAGTGGTGTCGACAGGGGTCATGGAATCCCCGATAGGCAAACTTAGTTTAAACAAAGTGGCTGGGAAACATACGGCTGGGGGGGGGCTAGAAGGGAAGGGGCTGGTTTCCTCCTCAGGTTTTGTCCTAAGTGATGTTTCGGACACTGCTCCATTCTTGGGAGGGGCCTGATTTCGAAACCCCCGACTTCTCCTCCCCCCCAGAAAACCCGTGCCAGGAGCAGGGCGACGTGATCCAGATCAAGCTGAGCGAGCACATGGAGGTGATGCCAAACGCCGACGGGACCGGGAGCACCACCATGCTGGTGGACACCATCTTCGAGATGAACTATGCCACCGGCGAGTGGAGCCGCCTGACCAAGTACAACCCCATGACAAACGTTTCTTAGGAAAAGGATCCCGCGACGGGGAGACGCAGACCAAACAAGACCCTCAAATGAAGCCGGAGCGAGTGCGTTGCGTGTCGACTGCGGCAGAACGACATTCCCGCGTAGGACTCCTTGTCAATCAGCCCGCGTCCCGGCTACGCTTGGCCAAAGTAGGAAGACAAAAGAAAGGAAACGGCAACGCCGGCCTCTCTCATTGCTCGCAGGGTTGTGGCGGCTCAGGGCAGACCGGGGGGGGGGGGGACTCCTGGTTTGCCCGCCTTCTCTGAGAAAAGGGCAGTGTGGCCGATTTTTCCAGCAAGGGACCGACCTCCGTTGGCTTTCTCAGTTCTCTGGTTTAGAAAAAGGCCCTGCTACTTTGGACCTTTCTGTTCTCCTCACCCCCCCCCCCTTTTTTTTTTTTTGGTAGTTGCCTTGCAAGTAGCGCTTGTCACTTGGGGGACCAGGAAAAAGCCCGTAGGAGTCACAATAATAAAACAGCCCCCCTTTCCCTCCCCTCCGAGTGGACGTCCATGCAATAGTCACATAAACCTTTTAACCTGTTAAAAAAGGGGCCAACCCCCCACCCCAAAGCTTAACAGTTTCTGTGGTGCAGGGGGGTGGAGGTAGCTTCCCTTGCGTTGGAAGTTGAATGGGCAACCTTGGAATTGAACCAAAATGGTTCAGTTGATGAGGCAGGGCTGGGGGGGGGGGCATCGTCCTCGCTGAGGTCTCCCTCCCTCCCCCCTGGAGTTGTGGGCAGCCCCTTAGGAAGGTTTCCTTAGTTTTCCGCGCTCCCTCCGCTCCCTCGTAGTCAGCCCTTTGAATTGCCGGCTGAAGAGTTCAGTCCTTTGTGCAGAGGGAGAGTCTGGAGGAGGGAGGGCTCTCTCTCTTCGTGGTCGGCCTTGTAGGCGGAGGGTAGGGTCCTTTCCCATAAGCGGAAGGTCAAAGGGGAGGACTAAGAATTGGGGCTTGGCCAAACTGCCTCCGGAAACAAAATCCTGAGCCCCCTCTGCAGACTCGGGGGCCCAAAAGAGGGGAGGGGGGGCGGCCTTCCAGGTTTTCCTTTAACCAGTAGCCGGAGGGGGTCTCTTGTTTCTCAATTCTTCCCGGTGGGCCAACCAGCAAGGGGAAAAGTCCCACCAGAGGTTCTTGCGCAGCTTCGTTGGGTTTAACATTTCAGACAGGCCTGACCCTAGAAGCAGGATGTGGACGAACAGGATTCCTTTTAACCATGTTCGGTTTTATGCAGCATCAACATGGCTTGTTCGGGTTATTTTAACAGGCCACGTTCTTTCTTAACCTTAGAAGCCTTCTCCCCCCTTCTGTTGGCATGTAGCGTGATGTGTCAAGAGCATGTTCACGCGCGAAGGCATTATTATTTACTGTTTGTTGGAACATGGGGTACATTACAATTCCTCTTTGAGCCAGAAACCTGGTTTGAAGTTAAAAGATGGGGCAATTTTCTGTAGAATCCTTGTGGAGACTTGGATTCTATGGAAAACCACGGTCTTTAACTTCAAACCAGGTTTCCAGCAGATGTTAGTGGTTCTGCTCTTAAATTAAGGGAGGTCTCATCCCCTCCCCTCCCTTCTATAGTATTTAGCCGGGGTGGGTGGGGGAGCCCAGTTGGTGTCTGAACAAGTCACAAGACGCCCCCCCTCCCCTATTAGAAGCCGTGGCGGCCACGCCCCCTTCCGGGGTGGGATTCCCCTGGGTGGATTCCAATGAGTAAGGCGGCTTGTGTGGCGAAGCTGCGTATCTGGGAGGGTTTGGCCTCCCCCGCCAGAGCGTTGAGTGGAGTCAGAAGCCGCCTTCGTCCAGAGTCCTTGCAGAGAAGGGTGGGAAGCTCCTGAGAACCCTACGGGCGTCCTCCAAAGACATCCTCACCTAGACCCTCCTCTTTGCCAAGCAGGGGGGGGGGGGGGTTCCGCCTCCGGTTTTTGAAAAATCCGATTTGTACCAACACTGTAAATTGAGGCACCTCTCTGTCCAGGGAGAACTTCCCCCATGCCAGACCCCCCGCCTCCCTCGTCCTGTGCAGAGTGGGCGGCATATAAAGACAAATAATACATAAAATACGCCTGCCCCTTAAGCCCCGCCCAGGGAGGCTGGAAGGGGACACCGGAGGGGCCAGGGTGGGGGGACAGCAGGCGCCCCCATCTTAACAGAGCAGAGCAGCCAGAGTCTCCATCGGTTGTCAGGCTTGGCCTAGGAGGACCCCCCATTTGGAATTCCGGCCGAAAAAGACCCAACGGCCAACCCTGCCCTGAGTTCTGGTCCTTTTTTCCCAGGGAGGGAGGGGGAGGAAAAGATCTTTTAGAATTTAGTTCTAGCTTGAAGATTATTTCTTCGTATCCAACGGCCACGAGCATCAGGCAAGCGGGAGGGTGATTGTTGAAACACGCAGCTTCCCACTTAGCCAAAGGGGCCCCCCAGAAGCCCTGGGCAGCCTTTCCTCGCTGTGCCCCTCCAGCCCCAAACCTCGACCACCCAGCGGAAGAGAACAGGCCAGGCTAGGGACGGAGCCCCCAAGGCCTCTGGGAATCCTGGTACCTTTCGGACAAGCAGAATGTTGGTTTTGTAAAACGTTGCCTATCTAGTAGAGCCGGCCAGATGTTTTCTATCTATTTTGTTTTTAGTTTTTTTGTACAGATGTAAATGCAAAAACCTCAATGTCCTCGAGTACGTATTTTCGGCATAATATCTGTAATAAAGTTCAGATTTTTCTAAGTACATTTTTCATCAAGGCAACCGCAGTGTTATTCTTTGGCCTCCTTATTGTAATCGTGTTTATTCCGTTGTAAGCTGCCCTGAGGTCACTTACGGGCAGCATAGAAATCTAAATAATAATAATAATAATAATAATACTACACTGCTCAAAAAAGTAAAGGCAATACTCAAAGAATAGATCTGAATGGACGAAATATTCTTATGGAATCCTTTGTTCTGTATAAAGTTGAAGATGCCCAACAGCAGGTGAAATTGAGGGTCAGTCAGTGTTGCTTCCTAAGTGGACAGTTGGATTCCACAGAAGTTGGATTCACTTGGAGATATATTGTGCTGCGTAATTGTTCCCTTTATTTTTTTGAGCAGTATATCAATACTAATAACAATACCTACTACTACTATTAATAATCCTCGGCCTGACTCCCGAGGGAGAGCCCAAGTGATGTGCTGAGGGGCAGTTCTCTTTAGACCCTATTATTCCACTGAACAGGCTGGGCGAGTGGAAGGCCTGGCTGGCAAGAGACTGCTGGCAATTCAGAAGGGGCAGAGTTTAAATATCGCGTTCACGAGGTAAGGGCGCCTCTGCCCCCTATTCCACCACTCCAGGTACTTTGGGGACCGAGATGCTCGGGTGGTTTCCAAACAAAATTTGTAATCTCAAAAGACAAACTGTATTTTACCTTTACCGTGTTTTTTCAGAGTAGAAGACGCACCCTATTCCTCCCTTATAGATGCTGATAATTAGGGTGCATCTTACACTCTGAATGTAGCTCCCCCGCCCACCCACCCCACCCACGACTAGGTGCTAACGATCTTCCCAGCTCTGACCTTGCAGGCTCTTTCATTGTTTCTCTCGGCCAAGAATGGTTTCCAAGCCCTAAGTCTTTGCAGGGTTTTTTCCATTGCTCTAACTTGCTCTGAAGAAGTTTCTTTCCAGACCTAACCAGGTGCTCACAATGTTAGCAGCTCTTATCAGCTTGCAAGCTCTTTCATTGTTACTCTCCGCAAAGAATGTTTTCCAAACCCTGTCTGTGGGGAGGGGGGGTCAATGCTTTACTTGCTCTGGATGTTTCCAGCCCTAACCAGGTACTAACGAGGTTGCCAGCTCTTGGTTTACAAGCTCTTTCATTGTTACTCTCTGTGAAGAATGTTTTCCAAGTCCTAAGTCTTTGCAGGGTTTTTCCATTGCTCTACCTGCTCCAACTGTTTCTTTCCAGCCCTAACCAGGTGCTAACAATGTTCCCAGCCCTTTCCGGCTTGCAAGCTCTTTCATTGTTACTCTCTCCAAATATATTTTTAAGCCCTAACCAGGGGAGAAAACAGTGTGGCCAAGGATGCTAGCCAAATGGATACATGATAAGCAGATTCTTTTGTCTTTCTTCCCTATTTTCCTAAGGGGCGTCTTATACTCCGAAAAATACGATACCCACTCCAAGAACTTGGCGCTCCTACAATTTCTAATCAGGAAACCTTGAAGGATTTTATCAAAATCCACTCCGGGAAACACGTAGTATTACTTCTCTTCTTATGATTACTTCTCTTCTTATCTTTGCAACAGCTTGAAAAATATATAAAGCAAGTTGGGATTCACTCATCCTGCCCATCAAGACAGCAACTTGAAAACAGACCAGGATGGGATCAGGAGCAACCAGGAGCAGATGTGGATGCCAGTGGCGGCTCTATCGCACCCACTTCCTGCTCACTAAAAATGTCTCTTTCCGTTGGGCTTCAAGTCCCCTTTTTAGCCAGACGATGGATGGGGGGGAAAACCCCAGCGAGGGAAAGGCCGTCTGAAGAGTCCTGTTGGCTCCCACCATCGTCTCGAGGCTTATTCCGGTCTCCTGCACAAAAGAAACTTCGGGTGGGTTTTGTTCCGTCTGGCCAGATCAATCACCGGGAATAAAGACCCTCTGACACTTTGGTTCAAGTCTCTTGGAAAAACAAATTCTGCAACACAGGAGTTAGCGCGAGGAATGCGATGTCCGTGTTCGTTTCCCTCATTAGTGGACGATAAGGAGAGTCCGGGATGCCAGTCAGGATGGAGTCCTAAATCTCCGCTTCTGACGTGTCTTCTTTAATTAACTACTCACAGTCCAGGGGGATTTTACAGCTCAAGCCAAAAGCAGGAATCGAAATCCAGGGGGATGGAAAAGTCGGCTCCGATGCAACCGTCCTCCCTGAGGAATGAGTGTTTGCCACATCGCCTTTCCCATCAGCCTGTCCCTTAAACACTGGCAAGGGGTGTGGCCAAGGGTCCCGTAGATCTAATCAATGCCAAGGGCCCCCCCTTCTAGAGAGATGTTCATGCCTGGATCTCATCCTCCGTACTCTTACATCTAACGTGGGGTCCTGATCCTCCAAGTCCCCATCGTCCTCTGACTCAGACATTACCCTAACTGGGGATTCTACAGTCTCTGGTGGTTCCTCAGTCCCTAACTCTTACTCACTCTCAGATGGCAAGAACACTGGCCTGCAATGCTGGTACTCCTCCGTCTCCTGGTCCTCAAAATCCGTGACCAGCTGAGCTGGATGTGGACCACTCACAACAGGTTTGATTTTGAAATACTTTTTATTATGCAAATACGATCTAAAAAAATTGGGCACAGATTTTTAATATCCATTTAAAAGAGGACACTGGTAATGCAATTTTTTTTTTGCTTAATTATTGGAACAAGAAAACAGTTGACCTGAGGCACAAGGTGACCGGACTCTTCTTCTTCTTCTTCCTCCGAAGCTTTGCCACGGGTTCTAGAGGTTCTGCTGCTTCCCTTGTCTTGATCGAAGAATGTTATCACAATTAAAACCACAAAACAAAATCCAAAGCCATGGTACGACACTCCCTCCCACCCCCACCTCCCCCTCGTTTAATGCGATCCTGCCACGCGGATCTCGCCGCCACGCTGGGCTCCCAAAGCTAAAATCAAGGTCTCTCCGTCTCCCTCCCTCTTATCGAAACGCTTCCTTCCGAGTGGCGGCAGCGGCTACTATCTCAAAAGCTACCCAAAAAAGAGACTGTCCACAAGACGCCGGTCGGAAATTGACCTGCCTCCCGTCTGAGGAAGCGGCGGGGAAAGAACTGTTCCCTTCCTACTAACAGTTTGCAAGCCTTCTCTGGAGAGAAACCTGGTTTGTCCTGAAAAAACGTCTGAACTTGTCAGGCCAGAGTTCATGATCAGTGCAGATGCAGCAGGCGCCCTGCCGCGGTTGGCTCAGTGGGTTTATAAAAACGGCCCCCCTCCCGCCCCCCCAACCCCTGTCCTTGCGCAAGGCGTGTGAAAGTGTGTCCTTCCCTGACCCTATTCACAACGTATTTACAAGACGGCCTTGGGCAAGCGGGGCTGGTGGGGAGGAAACGTCGGCTCCTCTCGCTATTATGTCCTCTTCTTCTTCCACGTGTTCCTTTGCCCTTTGCATCTGGCGGAAGAGAGTTTCCGAGGAGGCCGCCTGGCTTTCTTCTCGGCGAAGTTCTCCCCGCTGTGGTCGGGGCAAAACAACTGTCCGCTCCAGTTGCACTCCAGCTCGGCCTCCTCTTGGTGGTCCTTGCAGAAGGAGTTGGGGCAGAAGTGGCAGAAGGAGACCGAGGGCTTGCCACACACGTCGCAGTGGTGCCAGGGGCATTCCCATTTGCCTGCCGGGGGGGGGGGGGAGAGGAGAAAAGGTCAGCAGGGAAACACACCGGCCAGGACCGGGGCTCCGCGTCCGCTCACACCCTTCCCTTCCGCCACCTTGAACAAACGGGGGAAAGGAAAGAGGGCAGCCAACAAACTGAACCGTCCACACCACTGCTACCGGAATTGGGTCAGATTCCTCCACTCCAGAAGCCATTTTCAGGATGCGCACATATTTGCACACCCCCAACGCACCCCCGTGCCTGATTTGGCTTTTGCACACGCACAGCAAGTGAAATCTTGCGTGAAGATGCTCATGTGAGATTTTGGCAATTTTCGCAGATTTTTTTTTTTGCTTCTGCGCATAAGCAAAAACATTGGTGAAAATTGCTGAAGTCTCACATGAGCATCTTCACGCAAGGTTTCACTTGCTGTACATGTGGAAAAGCCAAATCTCGTGTGCATGCGCGCAACAACCTCAGAGGGCCCAACGGAAGCCCCGAAGACGGCCGTCCTTCACTGGTCCACATGTTCCTTTATCTCCCTGACTATAGGACCGTTCTCAAAGGAGAGGACGAGAGGACATTCCACACAACTAATAAGCACCTTATTTTAAAAAAGTGCTTAAAGCTGTACATGAACACACTTGGAGGGGGGGGGGCTCTTTAATGCCTTTCCCTTCCCGCTGAATAGACTGCGATTAGCTTAACAATGTACGGTTCAGCTATGGAGCCTGGTTTCCTCTCTGCGAGTCTCTGCTTATGCGTTTGAATGGATGGAACCCTGGATCAGTAGGAACGCGACCGGCAGTGTCTACGTTGGTTAGGTTTATTAATGGCTTACTGTTTTATACCACTTTAGTATGTTTTTATACTGGTTTTTCTTCTGATTTTATTCCTTATAAGCCGCCCAGAGTCCATCTGGAGTTGGGCAGGTTGTTTCTTTAGACTTCTATGCCACTCAATCCCCAGGGACTCAGGGCGGCTTATTGCTATAAAAAGTAGTAATAAATAAATCTGCAAGGACAATAACTCCTGAAAACTCCCTGCCTCTCCCTGCTACAGGAAATAAGACAGGTGAACAGGGGTGGCTCTCTTGGTCTTAATGCTTAATCCCCCTCCTCCTCCTGCCCACCCACTTACTCCTGGCAGCCCCCTTCAGAAGAGGCTAAAGGGTCCTTCCACGTCCCATCATAAAACCTCCCCAGCCTCGTCCCCCTCCTCACTGCTCTCCCTGGGGAGTCATTCCCGGGTCTTTGCTGGAATATGTCAGCTGCATTTTAAACACCGGAGTCCACACTCAACCGTAGGAAAAGCTCCTAAACTTGTACGTTGGTTTGATTATTACGATCCTTAAGGATCCAGAATCCTCTCTACGGAGTTGAGGCTTTTATCTTCATGCTTCCTTTCTTACTCACCGAAAGGCCGTTTCACCAAATCAAGGCAAGAGAGGTGGTAAGCTTTGGTGCAAGACTTCCGGTCACACAGGACAAGTTGCCCCCCATCCGAGCAGCGGAAACAGTAATCCTCCGTCTTTTTCCTGGCTTCGCTTTTCGTTTTACGCCTTCTGGCTCTTCGTTTGGTCTTCTTCCTTTTCTCTTCGGAGGCGTTGGAGGAGGAATTCTTAATTATAAAAATAATAATAAGACGAATTATTTTGTTATGTTTTGTTTTGCATCGAAGCAAAATGTTATTGGAAAAAGGTCCATCATTGGCTGCAACAGATCACAGGAAGACCAATAGAATATACTCCAGAACGTTTAGGAAGAATAAGGAAACAACACCTAAAAAGTATACAATATTTAACATTACACATTATCACAGCAGCAAGAATTGCCTATGGTCAGCATCAGAACGATGACAAAGCTCCATTGGGAAATATGTTGATAGAAAAAATATACAGGTGCACTGAAATGGACAAGAGAACTAGTTTGGCCAATATGAACGGTCGTTAAACAAAGCGTTGCAGAAGTTGGTGACGAATCAACCGCTTGCCACACTCTCTCCAGAAGCCCTGGTGTGGTTGATGGGGACTTGGGAGGGGGGATTTTCATGAGGGAACAGACGCAGCCACAGAGCATTCTTTCTTCGAGGGGTTCAAGGCCATCCTATGCCCACCCACCTGGGCGGAAGTGGAAGGAGGACTGGCCACGCTGGCACAATCATAACTGGGCAACATGACAAGTTTGTGGGTAGGGGGACAAGGGAGATGGACTTTCAACTGAGTGGGAAACTCCGATCCAGGCTTCCCTGCGTAGGGGCCAGGATGGCTCGGATATAAACTGGAACTTTGAGGAGCACTTGGACTCAGACTCTGATTTCAGACGCTACCTGGAACCTTGACGGAGTCACTGTTAGAAGTTACAACAGCGCTGACAAAAGTGGCTTATGACCATTTTTCACACTTATGCCCGGGGGGGGGGGGGGTTGTCATGTGATCACAATTCAGAAACTATGTTGGGCAGAGCTACTCGGTCCATAACGTGTTGGGCAGAGAGAGTTTTACGCACACAGAAGTGAACCTCCCAAGTGGTCACAGTTTAACCACTCTACCTAACTGACGTCTTCAATGAAACACAGCAGGAGGAGGCTTCCTTGTAAACATGAATTTTATTTCTCTTTTATCAAACTGCTTTCATATAACTCTTGTTAAATTCCACCACTGCGACCACTAAGCACTGACCACTAAACCAGTGTTTCCCAACCGTGGCAACTCTGGGAGTTGAAGTCCAAATATCTTCAAGTTGCCACGGTTGGGAAACCACTGCACTACACTACAACGAACTCTACACCAACCCCTCTGTATCAAAACCACCAAACCCATGCAAGGGTGTGGTTCCTCCTTATATGGCATACAGCCAATCAGGTTGCAGCACAATTAGCAAATCCATGATTACATGCTGATTATGGCTCCCATCAGCCTCTCCCGTAGTTACAAACCATAGACTTGCATTGGGATATTGCCTGCAGAAATGAACTTATTTCTGACATTTGTGACGGTGTCGGTGTGTGCTGGGCTTATGCGACCCCCTTTTTCCGATGACCAAGGTCAATGGGGGAGTCCAGGTTCACTTAAGCCACCGAGGGATTAATTTAACAACTGCAGCCCTTCCCTTAAAGTAAGCTTGGGGCAGGAAGTGTCATAAAAAGGGGGCAAAACTCACTTAACAAATGTTTTGGTTAACGACAAGGACCACACGCGCTGTAGTGTCAAACATCAAGAGTTGACCTCCCCACAGGAAATGTCTTTATGACATATTGCATTACATCATAAAATAGTTTTACGGCAATTTTTTTCTTTTTACATCACAAAATGTTTTTTAAAATTCGCCAAATTTTATTGGCAGTGAAGTGGTTCCAGATTTTGGGCACATTCTGTAAGTTAGTTGGTACCGAGGACTCTGTTGGTTCCTGCCACAGGCTGGACTTACGACATCCCATAAAGAGCAGTGGCATTTAGACTTAAACACCACTTTCTAGAGCTTTCCAGCCCCCTCTAAGCGGTTTACAGACTCAGCCCATTTGCCCCCAACCATCTGGGTCCTCATTTGACCCCCCTCGGAAGGACGGGAGGCTGAGTCAACCTGGAGCCGGTGGTGAGATTTGAACTGCTAAACTCCCAGCTAGCAGTTAGCTGAAGGAGCCTGCAGTGTTTGTGCTCTTAACCACTGTGCCACTCTGACTCTCAAGAGCCTGACAGGGGGTGGCCCCCTCCTCCTACCTTTGGCCGGTCTCCAAGGAAGCCGCTGCAGTTTGGAGCGCCACATTTACACGCCGTCTTTTCATTGCCCAGGCAGTCGAGGTTGTAATTGAAGGTTAATTCGGTCCCTGGGGGGAAACGAGAGGAAACGTTTAATGGCAGCCGCCACTACAACAGGGACCCTGGCTCATTCCCCAAAGCAGCTTTTTCCCAGCCCTCGGAGGGGAGCGGTCATCCCGCTCTGCCTGCTTCTCTCCCTGCTTCCCTCTCCAAGGGTCAGCTGGGCTTCAGAAGCTGTTTTGTGAAGGCCCAGGCAAGGGACAGAGAGGGCCCAAAACCAGCAGACGGCCGTATTTGTGGATCGTGAGACGCTTCTTTCTTCTACGCTGAACGTAGCATTTTTCCAAGCAGAAAACGGAATTGAAGAGCTAAGAATTTGATTGTTAGAACTGAAACATTCTTCAGTCTATTGATCCTTAAGCTAAAATTAGACATACCGTGTTTTTCGGAGTATAAGACTCACCTTTCTCCTCCCCAAGAGGCTGAAAATTCAGGTGCGTCTTATATTCTGAATGTAGCCTCCCCCCCCCTCCCAGCCCTAACTAGCTGCTCTCCCCTTGCAGGCTCTTCCACTGCTTCTCTCTGCAAAGAATGTTTTCCAAGCCCTAAGTCTGTGCAGGCTTTTATTCATTGCTCTGACTTGCTCTGAGTAAGTTTCTTTCCAGCTCTAACCAGGTGCTAACGATGTTCCCAGCTCTTTCCGGCTTGCACATTCTTTCACCGTTACTCTCCCCAAATGAGGTTTTTTTAAAGCTCTAACCAGGGGATAAAATAATGTGCTGAAGCTGACCAGACTAAGGACGCAGGAACACCTGGTAAGCAGGCTCTTTCCCCTATTTTCCCTCCCAAAAACTAAAGGGCATCTTATACTCTGAAAAATACGGTAGGTTCCCTTCCCCCTTAGACTGAATAATTTGGGATTGGAAATGAGATTTAGGATTTTTTTAAAAGGTTTTATATAAGTCTAAGTATATAGTTATTCATTGAAAATGTGCATGTGTTGTTATGTATGTATGTTTTTATGGTAGAGAATTTTTTTAAAAAAAATATATTTTAAACCTTCACCTCTTTGTTGCTTGAGCAGTGAATGTGGGTGGCTTTGCACCGCTAGCTGTGGGGAAAGGTCTCCAGCTGAGCGGTTATAAAAACCACCCCAAGCTCATCTGGGTCTCCAAAGGCTGGACGGCCCGAAAGGGGGCTTAGTTCAAGAGGGAAAGGGGGAGCGTGGGGGGTGTGGGGAGAGGGGGGCAGAGGCGCTGGTACCTGCAGGGACGTCGCAGATGGCAAACAAGCCCACGCGGGTGTCTCCGTGCACCGTCCACTTCAGGGTCTCGCAGTTGGGCTGGCAGCTGTGGTTCATGAAGCGGGAGTAGTTCCCTTTCGGCCCAGCGTCGATGATGCGGTCCTGGAAACCAATGGGGTTCAAGCAGAAACCTGCTCAGCGGCAGCACCCTCCCAACAGAAAGGGTCCTTGACCAACGGACATTTTATGTGGTCCGCGTAAATTTTATCTCCCCTAAAAGAAAGCATCCTTCCAGAGAAGTCTAGAATGTCAGAGCTCAACACTTCCGATTCAGCTAATTTTGCCTGACAGAAGTGTCACACCACCTATAGCTAAATTAAGACCCCTGGGAAACATACCAAGAAAGGGTCAGAAATATAGAAACCTAGAAGATTGACAGCAGGAAAAGACCCCCTGGTCCATCTCATCTGCCCTTCTACTATTTCCTGTATTTTATCTTAGGGTGGATCTATGTTCATCCCAGGCATGTTTAAATTCAGTTCCTGTGGATTTACCAACCACGTCTGCTGGAAGTTTGTTCCAAGCATCTACTATTCTTCCAGTCAAATCATATTTTCTCACGTTGCTTCTGATCTTTCCCCCAACTAACTTCAGATTGTGCCCCCTTGTCCTTGGCTTCACTTTCCTATTAAAAACACTTCCCTCCTGGACCTTATTTAACTCTTTAATATATTTAAATGTTTCGATCATGTCCCCCCTTTTCCTTCTGTCCTCCAGACTCTACAGATGGAGTTCATGAAGTCTTTCCTGATACGTTTTATGCTTAAGACCTTCCACCATTCTTGTAGCCCGTCTTTGGACCCCTTCAATTTGATCCATATCTTTTTGCAGGTGAGGTCTCCAGGACTGAACACAATATTATTCCAGCGGGATCACCATCTCCCTCTTCCTGCTTGTGATACCTCTAGCTATGCAGCCAAGCATTCTACTTGCTTTCCCTACCACCTGACCACACTGCTCACCCCTTTGGAGACTGTCAGAAATCACCACCCCTCAATCCTTCTCTTCCGAAGGACTCTGACCTTCAAAGGTTATTCCGGGGTCTCTTTGCTTCTGATTATTTCTAGATGGGTAATGATTATTTCTGGGAGTTTTTGAGATAGCTCCCCCCCCCCTCCCAAGAGAGAACGGGGGTCTTGCTCTTGCTGAATGACATAACAAGTGTGTGGGTGTCAGGATGATGATTTAGGGCCAGCCAGGGGAGCCAAGCTCAGCCGTGTGGGAATACCATACCTTGTCGATGGTGAGCATGTAGAAGTGGGTGATGTCATTTTCGTGGGCGTATTTGATGCGTGCCATGCACTCTCCCTCATCAATCACCTCCCCAACGTACTCGTTCACAAACTCCCCCTGCAAGACACAAAACCTCAGCTGCTCATCATCATCATCCTCACCGGAAGGGAAACGGGAGGCGCAGAGGCCAAACCTGGCCAGTTTCTCTGCTGAGAACGATCCGGTCAGAACCCGGAGGCTGCACATCTGGGGCTTTGCCCAAGTCCCTTTGTCCTGGCCGTTATATGTCCTGGAGAGATGGTCCTTGACCCCCGACCACAACAGAAGCCAAAGCGCTATGTTGCTAAGGGAGTTCTGTCCCCTTTCTATGGACTCCCTTGCCACGGCTGTTAAGCGAATCCCTGCAGTTACTGAACCAGTCCCCCGGTTGTTAAGGGAACCTGGACTTCCCCACTGCTTGGCGGAAGGTTGCAAGAGGGGGGGGGGTCAGGGGGCTCTGGGACAGTGCGACCGTCATAAGTACCAGTCAGTTGCCAAGCGTCTGGAGTTTGGACCACCTGACCACAACGATGCTGTAACGGTCGTTAAGTGTGAAAAACATTCCTGGTTTTTTTCTCTAATCCTTCCAATTGGTCACTAAACTGTTCTAAGTAGAGGACCCTCTGTAGTTACATTCTGAACCACCAGGGGGGGCCGAGATGACACGTAAAACACAAGACGGAATGAAGCCCCTAAAAAGACTTTGGGAGGAGTTCTCCAGGGCTCCACCTCTCCCGGGAGCTACTCCAACTCCCATAAGGCTTGGCCTTTTCATTTCTTTTTCAATTTTCTAAATTGTTTTTCATCTTTAAACATCCCAAAAAGTTAACACAGTTCTACACCCGTTAAGGTTATTACTACTTAATAATATGCTTTATGCGACATACATCCCTTTCATATTATTATTATTATTATTACTATTACTATTACTATTATTATTATTAATTAGATTTGTATGCCGCCCCTCTCCGCAGACTCAGGGTGGCTCACAACAGTGACAAAAACAATATATATTGACAAATCTAATAATTAAAATCTAAGATAACAATTACACATTTAAATATGTCTACAGAGTTCCATATTTTCGTCATTTTCACATTGTTTCACTGTTCTTTCTTGGTCCAACTGTACCATCTATTTCATGTTTCATAGTATTCCGAGTTATTTTGACCTCTAAGTTCAAGGGACAGTCTGTCCATCTCTGCACACCTATATTTTTCCCCATCAATATATTCTCGGGTGGAGTTTGGTTATTCTTCCAGAATGGAGCACATGTTATCCTCGCTGCCATTATACTACGTATCGTTAAATATTGCCTATTTTGGGTGTGCCGTTTCCTCATTATACTCAGCAAAAAAATAAATTCAGGGGTAAATCCCATTGTTCTTTCCATAATTGCCTGTAACCATAGACTTTTTCCCAGTGGCCTTTCCTTTTGGGGCATGTCCACCACACACGAAAGAAAGAAGGTGCCAAACTCTTTTACCTTCCTAACCAACCGAATGAGCCTTTGGGTCCATTTCAGCCAATCTTGAGGGAGCCCAGTGCCACCGGTAGAACATTTTCTAATCATTTTCTTTATATGCTGCAGATTTAGTTATTTCACAATCTTCCCCCTAGGCCTATAGAATGTGTACATGGTATGCTGGTATGTATGAGTGGTTCTTTAAATTGGGGCTTTTAGACTGTTTTAATATTAGATTTGCTTACATTGTCTTTTTATATTGTTGTTAGCCACCCCGAGTCATCGGAGAGGGGCGGCATACAAATCTAATAAATACAAATAATACAAATACAAATCTATATTCCAGGTCCTCTCCAAGTCGGCCAAATGTACAGGGATCCCTCGTTTTTCGTGGGTGATGCGTTCCAAGACCACCCATGAAAAGGGAATTTCCGTGAAGTAGAGGAAAGATATTTTTTTATGCATTTAAAGAGTATTATGGACTTTTAAACCCCACCCTTTGCATGAAACAGCCATTCTATAATGTTCCTCAGATGGAACTACACAGGATGTCCTACCACTTTCTTTAACAGAGGACAGTAGGACTGTAGAAGGATTTCATGGATTTTCAATGGATTGAATGGATTTAAGCCCCCTTTGAAAAAACCCGTGGAGTAGCGAATCCGCCAAAGATGAACCGCAAAGAAGTAGCGAGGGGTGACTGTTATGTCCCGAGCTGGCCATACCTTTCTGATGTCCCTCTTGGCCACCAAGCCCCAGCCTTTGCCCTCGGTCCGGATGATCTTGGTCTCCGGGTACTGGCGCTTGGTGAAGCACTGGTTCTGGCACCGCTCCCCGGCCGGGCACACCTGCGGGTGGCACTCGTACATCAGCATCCGGTTGAGGCATTCGGAGTCCAGGCCGCAGGGGTTTTCGTCCGAGGGTTTGCAGTTGCACTTGGGGATCTCCGAAATATCCGCCGTGTAGATCTGGACCTTCCCGAAGGGCTTGTTGACCTGGCACGTCGGAGAGACGGAGCTGCTGGACGTTCCCCCTCAAACAGGCCCACAGGGCCCCGACCCACGTGAGCCCTTCACCCTGGCGTGTGTTCCCCCACCTCTCTTACTCTCCCCACTGCTCCCTCTGCTGTTATGGGGCCTCAGCAGCACTGGCTCCCTACCAGGGCCGCGGAGAGCGGGATGGCATCCTGGCAGCGGAAATGGAGCTGCACGCACAACTCTGGGTGACCAGTGGTCACCAAATACTTTGTTGTTATCATTCGGCTTGCCAAATAGGGCTAACCCAACCCCCCGCCCCCTGGGCCCATCCCCAGACTGACTGACTAGGGGGTCAAAGCAACTCACCTTGATGTGTTTGTAGGGAGGAGGCTTGCGTTCATTTTCCTGAGTTTCTTTGGCTTCCCGTTGAAACTTTATCTCTCGGAAGCGCATTTCTGCGTCTTGCAAAGCTTTAAAAAAAGTTATTAAAGTTACAACTGCACACATCTCCTAAGCGAAGAGGCCTCTCATTTTGTAAAAAACAATAATTTATATTAAGTAATGTATATTAAAATCAAAGCAGGTTTAGTACATTGTTGTTTTAAGAGCCGGTGATGCAGTAAACCCATAAGAGGGAGTCAACAGCATCTCTCTTGGGGCAGAATTGTAAGCCCTTCTATATGCAGTAAGAACTGTGTGCTCTCATGTTGGTTTGTATATGTATTGAGAAGATTGATTGATGTACAGTGGTACCTCTTCTTACAAACACTTCTTCTAATGAACTTTGCAAGATACGAGCCCGGTGTTTAAGATTTTTTTGCCTCTTCTTCCAAACAATTTTCACTTTACGAACCCAAGCTGCCGCCACTGGGATGCCCCACCTCTAGACTTCCATGATTCTGCGATGCTGGGATTCCCCTGAGGCTCCTCTCGCTGGAATTCAAAGCAGCACTGGCAAAAATGAAGGGAATCCCAGCGAGGGGAGCCTCAGGAGAATCCCAGCATCACAAAAACACGGAAGTCCGGAGATGGGGTTTCCCAGGGAGGGGAGCCTCTGGGGAATCCCAGCAGCGCAATAAACGTGCGCTTCGGCTGGCAACATAAGTACGGAGGCGGGGATTCCCAGCGGCGTAAGGCAAAAGGGGTGAGTCTTGGGATTGGACGCATTATTCGCTTTTACATTGATTCCTATGGGAAACATTGCTTCATCTTACGAACCTTTTACCTTACGAACCTCATCAGGGAACGAATTAAGTTCGTAAGACGAGGTACCACTGTATTTGTGAATGACCAGGATTGTTACTGACTGCGATATTTGATAAACATAATAATATTCATATACTCAAGCTATCTGGTCTGGTTATATGTAGCAATACTCATATCTCTGGGTTATTAGCTGGATATGTTCTACCTTCACGTTTTCCTCTGTATATCCTTTGTAACTTAAGAGTAGCACTGCTTACTCCTTATCGTCTAACACAGAGCCCCCAACGCCTGACCAGGTGACACTGGGGAAACATTTGCCCCCAGTGAGTCTGTTGTGGCTTCCAACGTTTGCTAAATGACTGGCCACGAGTCAAGGATCACCTGCCTGTAATTATCGCCTCCGGCCTCACGGATCCTGCTTAGCTTTTCGGGAATCAGCCAGGTTTAGCTGGGCACGTTCACAAAAGACTCAAGTCCCAACTCATGCAGGGCCTTCTGATTCTACGCGAGAGCAACTGGCCACGCAGCAGGAGCTGAGAGGGGAGAATACTTTACCGTTTTTGAAGACTTTCCCGATGCCTTTGATGGCCTGGTATCGACTCCCCCGGTCTCCCTCCATGTAGGGGAAGACACGAGCCTGGTGGGTCCAGTAGTAGTCTTTGGAGCCGAAGAAGAAGACAGGGAACTCTCCAATCTCATGCTTCATTTTCTGGATGTTCGGGGGCACGTTTTTGGGATGGCAGACTTCGGCCGGCCACCACCTGCCACGGAGACAACCCAACCAGAGGGAGACATTAAGCGCTACCGTCACGGGCCACCACCGCCTCCCAGAGGTTTTGCTACACAAGATCTTTCCAGGCACAAACTCCCCCTTTTTCTCAGCTCCAAGGAGGAGGGAGACACAATCATGTCGTTCTGCCTCCGCCTACTCGGACCAGAAAAAAGGGGGAATCCACCCGCTGAGATTCCAAATCAAACACTTTTATATGAAAAAAAGGAGTTATATACAAGCAAATTCAGGGGTTTCAGTCCATCTTGGCAGCTTTCCCGGTTAAATTGGCTGAGAGAATAAAGGTTCTGGCAGCAGCCGAGGGTCAAAGCTAAGTAACCTTCCTCAGTGAGATTGTGTTGCTCCGGCCACACACACACACTCATGGGCCTCCAGGTTTTCCCCAGACAGCTGCATCTCTGTCCGATGAGTTTAGAAGGATAAGAGCAGGTTGCCAGCGAGGCATTTCTGGAACCCCTGAATCTAGGACCTCCACCCCTTTACCCAGAAACCCTCCTTTATCTACGGTCTGGGTGTGGTCAACTGTTTCCTAGAGAGAGAACTGTGTGGACTTTCTTTCATAGACTCACTTTCTGAAACCTCCTCCATAAAGAAATTCCTGTCTGCTTCGTGGCCCTGACCCGGGCATCTAATAGGGGCTCCTGGTCCCCAATATCCCCCTCTTCTCCTGACTCAGACATTACCATCATTGGGGTTTCTACAGTCTCTGGAGGTTCCTCAGGTTCCAGCTCTCCCTCACTCTCACTCTCTGACACAGACCTAGAGCACCAAGACTGACCCGGTTCCTCCTCCCCCTCAGAATCTCTCACTAAGTGACCCGGTCGTGGACCACTCACAACACATATGATACCAACAAAGATGGGGTTTCCCCCTCCCCCCAAATATTGAAATTATGTTTATAAATCCAAACCTGTAATTTCCCAGTTTGACCCAAATAATATCTTGAAAATGGATTTTCTTCCCTGCTTTGCAGTCGTTGCAAAACCAGCTTCCGTCTGGCATTTCAATGTTTAAACAGTCGGGATGGAAGGCGGCAGGACAAGACTCACAACACAACAGGCTCCCCCCTGCAACCAAAAGGCACAAAACAACCCTCAACAACAGGACAAGTGGGTGGGTGGGGGGAAGAGCTTTATTTTAAGCCTTCAAATCCTCACCTGTCGGTGTTTGCCAAGGTCTATCTGTGAGAACAGCAGCAGAAGGAACTCTGGGGGATGGGCCGACTACCAACCCCTCCCTTCGTGACCCAGGAAAGCTGGACGCACCCACTGGAATCGTGTTTGTTGGACAGTATCAAAAGGAGAATTCTTTGGAGCAGATTTGAGGAATGAAAAGCAGGAGTTGTGCCCTTTCTTCCATCTGCTCACTTTGTTGTATAAAAGAATTCTTTCCATTCTTAATTTTAGACATGCAAATACTTCAGTTCCATTGCAGAACCAAATTATTATTTTTCATAAAGCTTTGCAACCCCCAAAGAAATAAAGGGGGCTTTGGACTTCATAAAGAGCCAATACCTGCTGTAGACACTGAAGAACGGCTCCAATCAAACTAAGTGGGTTGTTTACCTTTTGAGCAGACAAAACACCAGCTGACGTTCACGTGGGAATGGTGGCTTTTCCCTTTCGTGGCAGTAAAGTGGTTGGTGCACACAATGCTGCTGGAGGAAAGCATGGCGCAACCAGCTGCCACACAACTGTCCCCTGCGTGGTAAGCCACCGGACAGCGAACACACCGTATCATTTTTCCTGGTTACAAAGAAAAAAAAATGCACACAACGCTTTTGTCAAAATTGTATTATTGTATTTATTTTTGTTGTGAGCCACCCTGAGTCTGCGGAGAAGGGCGACATAGAAATCAATCAATCAATCAATCAAACAAGCAAGCTTGGGAACTTTAAGAAAGAATCAGAGCGTATCAAAACCCATAACTACGAGGGCTATACGGAAAGTAAAGATACAAGGCGCATAGCTCTCGTGGGGAGTGTGCATGGAGGAAGCTGGACCATTGTGTAGTGGAAGCCAGCGAGCGGAGGGGAACAAGCGGTGCCAGTGGTCAGATCATCGACTGGTGTTGTGGGGAAGGTTAGAGAGGGGGGTCCTCATTCCGTTTCTCTGCAAATGCGAAGTTTGTGCTTTAATACGGTGCCTGAATGCTAAGAGCACAAACACTGCTGCGATGGGGGCCCAAGATTGGTGCGCGGTGGGTGCCCAAGAGTTTTTTAATTCTTTGACTGAAGGAGAGTGGGCATGGCGCCACTGCATTGATTGACGTTTGCTCTCTGGAGCATGGTGATAAGTCCAAGTTTCATCTCCGGTCACTCTACAGTTGACAAAAGCCTTGCCTTCAATCTTGAAATGGGCAAGAAATTCTCGGGCGGCACTGACCCCGCCCTTCCGTCAGCCTCTTGGCCCCCATCGCAGCAGCGTCCAGGCCCTTAGTATTCAGGTAGCGTATTATAGTGCACACTTTGCCCTTGGAGGGAAACGGAATGAGGGATATGTGTGTGTATGTATGTATGTAGATTGTTCTGAGTTCGGGTTTTGCCCCGTGTAATATTTTGAGTGTCTATGCGACGTTTCGGTGAAATAACATTCACCATCATCAGGCTGAAGTTGTAAGCTTCGTGCTGCTATACTGTACATTTAACTATATCTATAGAAATGTTAAAAACTATATCTACAGCAGCACAAAGCTTACAACTTCAGCCTGATGATGGTGAATGTGATTTCACTGAAACGTCGCATAGACACTCAAAATGTTACACGGGGCAAAACGATATATATATAAATAAAAAGGGAGCATTACGCTCCTCCCATATTTGGGTATGCTGGGGTGATTTGACAAAAAAAACCCTATCACACTTCCCTGGTACGAAGCTGAAAGGATGAGATCCTGGGACGTAAAGGTTAATTCTCTGTCTTACTAAAGCAGAGGCTGCAGGATCAAATCCCAGTAAGGGTATGGCTAGCTGATGAGAGAGAAAAAAAACTTGAAATAGATCTATACTAGTCTCCCTTCATTTTCAATTCAGCAAACACAGTTAGGCATTGAAGTGGTAATTTGTATTTCTACAATTTAAACATTTTTTAATCGCTAATTAGTTTAAATGTTGGAGGGAGGAAGTTAAGATTGTTTAAATGAAGAAAGAAAGTCAAGCTGCTCTATTAAGTATGTATTAGATAAGATTTTAGACATATACAATGTTAGGTATTGATGCAATTTATGTATGTTTTAAGATTGAGAAAAATAAAGAAATTATACTCCCCCCAAAAGACAGACAGATAGATGGATGGATGGATGGATAGAATAATAAACCAGGGTGCCGTGGGGGCTCCGGGAGGCCCACGAGAGACTCGGGGGGAAGGAAATACCTTTAGACACTTTGGGGCTTGAGGGATTGGCCACGTGGCAACTCTCGCAGCCGTGCAGGGGGCACCGAAAGCCCCGGTTCCCAACAACCACGGTGAGGGGGGATTTTTTCACGCAGGCTTCATGGTAAAACTTCCCGCAGTGAGACACGACGCAGCGCTTGATTTCCGACTGCATCTCCTTGCAGACAAAACAGGTGTGAATACCTACGCGGAAATTTAAAGCAACATTTAACAAGCGTTTCTCTCACCAATAGAACAGAACCAGCTTTGTTTTTAACAGGAGCTTATTAAGCACCTGGACTTAAAGCAGCGGCACCAGAGACAAATTCCTTGTGGGTCCAATCTCACTGAGCCAAAGCCTCCGTCTCCCAGCGTGAAACGTCTACGCTTGCAAATCTCTCTTAGGGAATGGTAAGGAAGGAGATTTGGGGGGAGGGAATGGTGACTGCAGGACGGTTCAAGTTATGGTTGGCAGGAAATAAACCTGCAGCCTTTTCACTCGTGGGAGACCAGGGCTTAGCCAGCGATGGAACGGATGGCAGACCTCAAGGTCTCCCCAGCTCACTTGACCAAGGAACCGAAATGCTCAACTTTGGTCACCCCCTTCTTAGATCTGGCAGAATTCTTAGGACTTTTGCCTTAGAGGTCATGAGTGGTGTGTCAAAGTTCCAGGTAACATCCAAAGTAAATCAGGATCCGGGTCAAAATGCTCCTGGAAGTTCCAACTTATTTCCGGAGCCATCCGAGCAGCCGCACCTGAATCTGAGGTTCCCACCCACTTGAAAGTCCCCCTCTCCCTTGTGTCCCCCCACCCACAAACTTGCATTGTTGCCCACTCAGGTTGTGCCAGCGTGGCCAGTCCTCCTTCCACTTCTGCCCAGGGGCTGGGCAAAGGATGGCCTTGAACCCCTCAAAGAAAGACGGCTCTGTGGCTGCATCTGCTCTTTCCTGAGGCCCCCCCCTCCCAAGTTCCATAGAAACCTAGAAGATGGACGGCAGAAAAAGACCTCAGGGTCCATCTCGTCTGCCCTTATGCTACTTCCTGTATTTTATCTTAGGGTGGATCTAGGTTTATCCCAGGCAGGTTTCAATTCAGTCACTGTGGATTGACCAACCACGCGTGCTGGAAGTTTGTTCCAAGCATCTACTCCTCTTTCAATCAAATAATATTTTCTCCCGTTGCTTCTGATCTAACCTCAGATTGTGCCCCCTTGTTCTTGGGTTCACTTTCCTATTAGAGACATGTCCCTCCTGAACCTTATTTAACCCTTGAACATCTTTAAATGTTCCCATCGACATCAGGGCTTCTATAGTGTGGCAAGCAGTTGATTTATCCCGTTTCTGCACCGGCTTGACATCATGAGGGTCTGCTTAACGACCGTCCCTAGTGCCCAAACTTCCTTTGCATGAGGGTTGCAAGCTGAGGGCCCCCTATGCCAAACAGGGGAACAAGGAAAGCAAGAGGCACGGGGCCACCACCTTTATTCCCTCGGCATTTCACCTCTCCACCGCTCAGGATCTTCCATCGCTGCTTTTGGGGGAAGGAGGCGCCTGGAGCGTGAGGCCAAAAGAAGCAGCCCAAGGGCCCCCCCCGATCCCCCCCCCCCGCGGAAGGAGACTTGCCTGAAGCGCACTGGCCACACACAAAGTGTTCCTTGGGCCCCCCGGAGAGGCCGCCGCAGCTGGCGTGGAAGGCCCCCAGGCAGGGACCCTCGCACAGCATCAGCTCCCCGGGCTTCTCACACACCTGCAGGAGGGAAGACGCGGAACTTACGAGGGCGCCAGGAGGGCAACGCTTCCTCTCCCTCCAGGCCCCCACCCTTTTTAAAAAAAATGCTCTACTCATTAATTTTTAAGACATCACAACAATTTAACACAGGCCTAGAGCTCTTCCCTTGTATCGATTTTATCATGTGCATTATCATCTTTTATATTCACATGCTTCCGTTTTTATTTTATTTTCAGTCCAGTTACACCATTTGTTCCAGGTTTCACAGCATATTCTGTATTATTTAATAATAATAATAATAATAATAATAATAATAATAATAATAATAATAATGATGATGATGATGATGTTGATAATAATATATTAGACTTGTATGCCGCCCCTCTCCAAAGAATCGGGGCGGCTCACAACAATAAAACACAGAAACAAATCTAATAATTAAAAACTATAACTAAAACCCATTCTCTTAAAAACAATGGATACTACCCTGTCATAACTTTCAATGGTCAGAGGGGGGGGATACACTAGTTACTGCATGCCTGGCGACATAGATGGGTCTTCAGGCTCTTGCGAAAGGCAAGGAGGGTGGGAGCAGTTCGAATCTCTGGGGGGAGCTGATTCCAGATGGCCGGGGCCGCCACAGAGAAGGCTCTTCCCCTAGGCCCTGCCAGACAACATTGTTTGGTGGACGCGACCTGGAGAAGGCCAACTCTGGGGGACCTAATCGTGTGCTGGGATTTATTTAGTCTATTTAATCTACTGAGTCCCTAAATAAAGATGCGAAAGATGCTCTCGTGTTTTTAAAGGCAAGGGGTCCCTTGAAGAAGAAAAAAAACCGATCAGAGGCCCCCTTTCGTATGTTTCAAAGTCCAGTCATACAGACATTACCGCACACACGTGATGGAGCATTAGGTGCCCCCTTGCTCACAACGCTTTCATGGTTAGGAGAGGAGCTCTTTTCTTCACATGCATACTTTGGTGGTGAACCAGGAGGCCCAAGGGTATTTTATGGGTTTGCCTTTGATTAAAAACTCTTCCTTTCCACTTTTACATTGAGAGCTTGAATTATGAACAGAATTATGCCTCCACAACTGTCTTCTATCAGGTCGAGGTGTTGTGGTCAGCTCTGGCCCAGCTCCTGCCCCAAGGGCTGCGGAGGTGGAGGGGGGGGGGGACATCCAAATGTCACAGGCCTGTTTTGCTGCCAACAGAGGCGGCCAGGGAATTATCCTCTGAAGAAGGAAGGGTCAGTGAGATGGAAGAGGGGGGGGCTTGGCAGACAGCCCAGGGAGAAGCCAGCCCTCTTTTTATCTTCCATAGACTCTGATGAGGAAACAATGATAGAGCCACGTGTGCGTAGAGCTATGCCTAGGAGAGAACAGCTTCAAAAGTATGACAGGCACTAAGGGGTCCAAGTAATTAGGGCTGCTGTTCAATGGTCAGCGTGCCGGCCTTGCAGTGTGGGAGATTATCGGATCGTACTTGTTGGACCTCGACTTGCCCTTTCAGGATTTGTTCTCAGGACTCTATTTGGATTTCAGGACTTTGGCCATGAATCATTGTGAGTTTTACAACGTCTGAAGAGTAGTGGCAGTGACGCATTTCACAGTTACTAGTTAATTGACTGGAGTTTTTCTTGCCTTTATGATCTTACTGCATTCAAGGATGCTTTGTTTTTACAAGAAATCCCTTTGAATGTAGAAAGGGAGTTTTGCTTCTATTTTGTTTCGGATAAAGACATTCTTGTTGCATATTCCTGTGTGTGTGTGTGTCTGTTTTGGCTATGTTTACCTTTAATGGAAGGCTTGTGTCATAAGCGGCAGAACACCCGGGATGAGTCTTCGTGAGCACATAAGAGACCCGTTTCTTTCCCCCATGAGAGTCTCCCCCTAGCTGGCTCTTTCCCATAGCTTTTGGAAAGGGAATTGGCTGGACAAGGAATCCTCCTTTCTTACCTGGCAGACATACTCCTTCCTGGTGGTGGCCCCTCGGTCAGACTTCTTGGACAGCTGAGAGACCTCTCCCAGGCCCTCATCGGCACTCTCGTAAGGAGACTCCGAGCGTTCGTCTCCTGGACCATCTGAAACCTAAACACCACAGGGTGAGTTAAGAGCTGCTGTGCATTATTTTTTTCTTCTTCTCCACAATCAAAACATCTCCCAACATCTACAGACCTTCCTCACTGTGGCTTCAACATCTCTCGCCTTGAACACCATTTAGGAAATGAAAGAATCACACATCCATTCTGTGCTATCTTACCCTCCGGTATGTGTTGCCTAACTTTTTGTGTGCATTCTGATTTAGCATAGCTTCTGTGAAAATGATGAGATTTATTAACCCCTTCAGCTCTCCAGGAGTTGCTGAACTACAGACCCCATCATCCCCAACCAGGCCCTGAAAGAGGAAGCCCTTAGATGTCCTTCATCCACTTTCATTTGTGACCTGCCTGCTGCACATTCGGGGGATGAATTAATTCTCCAGAAAAGCTTCTTCCTTCTATACACACAGAGCATCATATACCTTCACTACCATACAATACCATAAGCATATATTAACCACCACATATAATCATTCTTCATTCCATATCTATTTACTCTGGGCTACACATCATTTATCTCATGCTACCTCCTTTTCTGATTTTGTCATCCAGACAAACCAATTATCCTCTATTCCAATTTACTGCTAGTATACCTTCCTTCCTGTGCTTAAAAAGATATTTTTTGCTTCTCAAGTCCAAGCTGTAATATCTCCTTCTCATCCTTATTTAATTCAAAGTGTTGGTTATGACCTATCAAGCCCTACATGGCATCGGGCCAGATGACCTCCGGGACCACCTTCTGCTGCATGAGTCCCAGAGACTCTGGGTCCCGTCAACCAGACAACTGCCCTTTGGAACCAGCTCCCCCTGGAGATTCGTGTTGCCCCCACCCTCCTCACCTTCCACAAGAGTCTCTGGACTCCTCTATGCCGCCAGGCTAGGGGTCCTTAGACACTGGACGATGGGTGTAGGGTGGGTTTGTGGACTGGATGGCTAGGAGTGCATTTTAAACGGCTTTTCAGGTGTTTAGATTTTTAACTTTAATTAATTGGATCTTGATGTACATTGTTTTTTTGTATGTTGCAAGCCGCCCCAAGTCCTTGGAGAGAGGCAGCATGAAAGGTAATAATAATTTTACTTTCTTGATAACTAAAAACCTTCCTCCAATTGTGGATCCACATATTTAATGTTCAATTTGTACCATCTTAAAAAATAACAGGGGACAAATTCCATATTTATCCCAGTCTCTTAACCCATCTTAGTTTTGGTGGCAATTTCATCCAGACCCAATTAATATTCATTTTCCAGGTTACATATCCTTATGTTCCTTATAACATTTGTTTTATTTATAGTCAGTCTTTCTTCTAATGATCGAAATATATTTATCTTTTTTAAGTTTAATCAATTATATAAATTTATATCCCTTTAATATAAAGACAGAGTTGGAAGGGGCCTTTGAGGTCATCTAGTCCAACCCCCTGCTTAGGCAGGAAACCCTCCACTGCTTCAGACAGATGGTTATCCAACGTCTTCTTAAAACCTTCCAGTGTTGGGGCCTTCACAACTTCTGGAGGCCACTTCTGTGCCACTGATCAACCGTTCTGACTGTCAGGAAATTTCTCCTTAGTTGTAAGTTGTTTCCTCTCCTTGTTTAGTTTCCACCCATTGCTTCTTGTTCTACCCTCAGGGGCTTTGGAAAACAGCTTGACTCCTTTGTGGCACATGAAGAATATTGGAAGGCTGCTCTCACGTCTCCCCTGGTTCTTCTTTCCATTCAACCAGCTAGGCCCAGTTCCTGCAACCGTTCTTCCGTTATGTTCCAATACGTTCCATTCATTTCATCCGTATCATTTCCTCTTATTTCATATAAGTATTTTACTATCTAATATTTTATTAATAATTATATTGCTTACATCAAGCATTTTAATTAATCCCAACATGGGATAATTTCTAGAGAAGGGGCTGCTCCCTTGGGTGTGACTTCCTTGTCTGACCAGCAGCTCCTCCTGGGACCTATTCCAGCCGAGACTCACTTTGGCCTGTCCAGTCAAAGTTATTAATTCTCCCTCAGTTTCCCTAACGGGTGGGAGGTCTGGAGGCTGGACACTCAACAAAGCGAGAATTTGAAGGTGTGCCAAGACCTGAGTATGTAGAGATGACCACCTGGGACGACCACCTCACTACGCAAATTGAGGACTGCCTCTACGCTTCGCTGTCAATCAGCTTTTTTGAACTGATTGCTGCGTTCTCTTGGACAATGTCGAAAAGCGAGACCAACTAGCCTGGCCCAAGAAGTGTGAAAGTTTCTTGAATGATTGTTGTATTTGGGGATTTTATGTTGCTATTGTTTAATTATGATGTTTATTACTGTTTATATTGCCTTTATATTAGACTATCTTCATTACTGTATGCCGCCCAGAGTCCACAAGGAGTTGGGTGGCTTAAAAGTGAAAGAAATTAAATTAAATTAAATCTGATGGAAACATACCATAGCAGAAACTGCTATTTGATTAACCCTGCTGTTCTCCTTGGGTAAATCCTGACCCAAAATGAAATTTGAGACCCTGTAAAAAATGTTCCCTGCATATCTGAAACTTGAAATTACACGACTTTGTCTCATTTGAGGGGTTCTTTCTAAGGGTGGTGGGTTTTTGTGTGTGTGTTTAGTTTTTGCTGGGCAAAAAAATGTTACACTTGTACTCCTCCGGGTCATATTGACCCGGACTAAAAAATGGTTGTTTTTAGCTACTTGAATTGTTTTTTTGAATACTTTTTTCGCTAGCATACTAATTTGAACATTTCTGAACACAATGAAATGGAAACTGAAGTGAAAGAATTAATGCTTATTTGTTTATTTTACTCAGAAAGCCCCCCCCCGGGCTGTGTGCAATTTTTTCAATTTATAGATAGATTAGCCTGCAAAATCCATTTTTTTCATTTCATTTTTCATTTCATTAGGTTCAGAAATGTTCAAAGTAGTATGCCAATGCTCAAGAGAGTCCAGAAATTCTGATTTGTCAGGCTAACCTATATATAAAGTGAAAGAATTGCACGCAGCTGTGGCAAGAACAGCAGGGCTAAGAGTCCCGTTGCCCTAATCCACATTTGTTAGCAATGGTCACGAAGAGGAGATGGTGGATTCATGCTAACCAGATCTCATGATGGTTTTACAACGGTCATTAAGTGAGCCCATTGTTTATTATGGGGTTTTTGTTTTTGCTGAAAATGGGAAATAAACTCAAGTTTCCAGACAAAAGGTAGTCAATTCGGGTCATGTAATGGAATGAGTCACCCTGAGTCCCATGGGATCGGGCGGCACAGAAGTCAATTAAATTACATTAAAATTAAATTAAATTGTCTTCAGGAAAGTTGTTAAGACCTGACTTTTCCAGCAGGCCTGGAATTAGGCTGATTGTAAGTATGTATGTTTTTTATATTATTGTTATTATTGATTTTTATTATTAGATTTTAACTCTTTTTATTGTTGTTGTATTTATTCCGTTAGCTGCTCGGAGTCCATTTGGAGTGAGCAGGATGGATAAATAAATAAATAAATAATATAAATAAATAAATAAATATGGGGGACAGCTGGCAAACTCCTAAAATGTGCTTAGGTGACTCTCAGGGTGGAGGTGCCCGGCCATCAGGATGCCAAATCCCGGTCCTAAATGTCTTTTTTGCCCTGTTTGTTTGTTGTACCTTTGAATGGTAGCTAAGCATCCGCTGGGGACTCCCTCTAGACATGCTCGGAGGGCATTTTGCAATTGTTATTGCTCTGAGTTGTGAGGTGGCTGGATACAATGCACAACCTGAAGGCCTGCAGAACAGGGCTCTGTGGGGCTCCTTCACACCAGGGGGTTGTCACCTGCACGCCCCAAAGCCTTTCCCCCCCTCTTTTCCCTCTCAATTCCTGCACAGGCTTAGTTGCATTTTAGGAATGAGAGAAAACAACCTCAACAACCAGGACAATGTACTTCTCCTCTCCTTTTATCTCGCTGGTGACCCGAGTTGAACTGAACATGTTTTCATCTTGCTTTAATTGCGGCCAATAAAGCCTGCTTTGACTTCTGTTTTATATATATTTTTTCCAGTGGAAGCCCTTCTTCTTCCTAAGCATTTTAAGGAAAGTTTTGGTTGCAATATTTGGGATTAAGCTGCTTTTTGGAGAGTCCGAAGTAGTCCCAGCCAGCACCACCCATTCAGAGTTGGCATCCAAGAGAGCTGGAGAGCTCCGGGTCTTCCTGGTCTGTCCCATACTTGAAATACTTGCAGCCAACCGCTTCCGTTGGAACACCCAACTTTAATGCCATAATGACACAGGGAACCAAATTCAGGAACGCTGGAATGAGCTCATCGGACTCCAGCAAAGAACCACAGCTGCACTTCCCCCACCTTTCCCCGGCAGAGATAAACTTACCATGTTGGATTTAAAGAGAAAGGCGAACGGAAAGGAAAGGTGTTTATGAGCCACATTCACCTTGTTTCCACCATTATTTCTCCCATCGCTTAAAGGAAGGGAATTTAAATCGCTTGCATCATTTTTTAAAATCTGCCTTCCACTGTTCATCCGCAGTTTACCTCGTTCTCAGTTAAGGATGCAGAAGGAGAGGAACTTTTGCTATAAGGAAGATGCGATGAAGAGTCTGGTCCCGAGGCCCGGTTGCGTTTCTTCAGGGGCTTACAGGCGTCGGAAAGACCTGTCGTTGTGGTAAAACAATTAGGGTTTAGAAAGAGAGCTTAAAGGGTCCCAGGGACTTTCCTTGAAGTCAGAAGGCCACATCGCCTGACTGATGGATCGGGAATTTACAATATTCTTTTGGGATGCCCACAGGGTAGAATTAGAAATGTAGAGAAGCAAATATAGACACAATTAAGAATAGTTAAGAAATAATGCTTGCAATCTAGCATTCCTTTTCCTAAAGATGAGACATGGATGGATTTGGTCAATAATTTGCTATTGATGTTTCTGCAGTAATTTGCAAAACAATTTTTACAAGGTCAGAACTCTCTAAATACTCACGGGGACCAAAACTACAGTGGTCCCTCTACTTAGGAGCTTCATTCGTCCCGTGACCAGGTTCTTAAGTAGAAAGGTTTGTAAGAAGGAGCCATTTTCCCCATAGGAATTCATGTCAAAGCAAAGAATGCGGGCGATTGGGGAAACCACAGGGAGGGTGGAGCCCCTGTTTCCCCCCAGGAGATTCCTAGAGAGGCCCCACAGAGGATTGTAAAAATATGTTCCAAGGTGCCAGAATAGAAGCTTTAGTTCCTAACACCAGGGGAAATTTGTCTTTTTTCCATGGCCTTAGGTGACCCCTATGAAATGGTCGTTTGACTCCCAAAGGGGTCCTGACCCCTAGGTTGAGAACCACTGATCTCTGGTACCTGTTTCTTTATCTCTATCCATCTGTCTCTGCTTATGTCTGTCTCTATGTATCTGTTTCTGTCTATATATCCATCTTCCTCTATCTCTATCATCCACCAATAACATCTCTCTCTCTCTCTCTCTTTTCTCCCCCTGTGCCTTCCATCCGGTTACAGAAGATGATTCCATTTACCAATTCTAAGAATCCCACAAGGTTTTCCCATTCCTTCCTGATTGGTCCTCTCAATGCGGTCAATGCTTCAGTTGGTGTGGGAGGCTAAAGGGGGAACAATGTAGGGCCCCCCACCTTCAACAAACAGAAGGCGGGTCCTGCTTCTGGCGCTTACACCTCCATGGCTCACGTTCCCAAATTTCAGCAGCCACGTTAAAGAACGGACTGTCGGACCTTGTCAGCGCTAGAAGACGCGTCATGCTTGTTCTGACTCCATTACCTGTCTGCTTCTTTTGTGAGGTTTCTGTGACTTTAGGAGAGGTTGTTTTCGCTGTTTTCTCACCGCTTCTCTCCCTCTGTTATGGAAAACGGGGGGAGGGGGGAAGAGAAAATGAAATATATAAAAATAAATGAATAAGAGCCTTCCTAATTCAGATATAGAAAGAAAACAGGGGAACAAAACAATCACCTCATTGAAACAGACTCTAAATAAAAATATTATCTTTAGAACAGCCATTCAATTCTAAAATCATAAAGTTAGGACTTTTAAGACTTCTGTGACAGGACCAATTAGAACTTTCATGTGAAACTCCTGCTGGGGAACCGTGTCGTTTTCTCCAACATAAATGTTTAGTTAGTTAATCGGGTGTAAGTTTGGAAAACAGGTTACTAAGCAAACATGAAGTTTTATTTGAAGGTTAAAAAACAAATTTAATAGCAGCACTTCCAACTGAAAACGACGGCCACCGCACCATAGGCGGCGCATGGAGCCATGTTGTAAGGCACGTGAGGCATAGCCCTGTCTCAGCTCCAGCACGCATCCATGTGCTGGCCAGCTGGTTTTGGGGGAGGCCATTTCGCCCTCGGGAGGCTTCAGGGAAGCTTCCCAAAGATCCAAAGAGTGAAAAACCGGGAGCTCAGAAAAACGGACCTCCAGTCTGCCTGTTGTGCTGTTTTTGGCACTCTGGAGGCTTCCTGGAGGCTTCGTAGTGCGAAAAACAGCACAACAAGCAAATCGGAAGTCCGCTTTTCCAAACTCCCAGATTGGACATTTTTCACTGTCCCAGGTTTCTGTGAGGCCGGTGTACATGTGCGGGATGGGGAGGGGATTGTGCGCATGCGCAGGGGCACCCCACATGCGTGTGGGGGGGAAAGGCATGGGTGTGGGCATGTGCGTGCATCATAGTACACACACATTTGGCACCCGAGCCAAAAAAGGCTCGCCATCCCTGACCCAAGCCTTCGACCCTCTTCATCGCATTCCTGTCTTTCGAAAGGTCAGGCCTCACCCTGCCAGACCGGTGGCTGCATTTTGGCCGCTTGGCAACCAGCTCACGTTGACAACTAGCTGCAGCATCCCGCGATCACGGGACTGTGGTTTGTCAGTTGTAAACTTGGGTCTGGTCACGTGGGTGGTTCAACTTGCAACTGAATTTCTGTTCCCAAAAGCAGGTGTAGGTCGAGGACCGCATGTAGAAAGCTAGTGTTGTTATAGCAGTAGCGTTTAGACTTATCTACCGCTTCCTGGTGCTTTGACAGCCCTCTCTAAGCGGTTGACAGACTCAGCCTCTTGCCCCCAACCATCGGGGTCCTCATTCGACCCACCTGGGAAGGACGGAAGGCTGAGTCCACCTGGAGCCAGTGGAGAGATTTGAACTGCTGAACGACAGCTAGCAGTTAGCGGAAGGAGCCTGCAGGGCTGCACTCTGACCACTGCGTCACCTTATCTCTTAACCTTATCAAAGGCTCCTCTGAGGGTGGTGCAAAGCGGTTTTTGTAAACCCCATGAATTCGTAGAGACATATGGACAGGTAACTTACCTGTAAAAGCAGTTCCACCAGGTCACCTTCTGTACAAAACAACCTAAGTCTGTGATGTCTAGGAAGCTTCTCAGTCATCCAGGTTCGTGGTTGTCCCAAAGGTGCTGGGTTTTTCCCTTTGAAGAAGTTTTGCTTCTCATCCAAGAAATTTCTCCTTCTCCTTCTGGCTGGATGGTTTCATTCCCCACCATCCAGTCAGAGCTGAAGACGCTTCTTGGACAAGGAGGGAAACATCCTCAAAGAAAAGGCAAAATGTCCAGTTGTCTTTGACTAAATCTGTGACTCTTCACAAGAAGGAGCTGTCTCAGGGTCCCTGCCAAACTATCTCGTTTCCGTTGCTTTGCTAGAAGACATAAGGAAACGGCCTCCACGAGAACCCTGTTAAGAAATCGGGTATCTCTGAGAGACACACGGGATGATGGACAGGTGGGCGTGGAGGTTTCTTTCCACGGATCAAAGTGAATGCGCAGAATGGAAGCTGTCCTCTACGCAGGAATTCACTGAAATTGACACCCAAACGGTGAGGAGGTCAATACAAGGTGCTCAACGCAACTATTTTATCATCTTTTAAGACCCAACGTTTCATGTTTCTTTTAACAACCGTTGGCACTCCTTACCTGTCTATCATGTGGCGAAGGGGTAAGGAAAAGAAAAACACAACATTTTAAAGGGCTAATAATGTTGCGTGTGAGCTCACAACAGAGGCATTCAAAGGAGAATACCTACAACGACGCGATTCTGTTGGATCTCTTAACATTGCTGCACGCACGATTGTTGCTTCCACAACTGTTCATCCATTTATTTGAACCTAAATATGTGAAGTGTTGAATGCAAATGGTACATGAAAAATAACAATAATTAAATAATAATTTCAAGAGCCTGACTGGGCATCTGGAAAGAGCATTTTATTCCCAGGGGTTCCGAGGGGCAGCTGCTTTTCGCTCTTACTGCTCACTTGTACCTCTGCTACCATTGGGGAAGAAAGAGTCAGAAGAAAGACCCACAAAGGCGAGATATGAAGAGGTGCACACTGTATATAGTGCAATGTTTTAACCACTCACTTAATGGGCCAATCCATCCACCGATCACCCGCTCCAATGAAGCAGGCGGCTATTTTGATAGGACAAAGTCAAGCCATGACCAGGCTGGTTTCCCAAATAAGCCAAGAGCATAATTACCTTTGGACAATTCTTCTTCTCCGCTCTCAGCCTTTTCCTAGGTGCTTCTTGAACCCCGAACTCTTCCGTGGGTTTCCTTGTCCGCTTTACAGGTTTCCTTTTATTTCCATACAAGTTACCTTGGAGTAGGGATGGGGAGACTCACATGAAAAAAGTCTGAAGCTCATTTGGAAATTATCTCGAGCCAAAGCAGTTACGTTACTCTTCAAATACAGCCGCGTCGTGTTTATTAACCCTAAACATCTGGGGACTCCCAACTGCTCTGATTAAAACTAGCTTTGCAGCAGACACAGACCACAGCTGATCTTATTATATACAAAATCATCCTACGCCTATCCGTACATTTAATATTAATTTCTTGTTTCAATTTGTACTGGATCTGCAACCAGAAGTTTTGCTTTGCAGAAACTTCTTTTAAGAAGCAGGCTAATGCTGTACAAAGCAATTACCCCATTTTCTGGTATTATTACCAGAAGAACATCACCCTAAGGCTGGGAAGACATAAAGGAATACACATGTTAAGTGGATTTGTTTTACTGTATATACAGACCAAGAGAAGAGGGACATTTTTAATAGAGAGCGTGAAAAAAAGACTTTTAAGAACCTTTCACATTTATACCTGAAACCAGGGGGTCTGAGTAAAACCCAATTGAAATAATAAAGTTCCATGTTGCAAACTTTCAGAGGATCACAACTACTTGATACAACCTACTTTGCTATTTCTACTTTGCATGTAAAAATTCTGTTCTCTATCCCCCAAATTCTCTATTCGAGTATACCAAAACTTTCCAATGACTGCTTTATTATCCCTCAATTATACTTTTTAGCCTTGGGTCAAATTTCTATCACTTAATTTGGAGCCACGGAGCTTCATTCAAATGCTTTTGGGGGGGTGGGGGTGTCAAGATTCTTCTGCTGGTAAATTACATTTTCAAGCCTGAACTATCCTATAAGACATTTCTTTTAAAATATATATGTGTGGACAGTTGTTCGTTTCCCCACATGCCAATCAATGGTGAAGTTTAAATTTATTGGGAGAAGCTATGAGGTCAGTCACGATTTTGAGGTCAACTATACCGACATGCAAAAACGCTCTTTCCCAGGTCCCTAAACGTGCCCCCGTCTGACAGTCCCCTTATATATAGGTATAACAAACTGAGAAAGCAAGATTCACTTTAATTGGACCGTAAGAAGAAACTCCCATAAAGCTGGACAGGATTTTGTACTACAGCACTCAAATATTTAATTCAAGATCCATAAAAACGCTAAAACTGAAGGAGCACAACATTTGAGGAAAAGATATGATTGAGCAGTTACATGAAAGGCACACTTAAGTAAGGGTTGCTTAAAAGTTTAAAATCAGTATTACACAGCACAAAGTTAAATTACTTCTGGATCTTGGTCTTCTTTTACGTGATCCTTGAAACACTTTAGGTTTGGCCTGGATGAAACTCCGCTGGGCTGAACCTTGAGAGATACAGAATGTTGTGTAGTCTTGTTTGTTTTTTTAGAACCGACACCACATATGTTTATACATTGAGACAAAGCATCCAACTTTCCCCACAAGTTGTCATTTCACACACAGATAACAAAACTGACTATAGTTTTTAATACATATTGTCCAAAATTGCGAAACCTTTCCAACACACTCTCATTCTTCTCATTGTCCAAAGCAGCAACCGGATATCTTAAAATTTCTTGTCATCGTCAACAACGTTATACAGACTATAATATTAATACTGAGAAACAAAAATATGGCTTCTTTTTATTTATTTATTTTTGGCCTTTAGGCCCCTCCGCTCTTCCAAACCTGTAGCTCATCAGGATATTTAAGCTAAATACGTTATAAAAATGGAGTTCTGGCCACCAGGTTCCTGCAGATTCTAAGCAGGTTCTCCACTGCTACCTTGGCTGTTCCTGCACATCCACAGATCTTAATTACTGCAAACCCAGGGGCCCCGATCCAGCCTCCACTTCGACTTTAAATACAAGAGTTACGCTCTTAAATTTTAAAATCCCTCGCTTCACTTCTTTCTAATCTCCATGAATTCTAATTTTGTCGACAGCGATACAGGTGGCGGCTGCTTAGAGACAGGAAGGGAATGAGGACACCGGCGTATCTACAATAGATTTACACAGAGAGCAACTCCGCAGAACAATGACCAAGAAATGTAGACATGATTTTGACTCTTCTGGTTTAAATTTTTAAAAAGGGGGAAAAAAGAAGGGGAAAAAAAGGGACAGCATTCACTGCTTTTCTCAACACAAGATCCCCAAAAAATTAGAAACGGAAAACAGTGAGAAGTTGCTGACCTCCCCTACTGGCTGACCACCGTGTGCTTAATTAAACATGACTACACATATTAAAAACTTTTCAGTTAGAGTATACTAGCACAGTTTTACGTTTACCAGTGTCTTCTTCACATTTGGGAGAGGTCACTAGGGCAAATTTTGTGTTATAGCGTGTTTTCTGTTTCTCACTAAGCATGTTCCACTGTGACTCCAGGAGCTCTTCGATTTCGTCACACGAGGCATCCGGGTGCTCAGCCACCACCTGGCAGGAACAGAGACCGGAATATGAGAGGGAGAGAGGGTCAAGAGCCCAGGAACCCCCACCCACCCCAGCTTCAAAAAAATCCCCAAAACCCCCACGCTCAAAAATCTCTTGAGTCCCCCCCCCCAATTTTTTTGCTTATGCGCATGATTTGCGCACCCAAGATTTTTCTGCCCGAACTTTCTTTTTTGGCTGAAGGAGAATGGGCATGGCGCTACGGCATTGACTGACATTTCTTTACTTGTTATTTATTTATTTATTTTATTTATATGCTGCCATTCTGAGACTCTTTGGGGTATGGAGATAAGTCCAGGTTTCATCTCCTGTCACTCTACAGTTGAGAAGAGCCTTGCCTTCAATCTTGAAATGGTCAAGAAATTACCGGGCGGCACCGACTCTGTCAATGTTGTGCGCTTCAAATAAGCATCTTGGGCCACATCGCAGCAGCGTTCCTGCCCTTTGCATTCAGGTAGCGCATGACAGCGCGCACTTCACCCTTGGAGGGCAACGGAATGAGGAGGATCTCTCTAACCTTCCCCACAACGCCAGTCGATGATCTACTGACCCCTGGGGCACTGCTTGGTCTCTTCCGCTGGCTTCCCGCTACATGATAATAACACCAACTTCCCCCAGGAACATTCCCCGCGAGAGCTACGGGCCTTGTAACCTGACTTTCCGGATAACCCTCGTACATTCAAACTGACAATAAAGTTATTCTAGTCTGTCTCTTCTTCTGTTCTGTTGTATTATTCCATTCCATTCCTCCTGTTCTATTCTATTCTAATATCTATTCTATTCTATTCTTCATTCCTTCTTTCTGTTCTATTTTATTCTATTCTTTATTCCTCCTATTCTATTCTATTCTCTTCTGTTCGGTTCCGTTCTATTTTACCCTACCCCTAACCCCATTCCATTCCATCACTTCTCTCCTATTCCATAGTTCCAAAATTATGAGGGCTGCCTTCCCCCCAATCATGTGACTGCCAGTGTTGACAGCTGTCAATCTCCTATATTTAAAGTAAACTGTGAAACTTGTCATCTCTCTTCAGAAGACGGGTTATTGCAAGGCTTCCTAGGCCCCAGGTGAGAGGAAAGAGCCTGCGAAGGAGGCAAAGGGGGTCCACACTATGGGTTAATGTGGAATGCCCTCTGTGGGTATGATAGGATTAAATCTACGTGCCTGGTTGAAGGCAACCCACTCCTTTGATTAGTTTCAGGAAATAATTATTCAGTTAGGCTTCCGTTTACCTAAAGTAATTAAAACCCTTCTGGCAAAAACTAATTAAATACTCTTCTGTGTGTTTAGCCATCCAGCCCTGGCAGGATTATACCTGCATGCTCCATGTTACTTATTAAACCATTTGCACTGCAACTAGGTAGAGAATTAACACTTTATATTTGTATACACAAGAGACTGGTTGTAAATAATAAACTGGCAAGTCCAGAGAGAGAACAAGAGAGAGAGAGCTTCAAACCACGAAGCTGCTCATCCCAGGGAGATATTTCCAAGCTGGACAAAGCATTAGTCAAGAAACCATGTCTCGGGGGGGGGGGGGGGTGTCTGTGGTTTTTACAGGGCGCTCTGTGGCCCCGAGGGGACCTGAAAAAGAAGCGGAGAGAAGGTTCACAGGAACAGGGATTCCGAGGACACCAACCTCGTCTCGGTGCTTCTGGCAAAAGACCAGGAACTGAGGGACTCCGTCGCTTTTCCGATTCCGGGGAGCGTAGGGAACCACCTTTTTCCTCCCGAAAGGGGACACCCCCCCTGTGGCTCCTCTTTCGGGAGGGGAGCCGAAGTCTTCCGATTCACTCGTGCAAAGCGACTTGGTCCTTCTGCCCCTCTTGGCCGGGACGTCGTGCTCTTTGCTGGATTTCAGGCTCTGGGAAAGGTCTTCCTCCGAATAAATTCTATCCATCTCTTCCAACGACTTCACCACGAGTCCGGCCTCCTTCGCCACTTGGGGGTTGAGGACCGGCCTGCCCCGGACGTAAATGAAGGTGTACTTGGCTTTCCTTTCCTCCACCGACAGGGAGAGGGCGTCTTTGGACTGCTTGACCCCCATCTCCCACTGGGGACGCAGCTTTCCTGAGACTGGCTTCAGCAGCTGCCGGAAAACAGCGAGAAAAAGAGGTGATGGAGGGCAAGGACAGAGAAGCTCTACCCAGCCAATCAATCAATCAATCTTTCTTTCTTTCTTTCCTTATTCCAATCCTCCTTCCTCCCTCCCTTTTTTCCACTTCTCCCATCCTAACTATTGACACTTCCTCATTTCTGTTTCTGCTCATTTCCTGGGCATTAATTTCTCGTTCCTGCTATCACCATCAACCTCTCCCTGCTGCCTCTGCTCACCCCCTTCCTTCCTTCCTTCCTTCCTTCCTTCCTTCCTTCCATCCATCCATCCATCCATCCATCCATCAATTTTTATACCACCCAACTGGTTAGGGACTCTGGGCGGCTTGCAACCAAAAATATAGCATCCGTATAATACTAAGACATATAAAACAGTTTAAAAACAAAACAAAACAAAACAAAACAGTGAAACCCATTTATGGCTGGATCTCAATGGTCACCACCATCGGATCCATGGCCCCAGGCCTGCTGTAAAAGCTTTCTGGAAGGCCAATGAGGCTGGGGTAGTGTGGAGCTCTGTAGGTAGCTGCTCCCCCTCTCCCCCTGGGGACCCACCAGCCGACACTGCTTAGCTGAGGGGACCCAGAGAAGATCAACCCTCTGGGCTCGTACCGGTCGCTGGGAGCTGCGTGGTAGGAGCCCTCCCCAAGAACCTTGGGGGGGGTCAGTTGAAACAGTTTTCTCCCGTTGTATCAATGCATAACAAAACACCACTAGCAAGCGGATAAAACAGCCCCCAGGAGCGTTACCTTTATTTTCTCGGCTTTGCTAATGGAATGCTTGGCACTTTCCTGGCACAGTTGCTCAAACTGCTCCTCTCCTTTAAACGCCGCAAGGCTTTTTTCAAAGACCCAGGCTCGTTCTGGCGCGTCCCCAAAAAACTGCACGTGGTACTGGCGGAAACTCTTTTTCTGCCCTGAAAAATACAGGCGGCAGCGTTCAACCAATCCAGAGCTTCAGCTTAGCAAAGGCCACAGGCAAAGGTGAAATAGCGTTTGACCGCGTGAAGTTTAAAATTTTCCCAATACTTTTTCTGAGGTTTTTTAAAAAATTATTTCTTTTGTTAAAATTTATAGGCTGCCCTTCTCCTAGGGGACACAGGCCAATAACAAATAGTAACAAAGATTAAAATGCTCCAATACGTAGGATAAAGACGAGTTGGAAAAGGAAACTCAGTGTAAATAACATTTGACCATCTTTTATTCATGTGACTGGCCAGAGCAAAAACTGCCGGCATAAGTGTGTTTTTAATGCCTTTCGGAAGGTGAGGAGAGTGGGGGCGGCACAAACCTCCGGGGGGAGAGGAGTGGGTTCCAGAGGACTGGGGCCACAACAGGGAAGGCTCTTCCCCATGGTCCCACCAGCTGGCATTGCTTAGCTAACGGGACGTCTAAACGCTATTGCTATTAATAACTGCTGTAAGTGTGGTTGGAAGATCAGGTCTGGTTGTGTGGGTGCCTCAAATTATGACCACGACAACATATGACCAAAACTCTGGTCCCAAATTCTGGACATTAAGTGTTGCACCCATTCTGCATCGTATGAGCCTTGGTGGCGCAGTGGTTAGTGTGCAGGCCTTTAGGCCCCTTCAGCTCACCGCTAGCTGTAGGTCAGAAGTTCAAATCTCACCAGGCTCCAGGTTGACTCAGCTTCCATCCTTCCGAGGTGGGTCAAAGGAAGACCCAGATGGTTGGGGGCAAGAGGCTGACTCTCTGTTCACTGACTAGAGAGGGCTGTGAAAGCACCGTGAAGCGGTAGATATAGAAGACTGGCGGCAGAAAAAGACCCCCTGGTCCATCTCCTCTGCCCTTGTACCATTTCCTGTATTTTATCTTAAGATGGATCTGTGTTTATCCCAGGCAGGTTTACATTCAGTGACTGTGGATTTATCTACCACGTCTGCTGGAAGTTTGTTCCAAGAATCTACTCCTCTTTCAGTAAAATAATATTTTCTCATGTTGCTTTTGATCTTTCCCCCAACTGACCTCAGATTGTGCCCCCTTGTTCTTGTGTTCACTTTCCTATTAAAAACACTTCCCTCCTGGACCTTATTTAACCCTTTCACATATTTAAATGTTTCGATCATGTCCCCCCTTTTCCTTCTGTCCTCCAGACTCTACAGATGGAGTTCATGAAGTCTTTCCTGATACGTTTTATGCTTAAGACCTCCCACCATTCTTGTAGCCCCTCTTTGGACCCCTTCAATTTTGTCAATATCTTTTTGTAGGTGAGGTCTCCAGAACTGGACACAGGATTCCATATGCAAAGGTTTCAAGTAAAGGAGGATTTGTGGACTTCCCTTGTTCTACCCACCGCCCTCCAGAGGACCTACCGTTGAGTTTGGTGAAGGTGTGGAGAAGAGGGTCACTGGAGATCATGCAGGGCCACCAGGGGTATCCGGAGACCTTGGACCAGACCACGTCCCCCACGCTGTACTTCAGGAGCAGCCCCTTGTCCTCTTTCCCCGTCGCCAGAGCACGGTCTTCCTCCTCCTCCTCCTCTTCCTCTGCAGCAGAGATCTTTAGGGAGGGCGAGGGGGGAAGGAAACACACACCCAAATTCTAGCAAGGAGAACAAGCACGAGGCTCCGTGACTTATTTATGGAGATCAGAGTGACGGGCTTCAGCCTTGATTAAGAGCCGTGCTGCAGGATGCAGGAGTGCAGGCTAAATCTGCCAACTGCCAGCAGTTTGATCCTGACCAGCTCAAGGTTGACCCGTCCTTCGAATGAGGACCAATCAGCAAGAGGGAAAGAGCTACTTTTGCTTCCGATTCCAGGAACTGCCAAGGTGGCTTTAAATTCCTGGATTTTTCAGAGTACAGATGTACCTGTCCCCCACCCCCCACCCCCCAAAGAGGGTGGAAATGTCGGTGCGTCTTATACACCGAATACAGCCAATTTTGCTGTCCCAAAACTCCACCCCTCTGTCCCATTTTTTTGTGAAAAATGGGCTTCTTTTTCACAAAAATGGGGTGAATACAATGGGGTGCTGGGGAAAGGGGGAAAATGCCCTTGTTTGGGGGGAAACTGGCAGCTTTTCACGTGTTATTTTCACAATAATGGGGTGGGCAAAGGGTCAGGGGAACCTGCACAGCTCCTGGGGACGGGCAAAAATCTCCCCCTTTTCATTAAAAAAACGGGCCATTTTTCGCAGAACAGGGGTGTTTTTGCCTTCTAATTATCCCACCTAGCATGACTGGAGGAGGGATTTTGGAAGCTGGAATCCACTGGAGTCTTAAAGCTGTCGAGTTTGCAGTTTGTAAAATTTGTACATGGTTGTAAATCGTATCTATCAATCAAATTTCTACGCCACCCTTCTCCTGGGACTCAAGAGCATGCATGGGGCTTCCGTGGAATCGGCTACCCAGAGGGGCTCGTGAACTTAATTCGAGACACGCCAACCCCCATCTGTAGCCCAGAGAACCGTTTCGGGAGAGGGTGAGGAGCGCGTGGGATGGGGTGCGTCCCGTGTGAAAGGGGAGTGGGCCGTCATTTTAGGAGTCCAAGAGAACAACACCTGCTGGAGAGGGTCTCACAGAGAAAACCTCAAATCATTAGGAAACTGTTCTTAAAATCCAGTTTTACTAAACTACCTAGAAGTGGGAGAATGACACTTCCTCCTCCATCCAATTGCTTTGAGTCCGTCATTTAACTAACCAAAACACCTTTTATCCCAATATAAACCTATGCAGACACATATTATGATATGTCTAGCATTATAAGGAGCTCTCCTTAGACAGAAATGAGGTCTGGACTTGTCCTGTTGGGCTCTGTGTGTATTTGGGCCTTTAGAGAGATGATTTCTGGGATAAAAAGCACGAGGGGAAACCTCGGAACTCAGTTTTACACAAAGTTCAAGCCCTGTTTTCTCTACAGAGGGTCTCAGTTTTCTTTTTCCAAAAAGAAGATGGACCTTCTTGCTTCAGTCGAGACCCCCAAAGCCCAGTTGCGTTTTCTAAAAAGCACCTTTCGGACAAAGCCCCCCTTGGATAAAAGAAAATGTAGAAGAGGGGGTTCTCAACCTCAGAGGGCACTTGAGGAACATTCTGCTTTGTCCGACATTTGAGCGACTCAAAATTTAAAAAAACACATCAAACACGCCCACGTCAATGGGGTGGAAGGCTGGGGAGTCTGACTGGTCCCTGTCCTGAAGACAAAGGTACCTTCGACCAGAGTAGAGCTGTAAGGGACCTTAGAGATCTTCTAGTCTACTCATGTATCCCTCACATACAGTGATACCTCGTCTTACAAACTTTTTGAGATACAAACCTGGAGTTTAAGTTTTTTTGCCTCTTCTTACAAACTATTTTCATCTTACAAACCCACCGCCGCCGCTGGGATGCCCCGCCTCCGGACTTCAGCGAAGCGCCCGTTTTTGCACTGCTGGGATTCCCCTTAGGTTCCCCTCCATGGGAAACCCCACCTCCAGACTTCCGTTGCCAGCGAAGCGCCCGTTTTGGTGATGCTGGGATTCCCCTGCAGCATCACAAAAACACAGAAGTCCGGAGGTGGGGTTTCCCATGGAGGGGAGCCTCAGGGGAATCCCAGCAGCACAAAAACGTTCACGTCGGCTGGCAAAAGGGGTGAGTTTTGTGCTTGCACGCAATAATCACTTTTCCATTGATTCCTATGGGAAACATTGTTTTGTCTTACAAACTTTTCACCTTAAGAACCTCGTCCCGGAACCAATTAAGTTTGTAAGACAAGGTATCACTGTATTGAATATTCCGTATCCTCATGCATTTAATACTCTATGGCCATGATGGCGAACACATGGCACATGTGCCGAAGGTAGCACACGGAGCCATGTCAGAGGGCACGTGAGGTGTTGCCCCATGTCAGCTCCAGCAAGCACACACGCACTAGCCAGCTGAGTTCCCACCTTGGGGGGAGGCTGTTGTGCTTCCCTGAAGGCTCTGGAGTGTGAGAAACAGCACAAGGGGAAAACTGGAAGTCCATTTCCCAAACTTCCAGTTTGCCCACTGGGATGTTTTTCACCCTCTGGGGTTTCAGGAAGCTTCCTTGAAGGCTCCGGGGTGCGAAAAACAGCATAATGGCCAAAACGGTAGTCTGTTTTTCTGGACTTCCGGTTTGGCCATTTTTTCACCATCCCAGGCTTCGGTGCGCAGGGGCAGTACATATGCGTGGGGGAGGGAATTGTGTGGGCACATGTGCGCATGCTAGCACACACACACACACACCCTTTTGGCACGCGAACCAAACCCATTTCGCCCTCCCTGCTCTATGGCCTCGGGAGCCATGCGTTCAATCAGAGCCATTGACCGACTCCTTGTGTGGTTCAGCTGAGTAAGCATCCCAGACTGAACGCAACCACAGCTCTCGTTATCTCTGGCTGCCAGGCTGGGGGGGCCGGGACCTCCAGACGAACCCTCTGGGCTCTTCCTCCCCTGCCATATCTATTTGGTCCCACAGTGTCCCTTCACACTTTCTCATACTGACATAGTTGTATTGAAATTCCGTTCTTTATAAGCAAGAACACAAGGGGACCCAGGGCGGCTGAAAGGAAGCACTGCAGTCGACCAAATCATCTGGTTTGTGTAAGAGACTTTGCTTGTTGAAGGGTCACAAAAGGAGGCTACGTGACCCCAGGACTCTGCCAACTGTCATGATGTGAACCAGTTGCCAAGGGTCTGAATATTCACCCCATGACCTTTGTGGGGATACCGCAAAAGTCGTCACTATGGAAACAATCGTAAGTGGCCATTTTCAGTCCTGTGGCCACCCTGAATCCCCTCGAGAAGGGCGGCGTAGACATCTCATCAATAATACTAATTTTGAACAGTCAGTAAATGAACCATAGCGAGTCAAAGATTACATGGACTCTGCAGTCAGCAAAGCTCAGGAATATCTTTACATTCTCAGAAACCTCCTCTTAATCTGAGCCAGGGTTCCTTGGAGCAAAGACCTTGAAACCCCAGCTTCAAACAAAGCACGGATTCTGGTCAACCGCGGCCCGAGGGGAGCAAGGCTACCTTTTCGTCAGAGGAACCGGACGAACTGGACAGGAGCGCCGCTTCCACAAAGCCTCCTTCCAGCAGGGAGTCGTACTTGATGCTCCTCTTCCTACTCCGCTTCTCCTGGCTTCCCGGGGTTGGCTCCGCCTGGCCGGCCTCCAGCACCTTGTCCCCACAAATGGAGGACTCAAAGAGCGGCTTCCCGTTCATGTAGGTCTTAGTGATTTTCAGTTTGATTTCCGGAGAGCCGTTCTTGGCCGGCGTAGTGTTGGGGGGCGTCCCGGCTTCCCTGACGTCCTGGGACTCGAAACGCGGCTTGGCGTCCGGCGTTCCCGATTCCCCGTTGAAGACGCGAGAGGTGAAGTCCTGGAGCTTCTCCACGGGGATGAAGGGCAGGGCGTCGTGGCCGTTGTATTTCGCCATGACCTCGTCCTGTAGTGTGGCGGCCGAGAGGTGGGGCTTGCCCAGGTAAACAGAACACTCCCGGCTCACTTCGCACCTAGGGGCGTTTACGGTGGGACCCCCCAGGATCTCCGGGACGGCCTTCATTTTGATGTGGTTGGCACCTTTCTTGGGCAGCAACAGTGAGTTGCTTTTGAAATCCATTGCGGAGGTTCCCGGTTCGTTTATATTTCTGCACAATAAAGGAACAAAGCCACAAAAATCGTTATTGTTAGTCACGGAGGATACATCCTGAGCATATTTACGGGACCGTCGTCTGCCTCACATGTCCCAGCAATCAGTTAGGTCGCGCAGAGTCAGCCTCCTCCGGGTCCTGTCGGCCCAATAGTGCTGACTGGCGGGTCCGCAGGGGAGAGCCTTCTCTGTGGCGACCCCAGTCCTCTGGAACCAACTCCCCCTGGAGATTCATACCGCCCCTCCCCCCCACCTTCCAGAAGGCGTTAAAAACACATCTATGCGGGCAGGCCTGGGGACCCTGAGCAATAGTTTCCGCTCCGGCCAGTAGTATGAATGAGGGATGACCGATTGTTTTTATTTCAGGTTTTATCTACTTTTTAAAGTTTACATAGTATTTTACTTTTGCCTGTCTCTTCTCTCTTGTCTATTTTTATTCTTGTAAGTCACCCTGAGCCTATGAGGAAAACTAATATTTCCAAAACATGTTACCAAAATATGAAGCAAACCTTACATCTGAGACGGCTTCCAAGATAAAATATTCACGTTCCCTACTTTTAAAAAACCCACACCGAATTTGTCTAGCTGATTTTCAGAACGCGACAAAAGGCCTTTTGGAAGAAAGCAAAAGTACGAACGTTTTGCTATTTTGCAGCCTGACAACGGCCGGCCACCAGTAAGAGAGCAGTGGAAGGATGGACAGTATTATCCTGAGCTGTTTTTACTTTATTCCGATGCTGTTTGGGGAGAGAGGGGAGAACGGCTACTCATGCTACCCAGGCAGTGTTGTGGCCGGGCACTTTCGAGAGATGCATTAGAGCAAAAACCATAAGAGACCCAGGAAAGAGCCCAAGGCCCAGGAAAGCATGGGAGCGAAGGGCGATGACGAACAACAAGGGCTCCATCTGAATCCATCCAAGGCAGCAAATAAGCTCCAACTAAGCAGGAGGCAGATCTTGACAGGAAGTTAAAGGATGTGGGATAGAAATGAGTCATTCTCTTTTTTTGAAGCACAAAAGCTACAGAAGTGCCAGTTGTATCGAACGTAACTGCTAGGATTTGGAAACCAGGCAGCCCAGTTAGTAGCAGTAGCATTTAGACTTATCTAGTGCTTACAAGAGGTTCCTTAAATGAGGTTCCTTGGAGCAAAATATCCAAGACAAATGGAAAGGTGCAAATTCAGGACGATTGAGTGATGGTTTGCATTTGGGACACTGGGTGGATGGATAGGCCTCGAATTATGACTAAGTCGGTCATAAATCAGGTTGGTCACATAATGGAATCAATTTACAACTTGATAGACAAGCACAATTCGCAGATTTTCAGTACGTAAATGTTGAGGTGGCACAGTGGTTAGAATGCAGTACTGCAGGCTAATTCACTGCCCACAGCCACGAAGTTCGATCCCGACTGGCTCCAGGTGGACTCAGCCTTCCGTCCTTCCAAGGGGGGGGGTTGTCAAATGAGGACCCAGATTGTTGGGGGTGATATATACTGACTCTGTGAACCGCTTAGAGGGGGCTGTAAAAACACCATCAAGTGGTACCTACGTCTAAGTGCTACTGATACTCTTTGATTAAGTTAGAAAGGGCCTTGTAGGCCACCAGTATTGGGTTGCTCCAGTGAGGTGGACACCAACACAACAGTAGCGAAAATGGAGCTGCGCACGTGTCCAAGCGAGATTTGGCTCCTCCCAAATCTTGCGAGAGGATGCGCATGTGGGGAAGCTGAAAATCAGGGAAATTTCACACACGTGCGCATCATCTCCCGAGATGTGGCTTCCCGCCTATGCACAGAATTCAAATCTTGCTCGGACGCCTGCACCTGCGATTAGGTTTCCGCCCACTGGCTGACGAATTTATTATTTATTTTATTTATTTATTTATTGGATTTGTATGCCGCCCCTCTCCGCAGACTCTGTTTGTATGGGTGTTGTTTGAATGGGTACGACCGATTTTTAGCATAACTGGGGATTTTAGATTCTTTGTTTAGCGTTTAATCAATTGGATTTAACTACTGTATTCTGCATATGTTGTGAGCACCTCGAGTCCTCAGAGAGGGGCGGCATATAAATCCAACAAGCAAAGAGACAAACAAACATTTATCATGGCAGTCCGCTGCTAGGGAGAGTTGGCCAATGGTTCCTCATATCCCTACTTGCTCTACGGCTTTTTGGACGGAGTCAGACAGACGGCAGAGGCTGAAGCAGAAAGCAGAGCGCCAGATAAGCCGGGCGGTCTACGCAGACAATGAGGGGTTTGGGTACGCAGGGGTCCATAGCGACACTCTTCGCTAAGTGTGCATGGCAGGTAGCCCCGACGGAAGGGAAGGCTTGCAAACACCCCAACAATGTTCAGGCATGCCCAGGGCCACAAGCTTAAGTAACACAAACAAACACACATTTCTGAACCTGCAAATCCCTCCAAAGGGTCTTCCCAGATGAACTACCCACCATTACTGATATTATCTCAGCATGCAAAATGTCTACATACCTGCATCATTTTGTATCTATTCTTTTACTAACAGGACACAATATGAAATTATATTTTTTTCTTTTGCTGAGCTGCAACAGCTACATGCAGGGAAAAGACAAGCATGAAAGTCTCAAGCTATCTTATGACACAGGCTGGCATTCTGTAGTATCTTTATAATGAGTAAAGGTTGATCTAACCGAGTACAAGTTAGGAAGGGATTTCAACATTTATCTTTCAGCTACACAATAAATCAGGTTTTATTCATTGGATTTGTATGCCGCCTCTTTCTCGTTCACCCTCCTAGTTTAAAAACACAGCTTTGCTTTTGATTGATTTCTTCCCACGGAAAGGTTTTACTTTTTTTTATAAAGTTCCAAATTTCCAATGTTGTTTTTTAAAGAAAAATAAATACTGATAATACTAAAATAATAATAATAATAATAATAATAATAATAATAATAATAATAATAATAATAATACAGTATTATTATTATATTATATGGGGATAAATCTATCCCCATGTTATCTCACGGGGATAAAATGAGCCAACCTCTGCTTTCATGATCAAAGTTCTAAAATTCCATTCAACAAATCTAGTTATTTTATTTACCATATTTATTTTATTTGACTTCTATGCCACCCAACCCCGAAGGACTCAGAGGGGCTTGCAACAATATAAAAATACTAGTACAGTACTAAAAACCACGATGTATATTCCCCAATGCTCGCCTGTCCTCATCAAGTCACCAAGTCCATTCTTGTCACAAATCAGAAAAAGGGCCCCTTACACCCACCCAAAAGCCCTTCACGGAAACTCCTCCGCAGCTCTTTGGAATGCTAAATATTCCAGGTATTTGGAATATGTATGGAATATATATGGATAGCCAATCTGAAATGCACTACCCAAATCAGATGCTTGGAAACCATTTGAGAGAAAATATCCCAAGTCCCAGAAAGGCCTAAAATGCCCAGCAAGGGAGGGGGAAAATGTGTAGGTGGTCTCCCCCAACAGAAAACAATTGTTGATCTGACTGCCATGAATACGCCAGAAGGACCTCACTCTGCAATTGGTTTCACAATTCTACTTTTCAAGAAATCATTGTGTGTGAACGGACAAAGTTTGCCAGCTAAACAGAAACAATTTCTGCCTAAAACTTAGCAAAAGGCCCTACACACATTTAAACAGAGAAGTTGGGAACCAAGAAACCAAAGCTTAGGATTTAGCTTTAGAGTTTTAATTTAGCAGTTTCTAAATTAGCCTAATTAACAATGGGCAAAAAGACTTGCTGCAATAATGGGGTAATCCCAACTTCAAACAAAATGGCTCATTTTTCAATTTAGTTGGAATGGTACATTATTACAAGTTCAGGACTGAAAACTGTGGAAGCTGAACTTATTATTATTATTATTTTTATTTAAGTGAAAAGGCTCCCATTGAATTTGGTAGCTTGACAGAAGGTGGAGTGCGTTTCAAAGGATGCTAACAATCCTCCCATTCATTCCGCTCGCAGATGGGACCCCCTCTTCAGATCTCTTCTTTATAAAAGAGCAGCCTCTCCTTTGACTGCAAGCTAGACCCCCCCCCCCAAAAAAAATGGAAGTTCATCTTCAATGCATTTTTTTTCATTTGAAATCCAGGAATTAAATGCTCTAAGGACGGGAAGCTGTAGAATATAAAGCTGTGTTTCCTAAATTGCCGCAGCTCCTGGATAGGTGGATTATATCCCAGGCTCCTACGTTACGGCCATGTTGACTGGAGAATGAAGCCATGAGACGCTAATCTAAGCCCCTTCAGGGAACAATGCAACGTGCAATTATGGTGGGTTTGCTGTGATTTTAATTAGAGGTTCTAAGTTACCTGGATCTAATTGCAACTAGTGCTGTCGTTGTTGATGGTAACTTATCCATAGACTACTGACAATTCCCTTCCCCTAAGCTTCCCCAGGCAGAACTGGGCCTCACGGGTTTGCCTTCAATAGCGCTGCAGCATTTAGACTTATGAATCGCTCCACGGTGCTTCCACAGCCCTCTCTAAGCGGTTTACAGAGTCCGTCTGTCCGTCTCTCCCCCCCCCCCCCAACAATCCTCATTTGACCCACCACGGAAGGACGGAAGGACGAGTCAACCTACTGGGATTCGATCTGTCAAACTGCTGGCAACCGGTGGTCAGCAGAAGTAGCCTGCAGGACTGCTCTCTAACCACTGCGCCATTGAGGCTCAAATGGGTTGATTTTCAGAATGGGTCCAATACCCAATATGGATCCAAACTGAAATGTGCCTGGTTTTATTGAACATGTTATAGAGTGCTGTACTGCAGGCCACTGAAGCTGACTGTAGGTCTGAAGGTCAGCGGTTCAAATCTCATCACCGGCTCAAGGTTGACTCAGCCTTCCATCCTTCCGAGGTGGGTCAAGTGAGGACCTGGATTGTGGGGGCAAGAGGCTGATTCTCTGTTAAAAAGGGCTATTGGTAACATGTTGTAAGCTGCCCTGAGTCTAAGGAGAAGGGCGGGATAAAAATCGAATGAATGAATGAATGAATGAATGAATGAATGAATGAATGAATGAATAAATAAATAAATAAATAACATAAACACTACATAAAACAGTTCATGGTCATAATATAAAACATCATAAAATACATTTTCCACACTGTTTCACTGTGCTTTGCAGATCAACCTGGTCTACCCCAAGGCCGGACACTAGAAGCCCTGTTCTGGTCTGAAGCCCTTGAGGAATCTGAATAAGGAAGTACAGGGATACCTGCACTTAAGAACTTTTCCTAGAGAAGAACTGGGGGTTCACGATTTTTTTGCCTCTTCTTAAGTTCCATTTTCTACTTAAGAACCTGAGCCCGGAAAAATTTCCCAGGAAATTGGAGAGCGGCACAAAGGCCCGGCCAGTTTCCTGCCCTTCCCCCTGGGTTTCCCTCTCTGGCGCAGTGTATGGGAGGCAGCCTCGCGCCGGGTGTATTAAAGGCGCGTGCTCCTCCTCACGGCCTCAGAGTCCCTCTTTTTCCTTAAAGTTTTTGGGGGGGTTGATTCCCGTCACCTCCCCTTCTTCCTTCGACAGCGACTGTCCTCCTCCTCCTCTTCTTCCTCCTTCTCCTCCCACCCAAATTCCAAGCTTTTATTTCTTTCCTAATGGGTTTGCATGCATTATTTGCTTTGACATTGATTCCTATGGGGAAAATTGCTTCTACTTACAAATTTTTTCCACTTAAGAACCTGGTCACGGAACGAATTAAGTTCGTAAGTAGAGGTACCACTGTATCTCTGAAACCATAAGCCAAGCAGCCATGGGCTACCTAGCTAAAACTAAGTTCATAGGTTTTTTTGTTAAGTTTCCATTGAACCCAACTCACAGCTTGGTGCAGAATCCAAAGTCAAGGGTCCCACCACCTTGATGGCTATCCAGGGTCTGCATATATATCCAAGGAAAATGAAGCCCAGCATCTCTCTTGCAAAGTAGGTTCCATAAGTGAAGCCAAGTGCTCCATAATATTCCACTGACATCTGCTTTCTCCTAACTTCAAAGCATGCTTTGATTTCCTACTACACTCTCAAACAATGAAAGTTCTGACCAACTTCTTGCAATAGCCGTCTCGACAAGGGCAGCATAGAAATCAAATAAATAATAAATTTCTTGGCATAGGAACTGTCCTAATATCTCCATTGAACAGGCCCAACACCCTCAATGTCTCTTCATATTATTTGATTCCTCCTCCTCCTCCTCTTCTCCTCAATCCTTCAGAGCAATGCTTAAGGGATGGATAGACCAAATACTCAGGGAGAAACCTTGACCAGTGCGGAGAGGGGCGGCATACAAATCTAAATAATAAATAAATAAAATATACTTATTCCCCATTATCTCTACTCATGAAACCTAACATGGGCAAAATGGACTGGGTGGTGGTAGTGGTGCAAGAGTTCAGGGCAGCCAGATTGTGATTGTGATTGATTGGATCGCATCTCTACTTTGCGGAAATTTGGCTTTCGTGGGCGGTCTTGGAACGCATCCGCCGCGAAAGTCAAGGGACCACTGCAATGGGTTTTAGTTTAAATTTTTATATTAAACATTTCACTTTTGTGACATTGCAACATTGTACTGTATTAATTATTGTTGGAAGCCGCCCCGAGTCCCACGGCATTGGCCGTATAGAAGTCAATTAAATTAAATTAAATTAAATTAAATTGGCAAAGGTGGGGTGAGATAGATGGGCGGGAGATGCCACGGAGGTGAGAAGGCGATCCTAGCAACCACAACGGCCATCACTAAGCAACGGGGTCATGTGACGATTCACCCAATAAACGCTTTTCTCAGTGACAAAAATCCTAGTCCCAATTAGGGGCACTAAGTGAAAGCTACCTGTACGGCAACGCCATACCTCTGCATTTGAGGCGTGTTTCCTTACTGCAATTACCGTATTTTTGGAGTATAAGACTCACCCTTTCCCTCCCTAATAGAGGATGAAAATTCAGGTGTGTCTTATACTCTGTATGTAGTTTTCCCCCCCACCCAGCTCTAACTAGTTGCTAATGATCTTCCCAGCTCTGACCTTGCAGGCTCATACATTGTTTCTCTCTGCAAAGAATGTTTTCCAAGCCCTAAGACTTTGCAGGCTGTTTTTCATTGCTCTGACTTGCTCCGAGTAAGTTTCTTTCCAGCCCTAACCAGGTGCTAATGATGTTCCCAGCTCTTACCTGCTAGCAAGCTCTTTGTTACTCTCTCCAAATAAGGTTTTTTAAAGCTCTAACCAGTGGATTAAATAATGTGCTGCAGTTGACCAGACTAAGGACACTGGCCAGAGGAATGCCTTCTAAGCAGATTCTTTTCCCTATTTTCCTCCCCCAAAACTAAGGTGCGTCTTATACACTGAAAAATATGGTAATCTCTCTTCAACTTCATTCCAAGATGATCGGCCCACTATAATTTTGTAAACATTGCTATTTGTCTTCTACATCACTGGCTACGCTATCTAAATTTGCTCCTTTCTGCTTCTTTACATCAGTTTTTAACAAAAAAATACTGAAGAATGCAGGATTCAAACTGTACCTTTACATTTATCACCAAAGATGCCCAAGACTCAACTTTAAGCCACTCAATGTCTTTCCTCCAGCTTTACAAGGAGGCCCATTAATAAGTTTTGGTGTGTTTCCCCCGTCTCACCCTTCTTCCACCACTTAAGCCAACCGTTAACGGGGTGCTTTGTCAAGACATCTACAGCATTCCCACAATCTACTAAGGAAATGACATGGTCAAGATACGAGAGAAGGTTGGTCCGAAAAGACTTCTCCTTGGCCAAGTCATTGCCTGGCAACTCCTGAATTAACTCGAGAGTTCTCTCACGGGTCGGGCTTTGCGGAAGGACTCGAATCGGCCTCTTCCAGCCTTTGGGAAGACCTCTGCAGGTCCTCGGCGCTCTACCACTTCACACAGTCTTCAATACTCGCTCAACCCAGTAGCGGGCTACTACCGGTAGTGAAAACTGAACTGCACAAACAGCTCATGCGCATGAAGCCAAAAAAATTGTCGCTGATATTTTGCTTCTGAGCATGCGCAGAAGCAAATTCTCACTTGGATGTGTGCACGCTGGAGATGCAGAGCCACATGCACAGCGCACCGGTAGCAGCAGCCCCCTCCTGACTCAGCCCCCTCCCGAGTATTAAAAACTGAGTGACCGAGGCCCAGTCCACAAAGGAGACTAACATTATGTTGTCTGAGCATATTGTGATGCCATCTAGTATATTGGGTATACAGTGGTCCCTCTACCTAAGAAGGCCTCCACTTAAGAACTTTTCTAGATAAGAACCGGGTGGTCAAGATTTTTTTGCCTCTTCTTAAGAACCATTTTCTACTTAAGAACCCGAGCCCGGAAGAATTTCCCAGGAAATTTGAGAGCGGTACGAAGGCCCGGACAGTTTCCTGCCATTCCCCCTTTAATCCCGCCATCTCGGGCTTTTCTGGGCTGCCAGAGGAGCCTTTCGGTGGCACATAAGGAGGATTTGGCAGCCCAGAGCAAATGGAGCGTTTTCCTTTCTCTGGGCGCTTGGAGAGGGAGTAAACCTCTTTGCTGTGGTGACTCCCTTGCGCTGCCGCCCATACACCTGGTGTGAGGTTGCCTCCTGGAGCGTCTGGGCATGGAAAGACAAAAAGGGGCGCTTCACCCCGGACAGATCAACTGGGCTTCAGCCAAACCGAGGAGTCAGCACAGTGAAGGAAAGGCGCCGGCTACAAAGCGAGCGAGCGAGCGAGAAAAGAGGGCAGCCCTTCAGCATGGGAAGGAAGAGGAAGCAGGTAGCAGCAGACTTTTGGTCAAAGGAGCGGGAGGTTCCCCCCTCTTTCCCCGCCTGGGTTTCTCTCTCTGGCGCAGTGTATGGGAAGCAGCCTCACGCCAGGTGTATGGGAAGCGCGTGCTCCTCCTCGCCGCCTCAGAGTCCCTCTTTTTTTTTAAGCCTTAACATTTTGGATTTTTTTTTATTCACCTCCCCTCCCCTTCTTCCTTCGGCAGCGACTGTCCTCCTCCTCTTCTTCCTCCTCCCACCCAAATTCCAAGCTTTTATTTCTTTCCTAGTGGGTTTGCACACATTATTTGCTTTTACATTGGGAAAAAATGTTTCTACTTACAAACGTTTCTACTTCAGAGCCTGGTCACGGAATCAATGAAGTTCTTAAGCAGAGGTGCCACTGTATTCTGTATTTGTATTATGCTTTTGTAGTTTATTATATTAATCTTCAGTTATGTCCTCATGAACTCTGTCCATATATCATGATTGCAGCTGTATAGATACATCCCAGGGTGGGTTTCATTGAAATGAATAAGAGTAAAAAAGAGTAAAAAGGCTTGATTTAGATCCACTTGATATGAATCTCCACTTTTAAACAGCAACTGCCATTTCTGTCCCGCAGCTGCTTCTCCTGACCTGCTGCTGACTCACCAAATGTCCTAATATTGCAGAATACTGTACACAGTCTCAGGCTGCACAACTACTGTAAGCCCCATGCTAAATAAACTTCATTATTAATGTATCTTAAATAAAAACTGAACAGATCTTCCTTTTACAATGCATTGCCTCAAATGAAAATTTTTAAAAGCTTTCCAGCCAAGGCCTAATTTCACTATGAGGTGAGCATGTGTGTGGAGAAAACATACACACCACCGCAAAGCCTAAGGAACACAGGCAATCACGTTTGGCCCATTCATAAAGAAAAAGAGATAAAAATATCAAATATGAGAACAGGAGACAGGATGACGGGTCCCTGACAGGCAGAAAAGTTGTAATTGCATCAAGTCAACTTGAAGGTTTGTGGTCGTTGGTGACTCACAACTGTGAGCAACCGAAAATCTGTGCCAACTACATTCATCGGTATGCGAAACACGCTCTTTGCCAGGAGCAAATATTAAGGATGTGACAAAACAATTTCCAGTACTTACTGAACCCCTGCCAATAATTTTCCTTCCCTGCTAATTCCGATAGGCACACAAGAGAAAGGCACCACAAGTGTGAAGGACCATGGGCTTTGGAGTCCTAGAGGGAAGAAAAGGCCTGGAGCCAGAGAACTAAGTAGCTAAGCTGCCCTTAACTTATGACCACAACCAAAGTGAGAACATTTGTTAAGTGGGGTTTGCCCCATTTTACTACTTTTCTTTGTTAAGTGAATCTCCGCAGTTGTTAAATTGCAGTTAAGAGAATTTATTTTCCCTACTGACCTTTGCTGGACAGAAAGTCATAAAATCACATGACCCCCGTTGTCATAAATGTGAGTTGGTTGCCAAGCGCCTGAATTTTAATCACATGATCACTGGGATACTGCAATGAATACTTCCGGGACCGCCTTCTGCCGCATACGCCCCAGCGACCGATTAGGTCCCCCAGAATCGGCCTTCTGCAGGTCCCGTCGACCAAAAAAGTTGTCTGGCGGATCTAGAGGAAGAGCCTTCTCTGTGGCGGCCCCGGCCCTCTGGAATCATCTCCCTCCAGAGATTCGCACTGCCCCCACCCTCTTTGCCTTCCGCAAGACTCTGAAGACCCATCTATGTCACCAGGCACGGGGCAGCTAGATCATGCCCCCTTCTTCTCTGACCGTTAAATGTTATGTATGGATGTGATTGAGTAGATTGACGGAGAGGGGAGGCATACAAATCTAAATAATAATAATAATAATAATAATAATAATAATAATTTTTATACAATGGGATTTTAGTTACCGTTTTTTAATTATTAGATTTGTATACATATTGTTTGTATTGCATGTTGTGAGCCGCTCCGGGTCCTCGGAAAGGGGCGGCATACAAGTCTAATAAATAATAATAAATAATAATAATGGTCTTAAGTAAATAAACGGTCATAAGTAAATAAATAAATAAATAAATAAATGAGAGTCACTTTTTCCAGTGCTGTAACTCCAAACGGTCACAAAGAGCGCTGGTGTATGTTGAGGACTCCCTGAGAGAACGAGAGGTCCCCATGTGCTCTCGGAAACACTTGGTTGTTTCTTGCAAGCGTCTCACCTAAACTAGGCAACACTGTCAGTTCTAGCCAGATGACGACAACACCATCTAACACTGGTGATGTTATCTAGCCCGGTCATGAAAGGCCTGCCAGAGTGTGCCTCGGACTGCGCCCTTCAGCTCCGAACTACAAATATCCTCTTTTAATTGGTACATGAGACTGTGTAGGCCAGTGGTTCTCAACCTGTGGATCGGGACCCCTTTGGGGGGGTCGAATGACCATTTCGCAGGGGTCGCCTAAGACCATGAGAAAAGACGAATTTCCCATGGTGTTAGGAAGTATAGCTTCTATTCTGGCTCTTTGGAGCATATTTTTACAATCCGACCAATCAGGCGTTTACAGTGAGGTTGTCCCTCTGACCTTCCTGCCAACCAGCTTAAAGCTCTGTTGGGAGGATTGGCGCTAGGCTTATGGTTGGGGGTCACCACAATATGAGGAGCTTTATTAAGGGGTCACGACATTAGAAAGGTTGAGAACCACTGGTGTAGACTGTGAACAGGTAGGAGACCTTCCCGCTTGATTCACGTCCTCCAGACGGAGGGGCAGAACTCGGGAGACGTCGCCAAGAACTAGCAAAGTAAAAATAAAAATGCCCCCCCCCACACACACACAAAAATGCTTTTTTATTCAGAGACAAAGACCCTGGAAGGCGCCTGAGGAAGGGGCTAGGGAGGGCAAACCTTTTTTTGGTTCACGTGCCAAAAGGTGTGTAGAGCATGCGCACACCCATTGCCTCCCCCCATGCATGCGCATGCCCCCCTGCACACAATCCACCCCCTCCCGCCCCCGCGCATGGAAGCCGGCCTCATTGAAGCCTGGGATGGTGGAAAAAAGGGGCAAATGGAAGTTTGGAAAAACAGACTTCCGTTTTGCTCGCTGTGCTGTTTTTTGCACTCCGGAGCCTCTGGAGTGGGGAAAACAGCCCAAGGGACAAACTGGAAGCCTCTTTTTCTAAACTTCCGGCCTGCCTGTTGGTTGGGGTTTTTTTTGGCAAACCTGGGAGTCTTTGGAGGGCGAGACGGCCTTCCCCAAGACCGAAGATCAGTTGGCTAGTGCGTGCATGGACGCTGGAGCTGGCATAGGGCAAAGGCTTGCGCAACCTCCACTATTGCTCCGGGTGCCACCTGCGGCACAAGCGCCATGCGTTCACCATCATGGGCCTAGAACATGCGCTTCCTTCCTCTGTGTGAATAAATAAAAATGTCAGAGGCCATCAGCAAGACGGACTTCCAGCACCATAAAACAAGGATGGTTTCATAAATGGAAACCTCCGATGGGACGGCTCCCATGATGAGATGCAAGAAACGGAAGCAGAATTTTTTTTAAAAAACCTACCGAAACAAACTGAAAGACAAAAAAAGGGAGAAGCTGCAGTCCTCATCTTACAACCAGCAGCTCAGCAAACTGTCCAAGTTTATGAATTACCTGAGAAAAGGAGACTCTGCCACTGAAAGGGTCCGGCGGTTGGCCCTCCTGAGACCATGTGACCGCATTTCCAGAGCTCAGCAACATGGCTGCACTTACCGCCATTTTTAGCCGCGTGACCATGTTTTACTGAAAACTAACTCACGCTTCCGATTTTCGGCACAGCAGAAAACAAATTCACTTAACCCTGACGTTCCTTTAACAACCCACCCACCCCCACGTGCACACAAAAGTTGTGAAATGAGATTTCCTCAGGTGGCTAAACCCATTCTACAACTTATATAACTCTCCATTACCCTCATGAGAACTGCCTATATTTTTTTAAAAATCCATACTTTCTGCAAGGGAATAAAAACCAGATGAACTCCACGGGGGTTAAGATAAGTGAAGGGAATATATAAAAAGGAAATACAGGTAGTCCCCCGTTTGCGACCACAACCAAAACCAAAATTTCCGTTGTAAAACAAGATTGAGTTTCCCCTCCTGTTTTACGACCTGCCTTCTCAGAGCTGTTAAATGAAATCATTGCAGTTAAGTGAGTGACACGGCCATTAAGTGAATCTGGTTTCCCCATTGACTTTTGTTCGTCAGAAGGTAGCAAAAGGGAATTGCAACTGTCATAAATTTTGACCACCGGGGTGCTTGCAACGATCCCAAGGTTGAAAAACAGTCACAAGTCACATTTTTAGTAAACGAATGGCTGTTGAGCGGAGGGCTCCCTGTAGAGTTGCTGGTGTCCCTCGTATCGGTCCCCTGTGGAAGATACGAATGACCTCGACATCCAGAGGAACACCCCTCTCAGGAAATTCCCAATTTATCTCCCTCAAACCTTCCCCCTCCCGAAAGCAGAGCAAGAATGCAACAAAAGGCGAACAGCGTTTAGGTTTCAAGATGGGCAAATGGCGGCAGCAGGAATGTTGGAGCAAGGGTTGCATCAATGGGAGAAGAACTGAGGGGAAAAGGCTCCATCTTCTTTAGGAAAAACACAATCAGGAAATACCCGTTCACTTTCTAAATCTCTAGGACCAGATAAACCACAACAAACTGTGGGGACTTTTAAGATGGGTGGACTTCAACACCCAGAATTCCCCAGCCAAGTGGCCAGGGACTTCTGGGAGTTTATTCTCCTGATAGACTCAGGGCGGCATGCAGAATAAAACAAAAATACAAAATTTAAAACCTCAAATATTAAAATGCATTTAAAAAAAAGACATTCATCCATTCCTACTCACTCACCCATTACTACTAGCATACTACTGGCCGGAGTAGTGCTATTGCTCAAGAGCCCCAGGCCTGCTGCCAACCTGTGTTTTTAAAGCTCCCCGGGGGAGTTGATTCCAGAGCACCAGAGCCACCACCAAGAAGGCCCTTCCCCATGGTCCTGCCAACTGGCACCGCATGGCTGACAGGATCTGGGCGAGGCCAACTCTGTGGGTACTCATCGGTCTCTGGGAGATGGGAGGCAGGAGACGGTGCTGTAAATAATCCAGTGTAACCATCTTAAAGTCACCCAAATTGAGAAACCCTGGCTAGATTATTAAAGCAATTTGATGATCTGCAGATCATGGAAGAAATTAATCCCTAACAGCTTGAAAAATCACGTCGTGATGGTTAGTAATCAGGGAGGGTTATTCAGAACAAATCTTTTTCAGGCCAACCTCATCTTATTTCTTGATCCCTTAGCAGATTGTTGGTTAGATGACAAGGATAATTTAAAAGCTGAGTTTACAATCCACACGTTCGGCAATCCCCGTGAAACCGAAGTGCCATCAAATAGGGCACCACCACAATTTTGCCATGGGTCCTATGCTCTCCTGCACTATTTTTTAAAATTAATAATCTGGATGCATACACGGAGAACCGTATGTGCTTCAAATGATTCATAAGACGTGAATCGAAGCTTGTGTCTATGTCCTAGACCAAACCACTAATTAAAGTAACTTATATTTTTTCAGGAATTTCCAAAACCTAAAAAAAATGCTCCTCATTTTCAAGGGATCGAGTCACCAAAGTTAACTGTTAAGGAGAAACAGTATCTTGATTTGACAAACAAAATCCCTTCATAAAAACCCACTTTCCTGGGGAGAAGGGTAGCATAAGAATTTAATAAACAACATAAATAAATCAGCCAGTTTTACTGACAAGGCACAGATTAATTCCAAATTGTTTTTTTTTTAATGAGCAGAGATTTAACATTTATCAAAAGCGTTGCGAGAAATCCAATTTTGATAGGTAGAACAAAAAAAATTCATTTGTTTTAAAATTTTAAGTAAGCTAACGGCCAAAATCTGGACCAATAAATCGAGTCCTGGGGGATAAAGCTGCGGGGCTCTTTGTCAGTCTCCTTACAAGACCAACTGGAGGAGAAACTCGTGTTTTTGTTGGATGTTGGATGACCCTCACTCGACGAGAACAAAAAGATGCCTGTGAGATATTTCTGAAACTTTTATGGGCCCTTAAAGCCATTGACCACAGGTTGGAGACACATCAATCAATAAACAAAGGCTGGATCAGCCACATGGGCTCAGGGGTCACACCTGTTAAACCATTAAACTAGAATTCACAAAGGGAGAGGAGGGTGAGGGGCTAGGTTCACGCATCCTTCCAACACCGGGCGGCGGGAATTCAAAGGACTGCAAAGGATTGCAAAGAGAATCTGAGGCCTGCTGTCATAGCCACGCCAAGGAAATATTTATTTGAAACGGGGAGAGTTTTGGGGTGGTTTGGAGGCCTCCAGGGACCCCCAAGCCCTCTTACTGCCCTCCAAAGAGAAGATTTGGGGGTCTGCTACCCATTATCACTCCCTTAGGCAGAAAGCAGCCCCAACTCTCTCCCAAGCTATGTATGAACCCCGTCTTTTGAAAGCAGCTGCATCTTTCACCAGAGCCCAGCTGGACAGGGGCCTCCAAAGGATGCCAGCTCCACACTGGGGGCCTTGTGGTGGGTGGTCCATCCCATAGTTGCATTGAGAAAGCCCCGCTTGCATTCAATGGGCTTCCATACTACACCAGGAACAGCAAAAGGTATAAATTAGAGGAATATATCTAGTATCTATAAATTAGAGATAGATAATAAATGATGAGATAGATAAGATAGATGATAAAGATACAGATAGATATAGATAGAAACATAGGTAGATATAAATGATAGATGGATGGATATAAATGATAGATGATAATAAATGGATGGATAGATAAAAGAGAGGAGAGGAAGGAAGGAAGGATGGATATGCAGACAGGATAAATAGGTAGATAAGGTAGATAGAGAGAGCGAGAGAGAAGGCAGCGGAGGGGGCTTCCTTCGGGGTCCACCCCCCACGGGCCCCCGGTTGCAGAGAAGGGGTTTAGTTCTTAGGAACTGGGTCAGGAAGGCCACCCCAGCGCCATTCAGGGGGTTGTGTGTGTGCGCGCGTCCCCACGACGCCTGCAACCCCTGGAACACACGGAGCAGCCCCGGAGGGTTCAACCCAACAGCCGCGCAGCGCCCGATCCATCGTACACAAAGACCCGCGCAACTCCCGGGCTAGTTCCGTCGTCCTCCCGACACGCGCAAGGAGGATCCGTCGGAGGGGGCGAACCCCAGAATCCAAAGGACCTCCAAGGGGGTGTCCAGGGGGAGGAGGAGAAAACCCCCCACACACACACGCGGCAGGGGGCCACGCGGAAAGGGCTCCCCGGCACGCAGCGCCCCCCCTCCGGGGACCCCTCGAGGCGGTCGGGCGGGCTACCCTGGGCCGAGGTCGGCGGGCCTTGGGGTGGCCGCTTGCCTCCCCCCCCCCACCCGCGGGAAGAGAGACCCTCTCCTCCATTGCCCCCCAGGCGGGCCTGCTGGAAGAAAGAGGCGCCTCGGTTGCTGCACGTGGCCAGCTCCCCCCCCCCCCGGTCCATCCAAGGGCGACCCTCCCTCCCTCCCATTCATCCCTTCGGCCGGAGCCATCATGGCTGCCCCGCCGCCCGCCCGCCAGCGCCTCGCCCCCCGCCGCCTGCGGAGGATGGATGAGACGCCGGGTAGCGGGGAGGAGAGGGAGGGGGAGAAGGGGCGCGGGCGGGGGTCTCTCAGGGAGGGGAAGGGAGGGGGGCCCTGCACTGACCTGGGTGGGTGGGGGTCGCGTGGCCCAGCTGGGGGTGTCGCCGCCGCCGCCTCCTCCGCTGCTGCCTCTCCCGCCGCTGCCGCCGCCCCGGCCGGCCGCCCAACCGCCCCGCGGACCCGCCTCCTCAGGCCCCCCGGTGGTCCCCCTCGCCCGCCCGCCCGCCGAAACCAGCGCGAAAAATGGGCCGCGGTGATTGGCTGACGCGCCGCCTTCGCGCCTCCGCCGGGCCCGCCGCGCCCCATTCAAACTCGCCGCTGCCGCCGCCGCTCAGGCAGAGCCTCCTCAGTCCAAGCCCAACCCCGGCACGGGCGCCGCGGCCTCCTCCTGCGGGGAAGGGCTGCCCGTCTGGGGGGGTCCCGCCTGCAGCGCCCCCCACCCCGGCCCCGAGAGATTGGCGCCCGCGGGCCCCCGGATGGGCCTCTCGCCTCAGCAGGGCAGCCCCCGCCTCCCCTTCCCTCACAACACAAAATGGCCCAGAGACCCCCGTTGAATTCCTACGTGTATAACCATGTACAGTATATAAACATTCTTCTGTCTTTGTCTACTATCAAGGCGCAAATAAATAAATACAAACAAACAAAATAAATCCCCCTCAGAGTCTCCCTATAAACATTGCTCTGTTTTTGTCTAATACCGATAGGTCCTTCACTGACTGACTGACTGACTAGACAGAAAGACAGATAAGATAAAATCCCCCTCAGAGCCTATTTTTCTCCTCATAAGTCCTTCAGAGTAGAGCTTAGGGATAGTAGACAAAGGAGAAACCTTGACCACTGCAAAATATTCTTATTCTTTTTCCACTTCCTTCACTATCGACACAAATGGCCCAGAGATCACCCCGTTTAATTCCTACATAAATAAATAAATACTGTACTTTATTGTCACTGTATATATACACAGTATACCCAATGTATGTAAACATTGTTCTGTCTTTGTCTGCTACCAATACTTACTTGACTGACTGACTGACTGACAAAATAAACAAACAAACAAATAAATAAATAAATAAAAACCCCTACAGAACCTATTTGTCTCCTCCTAAGTCCTCCACAGAAATGCTCAGGGATAGTGGACCAGGGGGAAGAAATCTTGACCACTGCAAAATATTCTTTTACCATTTTCTTCACTATCTCGACACAAATGGCTCAGAGGCCGCCCCATTTAATTCATAGATAGATAGATAGATAGATAGATAGATAGATAGATAGATAGATAGATAGATAGATAGATAGATAGATAGAGATAGATAAATAACTAAATAAATGGTCTATTGTCATTGTATACACAGTATACCCAAATGTATATAAACATTATTCTGTCTTTGCTACCAATACCTATTTGACTGACTGACTGACTGACTGAATAAATAAACAAACAAACAAATGAAATCCCCCTCAGAGCCCATTTTTCTTCTCCTCCTAAGACCCCCCCATTTAATTCCAATGCAAATAAACAAACAAACAAATAAATACTTTACTGTCATTGTATGTATATACACAGTATATTCTGACTTTGTCTACTACTAATACGTACTTGACTGACTGACTAAATAAATAAATAAATATACAAATAAACAAATGAATAAATGAATGAATGAATAAAAAATAAAAAAAATCCCCCTCAGAGCCTATTTTTCTTCCCCTCCTAAGTCCTCCAGACCAGGGGGAAGAGACCTTGACCAGAGCAAAAGATATTTTACTCCCCATTTTCTTCACCATCTCGACACAAGAGACCCCCCCCCCATTGTCCACACATGGAGAAGCCCCTGCGGCCTCCCCCCCTTGCATGTCCTTCTAATTTGGGGGGCAGCATGGAGGGGCCCAGGCCATGGGAGAAAACCCCCCACCCCCCCAGTATCAAGATGAATCTTTTCAGTATGGGGCCTTTTCAATCAAGCTGTCTATTGTTTTTTGCATTTGTATTTGATAATGTTTATTGAGTTTTTTAAAGTTAAAAACAAACACCATATGTCCTGATTGGATAGGCATGTATGTTTGTTTGTTTGGTTGATTGGATTGCTGTGCGTTATTATAGGATTTTATTGTTTTTATTATTTTAATGTCTTTAGTATTAATATTGACTTCTTTTATTATTGTATTTCACTGTCTTTTATATTGCTGTAAGCTGCCCCGAGTCCTACGGGATTGGGTGGCAGAGAAGTCAGATAAATAAGTAAGTAATAAGTAAGTAAGTAAGTAAGTAAGTAAGTAAGTAAGTAAGTAAGTAAGTAAGTAAGTAAACAAATAAACAAATGCAGAAAAAATAAACAAATTAAAAAATTCATGAAATATAAACAAATAAAATACTAACCACTTTTACACTATTTCATTTCCAGATATATTTACACTTCACAATATTACTTCTTCTAGCTTTACATACACACACACGCGCGTATATACTTTTCTATCCCACATCTATAGTATGTACTATTATTGTTTTATTTTTGTAGGCAGCCCAGAGTCCATCAGGAGTGGGGCAGCCTATAAGTTTATTAAATTAAATTAAATTGAATCTGGCTGGGCCTGGTTGGCCCCCCAGAAAGTGGGGCTGGTCAGCTCCACTACCACAGCTGCCCAAGAGACCAGCTGGGAGGGTTGTAAATTTATTTATTGGCTTATTTTATTAGTCACATTTATACACCACCCAATTCCAAACAGACTCTTGTTTGTTTGTTTGTTTGTTCATTAGATTTCTATGCCGCCCTTCTCAGTCAATTCAGGGCGGCTTACAACAAAGATAAATATAAAAATGAAAATACAGCATGTAGAAATCTAATATTAAAATTCTAAAAATTGTAAGGGCATCCAAAAAGGGATGGCTATATACGGCTCAGAAAAATAAAGGGAACACTCAAATAATATATCATACATCTGAATGAATGAAATATTATACTGTAATTGAATATGTTCTGTACAAAGTTGAATGTGCACAACAGCAGGTGAAATGGATTGTCAGTGTTGCTTCCTAAGTGGACAGTTTGAATCCACAGAAGTTGGATTGACTTGGAGTTATATTGTGTTTTTTAAGGGTTCCCTTTATTTATTTATTTATTTTGAGCAGGGTATAAACTTGGCTATTTACTTATCTATTTAGCTACCTACGGTATATACATTTATATCTATTTTTACATGTTTATACACTCATATATTTATATCTATGCACCTATATCCTTATATCCATCCATCTATCTATCTTCTTAAATGGAAATAAAAACAATGTACATAATACTGCAATAAGAAGAAATACAGTATAAGGAAATGGATAAAAATTATTGTGATGTATATATTTTTAATTTGCAAAATTTAATAAATAAATATTTTTTTTAAATTCTAAAAATCTTAAAACCCCCAAAATCTTAAAAATCCAGTTGGGTCAGCCATTCATGTGCCGGAGTTAGTTCTTAGCCCTCGTGACTCCCTATGGCTGCCAGCAAAGAGGGGTCTTTGAGTCCTTAGGAAAGGCCAGGAGGGGGGGGGGCGGTACGAATCTCTGGAGGGGGTTGGTTCCCTGTTAGTTAGTTTACTAGTTAGTTTACAATCGTAAAACAAGAATAAAACCATTATAAAAATACACTAACATCCCTACAAAGCATACATACTCTCAATCATTCACGGCCGCATCAAAGGGACAGCTTAGCCCACCAGGAAGGCCAGGTTTTAAGGGCTTTTTGGGGACCTGGGCCAAAGTCTCAGCAGCAGCCACGCTTTGCAAGGAAGGCCCCTTCTGGGCCCTTCTAAAAATCGAGGGTTGCGATTAAAAATACACCCTCACAATCACAGGGGGGTGGGGTTCCTTGGGATCTGAGTTCAGGGGAGCTTCCGACAGCCAGAAAGAAGAAAGAGGGTTGAGACATCTAAAGGAAATTTAATTTATTTTTAATTGATTTGACTTCTAAGCTGCAAGAGCGGCAGATAAAATTTATTATTTATTTATTTATTTATTATTTAGATTTCTATGTCGCCCAGGTTCTCCGTAGACTCAGGGCGGCTCACAACAAAGATAAATAACAAAATACAAAAAAACCCAGAATGTATAATAAGAAATCTAAATTTAAAAAGTGATCTAAACCCCAAGTCTAAATGCCAGGAGAGGAAGACAAAAGAACAAAAGATCCAGGCTGGGGTCTCCAGGATCAGCTGGGGTGTGGATCAAGGGGATCACAGAGATTAGGGACAGGCCCTGAACAGAACCCATGTTTGCAAGGGAGGCTTCAATTTAGGGCCACCACTGAGCCCAAAATGTTATGTTGCTGAGTGAGAAATGGGTTGAGTATTGTCCCCATTTTACAACTTCTCTTGAGTCACTGCTGCAGTTGTTTAAACCCGGTTCTGATCTAACTTCCCCATCAATTTCACATGTCAGTAGGTTGCCAAAAATATGACCCTGGACATTCAGCCTGCATGTCATAAATGTGAGTTGGTTGCATAGCATCCACATGTAAATGGCGTGACCCTGGGCTTGGGTCAAGTTATTTGTTGCAAATCATCCAGAGTCCTTGAGGAGTTAGGAAGCATATAAATTAGATTGATAAATAAAGAAAGAGAAAGGAAGGAAGGAAGGAAGAAAAAAGAAAGAACGGGAAAGAAGGAAGGAAAGAAAAAAATAAAAAGAAAGAAAGAAAGAGAAAGAAGGAAGGAAAGAAAAAAAGAAAAAGAAAAAAAGAAAAAGAAAGAAAGAAGGAAAGAAAGAAAGAAAGAAAGAAAGAAAGAAAGAAAGAAAGGTCCCAAGTGGGAAAAATGGCTCTAAGGCACTTTTCAATGCCATTATAACCATAAGTCGGAGACTAACCCATAGTACATTTTATAACCTCCAGCTTTACTTGGTGTTTACTCATAAAGTTAATCTTGCTGCAAAGCCTGCTTGGAGAGAGAATTAACCATGGGTGCTTGATCTATCTTATTGGGGGGGGGGGGGCTTTTCCAACTTCATGGCAGAGGAGTCTTTGTCGCTCCTTTTTCTGTGCGCTGCCCTCCCCATGTGTCCTTCAGTTTTCAAGTTTTTTAATTATTTGTTTTAATTGCAGTGTATATGTGTGGGCATTTTATAACTCCAAGATTCCCAGACTTTCCCTTGGATAGCCAATGAGAATTATAAACAAATAGATAAACAATAATCTCCCTGAAAAAAATTGGTTTAATAAAAATGTGTAAATAAAATATCACGGAAGTGAAGAGCAGTGTTAGTGCAAAATGAGGCCTATGTCTTTAATTCTGGATTTTCCTTTTTTTTTTTTGCTTCTCCATATCATTTTCTTTATTTCCGCTTTTGACTTTCATAATCCAATCCTTTGTTGCAATTTTATCTTAAGCCTCCAAAGTTTTGTTTCCATGACAAATAAAAGTAAATAAATAATTTACTTTTGAATCAGTGTGTGCTTTGATTAACATGTTTGGTTTGCTACGTAAAACCAATTGTTGGTTTCTTACAATTGTTTCTGAAACCAGTTATAGCTCACTCAGTAGTTAATAAATCATGGCTTATTATGAGGCTTAAAAACCAGAGACTTAATCAATGCGCAGGGACTGGAGGCCTCTTTTCCTGTACTGACTTGGAATATTGAATGCCTTGAGCTTTTCCTTTCCCCCAGGGTGATAATTACAAATTCATCATCATAAACCAGAGAAATCAAGTCAGGATCTCCTCCAACAGTGTAAAGTGGCCTGCCTTGTCTCTGTTCAAGGGCTAGTTTTTCTAGGCCATCTAAATTACTTGCAAAGCTTTCCAGTTTCCAGGATATTTGGGTAGATTAAAATGCAAAATATAAATAATAAATAAATAAATAAAGGGGGAGGGGAGGAATTTTCTGCCTTCTGGAAGAATGACTGGGTAAAGGGGCTTCACAGACTAGGCAATTCCCCCCCTTTTTATGGGGTTTTAGTTTTAGAAATTGTATTTTTATTATTGTTGTAAGATGCTCTGAGTTGGATTGAGTGGCATAGAAGTTGAATGAATGAATGAATAAATAAATAATCCTCAACTTAATACAATTTCCTCCCAAATTTAATTGATTGGTTGATTGATTTATAGGATGCCCAACTTATTCCGGACTCTGGGCAGCTCACATCTCAAAACAATATAAAAAGACAGTTCAAAACCCATAACCCCCCCCCCCCCCCCATAAAAACCATTCATATCTTTTTGTGACCCGATCTAGGTGGTACTACATTTATGAAATTTCCATTGCTAAGCAAGAAAGTTGTTAAGTGAGTTTTGCTCCATGTGGCCTTGCCGGGTTACTGAATCATCCTAGTTCATTGAATAGACATGGTCGGTAAGCGAATCAGGCTCCCAGTGGACTTTGCTTGTCAAACAGTTGCAACCGTCATTAACAGGAGCCCATTGCCAAGCGTGTTAATTTTGATCACGTGACTACGGGGATGCTGCGATGGCCGTGAAGCATGAAAACCAGTGTCTCTTTTCTCAATGCTGTGGCATCTTTGAATTGTCACTGAACAAATGGATGTAGGCCTCTCACATGTAATTTAATTTAATTTACTCAACTTTTAAGCCACCCAACTCCTTGTGGACTCTGGGTGGCGTACAGTTATAACAAAGCACTACAATATAAATGCAAAACAGTAAACAATATAACAGATAATAAAAATCAAGCAATTAAGAACTCCCAAAATATCACATTCATCCAACAAACGTTCATATCTCCAGGGCTGAACTAGTTGTTTAGTGGCCCCCCAGGTCTTCCGGCAGAGCCAAAGGCGGCTTCTATATTCCCAGGGCAGCAGCCAAAAAAGCTGACGCAAATCCTACGCTGCATTTAAGAGTGGGAGGAGAGTCAAGAGCAGGTGAATGATTAGCAGTGTTTTATAACCCCTTGGTAAGGCCCTACCTGGAATTCTGCATCCAGTTCTGGTCATCACCATAGTTCCTTCTAAGCTGAGCAGTGAGCAATCGCTCACTTAAAAATCATCATCAACTCAGAGTTTTCCAAACCTGCCCAGAAGCCGAGAGGGAAAGAGTGAGAGGGAAGGAGAGAGAGAGGAAGAGAGAGAAACAGATAGAAAAAAGAGAGGGAGGAAAAGAGAAAGAAAAAGAATGGGAGTAAGGAAGAGAGAAAGAAAATCAAAATCTAGTTTGAAACTAGCTCAACTATTTAAGTGGCATTTTGATATTGATAGAGTTGCCCTATTATGAGCTCACTCTTATAGACACACAGTACAGTGTTTTATTTTGAAATTCTCTGAGGCAAAACAGGGTGGGTTTTTTGTTTGTTTGTTTGTTTCTTTCTTTATTTATTATTTCTGTGCTGTCCAGTCCTGAAGGGACTGCCGCTCAGACACTATACTTTTCCGCCCCCCCCCCAAAAAAAAAAATTAGAGGGAACACTGGTCATCACCACAATATAAAAAGGAGGTCGAGACTCTGGATATAAAAAGTGCAAAGGAGAGCAGCTAAGATGATTAAATTGATCAAATGATACACTTTCTAGATCCGGCCCCAAACAATATTGTATGATTTTTAAGAGGTTTCAAATTATTTTAAATTGTCTTTTTTAGATGTCTCTTTCTTGTTGTAAGCTGTCCAGAGTCCTTTGGGAGTTGGGCAGCATATAAATCAAAGAAAGAAAGAAAGAGAGAGAGAGAGAGAGAGAGAGAGAGAAGGAAAGAAAGAAAGAAAGAAAGAAAGACCTATATGAATAACATTTGCAGAAATTGGGTATGAGTCTTTGGAGAGGGGTGGCATACAAATCTAATTAATAATAATAATAATAATAATAATAATAATAATAATAATAATAATAATGTCTAATTTAGAGCAAAAAAGGGCCAGGGGAGACATGAGAGCAGTCTTCCAGTATCTCAGGCATTGCCCCAAAGAAGGAGTCAAGCTATTCTCCAAAGCACCTGAGGGTAGAACCAGAAGCAATGGGTGGAAACTAAACCAGGAGAGAAGCAACTTAGAACTAAGGAGAAAATTCCTGACAGCCAGAACAGTCGATCAGTGGAACAGAAGTTGTGAATGCCCCAACAGTGGATGTTGGATACCATCTGTCTGAAGTAGTGTAGGGTCTCTTGCTTAAGCAGGGGGCTGGACTAGAAGACCCCCAACTTGCTCCAAGGTCCATTCCATGTCTGTTGTTATTACTACTAGATAAGCCTGGCATCCAGAAGCATTTAGTTTAAAACAGCTCTTAACTCTTTCTTGCAATTTAGCAACTTTATAGCCCAGACCCTAGCATATTTATTCTTGCCCTTCTGTTAAAAATGAAGGGGGAAAAAGGTTATTATTTTCATTTTATCTCCTCTACATCACCCACTGAGGCAGCTTTGCAATATTCGAGAGGCTGCCACAAAACACTTGAAGGCAGGAGGAGAAGCAACAACAGATGGAAACTGGTCAAGGGCAGATCCAACCAAGAAGTAAGGAGATCAATTGATCAGTGGAACTCCTGGCTTGCTCCTTCGCTGGACACCCACTTGTCTCAAATTGTATGTAAGATTCTCTTATTCTGCTTCTATTGATGCAGGGAGCCCGGGACTTGCAACCCATTCGCTCAGGGCCCAAAAGACAGCCTCACAGGGGGGTTGTGCAGGCACACATATATCTACATAGCTATATGTGTGCATGAAATATACTGCTCAAAAAATTAAAGGGAACCCTTAAACAACACAATATAACTCCAAGTGAATCCAACTTCTGTGAAATCCAACTGCCCACTTAGGGAGCAACAGTGACAATCAACTTCACCTGCTGTTGTGCACATTTAACTTTGTACAGAACAACGTATTCCATGAGAATATTTCATTCATTCGGATCTAGGATGGGTTCTTTGAGGGGTCCCTTTATTTTTTTGAGCAGTGTATTACTTGCTTAGCAGAGACACATATTTCGGCTCCAGCTTGGAAGAGTTTATTAGCACAATTGCAATCCAAATAATTGTCTGGATCTACAGTTCTCACAAAGAAGAATCCAGAAAAAGCAAGATTCTTTTTACAGCAATTCTTCATTAGGTCAAGGGCAGGAAATCCAGTCAGGAGACACAAGGTCAATGCAAGGGACAAATTCAGGACTGTACTGTTTTCTTAAAACTCAGGTTAAAAAAAAAGAGAGCCCACAAGCGATTGGGGAAATAGAAGAGACACCACCAAGACCTCCGAGGTCCCTTCTTCGGCAGCCGGAAGCGGCGCTCTGTTCGTTTTTTTTCTTTTTTCCGCTCTCCCAGGATGCCGGAGCGCGTGGTCCTCCCTCCCCGGAAAACTCCATCTCCCGGCGTGCCCTGCGGTCACTTCCGCCTCCCCCCCAGCCCAAGAGGAGACCGGCTGGCAGGCCCAGGCATGGCGGCCTTCGTGCTGCTGAGGCGATGCGCGCGGCGGGCGCCGGGACTCTCCAGGCCGGGTTGCTGCGGAGAGGCCGGCGGGGCAGGTGAGAAAGGAGGGCCGGGAGGAGGAGGAGGAGGGCGGCCTTCTCGGGGGGGGGGAGGGAGGGCGGAGGGCGGGTCCCCGGCAGGCAGAAGTCCAACCGGGGAAGCAGCGCCTGGGTGTGCGTGTGTGTGTGTGAGGGAGGGAGGGAGGGGGGCGCGGGACGGGTGGGCGAGGGCGGCGGAGGGGCCCTCCGGGAGAGGCCAAGCTGCTCCCCCGCCCTTCCCGGGAGGCTATTATGGGATGTCCCCGGGTCTCCTGAGGTAATCCCGGCCTGCCCGCCCAGGTCCCGCACGCCGCCCTGAGAGGCTTAGATCCAGGCCGGGCCCGGACACACACAGGCAGTCCTCGACCTACGACCACGTTTTGGCCATTGGGGCGGCCACTGACGGACCTCTCTTGCCATTAATAGCAATATCACGGAGACGTATATCCCGCTTCCTGGTGCTTTGACGGCCCTCTCGAAGCACTTGACAGAGAGTCATCCTCTCACCCCCAACCATCGGGGTCCTCATTTGACCCACCTGGGAAGGACGAGGGCTGAGTCCGCCTGGAGCCCGTGGGGAGATTTGAACTGCTGAATACAGCTAGCAGTCAGTTGAACTAGCCTGCAGGGCTGCACTCTAACCACTGCACCACCCCCAGCTCTTGGGTGGAAGGAAAGGAAGGAAGGAACGACGAGCAATAGCATTTAAACTTATGTACTGCTTCCTAGGGCTTTTCCAGCCCTCTCTAAGCAGTTGACAGAGCCAGCCTCTCGTCCCCATTTGACCCACCTTGGAGGGATGGAAGAAGGAAGGAATAGCAGCATTAGAAATAGCATTTATACTTATATCCCGCTTCCCAGTGCAGTTTACAGAATCAGCCTATTGCCCCAACAAACCGGGTCTTCACTTCACCCACCTTAGAAGGACAGAAGGCTGAGTCAACCTTGAGTCTGTGGTGAGATTTGAACTGCTGAACTACAGCTAGCAGTTAGCTGAAGTAGTCTGCAGTGCTGCACTCTAACCACTGCATTACCCTGGCTCTTAGGTGGAAGGAAGGAAGAGAGGGAGGGAGGAAGGAAGGAAGAGCAATAGCATTTAGACTTATATACCGCTTCGTGGTGCTTTTCCAGCCCTCTCTAAGCACTTTAAAGAATCAGCCTCTTGCCCCCAACAATCTGGGTCCTCATTTGACCCCCTTGGAAGGATGGAAGTCTGAGTCAACCTGGAGCCTGGTGAGATTCAATCTGCCAAACTGCTGGCAGCCGGTGAGCAGCAGAGGTAGCCTGCAGTACTGCACTCTGGCCACTGCAGGGCCACCCAGGCTCTATATAAGTGGAAGAGCCAGTGCCTAGTTGCATAGGAATTATCAACATAGAGGTGAATCACCGTCATCTTTGCCTGGCAGAAGAACCAGCCGTGCAGATATTCTCTCCGTGGTTTCTCCTTCCCCCATCGGAGGTGCCTGCCCTGGAGCTGCTTCTGGCTTTAATGCCAGGGACTGGCAAAGACCAGCCTTTCCCTTCAGCTCTTTCAGGGGAAAAGGATTCCCGGCCAGCTCTTAGGGTGCCCGTGAGGACGGCATTCCTTCCTTCCTGCACAGTCTGCCATTGGATTCAGGCACCACAAATTGTCCTTGGGCACAGAAAAGAATTTCTGTGCATAAGCCAGGGTGGCGCAGTGGTTGGAGCGCAGCCCTGCAGGCGACTTCAGCAAACCCAAATAACAAGATCCATTCGTGGGAAGCGCCTGTTCCTTTGGAAAAGGCCTTGTGACATTCTTCAACCACGGCTTTTTCTGTTATTTTGTGCTTAAATAAGGCAGGATTTAGGAACAAACTTGTTGCTTGAAGACACTTGTCTTTTTTTACTTTCCTATTCAAACATTTCAAAACTATTTAGTAAGTCCAGTTGGCCCAATGGTTAGAGTGCAGCCCTGCAGGCTCCTTCTATTAACCGCTAGCTGTAGTTCAGCGGTTCAAATCTCCCCACTGGCTCCAGGTTGACTCAGCCTTCCATCTTTCCAAGGTGGGTCAAATGAGGACCCAGATGGTTGGGGGCAAGAGGCTGATTCTCTGTAGACCGCTTAGAGAGGCCTGTGAAAGCGCTGGGAAGCAGTAGGTGAGTCTCAGGGCTCTTGCTAAATGCTATTGTTAATTTTGGAAGTTGTGGGAGCTTCATGAGAGGAGGCTTTCAAAACAGGCTGGGCTGCCATCTGACAGAAAGGGCGCAGGGCAGGGGTGGCAAACCTTTTCGGGAACACACAAGCATTTGTGCACATGGGCAAGCGCCCGAGGAAACCTAAAGACAAGCCAGCCAGTGTGTACTGTTTTTTGGCCATTTTTGAGGCATTTTCCGGCTTTTTTCCAGCGCTATTGACACCTGTGAAGATCAGCTGACTGGCTGCCGGTAGCTGGCAATGGTGCACATGGCCACAGGGCTCTGCGTGCTACCTCTGGCAGGCGTGCCACAGGTGTACCATCACGTCTGTAGCATCTGCTGCTTGGGCAGGGGGTTGGACTAGATGACCTAGAAGGTCCCGTCCAACTCTGGTTAATTTGATTTTTTTTAAAATGAGTTCATCAGGCTCAGCTCTGAATTTTTATAGTTCAGGAAGTCCTCGATTTATAATCTACAAAGCCAAGACCGCCTTCTGCCGCATGAGTCCCAGTGAGAAGTCAGGTCCCACAGAGTCAGCCTCCTCAGGGTCCCCTCAACAAGGCAATGTCGTTTGGTGGGGTCCAGGGGAAGAGCCTTCTCTGTGGGGCCCCCCCTGACCCTCTGGAATCCGCTCTCCCTGGAGATTTGCACTGCCCCCACCCTCCTCGCCTTCCGAAAAAGTTTAAAGGCCTATTTATGCCACCATGCCTGGGGCCATTGGACTCTAGCCCCCTGACCAATGAGTGTTTTAGTTTATTTATGGAGTGAATGATGATGAATGTTTTTTCAAATTATGTTGGATTTTTAAAGTTCTTTTAGTCACATTAATTGGATTTCTTGAGATGCATATACTGTTTTGTACGTTTTGATATGTTGTGAGCCGCCCCGAATCCTCAGAGAGGGGCGACATACAAATCCAATCAATCAATCAATCAATCAATCAATTAATGACTGTTTAAAGTTACAATGGAACTTTGAAAAGTTGACGTATGACCATTTTTCCCACTTCAAGACTGTTGCGGTGGTCAAATTTGGATGCTTGGCACCTGACAGGCAAAGTCCCTGGGGACGTCAGATTCCCTGAGAGAGAATTGCCTGTAGCCTTCAGTTGCTGTTATTAACTGAACAACTGCAGTGATTCACTTAACAACTGTGGCAAGAAAGGTTGTAAAATGGGCCAAAATCCCGTTAACAAATGTCTCGCTCAGCAACAAAAATATTGGGTTCAGTCACGGTTGTGGTTGAGGCAATGCCTGTAGCCTGTTGCTGTGCAAGCTCTAACAAAACCTATCCCAGGTTCTTGTGTTTGGTATTAATGATGGCATTATTTCTTCCTGAAACATTGAATAGCGTGTGTGGACAAAGTTATTTTGATATCAGACTGGTGCAAGTGTAATGTCCTTATCTATTTCTGGCCTGCCCACCCAGACTGCTTTTTTCCTGCTTGTAGGTCATTTGGAGAACCTTGCTTGTCTTAACTGTTCCTCCATGAGGCTAATAAAAGACTTGTAAGTATGAATCTTTGTATTACCAGTAACCTACTTATTTTGACAGTTTATGGACTGGAGGAAGTGTCTGAAAACTATCCCTGTCTTATAAAGGGTTGGTCTCTCTCTCTCTCTCTCTCTCTCTGTATTTGCAAGAAATAAATTACAGAAGACCGAAACATTCTTTGTGTGGTTTAAAGTTGAGTCTTTGATTAGGAGGTGATGTTTGTTTTACTTTTCTACCGTACCAAAATACATACTTTCTCTTTAATTTCTTCGCCACGTCTGTTCAGTTACAACTTCCCATATTCATCAGGTTTTGTTTCCTCCCTTCTCAGTGGAGTCTTCTCCTTCCCTATCTCGTTATTCTCCCATTATTTTTATTTTATTGTTTGTGTTGGATATTGGGTGTGCCAGTGTTGACAATGTTTATTATTAAGATGGAAGAGATACCTTACTTTATAGCTAGCACAGTTTAGTGTACTTAATTAGGGGTTTTTGTTTCAACTTTGATGGAATTTAACTTCTGGCAAGTTTGTTTGGAGATGCGTATATTCATAGGCCCACACAGATGATGTGTGAGATGTGCCAACATTTATTCCAGAGGAGGAATTCTGCCGGATTGGTCTCAGCTGGATGGTAAGGGGAGGAGAAGGCCCTGCACAGGATTTGGCTTATCTTTTCATAAGGGGTCTGGATATATTTTGGGTAAATAAGATGCCTGCCTTAAGGTTGCAAGTCTGTTTTGACTTAGTACAGAGCGGCTTAAACTAGAACAATAACAGTTGTCACACTTTTAAGTATTTCTTAATGTGCAGTGCAAAGCAGAAGTAAGAAAGTAAGAAGCAGAGCAGTTTTGAAATGTGCCTTCTAAAGTCCAGTCCAGAGAAGAAAGGGCAAAGCACCGACAATGAAAGTGGTTCTCTATATCTTTACAACTTCAGACTTTCATCCTCTTGACCTACACAGTCATTGGTGGACTAAAGGGTTCCTGGTGCTTTGCCTAGGAGCATCCGAGAGTGACCCCCTGATTTCCCCTCTCTGTGAGGATAGGAAGGGTGGAAATCATGATCACTTCTTTGGAAGGGAATTTACAAAAAGCTGTGTGTTTATTTTCAGTAGAAAGTGTTTATTATCCTGCTTATACCATCTATAACAGAAATATCATAAGATAAAGCCAACATATAGAAGGCAGAGGTTCATATTGGACATTAATGAAAAACCACAGTAAAATACAATGAACAGCGATTATTTTGTAAGATTTATACATCTTCATTTTCCCAGTGTGAGTTTAAGAATATTTTTAAAAAGTTTGTTGAAAGAAAAAAAACTAATTTCACATAAGCTGTTAGGGTTACTCTGTTTTATGAATGGTTGTGATCGGTGTATCTTAAATGTACATGTAAGTTCACATAGTTATGAGGATAGTTTACTATCACAGAAAACCTATTTCTTTCTAATAGAGGAGAAGGATGTTGATAGAACATAGAAACCCACACATTTCTTTCATGCAAATTATCAGGCTAGCAGCTAGGAGTAGGTGGAGATTTAATTGTGGAGTGATAGACCCCTGCAGAGAGAGAATTTTAAAAAATGGTTGCAACACGCCGTATTTTTCAGAGTATAAGACGCACCTTAGTTTTTGGGGAAGAAAAGAGGAAGGTCAGGGGGTGGGGGAATTCCCCTGGCTAGTCCTTAGTCTGGTCAGCTTCAGCAAACTCATTCGCTCCCTGGTTTTGAGGTGGGGGATATGCTTCAAAATCACAGCTGCCCCTTGGAGGGAGAAGCGAGGCAAAGCAGGGGAGGGCACTTAGCTCGTGTGGAGGCTGCCAAACAGCGTCTAAAGCTCAGCTAATCCTCGGAGGGAGCTCCGGTGACCAAGGCAGGCAAGGCAGGGAAGGGGTCAGCGAAGGCAGCAGCTGCTCTGGGCAGCCATTGTGGGCACCGCACGAGTGTTTGAAGGCGGAGATTGCAATACGTGGAGGCCAAAAATAACAGCATTAGCAGGTAGACTTGTCCACCGCTTCCCAGTGATTTTAAAGCCCTCTCTAAGGGGTTTACAGAAAGTCAGCCTCTTGCCCCCAACCATCTGGATCCTCATTTGACCCACCTGGGAAGGACAGAAGGCTGAGTCAACCTGGAGCTGGTGGTGAGATTTGAACTGCTGAACGACCGCTAGCAGTTAGCTGAAGGAGCCTGCAGGGCTGCATGATAGATAGATAGATAGATAGATAGATAGATAGATAGATAGGCAGGCAGGCAGGCAGGCAGGCAGGCAGGCAGGCAGAAAGAAAGAAAGAAAGAAAGAAAGAAAGAAAGAAAGAAAGAAAGAAAGAAAGAAAGAAAGAAAGAAAGAAGGAAGGAAACTGCTGGCAGCTGGTGAGCAGCAGAAGGAGCCGGCAGCCCTGCACTCCAACCACTGCGCCACCAAGGCTCTTCCACACAAAAACACAAGCCGGTGTCCGTGGCAGTCTCTGCAGCCAGGAAGAGGACCCGTGGAGGCCAAAGGGGAGGGGCCGGCAAGTGGGCGGGGCTACATTCGGAGCATAAGACCCACCCAAATTTTCAGCCTCTTTTAGTAGGAAAAAAAGTGCTTCTTATACTCTGAAAAATGTGCTCAATGTCCATATTTACGTGCTTTCCTTCTGCCCATGCCCCAAATGGAAGCCCCCTAGTTGTTTAATGACATGAATTGTGCATAAGTTCTCTTAGATTCCATGCCCCCTGTCCCCCCCCAAGCTTTCCTGACAGTAAAAAGAGAGTGAGGGCTCTTGTACAGTTTTGGCTGCTTGTGCCTTTGAATTGTGTCACAGTCCGTGAAGGTCTTTATGTTTGTGTTGCTCTATGACTTCCAAGGCCTTGCAGGTGGTCCTCGACTTACAACCACATTTGACACCCCCCCCCCAGATTTTCTGTTACTAGGTTATTATTTGGTTAAGCGGGTTTTGCCCCATTGTGCAACTTGTGTGCCAGATTTTAAACGAATCATTGCGGTTGTTAAGTTAGTAACATGGTTGTTAAGTGGTTGATTTTGCTTGTCATGTGACCTTAGGATACGGCAACCGTCATAAACAATGACCTAGTTGCCATGTGGCTGAATGTTGATCACCTGACCATGAGACTGTTGCAAAGGTCTTAACTCTGAAAAGCAGCCAATAAGTCCCATTTCTCAGCGTCATAACTTTGAACAGCCACTAAGTGAACTGTTTATTTATTTATTTATTATTTAGATTTGTATGCCGCCCCTCTCCGCAGACTCGGGGCGGCTCATAACCTGTTGTAGGTTGAGGGCTCCCTGCCCCTTCTCTCCTCCTCCTCCTCCTCCCTGTTTCCCCCCCCCTCCCCCTCATTCCCACCAGCAGCAGCAGCAGCAGCAGAGCAGTGTGGCTGCCCACAAGAGCCCTGGGCACAACGCCCTATTTAAAAAAGAGACAATAATCCTGAGCCCAGCCCTAGAATTATTATTTTTCCTCCTTCTTCTTCTTCCTGCAGCCTCAAAAGAGGCAGTGATAGACTGGTGGGAAATCCCAGAAGCCTTCTTCCAAGAGACGGGAGAAAAGGCCAGGAAAGAATTGAGTCATGCAAGGAAGAACCCGTGAGGAAATGGCAGCCCTCGGGCCCTGCTCCACAGCAGCAGCAGCAGCAGCACTAAAGTGGCCCGGCTCTGCTTGACCCCTGAACGCGACTCCAGGGGGCTTCAAGGCTGGCTGGACTCCTCCGGGGTTTCTGCCCTCTCTCCCATCCTCTGCATGGCTCTAGGGGGAAGGTGGTCTCTCTGCTGCTGCTGCTCACAAATTGGGTCCCCCCCCTTCTCTTCCCTTTCGGGCAGCCCCCCCTGGGGAAGTGGGGAAGCCCAGTCAACACCAGTCTCCCAAGCCATCGCTGCTTCTGCCAAGGGGCTTCCTTTCCCCCAGCCTGCCCCCCCCCCCAGGGCTGTGAAAATATAACAGCTTCAACTCCCACCCTCAAAAAGTGGCTACCGAGCCCTGCACACCAAGACAACTAGACACAAGAATCAGTTTTCCCCCCAAACGTTTTCGTTTTCTCATCCCACACTTTTCCTTCAGGGTTTTGGGGCGGCCTCTTGCGTTGCTGCCTTTTCCCTCTTGGCTCTTCATTTCCCCCCCCTTTGTCCTAGCACTTTGTGTTTCCACAGACTCAGTTGTGTAGCAGTGGTGCCTATGCTTAGGAACACCTAATTATATGCATGCGTTGTGTGGGAGTGAATCATAGAGTTGGACAGAGGCCGCCAAGTCCAGCCAGTAGATTGCAGGGTAATCGGCCTACGATTGAATAGAGAATGCCAGTGTGAAACGTGGAGGGTTGGTTTTTAAATGAATTGTGGTTTTAGAATATGATTCTTGTTAAGAGTTTTACGTCATTTCAGATTTGATGTTTTTTGGTATTTTAAATGTTAGATTTCTCAAATCTTTTGTATTTGCCTTGTTGTAAGCCGCCCTGAGTCTCAAGAGAAGAGCGGCAGAGGAATCTAACAAATGAATGGAAGTGTAAAGTGAGGCTCCTTCAACAGTTACACCTTAAAGCTTCTGCCTGAATGTTTCCTTCCCCTCCCCACTCAAATGATTAATACCTGTGTCGAATGGGATTTCTATCCGGATGGAAAGTTGTGATACCTTCTCTTCAAGTTTGATGAGGGGCCATGGACAAAGATTTTGGGGTCAGCTGTGTTTCCACCTATTTTGGAGCTTGCAGACCAGAATCTCGTGGGGAACTTTCCCAGATGCCCTGCAAAGAGTCCCTCCTTTCTTATTCGCCCAGGATGAGAGTCTGCTAGTGAAGAAAGACACTTCGGTTTGTGGGGAACGTAACATAACAATGTTTTTGGGATGGGCCCACTGAAGTTCTGGTCGTTGTAGGAATGAATGGGATGAAAAGTATTAATATTTGAATGTCCCTCTCTTGCAGGCCTGCCCGGTTCAAGTATTGCACTAGTGTCTCACCTTACGTTTACTGTACCAAGGACAGCTACACGTGGACCAAGGGCTGGGAGAAAAGGCAGGGGCCACCCCTGAGAGCCCTTGACCCCCGGGGCCCGTGTTGGGTCGCAGTCAGGGACTGGCACTCCTCGGCCTCCAGGAACGATGACTCGGTCATAGAAAAGTCCCTGAAGTCCCTGAAAGACAAAAGCAAGAAGCTGGAGGAGGGGGGCCCCGTGTACAGTCCCACCGTGGAGGAGGCCGTCGCCAAAAGGTCCATCGGGCAGAGGATCGTGGACGAGGTGAAGCACTACTACCACGGCTTCCGCTTGCTGTGGATCGACTCCACCATTGCCGCCAGAATGACCTGGCAGATCCTCCATGGCAGCTCCCTCTCCCGCCGGGAGCGCAGACAGGTAACTCATCTGCTTATTCACTATTTACATACGTGTCGCCCCTCTCTGTGGACTCCGGGAGGCTTACAACATTTTGGTGGAAAGATACAATAAATAAATCATTTTGCTTGGAACCCATGTCGTAAGCCGCTCTCACAGTTTTTTAATTAGAGTTTTAAAGATTTTTTAAAAATGTTTCCTGTTTCCTGTTTTTCTGTACATGCTGTGAGCCACCCCGAGTCCTCCGAGAGGGGCAGCATACAAATCCAATTAAATCTTAATCTTAAATCTTAATCTCTAAGTCTTAGGAGCTAAGGGCGGCCTAGAAGTCAAAGTAAGAAACAAACAAAAATATTACCAGGCAATTGGAGATACAGTGGGACCTCTACTTACGAACTTCATTCGTTCCATGACCAGGTTCTTAAGTAGAAAAGTTTGTAAGAAGAAGCAATTTTTCCCACAGGAATCAATGTAAAAGCAAATAAGGCATGCAATTGGAGAAACCACAGGGAGGGGGGAGCCCCTGTTTCCTCCCAGGAGATTCCTAGAGAGGACCCCACGGAGGCTTCTCCCTGCCTTTTCTGGTCTTGTTTCCTCCCAGGAGATTCCTAGAGAGGCTCCACAGAGGCTTCTCCCTGCCTTTTCTGGTCTTGTTTCCTCCCAGGAGATTCCTAGAGAGGCCCCAGGGAGGCTTCTCCCTGCCTTTTCTGGTCTTGTTTCCTCCCAGGAGATTCCTAGAGAGGCTCCACAGAGGCTTCTCCCTGCCTTTTCTGGCCTTGTTTCCTCCCAGGAGATTCCTAGAGAGGCCCCACGGAGGCTTCTCCCTGCCTTTTCTGGTCTTGTTTCCTCCCAGGAGATTCCTAGAGAGGCCCCACGGAGGCTTCTCCCTGCCTTTTCTGGTCTTGTTTCCTCCCAGGAGATTCCTAGAGAGGCCCCAGGGAGGCTTCTCCCTGCCTTTTCCGGTTACAGTTTCGGAGGCTCGGCTTTGTAAGTGGAAAATGGTTCTTGAGAAGAGGCAAAAGAATCTCAAACACCTGGTTCTTATCTAGAATAGTTCCTAAGCAGAGGCGTTCGTAGGTAGAGGTAGCACTGTAATTATAATGTTCAGAGAGAGTAACCTCAGACCTTCAGTTCTGATACTGAATAAATGAAACATTAAACAGTAAAGAAATTAAAAGATGCAAAGAAATAGTGAATAAAGGTGTGTGTGTGTTTCTCTATACACAAAACCTGCAGAACATTCTTATTCCGTACATATAAAGGACAAGTAAAGTAAATGGCATCGGGTAGATTAATTGGAGGACTGCCTTCTGCCGCATGAATCCCAGCGTTCGGTTATGTCCCACGGAGTCGGCCTTCTCCAGGTCCCGTCAACTAGACAATGTCGCTTGGTGGGGCCTGGGGGAGGAGCCTTCTCTGTGGGGGCCCCGGCCCTCTGGAATCAACTCCCCCCTTCACCCTCCTCGCCTTCCGTAAGAGTCTCAAACTCATCTAGGCCACCAGGCTTAGGGCGATTAGAGCTCAGGCCCCTGTAGGTAATGCCTGTTTCTGAATGGGAATGAATGGTTTTAAAATGCTACTAGGGTTTTTTAATTTAATTAGTTAAGTTAATTGGATTTAGATATTTGTACTGTATATTGTGTTTTTAAAAATATGTTTAATCCGCCCCGAGTCCTCGGAGAGGGGCAGCATAAAAAATAAAATAAAATAAATAAATAAATAGGATAAAATTTTAATTTAGTTTAAAAAAAAAAGATGACCAGATCTGAATAATTCAGCAACACGGGGATTGAAATGTTACACGTATACAGGTAGTCCTCAACCGGTCTTCACACGTACAGATTCAGATTCATGGAGGCCAAGTGTATCATAGGTGGTTATTGAAACGGATGTCCATGTTCTACCTCTCCGTTGGTTGAGGCAGGCAGGGTTCCCTTGGGTCCCATTGGTTGGGGGTCAGGGGAAAGGGAGGGTCTGGCCTTCTCTTTCTGCTCAATTGGTGGGCCACTGTGGGACACAGAAGGCTGGACTCGATGGGCTTGGGCCCCAATCAGCAGGGCTCTTCTTAGGTTCTTACAACCACTGAGCCGTCCCCATGATAACATGACCCAAATTCTTGTGCTTGGCACCTGGCATGTATTTGCAGCTTCCCAGGTCATTTGCAGCTTCCCAGGTAGCTTCCGACCAGGAGAAGCAATGGGGGTAGCTGGATTTATTTAATGACCACGCGAACCACTTAACAGCCATGGGCAAAAAGGTTGGGTGTGGCAATAGACTTCATGATCCCCACTTTGGTTGTAAGTCGAGGACTATCTGTATGGATTTTATAATCATGCTTTTTAAACATCATAATAGACCTCTTGCAAAAGTGCAAAATCTAGCCAATTTATGTCAGGTTGGAAAACTACAAAGAAAAACATGTTTTTTAACAAGAATTGCAGCTGTGGCACGAACATAAATGGAACAAAATGACGCACGTAGGCACAGAGCCTGCAATTTCTCTCTTAATGCAGAGAAAAATCCCCTTTTACTCAGGGATGATTGTGGTTAATGGCGCTCTTTGTGCCTGCTCAGAGACGTCTTCGATTGACTGTGTAAAAAGATTGCAATTTCCATTTGTAGTAAGGGACAAGCTTATTAATACTGTTTTTCTCTCTGTTGAAAGTAGGAAGGATGTGTCGCTTGGTCTGAAAAGAAATAAGCTTGATAAAATTGATTATGGTTTTTTTTTAATAGTCAAAAGCTCCAAAAAAGATATTGTAGAATTAGTTGCATGATAATATGACTGTCAGTCTTTTAAAACCACTTTAAAACAAGGCTGTGGCCTGTCTTCCTTTTCCTCTTGTGATAAACAAAAGTTTGTTTTATTTGCAGTTCCTTCGGATCTGTGCCGACCTCTTTCGCTTGGTCCCTTTCCTCGTCTTCATCGTGGTTCCCTTCATGGAGTTCCTGCTTCCCGTAGCTCTGAAGTTGTTCCCCAACATGCTTCCTTCCACCTTTGAGACAAACTCCAAGAAGGTAACCACCGTTATGTCGAGAAGTAGAAGCATAGAAACAGCAGGAAAAGACCCCCTGGTCCATCTCGCCTGCCCTTATAGTGTTTCCTGTATTTTATCTTAGGATGGATCAATGTTTATCCCAGGCATGTTTACATTCAGTGGCTGTGGATTGACCAACCACGTCTGCTGGGAGTTTGTTCCAAGCATCTACTGCTCTTTCAGTCAAATAATATTTTCTCACGCTGCTTCTGATCTTTCCCCCAACTAACTTCTTCATCGTCGTTCCCTTGTTCCTGTGTTCACTTTCCTATTCAAAACACTTCCCTCCTGCACCTTATTTAACTCTTTCACATATGTAAATGTTTCGATCGTGTCCCCCCTTTCCCTTCTGTCCTCCAGACTCTACTGATAAGTTTGATGCTTAAGACCTTCCTCCATTCTTTGGACCCCTTCAATTTTATCAATATCTTTTTTTGTAGCTGAGGTCTCACCATATATAAAAAATGGAAATAATTTTCTCACGGACCACCAGAGGTCCATGGACAACCAATTGGTGACTGCTGGCCTGGACCTAGGCTGAGATTGGCTTCAGAAAACTTGCATGTGAAGAACCTTCAACCTTAAATGAGAAAGAACTGAATTTTAGCTAGAGGGCTCAGAAAATACCTTGAGGAAGCAGTTGGAGAGCGGAGGTTCATTTATTTAGATAGTCACATGCAAAGCTGGAGGCTTAATTGGGGATAAGGGCATTTCGTTTATCTGGACTTGGTTCCCAGTAACTGTTACCAGGCTAGAAGAGCTTCTGTAAGAATGTTGCTAAATATTTTTATTCCTCCCATATTTAATAGGGTCCAGAGCGGAGATAACTGGAAATCAATTTTTAACCTCTGTCTGAAGCCCCTTCCTATTAAAATGCCTTTTTCTCTCCCTTATTAGGAAGAGAGGTTGAAGAAAGAACTGAGAGTAAAGCTTGAGGTGGCCAAATTCCTTCAAGATACCATCGAGGAGATTGCCTTAAAAAACAAAGCGGCTAAAGGGAATGCGACCAAGGATTTCTCAACCTTCTTTCAAAAGGTATTTCATTTATCTCGGAAATTTAAATTCCCTTGCTGCACTTTTAGGTTTCCGGATAACAATGGACACATCTGATGCAACGGTTACCATTTGTTGGAGCCAACCCTTGCCCTTCTGAGGACGACATTACGGAGAGCAGCATCCTTAAGGCTTTATACTAGCCAACCATTTCTACTTTCAGATACGTGAGACGGGTGAGAGGCCGAGCAACGAAGAGATTTTGCGGTTCTCCAAACTGTTTGAGGATGAGCTGACCCTGGACAACCTCACCAGGCCTCAGCTGGTGGCTCTGTGCAGGCTTTTAGAGCTTCAGTCGATTGGAACAAACAACTTTCTCCGCTTTCAGCTCATAATGAGGCTGAGGAGCATCAAAGCAGATGATAAAGTAAGGGGGTCTTTTGGGTTTGCAGTTTATTTGAAGAAACGGTCGCAGAAAATAAAATTAATTTTAGAATCACTATGTGGTGGGGAAGGCCAGCCAGGGAGGAGGGCTCAAGGGGAGAAGGGTTCCAAACCAATAGAGCTATTTATTGTAACAGTTGTTTCTGAATACTATTTGGAGGATGGGTTTCTATGTGCTGTAGATATTTATCTCTTGCTCTGTCTAGCTGATAACTGAGGAAGGCGCGGATAGCCTGACGGTGAAAGAGTTGCAAGCAGCCTGCCGAGCGAGAGGCATGAGGGCCCTTGGCGTCACGGAAGAGCGGTTGAAGGACCAGCTGAAGCAGGTGGGTCATCCACTAGGAGGATCGGAAGGTTTCTGTCACTAGGCCAAAACCCATATTGGATTCCGCTGTAGAGAGCGCTGGTGAGACCCCATTTGGAATCCTGTGGAATCCTGTGACCAGTCCTGGAGACCTCACCTACAAAAAGAGATGGATCAGATGGATCAGGTCCAAAGATGGGCTACAAAAATGTTGGAAGGTCTTAAGCATCAAACGTATCAGAAAAGACTTCATGGACTCCATCTGTCTAGTCTGGAGGACAGAAGGGAAAGGGGGGACGTGATTGAAACATTTAAATATATTAAAGGGTTAAATAAGGTCCAGGGGGGAAGTGTTTTTAATAGGAAAGTGAACACAAGAACAAGGGGACACAAACTGAAGTTAGTTGGGGGAAAGATTAGAAGTAACGTGAGAACATATGATTTGACTGAAAGAGTAGATGAGGCTTGGAACAAACTTCCAGCAGACGTGGTTGGTCAATCCACAGGAACTGAATGTAAACCTGCCTGGGATAAACATAGATCCATCCTAAGATAAAATACAGGAAGTAGCATAAGGGCAGACGAGATGGACCAGGAGGTCTTTCTCTGCCGTCAATCTTCTATGTTTCTATCCTGACGGGAACAATTAATGCACAGAACATAATTCTGTCTCTTTGCTTGACAATTCCGATCTATATTTTGACACTCGTCCTTTAATCAAATCTGGAAGGAGATTTTTATCAGAGGAGTCAGCTCTAATAGTAATTTTGGGAATTTGCATTGCATGCTGAAACTTTTCACAAACTCACTTATGAAATCTATAAAAACACAATGGAACACTCCAGATGATGGTGTTTCCAGCAACTTAATACTTAGATTGCCATAGTTTTTGCTACCCTAGGCTTAGTTTTAACTGTAATACTCAGTATATTCAGTAATATTTGCATTATGTAGTATATTATAACTGCTAATATTTTTCCAGCCATGGTCTTGTGCTATCCAAATACCTTATTTTGAGAAGAGGTTTTGCTCTGAGGCAAATTATACAGTAGCTCTACAGTATTTCAGTTCTGAATGATTGTTTCTCCAATTTTGTTGTGTCCCACTTGGAAACAGTGTTGCCGGTTGCGATCTAATTTCAACCCCTCTCCCCAAAAGACCTTCTTTTAAGGGGGTAACTGCTTTCGGGTGGTCTCTGCATCAAAAGCTTCTGATATTTTATCTTTTGGTTCCAGTGGCTGGACCTGCATCTGAACCAAGAAATCCCAACTTCGCTGCTTATATTATCCAGAGCCCTCTACCTCCCAGAAACTCTGTCTCCGGCTGACCAGCTGAAAACCACGTTGCAAATCCTCCCTGAGAATGTGGTACGCTTGGCTTTACCTGGCTAGCTGTTTTTTCTACGAAATAGCGGCCTTGGAAGCAGGTGGCCCATTTGTAGCCTGGGGAATTGTACACCTTTGCAGGATTCCATATCCTCACCTGTCCTCACCTGCCTCTGACTTCTGTGTTAAAATGCTTTTGGTCATTTTGGAATAAGTTTTCACGTTATTTCATGTTTGGTGGAGGGACATCTGTGTCTCCCCCCAAGAGCCGTTTCTGTATCTTTGCCATAGGCCCCAAGACAGAGTGGACGGAAGAAAGCTTAGCCTTCTGTGAGGGAACTGCGTCTGTCTTGAAGTTTAGCAGAGCTGATCTGGGGGAACTAAAAATACGGGCTGGACAAACCCTGATATTAATGTGTTTTTTGTAGCATAAAACGCACCGTAGTATAATCGACTAGATGACCTGCAAGGTCCCTTCCAACTGAAACAGACAGATAGACAAACAAACAAGCGAATAAGACACACCTTAATTTTTGGGGATGAAAACAGGGAAAAGAATCTGCTTATCAGATATTCCTCTGGCTAGCGTCCTTAGCCATGACATTATTTTATCCCCTGGTTAGGGCTTTAAAAAACGTTATTCAGAGAGAGTAGCAGTGAAAGAACCTGCAAGTAAGAGCTGGGAACATCGTTAGCACCTGGAAAGAAACATTTGGGGCAAGTAGAGCAATGGGAAAAAACCCTGCAAAGACTTAGGGCTTGGAAACTATTGTTTGCAGAGAGTAATAATGAAAGAGCTTGCAAGCCACTAAGAGCTGGGGACATTGTTAGCACCTGGTTAGGGCTGGAAAGACACTGTACACATTTTATTGATGTATCTATTTTCCCCCAAATGAAAAAGGCCAAGGAGGCTCAGGTGAAAGCAGCAGAAGTGGAAGGAGAAAAGATTGACAATAAAGCCAGGTTGGAAGCAACCCTTCAAGAAGAGGAGGCCATCAGGAAAGAACACCACGAGAAAGAGCTGGAAAAGCTTTCCGAAGCGGCTGAAAAAGCCAAAGAGGCTCCGGAGAGGGTGAGTAAGTAAGGCGTAAGGTTTGAGGAGGCAGCGACGCGGTTGCCACGCTGAGCTCTCGGAGGAAGGGCAGGATATAAATCCTCCAAATGGGCCAAAGAGAGAGAAAGCTAAGTAAGGCTTTGGGACCCTTCCTCCACGCGTCCCCCTAGCCACCCCACATGTGGAACCGCCTCTGAAGTGTGCCTAACTGTTGTGTGTTTCCTGTGTTCCGGAAGGAGGAGGTAGTAGATCTGGATCCTTCAGCCCTGAACAGAGTCTCTCTAGAGGCCCCTGCTGAACGAGAGCCGGCAAAAATGAAGGTAGCCCTGCAGTCAGAGGTCTTGAAAGACACGGCCCCGGTATTGGAAGGCACGAAGGTAAAAGGTTAGGCGGGAGGGAGACTGACCACGCTGGGAAACTCAGCACCAACGCTGCCAGGGCCATCGGGAAGCGGTTCACGCTGGCTCCGTCCAGATGAGCTGGTACATCCAATTATAAGAGAGATGGAGATACAAGCTCAGGCTTATTGAATTCATTAGCTGCCGGTTACTTAAGGTTCCAGTTCCGGTACTTAAAGTAAGGCCGGGCAGCCTTTGGCAGATTAAAAAACCGGGCTGCATAAAAGTATCAGCACCCCCAGGAAATAAAAGGTAGAATTTGGAGCACAATATAAGGGAAAAAAAATACACAAGCTGGTAAGAGCTGGGAACATTGTTATCACCTGGAAAGAAACAATCAGAGCAAGTAGAGCAGTGAAAAAAAGCCTGCCAAGACTTAAGGGTTGGAAAATATTATTTGCAGAGAGTAACAATGAAAGAGCCTGCAAGCGGGTAAGAGCTGGGAACATCGTTAGCACCTGGTCAGGGCTGGAAAGAAACTTACTCAGAGCAAGTTAGAGCAATGAAAAAAAGCCTGCAAAAACTCAGGGCTTGGAAAACATTCTTCTTTGCAGAGAGAAACAACAAAAGAGCCTGCAAGGGAAGGTCGTTAGCAGCTACTTAGGGCTGGAAAAAAAAGCTACATTCAGAGTATAAGATGCACCCAAATGATCGGCCTCTTTTAGGGAGGGAAAATGTGCGTCTTAGACACTGAAAAATACGATGGCTTCATGTAATTTGACAGCCATGGGTGCAAAACCATCCCTGTTCTTGCAGGATTGTATCTCTCTCAGGGAGGAATTTGCAAGTGGCACCGGGTGTATAAGTGCCCTGTGCTCTTCTGCCAGCAACCTTTCCTGGGAAACCCTCCCAGGCCGTTTGTGGAGCGAGGCTGGCTTCTCCCTGGAGCCCGTCCATGCCTCCTGCGTGAGCCTTTTCCTCTCTCTGGACAGGGGATCATCTGGGCTTTAATCCCCCTTTAATTGATCTGCTCTAGCAGAGCCTCCAAAGCTCTCCTGGCTGTGGGACTTTGGCCGGGCGGACGGGCTAGCCACAGGAAGCGGAGTCTACATGCAGAGGGGCTGCCTCTCGCCCTAAGCGGATCAGCGGGCAGTCCTGAGTCCCATCTCAGGCCCAAAGCCGCCTGGGTGATCTTGGGCCAGGGTGTCTTTCTTTCTTTCCCTCCCTCTCCCCCCCCTGCCCAAAGGAGGGAATGGCGAACCGTCTTTTGCAAAACCTTTGGAAGAACACTGAAGGGCAGCCTCTGCGAATCGGACATCAGGTTGAAGGGAAGGGGGGGGGGATTTGTCCTATTAGAGTGGTTTCACAAACCCAAGTAGAATATTTTCAGAATTAATGCAGATTCACTTTTTCCGCTTCATTTTGTCAGCACCTCTTGGTAAAATACACTGCTCAAAAAAATAAAGGGAGCCCTTAAACAACAGAATATAACTCCAAGTCAATCCAACTTCTGTGAAATCCAACTGTCCACTTAGGAAGCAACACTGATGGACAATCCATTTCACATACCGTTGTGCGCATTCAACTTTGTACAGAACGAAGTACAGTGATCCCCCGAGTTTCGCGATCCCGATAATTGCGAATCGCTATATCGCGATTTTTCCACCCGATGACGTCACTCCCTTCCTTTCTCATCTTCCTTTCTCTCTCTCTTTCTCTATCTTGCTTCTTCCTCTCTCACACTCTCTTCCTCCCTCTCTCATCTCTTTCTTTCCTTCTCTCTCTTTCTCTATCTCTCCCCCTCTTGCTCTCCAGCGATGGGGAAACCCCATCTTCGGCTCCTCGCTGCTGCGGCGCTGCAAGCGAGCAGCCGGGCGGGCGGGCGAACAGGCAAGCGATCTTGGGGTTTCCCCTTTGCTTGGGCAAAGGGGAAACCCCAAGATCGCTTGCCGCTCGCCCGTTCGCCCGGCTGCTCGCTTGCAGCGCCGCAGCAGCGAGGAGCCGGGCGGGCGGGCGAACGGGCAAGCGGCAAGCGATCTTGGGGTTTCCCCTTTGCCTGGGCAATGGGGAAACCCCATCTTCGGCTCCTCGCTGCTGCCGCACTGCGGAGCAGATCAGCTGTTGGGCGGCCGAAGGGGTCTTCCCCGCCGCCCACACGCAAACTCCACCATCTGCGCATGTGCGGCCATGGAAAACAGGACGCGCATGCGCAGATGGTGTTTTTACTTCCGTGCCGCTACATCGCGAGTTATCGATTATCGCGAGGGGTCTTGGAACGGAACCCTCGCGATAATCGGGGGATCACTGTATTCAAAGAGAATATTTCATTCATTCAGATCTAGGATGTGTTAGTATTCCCTTTATTTTTTTGAGCAGTATATATAGATGGATGGATGGATGGATAGATGATAGGTATTAAATAGAGATTAGATAGATAGATAGATAGATCGATAGATAGATAGATAGATAGATAGATAGATAGATAGATTGTTAATGGATAGAGAGAGAGAGGAGAGAAAGAAATATGATAGAATGTATGTATATGTACACTGCTCAAAATAAATAAATAAAGGGAACCCTTAAACAACAGAATATAACTCCAAGTCAATCCAATTTATGTGAAATCCAACTGTCCACTTAGGAAGCAACACTGATTGACCCTCAATTTCACTTGCTGTTGTGCACATTCAACTTTGTACAGAACAAAGTATTCAATTATAATATTTCGTTCATTCAGATCTAGGGTTTGTTCTTGGAGGGTTCCCTTTATTTTTTTTGACCAGTGTACTTTAAAGATATCTAGATATGGAACACGCAGGATATTCATATTCTAGGTATATCTAGGTATGCAGATACCTAGATCAAGAATATGCAAGATATGAATTTTTTAAAAACATAAATATCCTTTAAAAAATTCAGCCATCTAGTGTTGATGTGAGAATTCTGTTTTGTAAGCTGTTTTACGTCATCTTAATTTGGGTGTACCTTCAGTGATACTCAGGGGTTTTTTTCCCCCCTGGGGTCCTAAAAAATTATACTGGTGCTTATAATGCTGGCTGTATATTTCTGTGTATATTGCAGGCACAGATAGAGTGGATGTAATGTAAGCAAATGATAAACTTTATTATAACTTTTTCCTGTCTTGCCTAGTGATCTGCCTCATAGCCTAGCATACCCCATAGGATAGCCAGGTTGTAACTCAGTCTGTGAAAGTTTGTAGTGCAGAAGGATGTGGGAGAGGCGCCAGAAGGTAGGTGGACGTAGCCATAGCATAAAGTACCTTTGTCAACTACATTTGCAATTTAACCAAAGGTCCAGGTGTTTACTTAGCTTTACCCAGATTTGTATAATATTTGTCGGCAAAGAGAAATTTTGTTAATATTCACTTGACGATTCGCTCTTTCCACAAAAATTGTTTTGTGGACTCTAAATTTCATAAGTCAGCTGCCTTCTGGTCTTCAGTTTACTCTGACAAAACTGTACTTGTTGCTGTTTTTTTCTCAGTTTCTCTTATTTTGCTACCTTTTTTTTTTGTTCCAAGGCTGCCCTGCCTGGTCTTCAATGACCCAGGAAGTGGCTCATAATCTTGGCCAGCAGGAGTGGCCCTTCCATTCTGTCTGTTTGTGCCAAGGGCACCTTCCAAAGCCACAGCAGAAACACCCCCCCCCCCCCAGTTCCTTGGAAGCCATTTGCCGTCCCCAAGGCCTCCGGGGAGCTTCCTTCCTCTCCTGGAAGGGGCGGAGGTCCTTTTCCACCTGCACTTCCATTGGTCAGTTGAAGTGAATACATAATAGCAGTGGCATTTAGACCTATATACTGCTTCCTGGGGCTTTTGCAGCCCTCTCTAAGCGGTTGACAGAGCCAGCCTCTTGCCCCCAACCATCTGGGGCCTCACTTGACCCACCTCGGAAGGACGGAAGGCTCAGTCCACCTTGAGCCGGTGGCGAGATTCGAACTGCTGAATTACAGTTAGCTGAAGTAGCTGGAGGACAGAAGGGAAAAGGGGGACATGGCCGAAACATTTAAATATGTTAAAGGGTTAAATGAGGTTCAGGAGGGAAGTGTTTTCAATAGGAAAGTGAACACAAGAACAAGGGGACACAATCGGAGGTGAGTTGGTGGGAAGATCAAAAGCAACATGAGAAAATGTTATTTTACTGACATGGTTGGTACATCCACAGTCACTGAATTGAAACATGCATGGGATGAACATATATAAATGAATGTTGCACGGTGAGGATTGCTGCTGAATTCATGGACCGGCATCCATCAGGATGAGGGGCCTCCCCCCCCCCCCCGGTAGCATCCCTTGCCCTTAAACCTTGTCTTGACCCCTGGAATGTCCCGTAGAGCCTCTGGCGCGATGTCTTTTACTGGGCAGGAGGATGTGGAGGGCAAGGGAGGCTCCACAACTTTCTTCTTCCCTTTCCGTTTATTCAGGGCGAAGAGATCACAAAAGAAGAGATTGACATGCTGAGCGATGCCTGCACTAAACTGAAGGGGCAGAAGAAGTTGCTGACCAAGGAGAAGGAGGACCTGGAGGAGCTGAAGGACGACGTGCAGGAGTACTGCGAGGTGAGAGCGGAGGGGGAGGGGGCGCTCACCTGGGTGGTGTTGCTGCCGACGGGTGCCCCTCTTATGGATGGACGGGAGCAGAGGCCATTCACGGCCCCAAGAGACGCCGGGTTTTGCTCGGTTATCTTGACCGGCAGCTCCCGTGGCCTTTTTGCTCAAAATGCAGCTGCCTTGGAAATTCAGACCACAGAGTGGACTAGAACCACTGGCTCTGTTATATCCCCTTCAGCCCTGGGCCTTGTGTTAGGTGACAAGGAGTAAGCTGTGTCCCCCCTGCGCAATGGAAAATGTGGAGGTGGCAGGTGCCCAGCGAATATTCCAGGGATATGAGCAGTATTCCAAATGACCAGACCACATACATTAAATGTGTAAATAATGGAACTGGGAAAGGTGCAAAAAGGGGCAACGAGAATGGTCAAGGAAACAGAGCCCCTCCCTTATGAAACCAGGTAGCATGGCCTTGGTCTCTTCAGCCTTGAGAGACGGAAGCGTTGAAGGGGGGACTTGATCGAAGGGAATAAAACCATGCAGGGGATAGAAAAGGTGGATAGGGAAAAATTCTCTTCTCCATCACACAATACTAGGACGAGGGGCCCATCCTAAAGCTCACAGGTGAGAAAGCGAGGACAAATAAAGGGAGATATTTCTTCACCCAGAGGGTCCTTGAGGGTTGACGGAATTCCCTTCCAGAAGAGGTCGTGACAGCCTGGAGAGCTTCAAGGCAGGATGAGACAGATTCATGGAGGCCAAGTTTATCATGGGTGGTTATTGAAATGGATGTCCAAATACCACCTCTGTGTTGGTTGAGGCAGGCAGGATTCCCTTGGGTCCCATGTGTTGGGGGTCCAGGGAAAGGGAGGGTCTTGCCTTCTATTTCTGCTCAAGATCCCCGTGGACAATTGGGGGGCCATTGTGTGGGACACAGAGTGGTGGACTCAATGGGCTTTGGCCTGATTCAGCCGGGCTCTTCTTAGGTTCTTATTTACATTAGGTAAATATCATAGTCGTTTACAATTACATCAGTTAATATTCACAACACACATTCAATATTACAAGCCTCTCTCAATACATGTACAAACCAACATTAGAACCCATAGCTCTGCAATTCCCACAACCGAATGGTCCCATGGACAAACCAGCACCAGAGACAAACCAGGGAGAGTCTCAAAGCCCTGGGCTCCGAGAGAGAGAAACGCCGCTGACCCCCTCTTAGAGCTGACCACAACACCGGCTCTTAAAGCTGTAGTGTGCCAATTCCTTTGACCCTACATTGATGCCTTCGATGTATAACTACTTGGAAAACCCAACTAGCTATACACACCTGAGTTACTCACCTCATTGAGATCCACCGGGGCTTCTGGGCTGAGAGGCAGGTGGAGCCCCAGCCCCAGGCACAAACGGCCTCCGCAGGCTGTTCCTGGGGAGGCTGAGGGGCCCCAGTGGCGTGGGCAGGGCTGGGCTGGGCTGCCCACAAGCTCTGCCCCTCCTAGGAGATCCAAAGGTTTAGGGTGTAAAAAACTCCCCCGTTCCTCTTCCCTCCGTAGGATTTGCAAGAAATCAAGGAACTCTCCAAGCAGGGGCCAGAAGACCTTGTGGAGGAGTCCAAAGCCAGCAAGAGGCTGACCAAGAGGGTCAACCGCATGATCGGGCAGATGGACAAAATCATCCAGGAGTTGGAGACAGACCAGAAACCAGCTGGGGAACAGCTGAGCGGGTGAGTGCGGTGGCTGGTTGTGCGGACGAGGACGTCCATTCAAGGGAGGGAGGGGGTTTGGTTGAGCAGGCTTGGAGGAGGAGGAACAAGTAGGCAGCCTCACGAAGGGGCCCCTCCTCTCTCTCAGAGAGGCCCCGTTGCTCTTGGCTTCCTCCTGACAAAACCCAGGTGGCAAATAACTGGAATGAGTTAGAGGTGGGCTATCTAAGTCTCTCTCTCTCCTGTTTCTTCTATCTCTCTCATCTATCTATCTATCTATCTATCTATCTATCTATCTATCTATCTATCTATCTATCTATCTATCTATCTATCTATTGATCCTATCTATTCTATCTGTTTATAAACTGTATATGCTGCCTAACTCCACTTGGACTCTGAGTGGCCTACAATAAAACCCAAATTAATACAGTTTCTAGGAACATGAATAACCCTAGATAAAAACCAAACATATCTCACAGCCATTCATGGCTGGGTCAAGGGAAGAGCCAGGTATTAACGGCTTGTCAGAAGGCCCATAAGGTGGGGGTGGTACAGATCTCCGGAGGCCGTTGGTTCCAGAGCATCGGAGCCACCACAGAGAAGGCCCTTCCCCGAGGCCCTGCCAACGGACAGGACCTGGAGAAGGCCGACTCTGTGGGCCCTTATTAGCCACTGGGAGGTACGTGGTAGCAGGCTGTCCTGTATAGTCCATGTATCGGGTTACACAAAGACCCCGCGCTCAGAGATTGACCCTTGGTAGTAACCACTTGCTTCACTGCAGGCTGTGCTTCCCATCCAGGGACAACCTCATCAGCATCCAGGACCTCATCCACGCCATGAAGCAGCTCCAGGAGATCCCCGAAGGGAAGCTGAACAAGCTGGCCGAGGCCCTGGACGAGAACAAGGACGGCAAGATCAACATCGATGACGTGGTCAAGGTGAGTCTGCCGAGCGGCGGTTCCACCTGGGGGGCGGCTTTCACCTCCCTGGGAGCCTGGCAGAAGCGTCCGTGGCCAGCGTAGCGGCAGATTTAACCTTAAGCTTGGATGCGTCTGTGAGTTGTCTTTGGACTGTTGTGGTTGCTTGCCTAGGTGATTGAGCTGATTGACAAGGAGGACATTGACATCTCCACCAAGCAAGTAGCCGAGATTGTGTCGCTGCTGCAGAAGGAAGAGAAGGTGGAGGAGATGGAGAAGACAAAAGGAAGCACGGAGAAGGAAGCGGCGGAAGTGAAGAACTAGCCCCCGCTTCAACGCTGGCTGGACGGATGGAAGAAGGCCTCCTCCTCCTCCTCTGCCCCCCAGTCAGCACTTAGTAGGAGGGGTTAGGTGAGGCCACCTGGCAGTTCTCCAACTCATCCAAGAGAAGAAGTCATTTTGGGGCCCTGGGGAGACAAATGACCACCATTCCATGACACGACAGAGACCGTTCGGGTCTTCTAAGAGACCAGCCCCCTCCGCCCCCTACGGTCAGGTTGGTCCTTTGCTCCGTTGGCCTTGATGATTCGGTCTCTTGGGCCCCCGGTTGTGATACAAATCAGAAAAGTCTTTGCAATGCAGAAGAAATCACTGCTCCTTTTAAAACGATGTTACATTTGCTTGTCACGGAGATAATAATGTTTTTCTTTTGAGGAAAGTGAAAATCTTTACTGCAAAATCTCCGATACTAAAACCACTCAAAAAATGGCCAAATCCAGAGGAAAATTGGTTCCTGAAAGTTTTGTAATTATTTTATGTTAACGTATGTAAAAATTGCACTTCAGCCATAATTTTAGAAAACAAAAACCTTCTTGAACATTTTTATTTTGGCTTGGTGTTTAAAAAAGAGAAAAAAGATATTGCACTATTTAGCTATCGATACACACTGTTTAAAAATGGTTTAAATTCTCCCACCTCTCTATAACTTTATTAATCTTTCATCCATTTTGATCCATTTACCCAGTTCCACTGGACTCCTGGAGTTGGGCAGATCAGACTGGCTACAAGGAGATTTTGAAATTGTAAAAGAAAGAAAAAATCACTGTTTATATAATAGGTGTAGTTTAATCAGAGGGTTTTTTCACCTCGGGTATGAAATAACCAATCCAAGATACTGGAAACTTCATAAACGTTGCCTATATAATCATGACAATTAAAGGCCGCTCATAGGTATCTTCCTTACTGCTTTGGACCTAGTCCCTTCTGCTGTGTAGTTGTTTCTTAAGCAGCCCTTTATAGCATTCCCCCTGAAGGGGTGTGTGTGTGTTATGTTTGGCAGCCGGTGGAGGTGATTCCAAGTCTGTTCCCAGGATCACATCGTGTTGAAACTGGTGGTGTGAGCTGGAACAGCTCTGAGTTCAGTTATGGTGCTATCAGGGCTCAGAAGGGGCATTTGTGTGGCCTTCTCTTTAGTTGAGCTGCAACGTGATTGGGCCTCCCAGCTTTGCCCTCTTGGATGGACAGAAAATGTATTTTGGACGCCAGTTTGGAGGAAGTAGAATTGCGAACCGTGGCCATTGATGGATTTTGTCCCCACCTTTGCCCCTTAATCCTACACGCTCCTCTTCCAGCTGTGATGTGCGTTGATTTTATGGGGTCGCCACTGAAGCCGCGTCTGCTGACGTTGGGAGCTCCTTTCGGGCAGCTTCGTGGTGTGCGGAGAATGTGGATCGGAGGGGGAGACCTTCCCCAGCAACTTAGAAAATCAGCCTTTTCCGTGGCCGTCACTTTTCTTATTGCCCGTTTATTCCTGCCACAAGTTAGCAGAAGGAAGCCCCCAAGTGCACTGCCCCTCCAAGTGCCTCCTTTGAGGGCAGAGGAAGGGTTGAAGGCTCTTGCAGCTGTACCTCGCAGCAGGTCAGGCTGAAGCGCTTACGCCAGGCTACAAAGTACATCGGTCCAGCCTGTGTGTCCTGGCCTTGTTGCAGAGGAGGTGGGAGGCCACCCCTAAACTCAACACCCCTCTTGCCTGTTCCAGACCGGAAGATTAGGTGTGTATGCACAACGTCCGGAGGCGTGTCCAGGTTTTTAAGTCCATAATGTGGATACTAAGATTCTTGAGGACCGGTGCTCACCTTGTGTGTCACTTGACCTCTATCCTGAAGGAAGGAACGGAGCAAGGGATGCAGTGAGGAGCTCTCATTTTTGCAATGGTGTGTAGTGAACAACGCAAGGGGTGGGAGATGGAAGCTGTAACATGACGGCCTTTGTAACCCAGTTAATCTTTTGGAAAAGAGACGGGGGCGGCTGCAACTCAGACTCCTGACCCTTAGTTGCTTACGAGCATGAACTTCAGAGGAGATTTGGAATCTATTTATGGTGGGAGAAGAAGACTTCCTGTCCCTTCGGGTGACTTTCAGTGCCTTTACCAGCGATGGGGACCTCTTCCTTCCATCGCGGAGAGAGAGAGAGGGAGGCAGATCAGGTGTCTTCTCAAACATTGTCCCCTTGGTCCCAGGTGGGCTTCTCTTTCGTTCTGGCCTCTGTAGCTTTAGCAAAGGACTTTTTATAGCTGGTGGTGCACATCTTTTTCTTAAAAAAAAACAGGGGAGCAAGTGGTGGGTTTCTTGTTTCTCATATGGAAATGGCCAGGATTCTGTTTTAAAACTGTTGACAGCTTCACATGAATTAACCGCCTGTCTCGATATAACACAGCTTCTGCCTTTGTTTAGGATACGTAAGGGACAGTGGACAGATAATGGTAAACTTTCTGTACTTATGGGCTGATAAATTGGTGTTAGGAAAATGTACATACCATTAGGTATAGTTTGGACATGTGGATGGACACCCACCCACTCCCTTTCTGGTGGATAAGGGTGAAGGTCAGTTGGATTGAAAAGGAAAATTGTAGAGGATTAGAGAGCTGAAGGCATGAAAGAGGAAAGAGAGGCGGTATTTTCAATAAAACATTAATTTTCAGAAATAAAATCTGAGAAGCGGTGATTGATGTTAAACTTCAGATGCAGAATATTAAACATTGGATATTTTCGTATGGCAAACTGCCCCCTCCCTTTATTTCCGAAAATACTTGCTTTGATTTCTGTCCAGAAGGCACCGTGTTATTCCTGCAGCCTCCGTCTGGGGAAGGGGCCGAAGGGGGGAGGAGGTCCCAGGCGTCATCTCAGTCCCTGAATTACGGAAGGATTGCTTGGCACCTGCAGGACAGTTGAATGTACCTCATCTTCTGTAATCAAATTATAAATATTTGCCCCAGTTCACATGTACAATAAAGACTGTACTGTTTAGTGGCAGATATCCCCAAGGCCCCTCCTTTCCTGGTGAAGAGCAGAGTCTCTGGGCCGTATTTGGATAGATAGGTAGAATTTCCTTACATTTTTCCCATCACTGGTTGAACCCAGCCGTCCAAAGCTCTTGGGGGTCACTGCAGAGCCCCCCAAGAAGTCCAGGGGGCTGCAGTCTTAAGGGCGTCCCTTCCCCCACCTTTTCACAGACTTCTGCACCCAAATTCTCGCCTCCTGTCTGCAGCCGCCGTTTCTTTGCCAGCCAGCCAGAGGGGTTCCCTTCCCTTCCTCCGTTACGGAGTCGGGGGCCGGAATGATCCCATCAATGTTCAAGGATGCCCCAGAACACGGGGGTGGACCTCTTTTGCTCCACGTGCCAAAAGGGGGTGCGTGGGCGTGTGCCCAGACCCATTCCCCCCCATGCATGTGACCCCCCTGCGCTGCCCCTGCACATGTGCACCCCCCCTATCCTCGCGCATATGCCTGGGAGGGGGCAAAAATGGGCAAGATTATGGTCGGGCCGTTGCGCTGTTTTCCGCCCTCTGGAGCCTTCACGGACGCTTCCTGCAGCCCCAGAGTGAGACAAGCAGCCCGGTTCTCAGAGCTTCCATTTCGCCCTCCGTGAGGCCTCCCCTGCACTCAGCTGGCTAGCGTCCACGCATGCGTGCCGGAGCTGACCCGGGGCAACGCCTCACCTGCCCTCCGATAGGGCCCCATATGCCACCTGTGGCAGGCGTCCCATAGGCTCGCCCATCCAGGGGTCCTAGAAAAAGCAACCACTGAGTACATTTTGTGATTTTTAAAAAAAGGTTAGACCAGACCTGGGCAAGCGGCGGCCCACGGGCCAAATCCAGCCCGCCCGCTGTCTGTGACCAGTCCGTGGAGGTCGGGGTCCGCTCCAGTGCGAGGATAACAGAGCTCACCACATCTGCCGGGGTTCCTCCGGTTCCTGCTTTGCTGGTGAACTGTGCCCCCTACTCTCTTTCCTCCTCGCCCTGGAGCAGACCCTGACCTCCCACCAAGAGTGGCCGTAAAGCAAACAATTAGGGGTCTGTAGAGTGGGTCTGGGGGTTTAGGTCAGGCCAGGGTCTGGCCTTCTAAAACCATCCCAATTTCTCATGTGGCCCCATGACAAAATTAATGGCCCACCCCGGATTAGACCATCATGGGAAACGTGCTCCTTTCCAAGGAATTGAAATTGTCAGATCAGAAAACCAGATTTATTTTGGCTTCAAGCTGCTAAGCCCTCTGAGTTTTTTGAGAGCGGACTCCTCTAATTCAATTTAATTCAATTCAATTAATTAATTTGACCTCTATGCTGCCCAATCCCACTGGGACTTCTAGACCCCTAGGCCTGGAGGGTTAAAGATTGAAGCCGGGGGGGGGGGGGGGCTTGTACACTCCACTTGACCCTGGTAGAGGCCTCGTTGATCCAGAGTTTGTAATGGAAACGAATCCACATCGGCAAATCAGCTATATTTTTAAAACAATACCTTAGCTGTCAATCTCAGCTTGTAGACCATCCTCTTGGGTAGAAGCAGAGAAATTTCGCGCTTATTCCATAGATTTGAACAATGAACCGCGAGGCAGCCCACCTGAACTCTCTTTTGGAAAGAGCTTTCAACCCTCCCCAGTTCTATGAAGACCTGAGTGGAAATATACATTTGGGTGTGTCACGCTAGTGGTGCTTTGTGTTTAATATGTATAAAATCATTTTTATCTTTCTAAGCTTAAATTATTACATGAGATATCACATTATTAAAAGAAAAATATGCCGCATTCCCTCTTTTACTGTGGATTATTTATGAATAAAACCTTACACAATGAACCTGTCGATATTGATCATGTGAACTGAAAGACGAGACTTCTTGATGTACAGCAGAATAAAAAAAATGATTGAAACTTTTGATGTTTGTTTGCCTTCAACTACATTGGGGGTGGGGGGTTGTTCTTTTTGAAGGGGGTTAAGGCAGAAAAAGGCCCCCCGGTCCATCTAGTCTGCCCTTATACTGTTTCCTGTATTTTATCTTACAATGGATATATGTTTATTCCAGGCAGGTTCAAATTCAGTGACTCTGGATTTACCTGCTGGATTTTTGTTCCAAGTATCTACTACTGTTTCAGTAAAAATTGCTTTTTACAAACTGAACAATTCATTGAAGCTTAACTGGTACATGTTTGATAGAATTATTACAGCAAGTGCAGAGTATTAACTCAAAATTGGCAATTTTACTCATTAGATGCATTTTTTTCCAGAATGTTTCTCTACATTCACTGGCTCCAGCCATTAAAATCTATGATTGGGTGGCTGTGGTTGGTCCAGAAAGTCCACTTCTTTCTCTCCCTCTCAAATTCTGGCTGCTTTTTTCCTTTTGTGGAAACAAAATCTTCTCTCTCTGTTTTTCTCTCTTTTTTCTTTTTTTCTTTTTTTCTTTCTCTCTTTTTTCTTTCTTTCTTTCTCTCCTTCCTTTCTTTCTTTCTCTCCTTCCTTCCTTCCTCTCCCTTCCTTCCTTCCTTCCTCTCCCTTCCTCCCTCCCTCCCTCTCTTCTTCCTTTCTAAGATTTATATGCTGCCCAACTCCAGTGAACTCTGGGCGGTTAACAAGAATAAAAACAAATATAAAAAGTTACAATATCAAGAGTCAAAAAAGTAAAAAAACAATGACCATAGCCCTTAGAAAAGCCTGGACACCCTCAGTCCCTCACCCAGCCTCCTAATGGCCCCATTCCTGCCGGCTCTTTTGGGACTCACAGACGCGCTCTCCGGACTCTGGTTAATTTCTCATTGTGTGGTTAGGCTGTGATATAACACACGTCCGGTGCACGGCTACAAGCCAACATGCCTGCAAAGTCTCCCACCAGGTGGCGCTGCAGGACTACAAGAGGCCACTTGGTGGTTGGCTGTCCTGTGGATTGAGGCTGGGCTCCCTTGGCAGCCTTCCTCTGGCCATCCTTTTTATTTATTATTATTTTTAATTAAGACCTACGCAAACAGAAACAAACATAAAACATACATTGGGGAGAGTTACCTCCCCATTTCCATTAGAAGTTTTAAACGGAGAAATATACACTGCTCAAAAAAATAAAACAAAGGGAGCCCTTAAACCACAGAATAGAACTCCAAGTCAATCCAACTTCTGTGGAATCCAACTGTCCACTTAGGAAGCAACACGGATTGACCCTCAATTTCACCTGCTGTGGTGCACATTCAACTTTGTACAGAAGAAAGTATTCAATGAGAATATTTCATCCATTCATATCTCGGATGGGTTCTTGGAGTTTTCCCTTTATTATAACTATTTTTTTGACCTGGCAAAAGAAATGCCATATCAGATGAAGACATTCTGACATCTCCAGCTGAAGGGGACGGTGGGTGGGTGGGGGGAATACTGTATTTTTTAAAGACACACCTTAGTTTTTAGGGAGGAAAATAGGGAAAAGGATCTGCTTGCCAGGGATTCATCTGACCAGCGTCCTTAGTCTGGTCGGCTTCAGCACATTATTTTATCCTCTGGTGAAGGGCTTTGAAAAACTTTTTATTCTCAGAGAGAGACAACGAAAGAGCTTGCAAGCCAGTAAGAGCTGGGAACATTGTTAGCACCTGGCTAGGGCTGGAAAGAAACAGTTGGAGCAAATAGAGAGAAAAAGTCAAAGGCAGTTTGGAAAACATTCTTCCAAGAGAGTAACAATGAAAGAGCCTGCAAGCCAGTAAGAGCTGGAAAAAGCATTTGCACCTGGAAAGAAACATTCGGAGCAAATAAAGCAATGGAAAAAACCCTGCAAAGACTTAGGGCTTGGAAAACATTCTCCCAAGAGAGTAACAATGAAAGAGCTTGCAAGTTAGCATCTAGGCTTGTTAGAGCTTGTTAGCATCTAGGGCTGGAGGAAAGAAATCCCCCCCCCCGAAAAAAGGCTACATTCAGAGTATGTGATTCACCTGAATTTTCAGCCTCTTTTAGGAAAGGAAAAAGGTCCATCTTGAACTCCAAAACTATGGCAGAGGCAGGAGCCACAGGAAAGCAAACCTAGGCCACAAGGCTTTGAGTTTCCACTCTCCCGACTTTAGAGAAGTCGCTCCAGAAGCAGAGCAGCCCAAGACCCCACCCAGGGCTTCCCCATAGAATCCTTTCAAGCAGGCCACCCACCCACCCGTACAAACCCACCCAAAATTGCGCAGCGGGAGCAGGGAAGGAAAACGGAACGGGAGCTTTTTGAGGTTAAAAAAAGACAAACTCCAATGTTTGAAACGAGAGTCTCCCCGACTCCTTCCTGGCCATCAAAAGCCTCCACACACTTTGAGACTTGCACTGCAGTGAAAAGGACACAAGCGAAGCCTTGGAATGAAAATGGAAACAAAATGTTGGGCCACACGCTGTTCGCTCGATTTGAAAGTACATGATTATGCCTCTTCACTCTTCCATTCCTTGGCTTGAAGGAGGCAGGAGACTGACCGCCTCAGTCCTGAGAGAGTTCGGCCAATGGACAATTCAGAATGACCCCCAAGAGGCCTACGCAGCAGAGATGGTCAACCTCGGTTCACTTCAACATAGGTGGGTTTCAACTCCTGGCTGGGGGATTCTGGGAGTTGAAGTCCACCTATGTTAAATTTGACAAACACTGCTCGAGAGAGTAAGGAAGGTAGGATTCAGACTTACATACCGCTTCCTAGTGCTCTTCCATCCCCCTCAAAGTGGTTCACAGAATCAGCCTCTTTCCCCCAACAATCTGGGTCCTCATTTGACCCCCCTCGGAAGGACGGAAGGCTGAGTCCACCTTCAGCCGGTGGGGAGATTTGAACTGGTGAACTAGATAGATAGATAGGATAGATTAGATAGATAGGAAGGTAGGTAGATAGGTAGATAGGATCGATAAATAGATAGGATCGATCGATCGATCGATAGATAGATAGATATATGATAGATAGATAGATAGAAAGAAAGATAGATAGATAGAAAGATAGACAGACAGACAGACAGACAGACAGACAGATAGATGTAGGTAGATATATCACATAGTCCTATATACCACTTCATAGTGCTTTTACAGCCTCTTGTCCTCTTTTTACCCCCTTCGGAAGGGTGGAAGGCTGAGTCAACTTTCAGCCGGTGGGGAGATTTGAACTGCTGAACTAGATAGACAGACAGACAGACAGACAGTGCATGCACAGAAGCAAAACCACGCTGGGACACGCACGCATAGCACGCAAGAGAACTGAAGCTGTACGCACAGCGCAATCTGCCCCTACTGCAAACCCCTTATCCCCGCTAGCACTGATAATGTTACGTAGTTCGGTCGCGAAAAGTCTGCAAGCGGAGAGCATCTGTAAGGGGCCTGCATAAGCGCATCCCTGTGCCTACCACCCCTGTCCTATGGTCCCCTTTGTCCTTGATCATTGCTTTCTATGTTATGTTTATATAAACTAGTCTCCTATGCTTGATTGACTAAATGAATGGATAGATGGATAGATAGATAGGATTGATAAATAGATAGATAGATAGATAGATAGATAGATAATAAGGACCCAGCCATTCAACCTTGAGCTGCAAATATTCTCAGCCACAGGTGGGAGAAAACGCAGAAGGCAGCCAGTCCCAGCCTCACAGCTTCTCTGGGGACACCCTGCCACACTTCTTATGTGTGCAGTGTGTGTGTGTTTGTGTGTGTGTGAGGGTGAGGGTGGGGTGTCAGATCATCTTAGTGGGTGTTCCACAACAGGCCGCCTTGAACAGCCACGACCCCAGAATGCAGGGTGTGTGTGTGCTGCCTTTTTAAAAATATGCCGTGTCAAAACGCAGGAAGCTGGTTTTTTCCTTTGGCACACATGCGTCTTTGTGCTCCAAATATGTGTCTCTCCCCCCCCCCCTTGTAGATGACAAGGAATCCGTAGCGACCCAGGGGAGGCTGCCTAAACCACGGAGGTGTTTGTGAAAAGGTTCTTGTCTCCTGGCCAAATCTCACGGGATGATGGGGGGAAAAGAAAAATATACGAGGGTCGCCCAGAAGGTAATGCACCACATTTTTTTTCTCAGCCTACAGGAATGGTACAACTGCGAAACTTTAGATATACATTATTTGAATTGTCAGGTTGTGTGTAAATTTTGTGTTTTTCAGATTGATAGTGTAGCTGCAGCCGTGTTTCGAAATGGTGTCTGTAAGGGACGTACTTTACAAGCAGCATGTCGCCATTGGATTTCTCACTGCGGAGAAAGAAACTGTTGGGAACATTCACAAATGTTTATGTGCAGTTGATGGAGAATCTGCAGTCGACAGAAGGACGGTTAGTCGCCGGGCACAGAGGGGGAGGCCATGACAGTGTAGAAATGGCTTCGTGAGCAGAACAAGGAGGGGGACTGGCAGGGCATACACGCCCTTGGGTCTCACTGGAGGGAGGCCATAGAACGGGACAGAGATTACGTGGAAAAATAGAGAGTGCAGAAGAAACACGGTTCTTTTTTGTGTGTAAGTTTCATTGTGTTCAATAAATAATTCTTGAAGAAAAAAAATAGAAACCTAGAAGCCTAGAAGATTGACGGCAGGAAAAGACCTCCTGGTCCATCTAGTCTGCCCTTATACTATTTCCTGTATTTTATCTCAGGATGGATCTATGTTTATCCTAGGCGTGTTTACATTCAGTTCCTGTGGATTGACCAACCACGTCTGCTAGAAGTTTGTTCCAAGCATCTACTACTCTTTCAATAAAATAATATTTTCTCCCGTTGCTTCTGATCTTTCCCCCAAATGACCTCAGATTGTGCCCCCTTGTTCTTGTGTTCACTTTCCTATTAAAAACACTTCCCTCCTGGACCTTGAAGCTGTCCCACATTTTGGAATGCAGAGCCAGTTCATTCTCAAACCCCCAAGTCAACGGCCAGAGAATTTCAAATTATTGTCAATGCAACAAAGCAGAAATTAGGCGCATCGGAGCCGGTCTTGGCCCCACAGCTCAGCCGCCCCTCTGGACTGTCATCGAAATGCAACAATCCCTGGAATTAAAGCGAAGGCTTTATGTGCCCAATAAACCACCCTACAAAAACAGTATTCTTAGGACATGAAAGAGCCCCTTATGAGCCCCTTCAAACGTTTTAAGCCGTGATGCTCTTTCCTTAATTCCCTCCATCAACCCTGATTTCAGTAACCCCAAGTGGGTGCTGCTAATTCCACATTTGCTCAAATGAAACTTTTATTTATTTCTTTATTTTATCAGATTTATAGGGCACCCTTCGCCTTGCGGATTCGGGGCAGCTTTCAAGAGATTAAAAAAAAAAGGCAAGGTAAAAATAGAATAAAATTAAAACATTAGAAAAAAGCATTATTTTAAAAATCTTTTTATCTTTTTTTATTTTGGTACTTTAAGGTAGTTCACAAGGTGACACTCGGGCCAGGCGTGAGAGCAAACAGGAAGGTATAAATACAGCAGAGCAAGTCAAGAGTTTGGTCAAAGCAGACTTCACTTGACCTTCGTCCAGTCTGAATAAGGGGGAAAAAATCCTGCACTAACCAAAAAAATATTTGTGATTATTTGTGACCCCATTTGGAATAACACTGTGCTCAGGTCTGGAGACCTCACCCACAAAAAGAGATGGACAAAATTGAACAGGTCCAAAGACGGGCTACAAAAATGGTGGAAGGTCTGAAGCATCAAACATATCAAGAAAGACTTCATGGACTCCATCTGTCTAGTCTGGAGGACAGAAGGGAAAGGGGGGACATTTAAATATGTTAAAGGGTTAAATAAGGTTCAGGAGGGAAGTATTTTTAATAGGAAAGTGAACACAAGAACAAGGGGACACAATCTGAGATTAGTTGGGGAAAAGATCAGAAGCAACGTGAGAAAATATTATTTTACTGAAAGAGTAGTAGATGCTTGGAACAAACTTCCAGCAGACGGGGTTGGTCAATCCACAGTCAATCTTCTATGTTTCTAAGGAAATGGAGGTCAAAAAGCTTGTTGGATAAGTTTATTTTGACTTGGATTTACACATAGAATTTATGAGCCCGTTGCTCAGCCTTTCTTCCCCCCTCCCCAACAAATACAGAAAAGTGGGTCGTATTTTCTCCCCCCAAAGCTTTGAGGTTTCGGGCCAAATCTCTCGGAACCCTTTGAGGCTCCACCCCTCCACCCCCCCACCGCCCCACCCATTTCTGGGGTTGTGTCTGTAGATATTTTACCCTTTGATGATTAGACATGTGGAGCGACCGTTGTCTTCCTTGTAGCAATATAACTAGCTGCCTTATTCGGTCTTACTTCTGCCTTGGGTAACAAACATGCAAGGCCTCCTATGTTGTATGTGTTTCTATTCTATAATAAAATATTCTAAATTATACTACAGAATGTCCTCTATTCTATCTATTGGATGGTTGAAAAACCGAGCAAACTCTGAAAAACTCTTTACCAATCGCAATGCAAAGTCTATTCAGCAGGGGGCGCTCACGCAACTATCTTACAAATCACCGGCCCTATCCTTAAAAAAATAAAAGAATAAAATGACTGTAAATAAATTGTGAAAAAACTTCTTAAAGTACCAGATTTTAGGTGCTTCGGGTAGAATTTGAGCCCAGGACATTTGAGGGTTGATTTTATTCAATTTCCCCCTCTCTTTGGACCCCAGAAAGAGAGAAACCTCTGCTCCACGCGGGAATTCACCCTCTTCCACGGATAAACCAGCATCTGAGGTTGGATCCCCCCCCCCACCCCCCCACCCCCCCCACCCCCCCACCCCCCCACCCCCCCCACCCCGTCCCGGTTCCAGAATTGATCCACCAATTCTGCAAGAAGGAGAATTAGGGAAAGACCCTCATGGACGCCACTCAACGCCCTTCATTTTGGAAACCGCCCGATTTCAGCAGCGTTTAACCTGCACACGCTTGGGCTCTCAGGCTCTGGGCCCGTGGGTCAGGCCAAGCTGGGCTGAGCTCCAGGAGGGAAGTCCAATTTGACAGGTTTAGCCCACCACGCCCCTCATGCCCCCCCCGAACCCCTCTCCCCGATCCTCCACCCAGCCCAGAGAGTTGGGCCAGGGACGTCCCCTCCGTCCTGGGAATCTCCGTAGCAACCCCAAGCTCAGCCTCCTGCCATTCAATTTATGCCTTGCAGCGCCTTGAAAGCCTGTCGTGGCCAGGTTGCCCTGGGAAACTATTTGAAGGGCCTAAAACCTTTGACCAGACCGAGAAAATAAGCGTCCGTAGATAAATCAAGCGGAGATCTTGGGCTGTTTTTCCATCCTTACAGGATGCTCCATTTAACATTCTGTCCGTGGTCGTCCACATTGTGTTTGGGCCCCACTCGGAGCCAGCACAGCCCCCCCCCCTCAGCCAATGGCCCTGTTCAGGGTGGAAGGGCCCTGCCTGGCCCCCCTGGGGGGGGGTCTCCAGTGTCATGGGAAAGATAAGCAGGGCCGATCTGGCCGTGTCTCAATCGGGACTTAAGTGGATTTACAAAAGGGCGAAGGCTCAGTGGAGAAACACAAACGATAATGAACTCCTCTCGCTGTGTTTAAACAGCCAGGAGCCAAATACTTTGAGCAGGAGAAGCTCACGGGGACTCTGAGCAAACCCAGGTTTTGTAGGCCGGTCGCGTTCTGCGGGGTTTGCGCTGTGGATTCCTGGCGGGGAACATTTGCAGCCAGGAAGGAGCTGTGGGGGGTGTGGGGCCGACGCGAGAGCAGTGCTACAAGGCTTGAAGGGGAGGGGGCTCAACCTCTTCTCCAAAGCACCGGAACTCACTTAACAACTCCCTTGCTTAACAACGGAAATGTTGGACTCACTCGTGGTCATATGTTGAGGACTGCCTGTATTAGACATGGCTCAGAGGTGGGTTCCATTAGTGGCCACCGATGATGAAATTTTGGCATGACGGCTCAGTCCGTGTGCGCCACCATCTATTTTTTTCTAAAGTTGGGGTGATTTTTCAGGTTTCTGAGCATGCGCAGAAGTAAAACCGTCCCTCTGCAAATGCACAGAAGGAAAATCACGCTACGGGATGTGCACGCAAGCAAAACGTCAGGATGCGCAAGCAGCACATGGGTAGGAAAAGGCAAGAGGAACCCACCCCCTGCTATGGCTCCCTCCTCCCATCCGCCACTTGTGTGCGTGGTGCTTGTGGGTATTATTGTTTTTTAAAGGATGAGCTACCTAATGGGAGCCCTTTCCCACTGGTGGGTCTCCTCGTGGATCTTTTGTGAGGAGCAATGAAAGCAACATCATCGAACACGTGGCCTTAAGCGCCACAGGAGGAGATGTGTTCTCTGATTCAGAGCTTTTGTGTTCTTGGCAAAAGAGTTGCGGCAGAGAGCGGCAAACAAACAGGCAGCATCTGCACACACCCACAAAGAGAGAGATTGAGAGAGAGAGCGAGAGAGAGAGAGAGAGGGTGTGGTGAAAGAGAGGGAGAGAGAGTGTGCGTGTTGGAGAAAAAGTCAGTGAGTGAGTGAAAAAGACAGAGAGAGTGTGTGTGTGAGAGAGAAAGAGAGTGAGAGAGAAAAAAAAGAAAGAGTGAGAGTGTGTGTGTGAAAGAGAGACAGAGAGAGAGAAAGAGTGAGTGAGAGAGAGAAAGACTGTGTGAGAGAAAATGAGAGAGAGAGAGGAGAGTGAAAGAGAGAGAAAGAGAGAGTGAGAATGAGAGAGAGAGAGAGAAAGAGAGAGAGAGAGAAAGAGAGAGAGAGAGAGAGAGAGAGAGAGAGAGAGGAAGGCTCAAAGGAATATTTTTTTAAAAAAACCCATTAACTAAAACACTCTCTCTCTCTTTTTCTTAAGACGACTTAACCCAACTCTCAACTCGCTTGCGAAAACAACCGCCCTGGTCTCCTTCCCATCTCTGGGTGCCGAGACCTCTGGTGCCGAGAGCACGACGCTTGGGCGGGAGAGAAGGAGGGACACGGGCCCCGAACAAAGGCAGGAGGTTCCCTGGAAGGACCCCCGAGCAAGTCCAGGCGGAGTTGCTCTCAGGACCAAGTCCTGACCCGAAAGGCTTCCATCATCTCCCCCTCTGAACCGATGACGGATGGAGCCGAAAAGAAGCTCCATTGGAGGAGGAATGCAACACCCAAACCTCGAATCCTTCTCAGGGCCGCTTTTTACGTTCGACTGGTTCAAAACAAAGGCCCAATGTTGGCCAAAAAAGAGGCACTTGGGCCACAATTCTAACTCCTTGACGTTTCCTTTATGTTTAATCCAATTCTCTTCTAAGGGCGTTTGTCCTCCCCTTGGCTCCCCTCCCACTCCCTCCCCATCCTCCCCCCCGTTTCCCCACTTCTTCTGCTTAAGAAGGAAATCCATTCTGCTGGGGGTTGACACAGGGAGGGGTGTCTCAGAATAACAGGTCTCCAGAGGTCTCCTAGTCCAGCCCTCTGCTCACGCATGAATCCCTGCCTCATTCTGTTGTGGTCCATCTGCATCCTGCTCAGCTGATCGCGGACTCAGAGGATCGAGAGACGGGTGGGGGTTGGTATCCTAGGCCAGTGGACTTGGCACCTGAATCTGAGGTTGAGGAGGTTGGAGAGGGCGAGGGGTCAGAGGTTGACAGCCAACCAGGGACTGTTGCTCCTCCAGAGGTGCCCATGAGTGACTCAGGAGAAGGGCAGGAGAAGACCCTTCTTGATGCCAAAGTGCGCAGAGGTATTAGGAGACAGGAATGGCTGAACAGGAAGAGGTCTATGCATGAGTAGATCTCTGGAACAATTAGCCTTGCCTTCTGACCATAAAGTCTAAGAAACAAAGGGCATTAACTACAAAAATGTGCACACAACACACACCCGGGACAATATAGCCAAGGCCAACCACAGACTAGGGTGTCAAGTACACTGGCCTAGGATACCAACCCACATCTGTCTCTCGATCCTCAGAATCCGTGATCAGCTGTGTGGGAGGTGGATGGGCAACAACATCCAGTGTCCGTAGAATCTTCACAACATCAGCAACCGATTGAGGGGTTGAAGTTCATCCACGCAAACCCAGAAATTCCTCATCCTGTCACAGCCACATCACCAGAACATCCATGTGTCCTCTGTTCCATTACCAATTATATGTGTTCGCCCTAGCACAGCCCTGAGCAAGGGGCAGCACACGTGCCACATCCGGCCTGCCCACTGTCTGTGACCGGTCTGGGGAGGTCGGGGTCCACTCCATTGCGAGGATGAAAGAGCTCACCGCGTCTGCCGGGACTCCTCCGGTTCCTACTCTCCTCATGATTCATCAGGAAAGCAGGAACTGGAGGAGTCCCGGCAGACGCGGTGAGCTCTTTCACCCTCGCACTGGGGCGGACCTCGACCTCTTACCGAGAGCGGCCGAGGACAGAAACCACGCAAACACTCCAGTGCAGTGACTGTGCTGCACCGTGTAGCCGTGAAGCAAACCATTAGAGATCTGTAGAGGGGGCCTGGGGGTTTAGGTCAGGCCAGGGTCTGGGTCTTTATAGTATTGGGTAGAACTGAGTTAATTATATTAGTCCGGCCCTCTAAGACCATCCCAATTTTTCATGTGGCCCCATGGCAAAATTAATTGCCCTCCGCTGCCCTCGCACAAGGACAAAAGCCCCAGCCTGAAGATGATGAGTGGGACCTCGTCAAGACGTCACCAGAAATCTCCGAAACTTACACGGTAGGCTACAGGCTCCTCTCTTGTATCAGCTTGTAGAAGGGAAGGGTTGTGTGTGATTGGTACAGGCTGGTACAGGAGATGAGCCTGTAGCCTAGAGGCTGAGGCCACTGCCTTACAAGGCAGAGCCCCAGGTTCAAATCCCAGTAAGGGTGTGGCTACATGATGAAGGCAAATAAGCCTGAAATAGATCTATAGTAGTCTCCCTTCCTTTTCATTATCAGCAAAAATATGTTACATATATACACACACACACCGCACACACACAAACAAATAAAAAGAAAGAAAGGTAACCTGCCACAGAGTAGCTGTGTTTAGCGTTGTTCCCGAAAGCATCGAGATTTTTCCTTCAGATTCCGTTCTTTCTTTTCTTATTTCAGGTCATCCTGGACTTGGAAGTCGCCATTCAGATTTTGATATGCAAAACAGTCCAGCAAATTGTTGGGGAAAAGCTGTGAAATGATAGCTTTGCATAAACCACTCAGGGATTTTTTTTTTCCAGAGCACAATCTGGTTTTCTGCTTTTAACCAAGAAGCACTGAACTTTTGCCATGAATTAAAAAAAAAAGAGAGTATGTTGGAAATATTAACCAAAACCAAGGGAAAATATAAATAAAGAAGTGGGTTTCCAGCAGACACTCTATAATTTTCTCCCAATGTGGTTATTTGGTATCAGTTTCATATATTTCCAAAAATATAGGTTCGCTTTTCTGGGTGTTTGCATAAATGGAGGGCTTGGGGGCAACGGGGAGATAAGATTCCCACCCCTGTCATTTTTCAAAGAGGCCCTTTCTGCCCTTAGCTGATCTTGCAGAAAAACACGCATGGAACAAATATTGAGAGAAGAAGAGAATAATCAATAAGAGAATAATCAAGTTGGAAGGGACCTTGGAGGTCTCAACCTCCAGACAAATGGGTGTCCAGTCTCTTCTTAAAAGCCTCCAGTGTTAGAGAGCACCCACAACTTCTGGTGGCAGGCTGTTCCACTGGTTAATTATTCCAACTATCAGGAAATTTCTCCTTAGTTCTAAGTTGCTTCTCTCCTTGTTTAGTTTCCACCCATTGTTTCTTGTTCTACCCTCAGGTGCTTTGGAGAATAGCTTGACTCCCTCTTCTTTGGGACAGCCCCTGATTTTACTTACTTAGGGGAAACTGAAGTGAAGAAATGGCAAGCTAAGAAAGGCAACATTTGTCCTCCTTAAACATAGAAACATAGACATATGACTGTATGACTGTATGTATGTTTTTTTTATATTGGGGTTCCTTGCTTTTTAGACTTTTTAAATGTACTATTGTTATTTTAGATTCTAATTATTAGATTTGTCATTATGTATTGTTTTTATCACTGTTGTGAGCTGCCCCAAGTCTACGGAGAGAGGCGGCATACAAATCTAATTAATAATAATAATAATAATAATAATAATAATAATAATAATAATAATAATAATAAAAGAAGATTGATGGCAGAAAAAGACCTCCTGGTCCATCTACCTTATACTATTTCCTGTATTTTATCTTAGCATGGATATACTGTATGTTTATCCCAGGCATGTTTAAACTCAGTTACTGTGGATTTACCAATCATGTCTGCGTGATCACAATCTCCCTCTTCCTGATTGTTATATCTCTAGCTATGCAGCCAAGCATTCTACTTGCTTTCCCTACCGCCTGACTGCACTCTTCACCCATTTGGAGACAGTCAGAAATCACGACCCCTCCATCCTTCTCTTCTGAAGTTTTTGCTAACACAGAACTGCCAATACAATACTCAGACTGAGGATTCCTTTTCCCCAAGTGCATTATTTCACATTTGGAAACATTAAACTGCAGTTTCCATTGCTTTGACCATTTATCTAGCAAAGCTAAATCCTTTGCCATATTACAGATCCCTCCAGGAATATCAACCCTTAATATCAATCTTTAAAGGCCCCATTGGCACCTGCTCTCCAGGTTTTTGAGGGCTGATGGATGGGGTTTTTCCCCTCTCCTGAAAGAAAGTCAACTGAAGCACAAAAGACAGTCGTTGAGGTTTGTATGGCAATGCCCTAGTCATGCATAAGAACCTAAGAACCTAAGAAGAGCCCTGCTGAATGGGGCCAGAGCCCATGGAGTCCAGCATTCTGTGTCCCACAGTGGCCCCCCAATTGTCCATGGGGATCTTGAGCAGAAAGAGAAGGCAAAACCCTCCCTTTCCCTTGACCCACAACCAATGGGACCCAAGGGAGCCCTGCCTGCCTTAACCAACATAGAGGCGGCACATGGACATCTGTTTCAATAACCACCGATACACTCGGCATCCATGAATCTGTCCAATCCTGCCATGAATCTCTCCAGGCTGACAGCTGTCACAACCTCTTCTGGAAGGGAATTCCATCAACCAACGACCCTCTGGGTGCAGAAATATCTTTATTTGTCCTCGCTTTCTTACCTGTGAGCTTTAGGGAGGGCCCCCTCGTCCTACTATTGTGTGATAGAGAAAATAATATTTTTTCTCTATCCCCCTTTTCTATCCCATGCATGATTTTACCCCCTTCGATCAAGTCCCCCCTTCAATGCCGCCTTTCAAGGCTGAAGAGACCAAGGCCTTAGAAACATAGAAACATAGAAACATAGAAGTCTGACGGCAGAAAAAGACCTCCTGGTCCATCTAGTCTGCCCTTATACTATTTTCTGTATTTTATCTTAGGAGGGATATATGTTTATCCCAGGCATGTTTAAATTCAGTTACTGTGGATTTATCTACCACGTCTGCTGGAAGTTTGTTCCAAGGATCTACTACTCTTTCAGTGAAATAATATTTTCTCATGTTGCTTTTGATCTTTCCCCCAACTAACTTCAGATTGTGTCCCCTTGTTCTTGTGTTCACTTTTCTATTAAAAACACTTCCCTCCTGGACCTTATTTAACCCTTTAACATATTTAAATGTTTCGATCATGTCCCCCCTTTTCCTTCTGTCCTCCAGACTATACAGATTGAGTTCATTAAGTCTTTCCTGATACGTTTTATGCTTCAGACCTTCCACCATTCTTGTAGCCTGTCTTTGGACCCATTCAATTTTGTCAATATCTTTTTGTAGGTGAGGTCTCCAGAACTGAACACAGTATTCCAAATGTGGTCTCACCAGCATTCTATATAGCGGGATCATAATCTCCCTCTTCTTGCTTGTTATACCTCTAGCTATGCAGCCAAGCATCCTACTTGCTTTCCCTACCGCCTGACTGCACTGTTCACCCATTTTGAGACTGTCAGAAATCACTACTCCTAAATCCTTTTCTTCTGAAGTTTTTGCTAACACAGAACTGCCAATACAATACTCAGATTGAGGATTCCTTTTCCCCAAGTGCATTATTTTACATTTGGAAACATTAAACTGCAGTTTCCGTTGCTTTGACCATTTATCTAGTAAAGCTAAATCATTTACCATATTACAGACGCCTCCAGGAATATCAACCCTATTGCACACTTTAGAGTCATCGGCAAATAGGCAAACCTTCCCTACCAAACCTTCCCCTATGTCACTCACAAAGATATTAAAAAGAATAGGACCCAGAACAGACCCTTGTGGCACACCTGATTTCCTAAGGGAGGGGCTCCGTTTCCTTGATCATTCTTGTGTCCCTTTTTCGCACCTTTTCCAATTCCATTCTATCTTCGTTGAGGTGCAGTGACCAGAACTGGACACAGGCCTCTGAGTGCAAGATCGGGTGTTTGTGGCTTCTAGAATCTGGCTTCTAATCTAACAGCATTGTGAGGAATCCTGCCACTCACTTTGGTGTAACCTAAATGCTTGATGAGCGTTTGTTTCATTTTTGCACCTACGCCTTAATGAAAAGTGTTGAGAAAACTCTCCTGTAAACTACACGGAGCTTTCACTACTGGGCGGTTCCAGCGCTTACAATATGATGCAATGAAATACAGGTTTTAAATGTTCTGCAGCTCCGGGCAGAGGCCTTTGGCTTAAGAAGGAGAAAAATAACCCACTCCTTTAAGGTCTTAGGCCCAATTCCATCACAGGCCAGGGTTTCACCTCACATATTCCAGCACCCGGTCAAATCCCACAGAGTCGGCTTTCTCCAGACTCTGTCAACTAAACAATGCTGACTGGTGGGGCCTAGGGGAAGGGCCTTCTCTGTGGTGGCCCTGGCACTTTGGAATCAAGTCCCCCCGGAGATTCGCACTGCCCCCACCCACCCGGCCTTTTGTAAAGCCTTAAAAACACACCTTTGCCGACAGGCCTTATTATTTACTTCCACCCTATGGTTGAATCGATAGAAGTATGTTAGTATGAAGTACGAATGATTGATTTTAAAAAAATGAATGAGGGGTTTTAGAATGTGATAATTTCTAGTTTTTTACATGTTCTTAGATTTGATGCTTTTAGTATTTTAAACGTCAGATCTCTCACATGTTGTATTTGCCATTCTGAGTCCTAGGAGAAGGGCGGAATAGAAATCTAAATAATAATAATAATAATAATAATATGAGGAAGGACACCTCGTTATGGGGCCCCAGAGGAAAAAGATGTTGCCAAGAGAGATTGGTGCAATGGTTAGAGACAAGAGGGGAAACGCCCTCCGTGAGATTTTTATTGGAAACACGAACTCCACCAGGTGACTCAGACCTAACTGTCTGGTGCTTGAATGGGCATCGCATCATAGGTGTCACTGCTCTTGAAGCTTCCCTGAGAACCCACGATGCAAAAAGGATGTTGAGACTCTAGAAAAGATGCAGAGAAGAGCAACAAAGACAATTAGGAGATTAGAGGCTCAAATATTCCAAGAACGGTTGCAGGAACTGGGCCTGGCTAGTTGAATGGAAAGAAGGACCAGGGGAGACAGGACAGCAGCCTTCCAGTATCTCAGGGGTTGCCCCAAAGAAGAGGGAGTCAAGCTCTTCTCCAAAGCACTTGAAAGGCAGTGGGTAGAACTAAACAAGGAGAGAAGCAACTTAGGACTAAGGAGAAATTTCCTGACAAAATTATTGACCAGTGGAACAGCTTGCCCTCCAGAGGTTGTGAAGGCTCCAACACTGGATGTTTTTAAGCAGATGTTGGATAACCATCCGTCTGAAGCAGTGAAAGGTTTCCTGACTAAGCAGGGGGTTGGACTAGAAGACCTCTGGGGTCCCTTCCAACTCTGCTGTGATTATTATTATTATTATAGTAGCGATGGCTGCTTGGCTGTGGAGGGAAGCTGGTGAAAGGCGCCCAAAGCTGGTGGTGCCACCCCTCGAGGCCTCAGAAGGCTCCTACTTCCATTTGCGAAGGGAGCATGGCCAGTGGGGGAGGCCTGGAGTCCCTGGGAATAGAGCCAGGGGGAGGAAGCCGCCTTGGGCCAAGAGGGAGGCTGGTGCCAAGCAGTAGCCTGGCCTTCGAGTGAGGAACCCAAGCCAAGCCAGGAAATGGCCCTGGTGATGGGTGCTGCATAATAAATCATGATTGGGATGCCCTGCTCCGAGTAGGAGTAAATTCTACATTACGCAGCGGTGCATAATTTCAAACCTTTTAATAGCACCACGACTTAGAAACCCAGCACCGTAAGCCAACTTGCTATGAACGCTGCATGTCATGTACTGTCAAACCTGGATAAACTCACTGACAAATTATTTCTACCTATGGGGGTGGGGGAATTTAAATTATTATTATTATTATTATTATTATTATTATTATTATTATTATTTATTGGATTTGTATGCCGCACCTCTCCGTAGACTCAGGGCAGCTAACAACAGTGATAAAAAACAGCATGTAACAATCCAATATTAAAACAACTTAAAAAAACCCTTATTATAAAACCAAACATACATACAAACATACCATGCATAAATTATAAAGGCCTAGGGGGAAAGAGTATCTCAGTTCCCCCATGCCTGGCGGTAGAGGTGGGTTTTAAGAAGCTTACGAAAGGCAAGAAGGGTGGGGGCAATTCTAATCTCTGGGGGGAGTTGGTTCCAGAGGGCCGGGGCCACCACAGAGAAGGCTCTTCCCCTGGGTCCCGCCAAGCGACATTGTTTGCTTGACAGGACCCGGAGAAGACCCACTCTGTGGGACCTAACTGGTCGCTGGGATTCGTGCAGCAGAAGGCGGTCCCTGAGATATTCTGGTCCGGTGCCATGAAGGGCTTTATAGGTCATAACCAACACTTTGAATTTAAATTGATATGGGTGGCCGCCACTTTTTGAAAATTAGCAACCTTAGCAGCAATTCTGGATTTTTCTTTTTCTTTTTTCTTTTTTAATTTTTTTAAAATGATAAGAGAATACAAATTACAAACAAACACAAATCATGTAATAATAATAATAATAATAATAATAATAATAATAATAATAATAATAATAATTTATTAGATTTGTATGCCGCCCCTCTCCAAAGACTCGGAGGGGTATGTAGGGGTCATATACAGCCCCTTTCTTATCAGAAGTTGGTTTTCGGAGTTGAATATACTTACAGATAGTTAATTATTTGCAACTTTTCAATCACATTTATGATATATCTTATCTATATTTACTAGGGAAAATCTGGAAGATTTCTTTCCTTCTAGTTTGAAACTTAACAACAACAACAACAACAACAGAGTGGGAAGGGACCTTGGAGGTCTTCTAGTCCAACCCCCTGCTTAGGCAGGAAACCCTACACTACTTCAGACAGATGGTTATCTAGCATCTTAAAAACTTCCAGTGTTGGAGCATTGACAACTTCTGGTGGCAAGCTGTTCCACTGGTTATTTGTTGTGACTGTCAGGAAATTTCTCCTTAGTTCTAAGTTGCTTCTCTTGTTTAATTTCCACCCATTGCTTCTTGTTTTACCCTCAGGTGCTTAGGACAACCCCAATAAGAGCTACAAGCCCAGAGTCACCTTGTAGGGTGGCATAAATATAAACAAACACACAAACAAACCAACAAAGACGACACTAACCCTCTGCAGCCCGAATGTCTCCGTTTTTGCACCTCCAACTTGTGTGCCATTTCCGAGTTTAACACTAGAGTGTGTCAGAGCCATTGAGAGCCCTGCAGTAGATTCGCAGAGAGAGTTTCTACCCATCAAGAACTTAATTTGCGTCTACCGTATGATGTATTTTTCCAAAACACAAATGCTGCCGATGCCCCTGCAGGGATTCTTTTAACTCCTGGCAAATTCTTCTCTACTTGTTCAGTCTTATTATTGGGTGTAACTACATTTTGTTAGCGAGTTAGAATTCATTCGTCTTCTTTGATGCGACAGCTGCTGGGTAACAAGTCTTTGATCCCGAAATACTTTCCTGATATCTCACCAGATTATCTTTTTGGGTTAATTTTAGGTTTATTCATGAGATCTGGTTGCTTGGGTGTGATTCTGCCTTCTCTCGCTCAAATGACTTCATGGGTATTCTTCAAAGTTTGATGCAGCGTAGAGCTTTTGCTTTTGAGATATTGGTGAAAATATTGACTGACCCCTCGCATCCTGGACACAAACTGTTTCAACTCCCACCCTCAAAACATCACTACAGAGCCCTGCACACCAAGACAACTAGACACAAGGACAGTTTTCCCCCCGAAAGCCATCACTCTGCTAAACAAAGAATTCCCTCACACTGTCAAACTATTTACTAAGACTGCATTACTATTACTAGTAGTTTTTTCTCATCATTTCTATCACTCATCTCCTCCCACTTATGACTGTATGATTGTAACTTGTGGCCTGTACCCTTAATATTTTTATTAATATTGATGGTTTCCCGATTGCTTATTTGACTCCTATGACCATCATTCAGTGTTGGACCTCTTGATTCTGGTCCAATGGATCTTGTCTTTGATGGACACTGAGAGCATCTGCACCAAAGACAAATTCCTTCTGTATCCAATCACACCTGGCCAATAAAGACTTCTATTCTTTTTTAAAATAGTTTTATTTATTGTTTTCAGATGCAATTAAAAAAATCTCAAAAAATCTCATACAGATCATTTCCTGTTTTATATATAACACACACACACACACACACACACACACACACACACATGTTTTATAATTTGTCATTACTTCATTGAAGAAAAGAAAAAGAAAGAAAAGTTACTTTCATTAAAAGAAATAGAAACAATACAAGGATAGGTAAAATTATGAGTATGTACATAATAAACCAATTAAGGATAGAAAAAATTTACATAAAAATAAATATCAATATTTTTAAAGTTTGCTATCCGCACTCTCTTTGTCATGCGTTACTCCTATAATCTGGTATTGGATGTCGTTCTATCTTATTTCTTTTGGGGATCCATTTGTACCCTTCCCCCCATATTTTATTAGTTTCGTTGCCTTTTATTCCCTTAATATCCCTTGTCATCTCACCCATTTCTGTACATCTGTCTACTTTTTCGATAGTTTGGCCTTCTGAAGGGATGGTTGGATTTCAGAATTCTGTTCTATCCTAATAAAGATTCCTATACGTGAACTTCAGCGTAAGCTTCAAAACTTTCTATATATGAAGTCTTTTTTTGTTGTTGTTAAAAAAAAAATAAAGACTTTTCTATACAGATACTTGTGTCTCCTACTTGAAGGTGTAGGAAAAAAAATGTAATTGAAAGTTATAAGCAAATGTTATTGAAAGTCATTTGGCTTTTGTGAGCTGCAAGTAAGTTTTGCAGAGATTGCCTTCAGCCGCACGAATCCCAGCGGCCGATTAGGTCCCACAGAGTCGGCCTTCTCAGGGTCCCGTCGACTAAACAATGTTGGTTGGAGAGCCTTCTCTGTGGTGGCCCCAGCCCTCTGGAATTAACTCCCCCCAGAGATTCAGACAGCCCGCACCTTCCTCACCTTCCGTAAAATGTTGAAGACTCACCTCTGTCGCCAGGCGTGGGGATGATTAAGCCCCCCCCTTTGCTGTTTTTTCTGACTTCTGTATTACAATAAATTGGTTTGAGTGTGTATGATTGTGTAGTTGATGCTTTTATGATACTGATTATGTTATACTAAATGATTTTTAATTAACTTTTAAATTTTTTTAACATTATATTTGCCCTGTGTTGTATTATTGCTATGTTGTGAGCCGCCCCGAGTCTTCGGAGAGGGGAGGCATACAAATCTAATCAATTGTTATCATTATGATGAAGTTTTGGAGGTGACCAGTCTGGGCCACAGAGATCCACCACCTTGAATGCCTCTCTCATCTCCCGCTCAATTCCCTGGACTGTTACTAGCTCCGATCTTGCACAGAGCTTAAGCTTGTAATAAATCTTGATCTTGCTTTGAACGGCTGATGATTTCCTGGGTGTCTGAGAGTTGCTTCATTTCATGGAAGCTCACGAAATCTGATGCCATTTGGAGGTCAGAAAAGACATAGAGACATAGAAGATTGACAGTAGAAAAAGACCTCCTGGTCCATCTAGTCTGCCCTTATAGTATTTCCTGCATTTTATCTTAGGATGGATCTATGTTTATCCCAGGCATGTTTAGATTCAGTGACTGTGGATTGACCAACCACGTCTGCTGGAAGTTTATTCCAAGCATCTACTATTCTTCCAGTCAAATAGTATTTTCTCATGTTGCTTCTGATCTTTCCCCCAAATGACCTCAGATTGTGCCCCCTTGTTCTTCTTGTGTTCACTTTCCTATTAAAAACACTTCCCTCCTGGACCTTATTTAACCCTTTAATATATTGAAATATTTCGATCATGTCCCCCTTTTCCTTCTGTCCTCCAGACTATACAGATGGAGTTCATGAAGTCTTTCCTGATACATTTGATTCCACCATTCTTGTAGACCGTCTTTGGATCTGTTCAATTTTATCCATCTCTTTTTGTAGGTGAGGTCTCCAGAACTGGACACAGTATTATTCCAAATGGGGTCTCACCAGCACTCTATACAGCGGGATCACAATCTCCCTCTTCCTGCTTGTTATACCTCTAGCTATGCAGCCAAGCATCCTACTCACTTTCCCTACCGCCTGACCGCACTGTTCACCTATTTGGAGACAGTCAGAAATCACGACTCCTAATACTTTCTCTTCTGAAGTTTTTGCTAACACAGAACTAATACAAGACTCAGATGGAGGATTCCTTTTCCCCAAGTGCATTATTTTACATTTGGAAACATTAAACTGCAGTTAATAATCCAAAATTTAACAGAATGACGGAGTTAGAAGGGACCTTGCAGGTCCACTAGTCCAACTCCCTGCCCAAACAGAAGGTAGTAGTAGATGCTTGTAGTAAGCGTGGTAGATGCTTTGAACAAACTTCCAGCAGACGTGGTTGGTAAATCCACAGGAACTGAATTTAAACATGCCTGGGACAAACATAGATCCATCCTAAGATAAAATTACAACCCCTCAATCCTTCTCTTTCGAAGACTCCAAATTACCCGCTACTACTTTAGGAAGCTCATTAGTTAGCGATATACAAACAGGACTAATGTAATGAAAACTGCCATTCTATAGGCAATTACGATGGATGTTATTCTGCGGACGTGGAGGTGGGGAGGCTTCGAATTGGACTCTGCCTCCAAAACTCTGCTTAAAAGGAGGAAATTGGACGAGAAAGTCTTGCCTACAAGTGAGGTCAGTGGTAGAAACTGTGAAGCAAAGCAAGAGAGGAGATGAGATTGGAAGGACGGACACCTTCCCCCGGAATCTCAGCCCAGCTCTTCTCCAAACAAAGCCTGATTTTAAATTATGATTGAAAATCCAAATTCCTGCTGCTCTGGATGCTTGACGCGATTGTGGAAACAGTAGCAACGGAAACCTGCCAAACGACAGACAAATGGGCCCCAGAGATTTTCTCCGCATATTTAACTTTGGAAAAAGAACGGTCAGGGCCTTTTCCCCCCAGGATTTGCTTGGTGCTGAATGCAAGGGGGGCGGGTTGGGGGGGCAGAAAAGTGACCAGGACGAGGAAAAGACTAAGGCGTTTCAGGGTATTGGACCCAAAAGCAATTTTTCTAAAGGAAAATAAAACCCCATTATTTGGGGGTCAACTGTTAAGAAAGTGAGACTGAGCATAAAATTAAAATTAAGTTGTGTGTGTGTGTGTGTGTGTGTGTGTGTGTGTATACACGCTGCTCTAAAAAATAAAGGGAACCCTTAAACAATACAATATAACTCCAAGTAAATCAAACTTCTGTGAAATCAAACTGTCCACTTGGGAAGCAACACTGATTGACAATTCCCTTTATTTGTTTGATCTCTCTCTCTCTCTCTCTCTCTCTCTCTATCTATTTATCTATCTATCTACACACACACACACACATGTACATATACATATACATATCTATATCTACATCAGAAATGATTGAACTGAGCAGGAGAGACACCTACATCCCTTCCATAGAATTCTGGATCTGCATGTTTCTCCTTTTTAACTATTTGTATTGTATTATTATAATGGTAGAGTTGGAAGGGACCTTGGAAGTCTTCTAATATATCAAGGTATTGGGCGGCATATAAGTCAATCAAATCAAATCAAATCAGATTATTTTAATGAAAAGAAGGACCAGAAGAGACATGATAGCAGCCTTCTAGTACCCCAGGGGTTGCCCCAAAGAAGAAGGAGTCAAGCTATTGTCCAAAGCACCTGAGGGTAGAACAAGAAGCAATGGGTGGAAACTAAATAAGGAGAGAAGCAACTTAGAACTAAAGATGAATTAGAACAATTGATCAGTGGAACAGCTTGCATGCCCCTTACTGACCTCTTAGGAATAGGGAGAGGTCAACAGTGGAGAGTCTAAGGGTCAAGCTTTGGGGGTTAGGTAATGATACTACAGAGTCAGGTAGTGAGTTCCAGGCATCAACTCCTCGATTACAAAAGACGTATTTCCTGCAGTCGAGTTTAGAGCGCTTTACTTTGAGTTTGTATCTGTTGGGTGCTCGTGTGTTGTTGTGGTTGAAGCTGAAGTAGTCGTTGACAGGAAGGAGGTTGTAGCAGATGATTTTATGGGCTCTGCTTAGGTCGTGTTGAAAGCGATGAAGTTCTAAGCTTTCTAAACCTGGAATTGTGAGTCTGGTTGTGTAGGGGATTGTGTTGCAAGTGGAGGAGTGGAAGGCCTCGTTGGCTGCATCCGATTGCCAAGTGTCTCCTGGAAGGGGAGGGTTGGGGGTGTCTGTGCCAGACCTGGAGCAGAGCAGACCCCGGGGGGGGGGAGCCTTTGGGGGGGCACGAAGGGCCGTCTCCCCCCGAGGAACAGGCCGGTCTTTGGAGCCGCTCTCGTCTCTCGCAGTGGCCCTCAGAAATTGTCAGGCCTGTGAATGACGGCACCTTAATCCCAGCTTTGGCAGGAGATGAAAGGGGGACTTCTCTGAGCTGTGCCAGGAGGGGGGTGGGAAGGGGGGTGTTGCATTTACATTGCCCAGGAAAGCCATTGATCCACTCTCGGGCTGTAGAAGTGCATACGTGTGGGTCTCTCCCTGGCTCCATAGATCATCCATCCATCCTCCCCATCTCTATTGGTTTCTTTCTCTTCCTCCTTATATCTGTTTCGTCTGTCTGTCTGTCTATCTCTCTACCTCTATCCATCCACCCATCATGTCTGTCTATCATCCATCCATCCATCCATCCATCCATCCATCCATCCATCCATCCATCCATCCACCCATCTATCATGTCTGTCTATCATCTGTCTGTCTATCATCTATCTATCTATCTATCTATCTATCTATCTATCTATCTATCTATCTATCTATCATGTCTGTCTATTGTCTGTCAATCATCTATCTATTTATCTGTCTGTCTGTCTGTCGTATTCTGTCATCTACTTCTACCTGGTCTCTTTCATATGATTTTCTATTTACTGATATTTCAATCTGCCCTTTTATCTGTTTATCTGTTGATCAGTCTCTCCCTCCCTCTCTTCTTCCCCCTCTCTTCCTCTACCTATCACTTTCTCTCTGTCCCCCTCACCTATCACATGACCACCTGTCCCCCTATTGGGTTATATAGCAACGTCCATCAGCTGACCTCTTACCCTTACCTATCAGATTATCAGAATATCAGATTATGTAGCTGAGCCATTCCTTTGGCTTTCAGACCCAGGCACTGGAATATTAGCAGGAATTCCCGGGAGGAGGAGGGGGTGAAGGGAGGGCGAATCGGAGAGACGCTCGTATCAGCAGGAACCGTGAAATCAACCATTTTTTACATCCTCCCAACTAACTTGGGCTTTCAGCTTTAAAGCTAAATTTCCATGGCAGTTTTTCAATCAAAACACCAGGCAGTTAGAACAGCCGAGGAAAAACACTCGTAAAACAAATGAATAGAACACATACAAAATGGGTTTATTTGCACTTCCATCTATTTTGATTTATACTTCAGCTCTTTTAACACACTGAAAAACATCCCTGCGTCCACAGCAGAGTTTCTATGGTCTGGAGACATGAGAAGGCCACAATTGCAGAATCACTCAAAGCCTTGGATTTTTCCAGGAAGGTATTTTTAGAATTCTAACTTTCATTGGGGGAAAAAAAAGAATGAATTTCTAGCTCTGGTGATATTTGGAAAAATGTTATTCTTGGAAGCAAAAAGATGGCAGAGCTCTGTCTGGAAAGCTGATTTGATCCAAATATTTGAAGACCTTTTTTTGGAAGGATTTGGCCTGGGAGGAGGAGGAAAAAGACCTCTTTCTCTTCCCCTTTAACCATCCACATTGCCACAACAACCATCATCCTCAAAAACTGCAGTTATCAGCTTTAATTTGGATGGTGCGCAATTACTATCAAACAACACAAAGGATCAGAAATAAGGTTATGATGCAGCATTTTAAAAAGAGAAAAAACCCACATCATAGACAAATCACAGCAATTTCGAGCAATGAGTGATGCACAAATGTAGATTGAATTTGGAGAGGAGAATTGGATATGGGAGATCGTAGATGCAAATTACAACATGGAGGGAAAGTCTTTCTCTCCCTTATTTTCATAGTGTGAGGATATTAATTTCCTGGATAAGATGGAAATCCTAAACTGAAAATCTTCCTATATTCAGGCTGCAAGGGGTCAGTCAATATTTCCACCGCCCTCTTTTTGACTTGTGCAGTCTCCAGGTCCTCAACAGAAGGCAGGTGGGCAGCCATTGTTTGGTTCTGCCGTTCTGATTCTCCTCCAAAGTCCGTGTCGGTCTTGTTGGGTTGCAGAATCGAACCAGACAGTGATGGAGGTGCAGATGACAGACTCAATGATCCCTCTGTAGAACTCTAGATTTTCCTCCTCCTTACACAACGGGTCTGCAAATAGCTACGAAGTTTCACAGCTTCTCCTGCTAACTCTGGTTCTACGAGGTTCTTCCTCAGCCCTCAAACCAGGATTCATAACGACACCACCTCTGAGAGCAGACAAGAGGTTCTGTTTTGCTTTCATTTGACTTTGTGCCTAACAGGGGAGGATGCCTCCTTGGGGCTGGTTCTTTCTTGCATTATTTTGACGGTGGTCTTCTCATCCCCCCCCAGCGACTACAGTTGGTCCCATCTGGGGAATTGAAGCCTGAAACTTTGCTGAGTCCCTTGAAGTTTGGTGTGACACGAACTGTTCATTTAGCTGCTTCTTTCTAAAAGGGGAAGAGGCCGAGGGTTTCAGATGTGAAAAGGATTCCACTGGAGGGCTGACCACATTTCTGGGTGGCCTGAGACTAACCATCTATAAACAATATTTCCATTTCCGCTCCTCCTGAAAAATGGAGAAAATAACACTTCTTTAGCTTGCAACCACAGACTTGAGAGCCAAGGTAATTGATAACAGGATGTGTTGCTCTTGTACTGAGAATGGTTTGCAGAAACACACATTCTAGTTGCAACAAATACACGCTGGCTTCTAGATTGTTGTTTAGGTTAGAAGTCACACTCTTCTGAAGAGGAGAATTTGCACTTAATCGGGTCACACACAGAAAAAAATCTCCAGAGCAAACAGGGATTGCGTAAAACACTGAGGGGTTTAGGAGGGAATTTTATTATCTCTTGTAAAAAAAGATCAGCTTCATATACTAAATGTGTTGTGGCACGTTTGTATCCTGCGCAATTAGCAATGGACCCAGAGGACTCAGAGACAGTGGAGGTGAGTTACAAGCGTCCTGTGTTCCTGGCCCCTGAGACTGACAGCGAAGATCACGTGGTGTCAGAGGCTGAAGAGCAACCAGGGCCTTCGGCACCTCTTGAGATGAGTGACTTGGGAGAAGAAGAGGAGCCTCTTCTGGATGCTAGGGTTCGCGGGGCCTCTAGAAGGCAAGAGTGGTTATTCAGGAGGCGGCTTCCTCGTGAGTAGCACTGCTGGCTATTGGACCACGCTCTTAGGCTATTTAAGGGAGAGTCACACGAGAACAACGCAGTTGATTTTAGAAAATCTTGTTGCAGCTCGTGTTTTCGGCTTGTGTTTAAAGAAACACATTCTTGGCTACTTATAAACTTAATTGAGATGGTGCATCCAGTTCTGGAGCTAATGAATATCCTGATGGGACACAACTACCTTCTTGCTTTCTCTTCAGGTTCAAGGATGGTGACCTGCAAAGCCTCCAGGTATCTTAAGGTTGTGCAGGACAGCTTGTGAAAGAAGAAGGGGAAGCTGATTTCAGACAATCCATCTCCACCTGGTGTACATACTGCATTTCTTTGCCAGGCCAAAATTATTCTTCGGGGTGGATTCTCCTAGTAAGATAGATATAGTTCTGTTACAGTCAACTCATCTACAGTCACCTCAGGTCCTTTGAGGCGAGTAGTCAACAGAGGACCAGCAGACAAGCAAGGAAGGCATTGTTGTGAGTGGTTCACATCCGGCTCAGCTGGTCATGGATTTTGAGGACTAGGAGATGGAGGAATATTGTCATCGCAGGCCAGTGTTCTTGTCCTCTGAGTCTGAGCATGAGGAAGAGTTAGGGACTGAAGAACCACTAGAGACTGTAGAACCTCCAGTTAGGGTATCGTCTGAGTCAGAAGACAATTGGGATTTTGGAGGATCAGGACCCTCTGATACATGCAAGAGTAACGAGGATGAGATCCAGACATGAATATCTCTCTATAAGGGGTTCTTGGCATTGATTAGATCTATGGGACACCTGACCACACCTTGCCAGTATTTAAGGGACAGGCTGATGGGAAAGGGGGTGTGGCAAACAACCGCTCCTAATGGTAGACAGTTGCATTGGAGCTGAGAGACTTTGCTGTTCCCCTGGATTTTGATGCCTGGTTTTGGTTTGAGCTGTATAATTTCCCTGGACTGTGTGAGTAATCAGTTAAAGAAGAAACATCAGAAGTGGAGATTTATGACTCTAGCTGGCGGGCGTCCGGGAGTGTCTTATTTCTAGCTAATTAGAAAACTGCAGCCAGCATGAAAATTCCTTGCGTTCATCATTTTATTGTAAAAATTGCTTTACCAATAGATCCTGCTTATTGAGACTTTGGAAGCAGCGTGTGTGAGTCTTTATGTCTAACAATTGATCTGGACAGACAGAGCAGGAGATAAGGAGGGGGATGGTGGGACAGGCTGCTGCTCTTCTCCACCCTTCCTTCTCCTGCTTCAGAGTCCACCTGCAGCCACCGTGAGTGGATGCTCTTTGCTCAGAGTGGGACTGTTCCCTTCTTGTGCCACCTCCAGCACCTCTTGGGGGTCGGGAAGAGGAGGCAAGAATTTCACAATGGGAGGAAAAGAGGAAGAAGAGTCTTCAAAAAGAGGAAGAGGGAAGGAAGTCAGAATGTCATAGCGTGGAACTAAAAGAGGAAGGGACCAACAGAAGAGAGAAGAAGTCCAGTTGCCTCTTGAAAATGCACCTCTGGGACAAACCATGACGTGGATGACAGAATCTCCATAAACATTGAACAGTTATCTGTGAATGTACATAGAATATAAGCAGTGCCCTGCTGGTCCAGCTAGTCTGATCATCTGTCCTCACCGTGGCCAACCAGTGGCATTGAGAAGTCTCTTGGAGCAGATGTAGTCTATCTGATTTTATTGGGTTCCATATTTTTCAGAGTATAAGACGCACTAGAGTATAAGAGGCACTTTAATTTTTGGGGAGGAAAATAGGGAAAAGAATCTGCTTACCAGGTATTCCTCTGGCCAGCGTCCTTAGTCTGGTCAGTTTCAGCACATTATTTTACCCCCTGGTTAGTGCTTTAAAAAAACCTTATTTGGAGAGAGTAACAATGAAAGAGCTTGCAAGCCAGTAAGAGCTGGGAACATCATTAGCACCTGGAAAGAAACATTCGGAGCAAGTAGAGCAAGGGAAAAAAACCCTGCAAAGACTTAGGGCTTGGAAAACATTCTTTGCAAAGAGTAACAATGAAAGAGCCTGCAAGCTGGTAAGAGCTGAGAACATTGTTAGCACCTGGTTAGGGCTGGAAAGAAACTTATTTGGAGCAAGTTAGAGAAATGAAAAAACCCTGCAAAGACTTAGGGCTTGGAAAACATTCTCCACAGAGAGTAACAATGAAAGAGCCTGCAAGGTCAGAGCTGGGAAGATCGTTAGCAGTTAGTTAGGGCTGGAAAAAAAACCTACATTCAGATTATAAGATGAGCCCAAATGATCAGCTTCTTTTAGGGAGGAAATAAGTGCATCTTATACTCTGAAAAATACGGTAATTGTACTCAAGGCTCTAAGAGGCTTTGAGCCCCAGAATTTTTATGAATGGGTCTAACGCTTATTCAAAGGCAGCCAAGCTTCAAATCCGTCCAGGATTCTGATACGTTGAAAACACAATTATCTGTTCCCAGAGGAAAGAGGAGGAAGAAGGAGACACACACACACACACAAGATGCTTTTTACTAAATTTCCCCCCAATCCATTTACCTAAAGAGGATGAGACGAAACAGGCTTTGTGGCCCAGAGAAGTGTGTGCTAAGAGCATTTGTTTGAAAATAGTTCCAATCAGACACACAAATAAGTAGCAATTACCCAACAGAATCAGGTGGAGTCGAGCCTCTCTTGTTACAAAAAACGTTCAACTTCGTGGCTTTATGCAAATCCTTTCTTTCGATCTATTAAGGTCGGGCTAATGCATATTTTAACCATGTGCTTATTAGCGGGATAGGTTTCATTACTATTTTTGGATACCGCATAAAGCTCTTCAAACTGAATGTTGTGTGAGAAAAGGAGAGGCTGTTTTCAATTAAGGTCTTATTTCATTCATTTATTTTCCACAAGGTTGGAGGAATATGCAAGCCACGAACGTTATAAATCAATTTGGTGACTTTCAAACAAAACGATTCACCATTCTTGGTACCGTTGGGATGGTTGGCATAATTGGAGCCATAGGAGGCAGTTTAGAGAGACACATATAATATTAAGCGTTGCATCTTGCAGTTGTTTAAGGAGGTGGATCATAAGAACCTAAGAAGAGCCCTGCTGAATGAGGCCAAAGCCCATGGAGTCCAGCCTTCTGTGTCCCACAGTGGTCCTCCAATTGTCCAGGAGGATCTTGAGCAGAAAGAGAAGGCAAAACCCTCCCTTTCCCTTGACCCCCAACAAATGTGATCCAAGGGAACCCTGCCTCTGCCCCAACCCACCTAGAGGCGGCACTTGGACATCCATTTCAATAACTACCTATGATATGATATGGCATCAATGAATCTGTCTCATCCTGCCTTGAAGCTATCCAGGCTGTCACGACCTCTTCTGGAAGGGAATTCCATCAACCAAGGACCCTCTGGGTGAAGAAATATTTCCCTTGATTTGCCCTCACTTTCTTACCTGTGAGCTTTAGGGAGTGGCCCCCTCGTCCTAGTATTGTGTGATAGAGAAAAGAATTTTTCTCTATCCACCTTTTCTATCCCATGCATGGTTTTATTCCCTTCGATCAAGTCACCCCTTCAACGCTGTCTTTCAAGGCTGGAGAGACCGAGGTGTTGCAACCTGGTTTCATAAGGAAGAGGCTCTGTTTCCTTCATCATACCTGTTGCCCTTTTTTGCACCTTTTCCAGTTCCATTCTATCCTCCTTGAGGTGTGGAGACCAGAACTGTACACAGGACTCCAAGTGTGGTCTCACCATCCATTTGTACAGAGGCAATACAACACTTGTTGACTTATTTTCGATTCCCTTCCTAATCAGGCCAAGCATGGAATTTGCTTTTTTTTACTGCTGGTGCGCACTGGGTTGACCTCTTCATTGAGCTGTCCATTTATTTATTTATTCGATTTCTATGCTGCCCAATCCCGAAATAGACTCAGGGTGGCTTATAATAACAATATAAAAAGAAATACCGGTAGATATAGAACAATAAAAAGAAGTCGAATATAATCAAAACTATAAAACCCCATATTAAAAGAAACCCATTAACTGAGATACTATGTGTAGAGCCTCCTGGTCCAAATAGGGCTGCAACTGGTGAACCAGGCGAACCTGGGCAAAGATCCCCCTGGCCGCAGCCGAAAGATGATGGTCAAGACTCAGCTGTGGGTCCAGGAGGTCACCCAAGCTGCAGACCCTATCTGAGGGTCCCCCAGCACAATGGATGGATAGACGGAGGAGTCCTTGGGAGGAAATGTCCACAGCCACTCGGTCTTGTCTGGGTTGAGCTTGAGTATTGCTGGATGTTGCTTCTCAGCTTGGAGTTCATAGTCTTCTCAATGCAACCTCTAGTTGGGGTGCTTTAATGTCTCCATCAATCCAGGATAAGACCTCGTCTTGTCTTCTCAAATCTTCCCTTGTGCTGGGTGTTTCCCTCTTCCCTTCTGGCCTAAAGCCACAGCTAATCTAACACATAGTAGTAGCCTGATGGAAGTAAAGAGACCACCTGGCTCTTGCTGTCATTCTGCTTTCTCTGTGCTCCAAATGAGGTCTTCTCATTGTCTAAGCTGGTGACCTTCTTTTGTTGACGAATCTGGGTAAGAGGCAGCAAACTAACACAAGCTGTTGGACACCCGCCCATCCTTGGTCCTTACGAAGACCATGCAACCCTTCCAACTGGTTGATGTCTTGGCTTTCGTTTGAGCTAAAAATGTTTTTAATGTTTCATTGTGCTGCACTTTTTTTATTTATTCCATCCAAGTGGAGAAGCTGTGAACCACATTTAAACTGCATAGCTGAGCAACAATTGAAACGTTCAGGAATTAATGGAATATAATTAACCACAGGAAATCAGAGCCTCTGTTATTTATTTATTTGTGCAATTTATTTATGGGTGCAGTTTATATGCCGCCCAACTCCAATTGGACTCTGGGCAGCTTATAACATATAACGCCATTCGGACTCTGCTTTTCTTTCTCATAACTTTGAAAGGAATTAAATCCTCCGAGCACTGTTCCTTTAGCTCAGAGCAAGAGATTCTGACATTAAAACATTGTGACTTTTGCTCTAAATATTAGCCAGGCTCTGAGGACAAAAGGGAAAGGGGGGACATGATTGAAACATTTAAATATATTAAAGGGTTAAATAAGGTTCAGGAAGGAAATGTTTTTAATAGGAAAGTGAACACAAGAACAAGGGGACACAATCTGAAGTTAGTTGGGGGAAAGATCAAAAGAAACATGAGAAAATATTATTTCACTGAAAGAGCCGTAGATGCTTGGAACAAACCTCCAGCAGACGTGGTTGATAAATCCACAGTAACTGAATTTAAACATGCCTGGGATAAACCTAGATCCATCCTAAGATAAAATACAGGAAATAGTATAAGTGCAGACTAGATGGACCAGGAGGTCTTTTCCTGCCGCCAATCTTCTATGTTTCCAAGGTCCTAGACCACTCAGGACAAACGGCTCTTCTTGAGAACTTCTTGAGAACTTTTTCTGCCCTCAATCTTCTATGTTTCTATGCTTCTATTATTGTTGCAAAATTCCAGCTTCCTCCATTTAGGAGAATGACTTAGCAATAGCCATAGCATTTAGACTTATATACTGCTTCTCTGTGCCTCCCCCCCCAAGGACTTTACAGAGAGTCAGTCTCTTGCCCCCAACAATCTGGGTTAAATGCACCACCGAGGCTCTCTAACAGTTCATTTTAAATTGTAACCATAACAGTTCAGTTAACTCTTAAGGTTGAAATTAACTTCCTTCTCTGTTGCTCTTCTTGTTGTCTGAAGAGGTTGAGATGGCTCCTGTGTTCTTCCCCTGTTGGGAAAAATTAAAATTAAAATCTCTGTGGGGGACACTTGTGTGAGATTTGGTGGGTGGGGGGCAACGGTTGGTCAGATAGAGGCCAACAAAGGCTCCCTTTGGTAAGTTGGACGTGGGATTTCTCCTCCTGTGGAACTGGGAGCGCCTGTTTTATTGTGGGAACGTGCAAACCACAGGGATTTCTTTAACCCCTTTCGTAAACAATCGCCCGCGATCTGACTCCTAGAAGGGGTAAAAACGGAGACCATCCTGGAGGTGGGCACATACAATTTTGCAAGCTCTGGCCCCACTCCAGGGACTTTGCAATGTTTTCGGCAGGCCCCTTCTCCTTTGAAACCCCACAACGAGGGCTGCTTTTCGGGTTAGGATATGTTTTCTCTTTAAATAATTACATACGGCGAAGAAAGTGTAACAGAAGCGGGCTGCCTGGCTTCGGTGGGGGCTTCCTTGGGCTCTCTCCCTCTTAGCAAAGAGCAACCTATAATTAGCTTTTGCAAAATGTTTTCGCATTGGGAATCCGGGGGTCTCCAAGCCCCCCTCCTTTGTCAAGGAAGGTAGGTGGGAAGGGGAAAGCCAGAATTTGGCAACGGCAACAAATAAGCAACGAAAACTGTGGTTTCCCTTGGAGCCAGGATGGCCAGGGTTCTTTCCAGAGAAGAATTTGGGGACGGGGTCTTGGAGGCTGGAGGGGCGCAGGAGCGGAACCTGATAGTATTCTGCCTGGAAGCCACCAAATTGTTCTTCTTCCTCCCTTCTGAGGCTCCGTCATTAAAGTAATCTGGGCTTATATAAATGGTGGTGGGGGAGACGCCAGTTGAGAGCCCTGACCTTCTCTTGCTGTTAAGAAAAAACCACACACCACACAGTGGTCCCTCGACTTACGAACTTCATTCGTTCCGTGACCAGGTTCTTAAGTAGAAAAGTTTGTAAGAAGAAGCAATTTTCCCCATAGGAATCAATGTAAAAGCAAATAATGCTTGCGATTGGGGAAACCACAGGGAGGGTGGAGGCCCTGTTTCCTCCCAGGAGATTCCTAGACAGGCCCCACAGAGGCTTCTCTTTTCCGGCGCTGTTTCCCCCCAGGAGATTCCTAGAGAGGCCTCGCGGAGGGTTCTCCCCACTTTTTCCGATGACAGTTTGGGACGCTTGGGTTTGTAAGTGGAAAATGGAAAATGTGAGGAAGGAATTTGTCTTTGGTGCAGATGCTCTCAGTGTGCATAAAAGAAAAGATATATTTGTCTAGAATAGAATAGAATAGAATAGAATAGAATAGAATAGAATGTTGGCCAAATGTGATTGGACACAGAAGGAATTTGTCTTTGGTGCAGATGCTCTCAGTGGACATAAAAGAAAAGAGACATTTGTCAAGAATCAGGAGGTGCAACACTTAATGATTGTCATAGGGGTCAAATAAGCAATGAAGAAACAACCAGTATTAATAAAAATCTTAGGATACAAGCAACAAGTTACAGTCATACTGTCCTAAGTGGGAGGAAAGGGGTGATAGGAATGATGAGAAGGAACTAGTAGCAATAGCAGTGCAGGCTTAGTAAATAGTTTGAGAGTGTTGAGGGAATTATTTCTTTAGCAGAGTGATGGCGTTCGGGAAAAAACTCTTCTTGTGTTGAGTTGTCTTGGTGTGCAGGGCTCTGTAGCGACATTTTGAGGGTAGGAGTTGAAATGTGTCCAGGATGCGAGGGGTCGGTCAATATTTTCACGGGCCTCTTTTTGACTCGTGCAGTCTACAGGTCCTCAAGGGAAGAAGGCAGGTGGGCAGCCATTGTTTTTTCTGCAGTTCTGATTCTCCTCTGAAGTCTGGGTCGGTCTTGTTGGGTTGCAGAACCTGGTTGAAATCTATTTTTCTTGCTTTGTCGCACATGTAATTATTTCATCTACATTTCATATTTTCTTTAAGGAAGTCACAACAGTATATGCTTTAACACAAACACGCATAACCTCCGCCCCAGCCTTCCCCACCACAATGCTGTCAGGTTGTTTAGTGTTTTAGTGAAGTTTAGGGTTAGTTAACCCCAACGTGTTCATGGCTGGCTGGAAGCTTGAAATGGATCCAGGTTTTTATGCTACCTTCCACACAGGAGGAATCTGGGACCTGATCTCCAGTAGCTTTGAAGGAGACCAAATCAACACCACGCACCATCTAGAAGATTGTGTGTTTTCTCTTCCTAGTTCCTCCAACCACTCCCCCTTCTTGGAGCCATTTTCCATGGCTGAATCGAAGCGTGGATGGAATTTTTATTGGAAGAAATATCACCCCAAAGGATTAAAGTCTTGCTTCCAACAGCTCACTGTCTCCATTCGGTTCAGCACCTGAGGCTGTTTGGAAGGTGTTACAGGTGAGCTGGCTCGGCAATGCTGCAATCTGATGCCAAGCTGGTGCAGGATTTTCTATGCGTCATCTCGGACCCCCAGGCTTCCTCCAAAAATAACCATTTTATTGTAAAACAAGGAGGCAGCCTTCTTAATTATTCTTTATCCATCGCTTTTGGCAATTAAATTCAAATTAAATCCTATTCATCTCTTCCGTCCTTTTCAGCCCCTTTCTTTTCCATCTCGTGCCTCACTCCAGAACCCAGGTGCCCCTTTAAAAAATGCCACCTTCACAATAGTTCTGTAATTTTAAACAATTTAAACAGACAGCTTGGTCGCACATTTATTTATTTACAGTATTTGTTCATTTGTTTATTTGTTTGTTTTGTCACCTACGTATTGGTGCTATACAAAGATATAATATTTATATACATGATCCAATTAAGAGGGAAGCATGAGGACAGGGGACGGAAGGCACACTGGTCACTTATGCAGGCCCCTTACTGACCTTTTAGGAATCGGGAGAGGTCAATGGTGGATAGTCTCAGGGTAAAGATTTGGGGGTGAGGTGACGATACTACAGAGTCAGATAGTGAGTTCCATGCACCAACTACTCGGTTACTAAAGTCATATTTCCTGCAGTCGAGTTTGAAGCGGTTTACTTTACCTTTGCATCTGTTGTGTGCTCGTGTGTTGTTGTGGTTGAAGCTGAAGTAGTTTGTTGACGGGAAGGATATTGTAGCAGGTGATTTTATGGGCTGTGCTTAGGTCGTGTTTAAGGCGACGTAGTTCTAAGCTTTCTAAACCTGGATTGTAAGTCTAGTTATGTCCGATATGTGGTGGAGGTTCCAGACATATGAGCTGTATTCTAGGATTGGTCTGGTGAAAGTTTTTTATGCTCTGGTTAGTATATGTGAGATGACCAGAGCAGAAGCTGCGAAGGATTAGATTCACAACTCTTGAAGCCTTTTTGGCAATGTTGCTGCAGTGGGCTTTGGCACTGAGGTTATTGATTGATTGATTGATTGACTGACTGACTGACTGACTGATTGGCTTTGTATGCTGCCCCTCTCCGAGTATCCCAAGGTCTTTTACAGAGTGAGGGTCATCTGCAAGGACTTCTTTATCCAGCTTGTATTTGGTGTTCTGATTCTTTTTGCCAATGTGTAGGACAGAACATTTGTTGGTTGAGATTTGGAGTGTCCAGGTGTTTGACCATTCGGATACAGAGTCAAGGTCTTTTTGGAGAGCAGCTGTGTTAACGGTGATGTCGAAAAGTTTGACATCATCGGGGGAGAGAAGGCATTTGCTTGTGAAGTGATCCATAGAGATAATTTATAACCCCCCTGCCCACCTCTCCCCTTCCGCGTTGCCTTTCCAACACCCCTGGGAAGACTCTGCCGACCCTGCTCCAAGGGGAGTCAGGCATGTGGAGATATTTTAGACCACAGCCCCAGCATTTCTCCCCCCGCCTCCTGGCTTTAGTGCTGACTCATTCATTCCACCTCACCCAACCTCTCCCGTCCTCTCCACCCTCCCCACAGAACAGCCCAGGATGGCCCTTCACTCGGCAGACAGGGAGCCAGCCAGAAAAGCCTTCGCCTCTTCAACGCCCCAGGACCGGATCAGAGGAGACACTCCACAAGCTTCCCACGTTGCTCATTAGCACAAGTCATCTACAGGGGGGGGGGGTTTCCTGCGTGAGGAGGGGCTATTGTCCGCTCAACCGCCCCGGAGGAGTCAAACCAGCAAGATTTCATTTGCAGTTAAAGTTGCGGTGATTTGGGCAGAAGGGATTAAAGTCCCTCAGCTCCACGAGACCAAAGACCCCACAATTTTTACGTCAAGCTCTGCACATTTGTGAGGTGGGCATTAGAGAAAGCTAGAAGTCCATCTCGTCTGCCCTTATACTATTTCCTGTATTTTATCTTACAATGGATCTAGGTTTGTCCCAGGCAGGTTTACATTCAGTTACTGTGGATTTACCAACCACGTCTGTTGGAAGTTTGTTCGCCACGTCAGGAGTTGGGCAACAAATTCAATCAAATAAATAAATAAACATTTAAAAGGAAGTGAAAAAAGTCAGGTTCTACATTTAGGCAAGAAAAACAAAACACACAGGTACAGGATATGTGGTACATTGCTCAACAGTAGTAGCTGTGAGAGGGACCTTGGAGTCCTAGTGGACGACCATTGATATAGGAGCCAGCCGTGGGCAGCAGCTGCCAAAAAAGCCAACATAGTTCTAGGCTGCATCAACAGAGGGAGAGAATCAAGATCACATGAAGGGTTAAGACCACTTTATAAGGCTACACTTGGAATATAGCATTCACTTTTGGTCTCCAAGATGCAAAAAGGATGTTGAGACTCTAGAAAAAGTGCAGAGAAGAGCAATCAAGACAATTAGGGGATGCAAGGCTAAAACATATGAAGAACGGTTGCAGGAACTGGGCCTGGCTAGTTTAATGAAAAGAAGGACCAGGGGAGACATAATAGCAGCCTTCCAGTATCTCAGGGGTTGCCCCAAAGAAGAGGGAGTCAAGCTATTCTCCAAAGCACCTGAGGGTAGAACAAGAAGCAATGGGTGGAAACTAAACCAGGAGAGAAGCAACTTAGAACTAAGGAGAAAATTCCTGACAGTTAGAACAATTAATCAGTGGAACAGCCTGCCACCAGAAGTTGTGAAAGCCCCAACACTGGAAGCACCTGAAAGGAATCCAGTTGGGAGACCTTTGAACGGTGATCCACAGATCATCAGCAACTGGTCCACAGGCAACGGATGGAACGGTCACCAAGATTCCATAGCTGCGCAGACCACAGAAAAATCTCCTGACTAGACTGATTACTCATAAAATCAAACCAGAATTTTGAAGGCAACCAGAGGAGGCAACCTGAGGTGAGCGGGACCTCCCTTGGTTAGCCCCAGGCCCTGCGCCCCATTGCTCCATCTACCTCTGAGTCAGCCGTTGCTTCTCTCGCGTGACCTGCCTGGACAAGTCCCTGCAGTTTTCGTGGTAACATGTTCAGAAGTGATTTTCATGACCTCATTGCTGCAGCTCTGACTACCCCAAAAATCACCCAGCTGGAGACTTTGGACAAACAGCTGTCCAATTTTTTCCAGCGATGGAGCGTCCACAACTTCTGGAGGCAACTTCTGTTCCTCTGATCAACCGTTGTGTCAGGAAATTTCTCCTTAGTTCCAAGTTGCTTCTCTCCTTGTTTAGTCTCCACCTATTTCTTCTGCTTCTACCCTCAGGAGCTTTGGAGAACAGCTTGACTCCCTCTTGATTGGGGCCACCCCTGAGATACTGGAAGGCTGCTATCCTGTCTCCCCTGGTCCTTCTCTTCATTAAACCAGCCATGCCCATTTCCTGCAACCGTTCTTCATATGTTTTAGCCTCCAGTCCCCTAATCATCCTTGTTGCTCTTCTCTGCACTCTTTCTAGAGTCTCAACATCCTTTTTGCAACGTGCTGACCAAAAGTGAATGCAGGATTCCAGGTGTGGCCTTACAAGGCCTTGTAAAGTGGTATTAACCCTTCACGTGATCTTGATTCCATCCCACTGTTGATGCAGCCGAGAACTGGGTTGGCTTTGTTTGGCAGCTGCTACCAGAGAGTCACTCATGTATCTGTGGCTGATGTATGTATGTATGTATGTATGTATGTATGTATGTATGTATGTATGCATGTATGTATGCATGCATGTATGTTTATTTACCCTATTTCTAAACCACCTACAGCCCTCGTCGATTGCTTTAAGCCCCCCCTGAAAACCTTGCAGAAGTCTCCAAAATCTTTTTGACTGGACTCTGCTTTGAGGCCCTGGAATTTCCTTCCACAGAATGGAATTGACACCTGAATAAAAGGTCATGTGTGAATCTTGTGCAACTGAGTAACTGCACTTGAGACACACACATTTCCACAGGAAGGACCCCCGCCTCCAACGAAGCCCCCGTCCCCTTGACTGGCTGGAGGTATGGCCCATTCTCTCTCCTCCTCCCCCCTCCATTCACCCTTCCCTTGCTCTCTCCCCCCCAAAGATGCTATTCAGAGTTGTGGGTTTTAAAATTGCACCGGCCAATTCTTAATTATCTCCGAGAGAGAGAGAGAGAGAGACAGGAGGGGGGGGGGAGCATTGGGTTCCCTTCATTCTGCAAGGGCCTCCCCACAATGGTCTGGTGCCAATAGGGAGAGAATCTAATTAAGCCAATTAGGCTCATTGGTTTGTTTAATCAATGGCTTGATTTAATTGGGAAGGCTGCGGCGCATAGTGTGGGATGTGAGAACCAGGAGACCTCGCTGCTCCAGTGGTGACATGGTCACCGAGACAGGAGGCCGCGGAGTGAGGGCTGCTTTGTCCTGCATGGGCGGCCTCAGCCAAGATCCCGGGGGCTCCATTGGGAATGGCGGCCCTCGGCCAAGGGAGATAAATGGAGAAGAAGAAGAGGAAGGCTTTCCGATCGGAGCCATCAGCTGTCCTATTAAGCAGCAAAAGATGGCTGTCAGTTGGACGGTTTGAAACTCATATCTCCTCGTGACGTCGCCTCATTTGGCACTCAACTCATGTTGCACTCATCCAAAAAGCACCACAATAAATGTTCTTTCTGCGCCAACTCAGGAAGCGCAAACTGCCCCAGGAGCTGCTGATCCAGCTCTGCAGAGGAATCATTGAGTCTGTCATTTGCACCTCTATAATTGTCTGGTTCGGTTCTGCAACCCAACAAGACCGACACAGACTTCAGAGGAGAATCAGAACTGCAGAACAAAATAATGGCTGCCCACCTGCCTTCCATTGAGGACCAGTAGACTGCACAAGTCAAAAAGAGGGCTGTGAAAATATTGACTGACCCCTCACATCCTGGACACAAACTGTTTCAACTCCTACCCTCAAAACGTCGCTACAGAGCACTGCACACCAGGACAACTAGACACAAGAAGAGTTTTCCCCCGAACGCCCTCACTCTGCTGAACAAATAATTCACTCAATACTGTCAAACTTTTTACTAAGTCTGCACTTCTATTTCTACTAATTTATTCTCATCATTCCTGTCATGCATCTTCTCCCACTTAGGACTGTATGGCTGTAATTTGTTGCTTGTATCCTTAAGATTTTTATTAATATTGATAGTTTCCTGATTGCTTATTTGTAGCCTATGACAATCCTTAAGTGTTGTATCTTATGATTCTTGACGAATGTCTCTTTTCTTTTATGGACACTGAGAGCATCTGCACCAAAGACAAATTCCTTGTGTGTCTGATCACACTTGGCCAATAAAGTATTGTATTGTATTGTATTGTATTGTATTGTATTCTATTCTATTCTATTCTATTTATTCCATTCCATTCTATTCTATTCTATTGAATGATGCTTGACAAATGTATCTTGTCTTTTATGTATACTAATAGCATATGCACCAAAGACAAATTTGTTTGTATCTGTTGTGTGCTCATGTGTTGTTCTTGTTGAAGCTAAAGTAGCCGTTGACAGGAAGGACATTGTAGCAGATGATTTTAAGGGCTCTGCTTAGGTCATGTTTAAGGTGGCGTAGTTCTAAGCTTTCTAAGCCTAGCATTGCAAGTGTAGTTGCGTAGGGGATTCTGTTGCGAGTGGAGGAGTGGAGGGGTTCTTCTGCTTTGGAATCTAGTTTGGATTCCATGTAGTTTCCCTCAGAGGACTACGGAACGAAACTGTTCTTCACCAAAAACTATTTCACCTTAGGGAAAGCAGGATGTGATTAAAATTGGCAGGGTTGCTGAACTTCAAAGGCTCAAGAAGAAGAGCAATTATCTCTGTTCATAACCATCTTTGGGCTCAGCTCCTGAGCATCCGAGCAAATCCGCCCCTGGTGTTCTCTAGTCTAGCCCACCCTAGATGCCACCCGATCCAGTGAGGAGCAGTTGGGAAAACAGGCATGTGGATAAATTAAAATTCAACGCCACCAATAGCAGAGCTACTCTCCAGGAAGACCTTGACTTTGTGTCTGAATGGTCAAACTCCAAATCTCAACCCACAAATGCTCTCTCCTACATAGATTGGCAAAAAGAATCAGAACAGCAAATACAGGCTGAACAAACAAGACCTTAGAGACAACCCTCACTCCGTAAAAGACCTTGGAGGACTCTTATCAAATGACCCAAGGGCCAAAGCCCACTGCAAAAAAGGCTTCAACAGTTGTTAACCTAATCCTACGTAGCTTCTACTCCGGTAATCTCACACTACTAACCAGAGCATACAAAACTTTTGCCAGACCAATCCTTGAATACAGCTCATCTGTCTGGAACCCACACCAGATTTCGGACATAAACACTCTAGAATAGATACTTTACGAGAAGAGCCCTCCACTCCTCCACTCGCAACAGAGCACCCTACGCAACTAGGCTTACAATCCTCGGTTTAGAAAGCTTAGAACTATGTTGCCTTATTTATTTATTTATTAGATTTGTATGCCGCCCCTCTCCGTAGACTCGGGGCGGCTCACAACAATACAACCTAAGCATAGCCCATAAAATCATCTGCTACAACGTCCTTCCTATTGACTCCTTCAGCTTCAACCACAACAATACACGAGCATACAACAGATACAAACTTAAAGTAAACTGCACTAAACTTGACTGCAGAAAATACAACTTTAGTAACGGAGTAGTTGATGCATGGAACTCGCTACCTGACTCTGTGGTATCATCCCCTAACCCCCAAAACCTGACCCTTAGACTCTCCACTGTGGACCTCTCCTGATATGTCCCCTTACACGTCAGTAAGGGCTGCGCATAAGTGCACCAGCGTGCCTTCTGTCCCCTGTCCTAATGTTTCTCTCTTACTAGTATCATGTGTATAAACATTGTTATATCTTTGTCTACCACCAATACATACTTGACAACTAAACAAATAAACAAACAAACAAAACCCAGACAAACGATTCCAGGAGTTGTCCAACCTTGGCAACTTTAGGACTTGTGGACTTCAGGTCCCATAATTCTCCTGGCCAAGGAATTCTGGGAGTCGAAGTCCACAAGGCTTAAAGTTGTCAACGTTGGAGACCCCTGGCCTAATCTGTCCGCGTCCACCTTCCCCCCGAGGCACAGGTGTGGTGATAGCTCCCCTTTTAAGACCAGAAATTCACGTCTGTCAGTTTCTAAACAGGTTTAAAAGTCTGCTTAGCTCCCTACTCAAGGTGTATAAAGACGAGGTATTTGTACAGAACCTGAAGGAGCCCCGGGCAAATACCTCTTGATTAAAAACGGTTTTCTCATCAATCACCAGGAAGGTTCCTCAGGAAGAAACAGTGGGAGAACTGTGAAAACCAAGAGCTAGAAATTGACTTTGCTGAGTTGTTCTGGGAAATAAATATTGTCATTATCCTTGGTCACGTTTGCAGCCAGAAGCTACAGTAAAATTAGACATTGCACAAACACCACAATGGCCATTACGGGCACGCGGCATCCTTAGGCAAAGACCCCAAATGTGTCCCCGGGTGATATGAGGCTGTCACTCGTGTCAGTTGCATCGCAATCTTTCAGGGCAAGGAGGAAACGGAGAAATTGTTGCATTTCTAGGGCAATAATCTGCTGCTCTTTCTCTTCAGCAAAAAGATATTTTTCCTCGCTTAGCTTAATGTATTTAATCAGGCAACCACTTAATGAAATATTTGTACATCATCAAAAGTAACCCCCATCAAAAAAAGAGAGCAGGGCGCCTTATTTCATTTTTGGGGGACGTGTCCCGAAGCAAAAAGATATCGGAGGAAAATCCATCAATGGTTGCAGGAAATGACTGACACAGTAGTTGAATTCACACTGGAACTTTTTAAACAAATATCTTTATTAGTTATTTACATTCATAAAAACAAAACAACATAGAAAAAAAGCATACATACACACAAACAAGACAAAATAAAGCATTATGCTTTATACATTAAGTAACGTTGGTGTCAGAACTTAAAGTGGATACCTGCTATATAGCAGGATATTTTTTTGTTTGCAGCTCATTCATTTGCAACCATTTCAATTCCTACTTACTAATACACATTAGTCTCCTTAAATTATCAATATCTATTTCTCTATGTTTCCTTTTGTTTCAACTATATTTATTCTGTGGTATAATGGTTCATTAATGAACCACTGGAACTTTTCTTATCGTATTGTTAAAAAATCATACCCCAAATATATTATTTAACGTTACATGTAGAAATAGCAGCAGAATCACTCTACTAAACAAATAATTCCTTCAACACTGTCAAACTATTTACTAAGTCTGCACTTCTATTACTACTAGTTTTTTCTCATCCTTCCTATCACCCATCTCCTCCCACTTAGGACTGTATGACTGTAACTTGTTGCTTGTATCCTTAAGATTTTTATTAATATTGGTTGTTTCTTCATTGCTCATTTGACTCCTATGACATTTGACCCCTATGACATCATTTCTTGACAAATGTATATTTTCTTTGATGTCCACTGAGAGCATCTGCACCAAAGACAAAATACTTGAGTGTCCAATCACACTTGGCCAATAAAGAATTCTATTCTATTTACGCACAACGATTAAAAAATCGCTAGATACCCTTGGAGAAGGAGATTATTTTTTAAAAAATATGATTGTGCGCAAATAGACAATATAACAATGGAGCTGAATGATCAACAAGACTTGGACTTCTGTAACATTTGGACTAAATGGTATAAATGGATACAAAAAAGAAAGACAAAAAATCAATGGGAGATGGATACGGGAAACAGAAAAGGCCAGAAAGAATAATTGTGTCTATAATGTACAAATCATACAATGTATTACTATGAATGTAAATATATGGATGTTGGTCTACCTGAAAATATTAAGATGTAAAAACAAGATGATCAATAAAATTTATGGCCAAAAAAGAAAAGAAAAGAACGTAACCCCCAACAAACGTTTTCCATATCAGAAAGACGTGGGACATTTTTAGAAAGGTGAGTTTAGTGATAGCCTGGAACACTTTTGGGAAAGCTCTGCCTCTTTCTGTACGAAGTTTGAAGTTCTTGGTGGACTTCAGTTGACAACCGGTTTACAATTTCTGTAGTTTTGCTTGTTTGGATGGACACGATAACTGTATATAAACATGCCAGGCATAAAACAAACAACTTTGAAGGAGAACAGACAACGGGGAAGGCTTCTGCTTGACCAAAATCATGCTCCGTAAAGAGAGACGCAGCCCAGAATCAAGAAGACCACCTTAGTTGGAACAATTCATCAGTGCAATGTCGTCTCCAGAAGTTGCTTCACCACTGGACGTTTCCAAGAAGAAACTGGACAGCTGTTTCTCCACAATAGTCTAGGACAGGGATGATGAGCCTATGGCACAGATGCCACAGGTGGCCCCCAGAGCCATATATGTTGGCACGCAAGATCAGCTCCAATGTTTTATTTACCTATTTATTTATTTTGTCCAATACAATACATGGTTAATGAGATTAACCATGTAGAATACATATATCAAAGAAAGGAATGAAAGAAAGAAAGGATAGGAGTGAAGATATAAGAATAAAATGCAATACATCAATGGAGGACAGAGGAGATAGAGGAGTGGAAGAAAAGAAATAAGAGATATAGGAGAGACAATTGGACAAGGGACGGAAGGCACCCTGGTGCACTTATGTACGCCCCTTACTGACCTCTTAGGAATCTGGAGAGGTCAATCATGTTGGGGGTTAGGGGTAGACACTATGGAGTCCAGTAGTGAGTTCCACACTTTGACAACTTGATTGCTAAAGTCATTTTTTTTACAGTCCAGTTTGGAGCGGTTAATATTAAGTTTGTATCTGTTGTGGGCTCTTGTGTTGTTGTGGTTGAAGCTGAAGTAGTCCTTGACAGGCAGGAAGTTGCAGCGTATGATCTTGTGAGCAATACTTAAATCGTGTTTTAGGCATTGTAGTTCTAAGCTTTCTAGACCCAGGATTGAAAGTCTAGTTTCGTAGGGTGTTCTGTTCCGAGTGGAGGAGTGGAGAAGTGAAGTAGTGAATGTGCTTGTGTGTGCTGGCTAGCACATTTATGGCTTGCACAGAGGCTCTGGGAGGGCATTTTTGGCTTCCAGAGAGCCTCCGGGGGGTGGGGTGGCGTTTTTACCTTCCTCCAGCTCCAGGGAAGCCTTTGGAGCTTGGGGAGGGCAAAACACGAGCCTACTGGGCCCACCAGAAGTTGGGAAACAGGCCATTTCCGCCCTCCAGAGAGCCTGCAGGGGGGCAGGGGAAGCTGTTTTTGCCCTCCCCAGGCTTTGAATTATGGGTGTTGGCACTCACACATGCGCCCATGCTCTTTCGGCACCTGAGGAAAAAAAAGTTCACCATCACTGGTCTAGAACTGTGATGCCGAGCGTATGGCACAAGGATCACGAACGTCATGTTGACCTATGTTAGCTCTAGCGTGCATGCAGGCCCTGGCCAGCTGGTTTTTGGCCTTGAGGAAGACCGTTTTCGCCCTGCGGAAGTTTCAGGAGGCTTCCCTGAAGCCTCCGTAGGGCCAAAATCCCACCCAACAGGCAAACTGGAAGTCCTTTATTCCAAACTTCCTGTTGTCCTGTTGGGCTGTTTTTGGCCCTCTGGAGGCTTCAGGGAAGCCTGAGGGTGGAAAACAGCCCATTGGGAGGGCCTGTTTAGTGGTGGGTAGCAGACAGTGTGCCTAGGTTAGTGTGACCAGACGTCCCGCTTCCAGCAGGAGAGTCACGCTTTTTCATTATTTGTCCCACGTCCTTTGAAAAATGTCCCGCTTTTTTCCCCTCCCAACCAGCCCCCTTGGGAAGAGGCTGGGGGGAGGGGATTCTGAGCTCTCCACTGCTGCCTCGCCTTCCCCGCCCCAACGCAGCTTGGCCGGAGGTCTCTGTGCTTACTTCCGGCCAGCTGTGCAGGGTCTTTGCTTACCCGTTTCCCCCGCCCTGCCTACTCTCCCACCCGGGCACCATCGGGGCAGGGAAGCCGGGCGGCTCCTGTGCTGCAGACGTCCTGCCCGTCGGCCTCTGAGCCCGAAGGAGGAGGGGAAGCCCCGCCCTCTCCAGGGGAAGCTGCTCCTGGGACGGAGCGCCTTCCGGGCATGCGCGGAAGCAAAAATATCGGTGAAAATCACAGAAATCCCATGCACGATTTCACTTGCTGTCCATGCGCAGAAGCCAAATCTCACACCGATGGGCTGCCCACCCGCTCGCACGGCATCGTAGGGACCCCCGATAGCGCCGAAGACGTCCGTCCTTTGCTGATCCTAAGTGAAAAAACCAGCGTTTCACGTCTTCCGGGCCCTTCTGCTGAGGCCTCCGGGGCTGGTGGATAATCTTCCTTCTCTTGCTGCTGAGGCTGTTTTTAACTCCAGGCTGCGAAACATGTTTTATTTTTAGCTCCTACTTAGATACCTGTTTGTTCTACTGGTGGGTCTTAGAAGAGACATTTTTTATTTATGAAATATTGGAAAGGAATATAAACAGCAATCTTCTCTGTGGCTTTTACCCCCTTCTTCAAACCTTTTTTTTAAGAGGGATTTTTTCCCCTTCTTCGGTTGCTTAAGCTGGGTTTCTCAAAGTTGGCAGGCCGGCTGGGAAATTCTGGGAATTGAGGTCCGAGCGTCTTAAAAGTTGCCAAGTTTGAGAAGCACAGAGCTAGAGTAACCAAATATGGCTTTGCAAAGCTCCGGACAACCATCAGATGGCAGCAAAGAGTTAGACTTCAAGTCTTCCATTTTGGGGTCAGATTTTGCATTGAACGCAAACCTTTCTGCCTTGGCAGATTGGCAGAGGAACCTAAGAAGAACCATGCTGAACCGGGCCAAAGCCCCTCGAGTCCAGCATTCTGTGTCCCACAATGGCCCACCAATTGTCCAAGGGGATCTTGAGCAGATGGAGAAGGCAAAACCCTCCCTTTCCCCTGACCCCCAACTAATGGGACCCAAGGAAACCTTGCCTGCCTCAACTCAAAGAGAGAGAGAGAGGAAGGAAGGAACGAAGGAAGGGAGGAAGGAAGGACATAAGAACATAAGAAGAGCCCTGCTAAATCAGGCCAAAGACCATCGAGTCCAGCCTTCTGTGTCCCACAAGGGTCCCCCAATTGTCCATGGGGATCTTGAGCAGAAAGAGAAGGCACGACCTTCCCTTTCCCTTGACCCCCAACTAATGGGACCCAAGGGAACCTTGCCTGCCTCAACTCAAAGAGAGAGAGAGAGAGAGAGAGAGGAAGGAAGGAAGGAAGGAAGGAAGGAAGGAAGGACATAAGACCCTAAGAAGAGCCCTGCTGAATCAGGCCAAAGACCATCGAGTCCAGCCTTCTGTGTCCCACAGGGGTCCCCCAATTGTCCATGGGGATCTTCAGCAGAAAGAGAAGGCAAGACCTTCCCTTTCCCTTGACCCCCAACTAATAGGACCCAAGGGAACCCTGCCTGCCTCAACCAACATAGAGACTTGGACATCCATCTCAATAACCACCAATATACTTGGCCTCCATGAATCTGTCTAATCCTGCCTTGAAACTATGCAGGCTGACAGGCTGTCATGACCTCTTCTGGAAGGGAATCCCATCAACCAAGGACACTCTGGGTGAAGAATTATTTCCCTTGATTTGTCCTCACTTTCTTACCTGTGAGCTTTAGGGAAGAACCCTCTCTAAGCGGTTTACAGAATCAGCTTCGTGCCCCCAACAATCTGGATCCTCATTTGATCCCCCTCGGAAGGTTAGAAGGCTGAGTCAACCTTGAGCTGGTGGTGAGATTTGAACCGCTGAACTACAGCTAGTAGTTAGCTGAAGTAGCCTGGAGTGCTGTACTCCAAAGCATAGGTCCGAGCTATGCAACATCATAGTGCGAGCTATGCAACATCATAATGAAATACCTTATTTTTCAGAGTATAAGACGCACCTTAGTTTTTGAGGAGGAAAATAGGGAAAAGAACCTGCTTACCAGCTATTCATCTGGCTAACATCCTCAGTCTGGTCATCTTCAGCACATTATTTTATCCCCTGGTTAGGGCTTAAAAAAACTTATTCAGAGAGAGTAACAATGAAAGAGCTTGCAAGCCAGTAAGAGCTGGGAAATTCGTTAGCACCTGGTTAGGGCTGGAAAGAAACATTTGGAGCAAGTAGAGCAATGAAAAAAACTTGCAAAGACTTAGGGCTTGGAAAACATTCTTTGCAAAGAGTAACAATGAAAGGGTTTGCAAGCCAGTAAGAGCTGGGAAATTCGTTAGCACCAGGTTAGGGCTGGAAAGAAACATTTGAAGCAAGTTATAGCAATGAAAAAAGCCTGCACAGACTCAGGGCTTGGAAAACATTCTTCCCAGAGAGTAACAATGAAAGAGCCTGCAAGGTCAGAGCTGGGAAGATTGTTAGCAGGTAGTTAGGGCTGGAAAAAAAAGCTTCAAAAAAAGCTACATTCAGAGCATAAGACACACCTGAATTCTCAGTCTCTTTTAGGGAGGGAAAAGGTGTGTTTTATACTCCCAAAAATACGGTATCTATTTGTGTTTCCCGGCAGGAATTTCAACATGCAGTTTTCTGTGGCAGAACCAAGACAGATGTGGCCGAAATTGCATTAACCACTTCATGGAATCAGATGCTTAGCAAAAGCCTCCTCCTTGAATTGAAGGCAGAGCAAACAGCAGAACAACTGGGCTTTTATGAATGTCACATGCCAGATGTTGCAAAAGGCTGGCTTTGAAATCCACTTTGACTATTTCCACATAGTTACACAAAATGTGCCTGCCTCTATGGGCCTGTGCATGCGTGTGTGGTAAGTTGTTAATGCTTTTGCTATGTGTAAAATGGACCGAGATCCTAGTGAGGAATGGAAATACAGTGGTGCGTCTGTTTCCAGGAACATCTGGGGGCTGATGGAGAAGAAGAAACAAGCCAGAGTTACAAACTAAGAGAAGAACGTGCAGGTTTAAATCACTCCCAGTTCCTTTATTCCTCTGGTCTATAATCTAGGGATTACAGCAACGTTCTAGGTTTATCTACAGAAGATCTGTCAGCTTCAAAGGGGGGATCAGAAAGCGAGAAGCCGTCCGTCCAATGGAGGAGCGGAGTCCAAACAAGCCTTTAAAGGACTTGGGGAATCCGAGTCAGCCGCGAATGTCTTAGCGGTGCTTGCTTTGAAATATGCCGGAGTTTTAGCAGGAACAGACCACAAACTGATCTGCACAAGGCCAAAAACTCCTCCTCTGCATCGGCCCCTTTTCTGCAGTGGCGTGTGTGATAATGGTTTTTTTTTTTGTATTAAATATTAAAAAAACAATTGAATACAAAACAAGACACATAAACAAGACAAGTAAAGAAATAAATTTACAAATATACAAATAACATTCAACCTCTCAACTATTTCTGCGGTGAATTAATAAATTAATAATATTTATTAAAAACAAACAAATTACCTGGACGTTATATTTTCACATCTATATCATTCCTGCATGGCCTTTACAGTTCATTATCAATTCATCTATTTGGTCAATATATCTGTTCTTTACAATCAAACTTATAGAATCTTATTTTCATTTTTAACTATACATTACCATTTGTATACAGTAATCCCTCGCTACTTCGCGGTTCATCTTTCGTGGATTCGCTATTTCACGGGTTTTCAAAGGGGGCTTAAATCCATTAAATCAATTGAAAAATTTAAATCCATTAAAAATTCACAGAATTCTTCTACAGCACAACTGTGGTTCAGCTGAGAAACTTTATAGAATGACTGTGCAAAGGGTGGGTTTTAAAAGTTCAAATACTCATTAAATACATAAAAAATATCTTTCCTTTACTTCACGGAAATTCATTTTTCATGGGTGGTTTTTGAAGTAGACCCAGAGACAGGGTTTGGAGCAATCGGTACTTTTATTCAGCTCAGAGAATAAGTGACAGCTCAGCAAGGTAAAGTGACAATTCAGCGAGTACCGACTGACTCTGGCTGGAGAAACCGCTCCTTTTATATATTTGCGGTTCCCGCCAAAGCCAGAGCCGGCCGCGTCTGAGCCAATCAGGAGCGACTTCCTGCTTGGGCTCAGACAGCGCTGAAAGAGGAACAAACTATTTACAGAGTTACAAGGTAGCCATTACAGGATACAACACCCCTCCCCTCATAGTTGGACACATCCATCAAGAAAGCCATGTGACAAAGTCGTCCAATCGGTGGGGCCTCTGAGGAGCTCGCGCTGACCTGCGCAGTTCAATTTCTCCTTCGCCACCGACTGTGGAGGATGGCTCGCCGCTGTTCTCCCGGTGTTGCGGACTTGGCCTGGCGGGCCCAACGAAGGCTTCGGAGGACGAGGATGGTTCGGCGTCGCTGGATGGTTCCCCCTGGCCCGATAAGTCTCTTTGCGTGTCTCTTATTTCGGGCAATGTACTAAAGTCTGTTGAAGGGGGAGAGTCCATGTCAGCGGTTTGTGGCAATTGATTTTCTGTTCGCTTCCGAATGTGGTCTATGTGTCGTTTCCACAAACGACCATCCTCTAGTTTAACAACATAGGTCTTAGGTGCATTTTGCTTAACAATAATTCCCTTCATCCAGTTTACATTTCCATCAAAACTTTTTACATATACATTTTGTCCCAAATACATTTCTCTTTCAGGTTTTGTACACATTTGGTTATTATTAACACAGAACCTTGGGTTTAACCTGTCTAGTGGTGACCTCAACTTCCTTCCCATCAATAACTCTGCAGGGCTTACATGTGTGTGCGAGTTAGGGGTAATGTGTTGGGTGAGTAAGAATTGGTCCAAGTTCTGTTGCACATCCCCAGGGCCTGATCTGCGCAATGCCTCCTTTGCCACCCGTACGTAACGTTCTGCCAATCCGTTAGCCCAGGGCGAATAAGGCGAGATGAGGGCATGCCTGACCCCTAGGCCATCTAGGAACAATTCGAATTGCCTGGCTGTTAGCTGTGGCCCATTGTCAGACACTAAGAGATCTGGGCAACCATGGGATGCAAACAGTCTGCTCAATACCTTGATAGTGGCACTTGTGGTTATGTTGTTCATTGCTATTATTTCCAACCATTTGGAGAAAGCATCCACCACTATTAAAAAATACTGAGACCCCACTGGGCCAGCAAAATCAATGTGGATTCTAGACCAAGGACCAGCAGGCTGTTCCCACTCAGCCGGAGTTGTTTTGGGGGGACTGGGTCGTGACTCTTGGCACGGATCACACTTTGAAACCCAATTTTCAATATCAGCATCCAGCCCTGGCCACCATAAATGCCCCCTTGCCAGGCTCTTCATCCTGACAATCCCAGGATGACCCACATGTAACATTTTGAGTACCTTTCCCCTTAGGCTTTTGGGAATGATCACTCTATCCCCCCACAGTAAACAACCTTTTACATACGATAATTCAAGTCTTTTGTTTTTAAAATCACACAATTCAGGTTTCACAACATCATTTTGCCATCCCTTTAGAACACAGTTCACCACTTGTTTAAGGATTTGATCTTGCTGCGTGTGTGCAGCTACCTCTTTTGCTGTGGTTAGTGGGTTTTCCTCGAGTTCTATCATTAACACATCTGTGGAAGGAACAGGGTCTTCCACTAAGTCTGCTATGGGGCATCTGCTTAGGCCGTCTGCGTGATTGATTTCCTTCCCCCCCTTGTGGGTGAGATCATACTGATACCCTGAGAGGAAAAGAGCCCATCTGATTAGTCTTGGAGACATGAAAGGTGGAGTGGGCTTGTTGGGGGCTAGCAGGCCTAGTAAGGGTTTGTGGTCAGTGACTAGCTCAAAGCTTCTTCCAAAAATGTAATTGTGAAACTTCTTTACCCCTGCCACTAATGCTAGAGCCTCCTTGTCTAACTGGCTATAATTCCTTTCTGTGCTGGTCATGGTTCTAGAAAAAAATGCTATTGGGGCCTCTGTCTTATTAGGTAGAACGTGAGCTAGGACTCCTCCTATGCCGTACGGCGAAGCGTCGCACGTGAGCCTAATGGGTAGTGAAGCACTATATTGGACTACTACACTTTTAGAGGTTAATAAATTTTTTATTTGAGAAAAAGCTTCACGTTCAGTTTTCCCCCATGTCCAGCGGGCTTCCTTCTGGAGTAAACGATGGAGAGGCTCTGCTACTGTTGCCTTCTGCTTTAAAAAAACGGAATAAAAATTAAGGAGGCCCAAAAATGCCTGCAACTCATTCTTATCTCGTGGCTCTGGGGCTTCTCTAATTGCTCTCAGCTTCTCTGTTGTGGGGTGGATACCTTCCTTATCTATTTTATATCCTAGGAATTCTATACTGTTGGTTCCCCAGACACATTTATCAGGCTTGATTCTTAAACCTTTGTCCTGTAACCTCTTAAGTACTTCCCTTATTCTTTTGTTTACTTGTTCCTGGTTTTCCCCTGCAATTAAGATGTCATCAAAGTATGGAATGGCCCCATTTACCCCTGACAATAGGCGTTCCATAATGCTCTGGAATATTCCTGGGGCTATGCTTACCCCAAACTGTAACCTCGTGCATTTGAAAGCCCCCCTGTGCGTTACAATTGTTTGAGCGTTTGCTGTTTGTTCATCGACCGGAAGTTGCTGGTAAGCCTGCGCCAGGTCGATCTTTGCGAACCTTTTCCCCTCCCCCAGGGAGTGTAGCAGTTGTTGCACAACCGGGATGGGGTAGGGGTGGTGTTGGAGTGCCTTGTTTAGGGTCGATTTGTAATCAGCGCAAACTCTTAACGAGCCATCTGGCTTCAGAGGGGTAACTATGGGAGTTTCCCATGGCCCCTGCTCCACAGGGACCAAAATACCTTGGCTAATGAGTTTGTCCAGCTGTATGTCTAGTTTGGGGAGGAGCGGCAGGGGGACCCTGCGAGGTTTTAGTCTGATCGGTGGGACCTTGGGGTCAATAGAGAAAGATATAGGGGGCCCCTTATACAATCCCAGTGTGGGGCTGAACACTTCAGGGAACTCTTTCACAAAGTTAGGCATATCATAACAGTTTACATTACACACACCCGAAATCTCGATCCCCAGTGGTTCCATCCATGCTAAACCCAGAAGAGAGTGCTTGGCCCCTGTTACAATAAGCATGGGAAGGGTACATTTAACATTCTTGAATGCGATAGGTACATTTGCTGTTCCCAAGACCGAGATTACTCCCCCCTGAAAGTCTCTAATCACCAAAGAGGTTTGATTTAGGTCAGCCTTAGATACATTAGGCATATACAGTTTAAATTTTTCCCAGGGCATGATGGTATATCTAGAGCCCGTATCCAGCTCCATTGAGCAAGGTTGGTTATTGAGTAACAGTGATATAACAATTTTAGCCCCCTTTTTGGTTGCCGTGTTATTCACGGAAAATTGAGAGTTACCTCTATAGTAGTCGCGGTTAGCGGTTGAGTAGTTCCTTTGACCCGCGTTGCGGAATGGTCTCCTTTCTCGCGCTTGGGGGGTCTGGTTTTGAGGTCGCTGGTATTGCGGTGTGGCAAACGTGTCCTCTGGCGCTGTTGCTCTGCATGCGATGGCGATGTGGCCTCTCCGGTTGCAACGGCGGCATGTAGCGTCTCGGAAGGGGCATCGATGGCGCTGGTGATTTCCCCGGCAGCCCGCGCAGGGGGCTGGGTGAGTAGCTCTCAGGTGTCTCGGCTGGTCTTGCACCAGGAGGCAGTTGTCTCCGCTGGAACTTTGTTGGCTGGGGTTGTCTGTTTCCACGGCGCTGGGAGACGCGGAGTCGATTTTTGCAATGATTTCTCGCCTTCCGTGCTCTTTCAATTCTCTCGCCGCCGCGTCGGCTGCTTCTGCGGTTTGCGCCAGTTTAATTACGGTTTGTAGAGTCGGCTCTTCTTCGATGAGGAGTTTATTTCTCACCGTGTTGCTTTTCATGCCGAAAACCAGGGCGTCGGTGAGGCGAGCTTCCGGGTCTTTAAACTTGCATTGAGCAAGTACCGTTCGCAGCCGCGTTGTAAACTGGCTGATCGACTCGGTTTCCCTCTGAACCATCATGTGGAATTGATGCCGAAAAACCATGGCTGGTTTGGTCGGCTTGAAGTGGCTCGCCAGTTTTTGTTGTAGGACGTCCCACGCTGTGGCTCTTGCTTGTTCTGGTTCGGTGAGAGTTTGGGCTAGTCTGCGGATTTCTGCGCCGCAGTAGTTAAGGAAAATAGCCCGTCTGCGATCGGCTTCGGCGTCCTGCATTCCCGCCGCCTCGAGGAAGATCTCGAAGGTGGCCATGTACTCGTCCCATGTCGATTTCTCGGGATCGAAGAGTTCCGGAGCCTGGCCGATCTGGATTTTGTCCATGTTGCACGCGAAGTTTCTTCCGTCCGTTCGTCGCCAGTGAAGTAGACCCAGAGACAGGGTTTGGAGCAATCGGTACTTTTATTCAGCTCAGAGAATAAGTGACAGCTCAGCAAGGTAAAGTGACAATTCAGCGAGTACCGACTGACTCTGGCTGGAGAAACCGCTCCTTTTATATATTTGCGGTTCCCGCCAAAGCCAGAGCCGGCCGCGTCTGAGCCAATCAGGAGCGACTTCCTGCTTGGGCTCAGACAGCGCTGAAAGAGGAACAAACTATTTACAGAGTTACAAGGTAGCCATTACAGGATACAACAGTTTTGGAATGCATCCCCCGCGAAAATCGTATATTGTACGTGTTATTTCTTCTAACCATTTATATATTTTAATCCACCTTCTTTTTTTAAAGTTTTGGGCACGTCCACCACATATGATAATAGGTTCCCTCGTTTTGGTGGCACTTCTTTGCTTTATTAACCAACAATAAACTACATTCAATGGGGGGTTTAAAAAGTTGTGGGGCAAGCCCAGAAATGCAATGAGAGATTCGCAGGAAGGAGCGATTGTTCTTGGCGGTTTTGTTTTCAAGTCAAGCCTGTGGGGAGCTGCAAGTCTCCATCTGAAACGTTGTGGTTGTGGGTTCCTAGAACAATGTTCCAGCATGTAGAGACAGCGGGCGACATTATCAGGGCTTGTTATCCAGAAATGACATCACAAAGAACAAGGGGCGATGCAAAAACAGAAAGGAGTTTTGGCATCTCATAGTCTACCTTGCAACACTCATTTCGGGAAGTCCCGAGGGGCTTGAATGGAACCCCAAAGAAGCTCCCATCACTGATGACTGTAGGCCCGTAACTCTGTTGCTTGTAGCCACACAATTTATACTGAGTGGCTCCTAATATGATTCTACTGCTTATTTGTATCTGGACTGTTATTAAGTGTTCTGCCTTAGGATGGTTGACAAACTTTTCTTTTCTTTTATGTACACTGAGAGCAAGACGCCCAGAGTCCCTCGGGAGTTGGGGGCCATACAAGTCCCAGTAAGTAAGTAGGTAAGTAAGTAAGTAAGTAAGTAAGTAAGTAAGTAAGTAAGTAAGTAAGTAAGTAAGTAAGTAAGTAAGTAAGGTAAATAAATAATAAGACAAATTCCTTGTGTGTCCAATCACACTTGGCCAATAAAATTATATTCTGTTCTATTCTATTCTATTCTATTCATTCCATTCCAATATTTTCATGCTTTCCTGCATTTTCTTCTTTTTTCTAAAATAGAACTTTGGGGTTTTTTATGTTCCAGGAAAAAAAAATTCCTAGGTCATTCCCCCCCTTCTCCTGGTGGCCTGTTTTGACGTCAGCCGGGCTTTTGAAGGCCTTCAGCAAAAGGCCCCGTTGGTGTTGACACCTTTGTTGATTTTGGTCGGTGGGGCGGCATAGGGTTGAAGACCTGAGTGTGTGTGTGTGTATACATTACTCGGTGGAGGAACTTTGGTGGAAAGCGAGAAGGTGAAAAGGCAGCAAAGCCTCAAAGGTTGAGCAACAGCTCTTGGCTTTGCAAACATTAGCGCTGGCTCAGTTTTTGCAAAAATATCCTTCTGCATCCAAAAAATGTTCTGAAACGATCCATCACTGTGGTGGGAGAGAGGTTATCGGGTCACCTGATTAAAAGTCTGATATAGATATAAACTAAGTTGCTCCAAGAGTCTTTGTTATTCTCATGTCATTATGCACAGGGTGGGGCTGAGAGATACTTTGAAAAATGCCTTTTATTTCAAATGGCATCACTTTTAACATTAAATAGCTGACATTTCTCTTTGCCTGCTGTTCTGCAAAGATGTTACTGGTCTGAAGGAAGCCTCCATCTCTCTCTCTCTCTCTTCCTTCCTTCCTTCTTTCTTTCTTTTTATTTATTTCTTTCTTTCTCTCTCTCTCTCTTCCTTCCTTCTCTCTTCCTTCCTTCCTTCTCTCTCTCTCTCTCTTCCTTCCTTCTTTCTTTTTCTTTCTTTCTTTCTCTCTTCCTCCCTCCCTCCCTATCTTCCTTCCTTCCTTCTCTCTCTCTTTCTCTCTCTCTCTTCTTTCCTTCCTTCCTTCTTTCTTTCTTTCTTTTTCTTTCTTTTTCTTTCTTTCTTTCTCTCTCTATCTTCCTTCCTTCCTCCCTATCTTCCTCCCTCCCTTCCATCCTTCCTTCTTTTTCTCTCTCTCTGTCTCCCTTCTTTCCTTCCTTCCTTCTCTCTCCCTCCCTCCCCCCTCTCTCCCTTCCTTCCTTCCCCCCTCTCTCTCCCCTCTCTCTCCCTTCCTTCCTTCCTTCCTTCCATCCTTCCTTCCTTCCTTCCTTCCTTCCTTCTTTCTTCCTTTCTTTCTTTCATCAAGTATGTATTGGTAGTATACAAGGAGTATAACAATATAACAACAGTAGTATAACAACATTATAGTCTACAGAGTCTATGGAGAGGGGCGGTATACAAATCTAATAAATAAATTAAAAAAACCAATAAATAAGTAAATAAATAAATAAATTTACATACATGATACTAGTAAGAGAGAAACATGAGGACAGGGGACGGAAGGCACTCTGGTGCACTTATACAGATCCCTTACTGACCTCTTAGGAATTGGGAGAGGTCAACAGTGGAGAGTCTAAGGGTCAGGCTTTGGGGGTTAAGTGATGATAATACAGAGTCAGGTAGAAAGTTCCAGGCATTAACTACTTGTTTACTAAAGTCATATTTCCTGCAGTCGAGTTTAGAGCGGTTTACGTTAAGTTTGTATCTGTTATGTGCTCGTGTGTTGTTGAGGTTGAAGTAGTCATTGACAGGAAGGACATTGTAGCAGATGATTTTATGGATTATGCTTAGGTTGTGTTTAAGAGGACGTAGTTCTATGCTTTCTAAACCGAGGATTGTAAGTCTGGTTGTGTAGGGTTGCGAGTGGAGGAGTGGAGGGCTCTTCTAGTAAAGTATCTCTGGACACTCTCTAATGTATTTATGTCCGAAATGCATTGTGGGTTCCAGGCACATGAGCTCTATTCAAGGATTGGTCTGCTGTAAGTTTTGTATGCTCTGGTTAGTATTGTGAGATTATTGGAGCAGAAGCTACATAGGATTAAATCAACAACTCTTGAAGCCTTGTTGGCGATGTTGTTGCAGGGGGCTTTGGCACTTCGGTCATTTGATATGAGTAGTCCAAGGTCTCTGATGGAGTGACGGGTGTCTGTAAGATCTTGTTTGTTTAGCTTGTATTTGCTGTTCTGATTCTTTTTGCCACTATGCAGGACGGAGCCTTTGTTGGTTGAGATTTGGAGTTGCCAGATGTCATGACTAGATCTGTGTGTTTAAAGATGGTTGGGGTTGAGTGAATGGCTTGTGAATTTTCCCCGTCCACAATAAGAGAGTTTTCTTCAAGAGGACTGAAAAAAAAAACCCAAAAGGAAAATAAAACAAACCAACCAAAAATGGATGCTAAAGAAAGCTCCTTGCCTAAGTTTCCATAAATGTCATCTGTGGTCACAACCACGAAGGCCCTGCGTGGCTGCTCTGTCTACTCCGGGCCTCTTCTGGACTGAGCCATTTGGTCAGGATTGAAAGCCAAATCTTGCCAACCCACAAGTTAAAATATAGTAATTTGTGTAGAGACGGAATGTCATTGAGCTGAACCAAAACCTCAGATTGTTCTTTGAGTGGGTCCATCTTGTGAGAACAGGCTGAAGGAAGTACAAACACACACACACACACACACACATACACATGGAAATATTCTAGTTCAGTGGTTCTCCACCTTTCTCATGCCGTGGACCCTTAATACAGTTCCTCCTGCTGTGGTGACCCCAACCATAAGCCTAGCGCCAATTCTCCCAACAGAGCTTGAAGCTGATTGGCAGGGAGGCCAGAGGGACAGCCCCCACTGTAGACACGTGATTGGTTGGATTGTAAAAATGTGTTCCAAGGCGCCGGAAGAGAAGCTTGAGTTCCTAACAGCAGGGGAAATTTGTCTTTTCCAATGGTCTTTGGTGACCCCTATGAAATGGTCCTTCGACCTCCGACCCCCAGATTGAGAACCACTGATCTAGTTGAACCCTTGCTGAAGCCAGAAGACCTTCTACCATTCTGGACCAATGGCTTTCCCAGTCTCTTCTTCAAAACCTCCAGTCAGGCAGTTGATTAATTGTAGTCAATGATGAGAGATTTCAGGGGCTTTGGAGAAGAGGTTGGTCTCCTCTGGGACAGCCCTTCAAATAGCCTTAACGTTAGCATCAGCATTTAGATTATATGCCACTTCACAAGGCTTTACAGCCCACTCTATAAGCGGTTTACAGAGAGTCAGCCTATTGGCCCCAACAATCTGGGTCCTCATTTTACTGGCGTTGGAAGGACGGAAGGCTGAGTCCACCTGGAGCCTCCTGAGATTCCATCTGCCAAACTGCTGGCAGCCGGTGATCAGCAGATGTAGCGGGCAGCACTGCACTCTAACCACTGCACCACCGAGGCTCTTCTTGGAAGAATGCTCTCATGGTGTCAACCCCATCCACGATTGGCCTCTCCAGGTTCCTTAGAGGTCAGTAAGGGGTGAGCATAAGTGCACTAGTGTGCCTTCCATCCCCTGTCCAATTGTCTCCCCTATATCTTATATATCTTTTCTTCCATTGATACATCTATCTATCTATCTATCTATCTGTCTATCTATCTGTCTGTCTGACTCAGCCTTCCATCTTTCTGAGGCTCTCTATGATTAGATAGGACAGATTATGGAGGGAAGAAAGTCATGGTGTAAGTTTAAAGATAGGTAACTTTACAATTGTTCATCTAATCCCTTCCTCCCTTTCTCCTTCCTTCTCTCTCTCCTCTCTCCCTCCCTCCTTCTTTCTGAGGTGGGTCAAATGAGGACCCAGATTGTTGGGGGGCAAGAGGCTGACTCTGTAAACCGCTTAGAGAGGGCCGCAAAAGCACTAGGAAGCAGTATATAAGTCTAAATGCTATTGCTGTGGTCCCGGAAATTCCTGATGGCCTCCCATCCCAATGCAACCAGCTTCCAATTGATCTAATAAACCATGGACCAGTTTAATCTAGGCCGCTGCGGGTCGCCTTCTCTGCATCCCAATGGAAAGAGGATTGGATCAGCACTTGGCCAAAGAGAACCCCAGGCCCGGAATCAGCCGGATGCTTTCATTCTCTGCCCCCTCCCCACTTTTGAAAGGAAGCCCTCGGCTCCCGTGCGGTCGGTCGGATGCTGACGGACTCATTCTCTGCACTTTGCTTAGAGAGCGATTCCGCAGCTCCTGTTTGTGTTTCAAGGGTCGGTGGGAGCTCTCCACAGAACCCAGACTGACCTCAGGGTTGGGGAATGCGGCTTTGCAAACACCTCCTCCGTCCTCCCCGCCAGGGTCTGCCCTCTCGGGTGGGGAGCTGGGAGTTGTGTGTGTGTGTGTGTGTTGGAAATAGGTGCAGCAACAGAGCAACAGAGCCTCACTTCCTGCGAAATAAGCCTCATCTCCACAAAACAAGACCAGACAGGGAGAAGGAGAAGGTTGTTCGTTTTTTGTACCTTCTGCGTCTTCTGGCTTCTCATCAACCTCCAATCTAGGAACTTCTTGAGAGGTTATAAATCACCTCTTGTGATTGCTGGATTTTGTGGTATATTTGGAATCCAACACAACTAGAGGACACCAATAGCAACAGCATTTAGATTTAGAGACCACTCTAAGCGGTTTACAGAGAGTAAGCAGAGTAAGCATATGGCCCCCAACAATCTGACCCCTCAGATTGTTGGATGGATGGATGGATGGATGGATGGATGGATGGGTAGGTAGGTAGGTAGGTAGATAGATAGATAGATAGATAGATGATGATGATAGCATTTAGACTTATATAGCGATGGCATTTAGACTTATCCATCGCTTCTCAGTGCTTCTCAGCCCTCTCTAAGTGGTTTACGGAGAGTCCGCCTCTTGCCCCCAACAATCTGGGTCCTCATTTTACTGACCTTGGAAAGATGGGAAGTTGAGTCCACCTGGAGCCTACTGGGACTCGAATTGCCAAACTGCTGGCAGCCGGGGATCAGCAGAAGTTGCCTGAAGTACTGCACTCTAACCACTGCACCCCCGAGGCTCCCACCAGAAGATGAGAAAGTATCTTGGTTACTAGAAGGGGGAAAGCCACGCTTGGCCAAGGGCTAGAAACCGCTAGAAAACAATTCTCCCCTGAACCTTATTGAACCCTTTCACACGTCCCCCCTTTCCCTTCCATCCTCCAGACTACACAGATGGAGTCCATGAAGTCTTTCCTGATAGGTTTTATGCTTAAGATCTTCCACCGTTCTTGTATCATTCATTCATGGCATAATTTGTTTCTTAAGGGAAAAAAATGGGAGAGAAGCAACTGTTTGAAAAGAGAGAATAGGGTCCCCAAAATTTGCACAGCACTGCAGTTTCTAGCGTATTTATTTTTATTTATGTGTTTTGTCAAGCACATATTGGAGGGATGTAAAGATATAATAATATTCATATACATGATACTACTAAAATAAAAATAAAAGAGAAACATGAGGACAGGGGACGGACAGCACGCTGGTGCACTATGCACGCCCCTTACTGACCTCTTAGGAATCGGGAGAGGTCAATAGTTGACAGTCTAAGGGTAAAGATTTGGGGGTTAGGAGATGATACTACAGAATGTGGTAGTGAGTTCCATGCATCAACTACTCGGCTACTAAAGTCGTATTTCCTGCCGTTGAGTTTGGAGAGGTTTACTTTGAGTTTGTATCTGTTGTGTGCTTGTGTGTTGTTGTGGTTGAAGCTGAAGTAGTCATTGACAGGAAGGACGTTGTAGCAGATGATTTTATGGGCTGAGTTTAGGATGTGTTGAAGGCAACGTAGTTCTAAGCTTTCTCAGCCCAGGATTGTAAGTCTAGTTGGGTAGGGGATTCTATTGCGAGTGGAGGAGTGGGGGGCTCTTCCACTAAAGCATCTTTGGACATTCTCTGGAGCAGGGTTTCCCAACCTTGGCAACTTGAAGATATCTGGACTTCAACTCCCAGAATTCCCCAGCCCAGCATTTGGGAGTTGAAGTCCAGATATCTTCAAGTTGCCAAGGTTGGGAAACCCTGTTCTAGCGTGTTTGTGTCTGAAATGCGGTGGGGGTTCCAGACAGATGGGCTGTAGGCACAAATAACTGTTGAGCCCAGTCCAAATTAGAAAGCTGGGTTTACTAATGTTCGGTCCAGATCCGAAAAGTGGTCTGAGTAAGCCTGCAGAAGTACTGGTCATTTGCTTCTCCAAAATCCCAGCCCTCCTTTCCATTCCGGGAGAGGTGGGGAGGGGGGGAATGGTTTTACGAGGCAGGAGTGGTCTGCTCGGCGTCATCCCGTCCCGAAGTTGATTTAGAGAAGCCGCTGTGTGTGTTTCAACAAGTTCAAAAGTGCACGGCTCAGCTCGTCTGGACTGAATTCCTGGCCTTGGGAGCCAAAGCTGGTAACTAGGAATACAAAACAAAGGCCAGGGGTTGCTGACGCTGGAAGGACCATTGAGGGATGGCGGAATAATCCTGCTGTCCAGTTTAGACAAAAGTGGCGTGGGAGTTGTGGGCACTGCCCTCCTTTAGGACATAGTATTATTATTATTTTCAATGAAGATTTTTAAAAAAAATTCTTTCTCCCTTATAAAAACAAACGTAAAAGTCTTTAAAAGGTGGGTTCTCTTAGTTGAATTAGCTGACTTTAACATTTGGGCTTAGGATGTTTTTCTATTGTTTTATATTTATATTTATAAAACAACAGATTTATATTTATAGTTGGATTTATATGCTGCCCCTCTCCAAAGACTCGGGGCAGCTTACAACATATCAAAACATGCAATAGAGATAAGCGAAATAAACATTTATGATCAATAACCGCTTTGTTGCAGAAACTAAAAGAATTTATGCTTATTGATATCTAATTCCCTTCATTTTATCCAATTTTATTCTATTTTAACCAGTCGCAGTTTTATGACGACCGATGTGGGCCCTGTTTTTGCTTTGATATGGTCGATTGACTAATCAAATAAAGTTGATTGTATTGCATTGTATTGATATCTAGTGTTTTCTCTTTTTTAATACTATACTTTATTTATTATTTGAATGTACATAAGTTAATAGAACATATAGAGTATTGAATATCTAAAATGTAATAGATACGGATTACGCCCTGTACAAAAATATATATGAGAAATATTATTTTTTAAAATCAATAAATAAACTTTTTAAAAAACCATACAAATATACTGTACAACTCTCTAAATCCAATTAATTTAACCCAGAAGCCTGCCAAAATGTAGCACTGGCGCATGTCCCCTCGTGAGACTTTGCTTCCTGCGCTTGTGTTGCCCACGCTGTGTGCACAGCGCGCCAGTAGTGGTGATAGCAGCAATCCCTGCTTGACACACCAACACACACTTTGACTTTGACTTCAGCACCAGGGCCGTGCGGGGGTCTTTATTGCTGAGTCGTCCGACCCCTCTGCAAAGCCTCTGAGCATCATTTCTCCTCTCTCTGTTTAAATGTATTTTATTTATTTGTTTTGTCCAGTACGTCTTGGTGGAATACAAAGATACAACAATGTTTTATACACAAGATACTAGGAAGAGAGAAACCTGAGGACAGGGGGCGGAACGCAGGCTGGTGCACTTATGCACGCCCCTTACTGACCTCTGAGGAATTGGGAGAGGTCAATGGTGGAGAGTCTAAGGGTCAAGTTTTGGGGGTTTGGTGTTTGATAGGGAGTTCCAGGCATCAACTACTCAGTTTCTAAAGTTGTATTTCCTGCAGTTGAATTTGGAGCTGTTTACTTATAGTTGGAGCATATGCACCAAGACAAATTCCTTGTGCGTCCAATCACACTTGGCCAACAAAGAATTTTATTCTATTGTATCTGTTGTGTGCTCGTGTGTTGCTGTGGTTGAAGCTGAAGTAGTCGTTGACAGGAAGGACATTGTAGCAGAGGATTTTTATGGTCATGTTGAAGGCGAGGTAGCTCTAAGCTTTCTAAGCCCAGGATTGTGAGTCTGGTTTGTAGGGGATTCTCTTGCGAGTGGAGGAGTGGAGGGCTCTTCTTGTAAAGTATAAGAACCTAAGAGCCTAAGAAGAGCCCTGCTGAATGGGGCCAAAGCCCATGGAGTCCAGCATTCTGTGTCCCACAGTGGCCCCCCAATTGTCCATGGGGATCTTGAGCAGAAAGAGAAGGCAAGACCTTCCCTTTCCCTGGACCCCCAACAAATGGGACCCAAGGGAGCCCTGCCTGTGTCAACCAACATAGAGGCGGCACATGGACATCCGTTTCAATAACCACCTATGATACACTTGGCATCCATGAATCTGTCTAATGCTGCCTTGAAGCTCTCCAGGCTGACAGCTGTCACGACCTCTTCTGGAAGGGAATCCCATCAACCAAGGACCCTCTGGGGGAAGAAATATTTCCCTTGATTTGTCCTCACCTTCTCACCTGTGAGCTTTAGGGAGGGGCCCCTCGTCCTAGCATTGTGTGATGGAGAAAATAATTTTTCTCTATCCGCCTTTTCTATCCCATGTGAGATTTTATACCCTTCAATCAAGTCCCCCCTTCAACACTGCCTTTCAAGGCTGGAGAGACCAAGGTGTTGCAATCTGGTTTCATAAGGGAGGGGCTCCATTTCCTTGATCATTCTTGTTGCCCTTTTTTGCACCTTCTCCAGTTCCATTCTATCCTTATTGAGGTGTGGTGACCAGAACAGTACACAGGACTCCAAGTGTGGTCTCACCATCGATCTGTACAGAGGCAATACAACACTTACCAACTTATTTTCGATTCCTCTGGATATCTCTGGACGTTTTCTAGAGCAGGGTTTCCCAACCTTGGCAACTTGAAGATATCTGGACTTCAACTCCCAGAATTCCCTAGCCGGCATTCGCTGGCATTCGCTGGCATTCGCTGGCATTCGCTGGCTGGGAACTCTGGGAGTTGAATTCCAGATATCTTCAAGTTGCCAAGGGTGGGAACCACTGCTCTAGAGTGTGGAAGGACTTTTGGTGGAGCCGGGCTAAAAGGCATGAAATAAAGCACCAAATAGACCAACCCTGAAAAAGGAGGGTGCCAGCCTCCCGGGCCAATTCTGGGGCAGCATCAGCCCCCTTCTTTTTGGAGGCCTGTGGCTGGGCTTCCTGGGCCGAAAGCGGCCTCCCCAATGCCTCCTTTGTTCCCTGGCTAATCGGGCCCCTTGGCTTCCTGGCGGCTACACGAGGTGAACCAGAGAAAGTGTGTTTGTTTTAATGCAGCAACAACCGCCCGGCCCTGACGTGCTTGGGGCCGTTACCTAAGAAAGCGCCGCTTGATCGGAGTTGACGAAGTGGAGACGGGGAGTCTGACAGGACCGGCTGCACAGAGAGAGCCAAGGAGCTCCTCCAGGAAGGCTGAAAAGCCCAGGAGAACAAGGCGCCTCCAGTCACGGCTTGAAATTCCAGACTGGGGACTTTTGCAAGCTCTTTCAGCCAGGAGACTTGACCAAGGGACCGTGCTCTGCTCCCCAAGCTGGGAGTCTGCTTTGGACAGGATATGCCGAAAGAAGAATAAGAGACTAACAGAAGGGACCTCAGAGGTTTTGTAGTCCAACCCTCTGAGGGAGGCCCTACACAGGCAGAATGGAATGGAATAGACTAGAAATCAGAATAGAATAGAATAGAATAATATTAGAATAGAATAGAATAATATTAGAATAGAACAGAACAGAATAATATAAGAATAGACTAGACCAGACTAGGATGGAGTAATATTAGAATAGAATAGAATAGAAAAGAAAAGAAAAGAAGAGAACAGAACAGAACAGAACAATACAAGAATAGACTAGACCAGAATAGGATGGAATAATATTAGAATAGAAAAGAATAGAATAGAACAGAACAGAACAGAATAATATAAGAATAGACTAGGCCAGACTAGGATGGAATAATATTAGAATAGACTAGACTAGAATATAAGAATAGAATAGAATAGAATAGAATAGAATAGAATAAAAAAATTTATTGGCCAAGTGTGATCGGACACACAAGGAATTTGTCTTTGGTGCAGATGCTCTCAGTGGACATCAAAGAAAATACACATTTGTCAAGAATCAGGAGGTCCAACCCTTAGTGATTGTCATAGGGGTCAAATAAGCAATCAGGAAACAATCAATATTAATATAAATCGTAAGGATACATGGAAGTTACAGTCAAACAGTCATAAGTGGGAAGAGATGGGTGATGGGAAGGATGAGAAAAAACTTGTAGTAATAGTAGTGCAGACTTAGTAAATAGTGTGACAGTGTTGAGGGAATTATTTGTTTAGCAGAGTGAGGGCGTTCGGGGGGAAAACTGTTCTTGTGTCTAGTTGTCTTGGTGGGCAGGGCTCCACAGCAACGTAAACTGAAAAACAGAGACTTATAACCATTGTTCACACTCCCCATCGTGACAGGGTGAAATACGCGCTTCCACCCTGATGCGAACAGGTAGGGAAGGAAAGTGGATCCCACCCCTAGGAAGTTTCATAGCTGAAAAGGGAAATAAATAAATTCTCTTCTTTTACACCTGAGTTGCAGGTAGCAATCTTTTTAAAAAAAACCTCTTCTCAGGATTTAACACTTTGCAAGGATCCGGTTTGGCTTCTTGTGGCTACATAGGTGTAATTGACGTCCCCTTTCTTTGATTGTGTTTCATATATATCTATTTTACAGCATGTTGTATTTACTGAAGGCCTGTTCGAGTTGAATGCCAGCTGGAGACCTGAAGCCAATTGTTGAAATAGGTTGAACAAACAAGAGACGGAAAAGAAAAGAAAAATTCAAAAGAGTCGCGTTTATTTACAGTATTATCTGAAGTCTTCCAACCATTCAATGTTTACTCGTCTTTTGCTGGTGGTCTCCTTTTCATGCGCTATAGATGGATCCCCAGGGGAGGATTATTATCTTTTTTTAAAATACATTTTATTAATTTTATATTTCCTAGGGCTTAACAAACGTTGTGTTGTCTGCTTAGCAATACAGATTCCTTCTCAATCTCCACCCCTCTTTCCCAACCGTTGGTAAAATAATTGCCCTGTTTGATAGTACTCCATAACATTGGATACTCCCTGGCTTCTTTCGGTTTGATTTTCAAGGACAGTCAATGCACAATCTCACCTCTTCTTAATTATCTCTTCCCTTTGCTGTATTTTCTTCATTTTTCCAATATTGTATGAAGATAATCCTCAAATACATCATTTTCTTATCAATATTTTCTGATATCATCCCTAATAAAAACATTTCTTTCTTTCTTTCTTTCTTTCTTTCTTTCTTTCTTTGAGTTGAAAGGGATCTTCTCTTCTCTTCTTCCTCCTCTTCTCTTCTCCTCTCCCCTTCTCTCCCCTTCTCTTCTCTTTCTTCTCCTCTCCCCTTCTCTTCTCCTCTCCTCTCCCCTTCTCTTCTCTTCTCCTCTCCCCTTCTCTTCTCTCCCTCTCCTTCTCTTCTCCTCTTCTCCTCTCCCCTTCTCTTCTCCTCTCTTCTCCTCTCCCCTTCTCTTCTCTTCTCTCCCTCTCCTTCTCTTCTCTTCTCTTCCTCTCCTCTCCCCTTCTCTTCTCCTCTCCTCTCCCCTTCTCTTCTCTTCTCTTCTCTCCCTCTCCTTCTCTTCTCTTCTCTCCCTCTCCTTCTCTTCTCCTCTTCTCCTCTCCCCTTCTCTTCTCCTCTCTTCTCCTCTCCCCTTCTCTTCTCTTCTCTTCCTCTCCCCTTCTCCTCTCCTCTCCTCTCCCCTTCTCTTCTCCTCTCCTCTCCCCTTCTCTTCTCTTCTCCTCTCCCCTTCTCTTCTCTCCCTCTCCTTCTCTTCTCCTCTTCTCCTCTCCCCTTCTCTTCTCCTCTCTTCTCCTCTCCCCTTCTCTTCTCTTCTCTCCCTCTCCTTCTCTTCTCTTCTCTTCCTCTCCTCTCCCCTTCTCTTCTCCTCTCCTCTCCCCTTCTCTTCTCTTCTCTTCTCTCCCTCTCCTTCTCTTCTCTTCTCTCCCTCTCCTTCTCTTCTCCTCTTCTCCTCTCCCCTTCTCTTCTCCTCTCTTCTCCTCTCCCCTTCTCTTCTCTTCTCTTCCTCTCCCCTTCTCCTCTCCTCTCCTCTCCCCTTCTCTTCTCCTCTCCTCTCCCCTTCTCTTCTCCTCTCCTCTCCTCTCCCCTTCTCCTCTCCTCTCCTCTCCCCTTCTCTTCTCCTCTCCTCTCCCCTTCTCTTCTCCTCTCCTCTCCTCTCCCCTTCTCCTCTCCTCTCCTCTCCCCTTCTCTTCTCCTCTCCTCTCCCCTTCTCTTCTCTTCTCTCCCTCTCCTTCTCTTCTCTTCTCTCCCTCTCCTTCTCTTCTCCTCTTCTCCTCTCCCCTTCTCTTCTCCTCTCTTCTCCTCTCCCCTTCTCTTCTCTTCTCTTCCTCTCCCCTTCTCCTCTCCTCTCCTCTCCCCTTCTCTTCTCCTCTCCTCTCCCCTTCTCTTCTCCTCTCCTCTCCTCTCCCCTTCTCCTCTCCTCTCCTCTCCCCTTCTCTTCTCTTCTCTTCTCTCCCTCTCCTTCTCTTCTCTTCTCTCCCTCTCCTTCTCTTCTCCTCTTCTCCTCTCCCCTTCTCTTCTCCTCTCTTCTCCTCTCCCCTTCTCTTCTCTTCTCTTCCTCTCCCCTTCTCCTCTCCTCTCCTCTCCCCTTCTCTTCTCCTCTCCTCTCCCCTTCTCTTCTCCTCTCCTCTCCTCTCCCCTTCTCCTCTCCTCTCCTCTCCCCTTCTCTTCTCCTCTCCTCTCCCCTTCTCTTCTCTTCTCTCCCTCTCCTTCTCTTCTCTTCTCTTCCTCTCTTCTCCCCTTCTCTTCTCCTCTCTTCTCCTCTCCCCTTCTCTTCTCTTCTCTCCCTCTCCTTCTCTTCTCTTCTCTTCCTCTCCTCTCCCCTTCTCTTCTCCTCTCCTCTCCCCTTCTCTTCTCTTCTCTCCCTCTCCTTCTCTTCTCTTCTCTCCCTCTCCTTCTCTTCTCCTCTTCTCCTCTCCCCTTCTCTTCTCCTCTCTTCTCCTCTCCCCTTCTCTTCTCTTCTCTTCCTCTCCCCTTCTCCTCTCCTCTCCTCTCCCCTTCTCTTCTCCTCTCCTCTCCCCTTCTCTTCTCTTCTCTCCCTCTCCTTCTCTTCTCTTCTCTTCCTCTCTTCTCCCCTTCTCTTCTCCTCTCTTCTCCTCTCCCCTTCTCTTCTCTTCTCTCCCTCTCCTTCTCTTCTCTTCTCTTCCTCTCCTCTCCCCTTCTCTTCTCCTCTCCTCTCCCCTTCTCTTCTCTTCTCTTCTCTCCCTCTCCTTCTCTTCTCTTCTCTCCCTCTCCTTCTCTTCTCCTCTTCTCCTCTCCCCTTCTCTTCTCCTCTCTTCTCCTCTCCCCTTCTCTTCTCTTCTCTTCCTCTCCCCTTCTCCTCTCCTCTCCTCTCCCCTTCTCTTCTCCTCTCCTCTCCCCTTCTCTTCTCCTCTCCTCTCCTCTCCCCTTCTCCTCTCCTCTCCTCTCCCCTTCTCTTCTCCTCTCCTCTCCTCTCCCCTTCTCTTCTCCTCTCCTCTCCTCTCCCCTTCTCTTCTCCTCTCCTCTCCTCTCCCCTTCTCTTCTCCTCTCCTCTCCTCTCCCCTTCTCTTCTCCTCTCCTCTCCTCTCCCCTTCTCCTCTCCTCTCCTCTCCCCTTCTCTTCTCTTCTCCTCTCCTCTCCCCTTCTCTTCTCTTCTCTCCCTCTCCTTCTCTTCTCTTCTCTTCCTCTCTTCTCCCCTTCTCTTCTCCTCTCCTCTCCTCTCCCCTTCTCTTCTCCTCTCCTCTCCCCTTCTCTTCTCTTCTCTCCCTCTCCTTCTCTTCTCTTCTCTTCCTCTCTTCTCCCCTTCTCTTCTCTTCCCTCCCCTCCCTTCCCTTCTCTCTAAGAGACTGCCTTTGGTCAGAAATGGGGTAGGATCTCCTGCTTTTGACAGGCGGCTTGGTCCCTTCCAACTCTGTTCATCTAATCTCCGATATCCATGTCCACCACTGCCTTTCCTCTGAAGGTTGCCACACAAACACCAGCTGGAAAAATCAATTCACAATAACGCACACACAATGTTGCCTATGTAAAGCTTGTTTCCTTCTTTCCCTCCCCTTCTCCCCCCTCGGTTGCAGTTTCTAATCAGTTCGATCGAACACAAAGACAGGGGAAGAGCCGCCTTCTGATGCCCCATAAGAACCCAGAAGGCAGGAAAGATGAAATAACAAATTAAACCCATAAGAATAATTTTGGAAAATCAAGGAACTATTCATCGAAGACTATCGGGCGTCTGCTAAAAACAGTCCATCCATTCATTCGTTCGTTCATTCATTCATTCACAATTCATTCTATATATATTTGTTTATTTTTCTCCCCAGAAATACTGTGTGTCTGTGTTTATTGGGGAACCTACGTGGAAGAAACCCAAACCTTATTAGATTAAAATAGGAAAAAGCAGAATAAAATTCATGCATCTATTATTTTTTTTTTAAAAAAGCAGGCACAAAACAGATTGCAAATGCTGAAACCTCCTGACACTTGGAATATTGAGGGAGAGGGTGTAAAAGGATTCCTGACACAGGGAAAGGGTTGGACTACAAGACCTCTAGGGTCCCTTCCAGGTAGATAGAGTAGATACGGTAGATAATAGATGAGATAGATAGATGAGATAGATAGATAGATAGATAGAGAGCAAGAGAGCGAGAGCGAGCGAGAGAGAAAGAGATAGATAGATAGATAGATGATAGATGATAGATGATAGATGATAGATGATAGATAGATGACAGACAGACAGACAGACAGATAGAACAGAATAGAATTTTATTGGCCAAGTGTGATTGGACACACAAGGAATTTGTGCTCTCAGAGTACATAAGAGAAAAAGATACATTTGTCAAGAATCCATGTGGTAGAACACTTAATGATTGCCATAGGGGTCAAATAAGCAATGAAGAAACAATCAATATTAATAAAAATCTTAGGATGAATGGATAGACAGACAGACAGACAGACAGACAGACAGACAGGATTCTACACCTACGTCTAACACAGCCTCCCTCCTCAGGGCTACTCCGCAGCTCCTAGGGGTGGGAAAAAGAGAACATGGGCCTTGCAGGCTGAACAATGTTGCCCTCTGTGTTAAAACATGATCTAAAAGAGATCAAATGGAACCTGAATTTTAGTTCTGATCCTTCTAGCTCTGAGTTTCCATCTCTGTTTCCTTCAGTCTGATAAGAACAGGACCCTAGTTGGCGACTTGATCCCTGAGCCGTAAGCCCAAAGGAGGCCAACTTTTAAAAAAGGAGGGTGAAGTGTTCACCAGACACACCGTCACAAACACACACAGGCCCAGAGGCTCTTCTGCTAGTCAAACCCCCTGCTTGAGCTGAAGACCCTCTGCCACTCCAAACACAAAGTGCCATATAAGAGCCTCAGTGGCGCAGTGGTTAGAGTGCCGGACTGCAAGCTACTTCTGCTGATCACCGGCTGCCAGCAGTTTGGCAGATCGAATCTCAGTAGGCCCCAGGTTGACTCAGCCTTCCATCCTTCCAACGCCAGTAAAATGAGGACCCAGATTGTGGGGGGCAAGAGGCTCGCTATGTAAACCATGTAGAGAGGGCTGGAAAAGCATTATGAAGCGGTATATTAGTGTAAATGCTATTGCTCTCTTCCCATCGATTGAATCAACCATGGAGCTCAGGGTCTATCTATCTATCTATCTATCTATCTATCTATCTATCTATCTATCTATCTATCTATCTATCTATCTATCTTTTCATTTTTAATTAGAATAGAATTCTTTATTGGCCAAGTGTGATTGGACACACAAGGAATTTGTCTTTGGTACAGATGCTCTCAGTGTATATAAAAGAAAATATAGATTTGTCAAGAATCAGGAGGTCCAACACTTAACGATTGTCATAGGGGTCAAATAAGCAATGAAGAAACAATCAACATTAATAAAAATCTTAAGGATACAAGCAACAAGTCACAGTCATACAGTCCTAAGTGGGAGGAAAAGGATGATAGGAAGCATGAGAAAGTTTTTCTACTAGTAAATAGTTTGACAGTGTTGAGGGAATGATTTGTTTAGCAGAGTGAGGGCGTTCGGGGGAAAGACTGTCCTTGTGCCTTGTTGTCTTGGTGTGCAGGGTTCTGTAGCGACGTTTTGAGGGTCGGAGTTGAAACAGTTTGTGTCCAGGATGCGAGGGGTGAGTAAGTATTTCCACCGCCCTCTTTTTGGCTCGTGCAGTCTACAGGTCCTCAATGGAAGGCAGGTGGGCAGCCATGGTTTTGTTCTGCCGTTCTGATTCTCCTCTGAAGTCCGTGTCGGTCTTGTTGGGTTGCAGAACCGAAGCAGACAGTCATAGAGGTGCAGATGACAGACTCAATGATTCCTCTGTTGTTTTGCCGTGACTTCCTTCCGTCTGCTTGTCGCGTGATTGGGGGTTGTGGGTCTCCTACCCAAGGCTTGGAAGGCCCTGCCCTCATCAGGCAAACTCCGCTTGGGGGGACCTGTGTTCAAGACACGCCTGATCGTGATGTGGCAGAGATTCCAAGGCTTGAGTCCCGGCAAGAAAGAGGACATTGTGTAGGCAGCCTTTCTGAGTCTGTGTGTACTTTTTTTGTCTAGAAAAGGTAAAACTAGGCAAAGGGGGGGGGGGCGTGTGGAAGACAGAGAGTCCTTCAAATCTTTCCTTATCGGAAGAGGCCGCCTGCTCAACTCATGGCCAGGGAAGGAGACTTTTAATACATGATTAAGTGGCCTTTACAAAGCCGCCTTTGACACAAAACTACCTTCTTGCTGATTACCAACCAAGGCTAGCAGTGGGATTGTGAAATTGCTCATGAGTAGCACAGTCACAGCAATGTTTTTCCAAGCTCTCCCCCCCCCCCGTCTCCTCCAAGGAGCATTTTGTAACCGAGTTTCGCAGTTATACAAGACTGAGCTGTGCAACTCAGTTATTTTCCAGAAATAATGTTTGAATACAATCATGAGGCTTTTGAAAAAACCACCACCACCACAATCCTCTTCTTTTATGCTACAGGGATGGCATCGGTTGCCAGGAAGGGCAATAAACGCAAAACTCACAAACGCCTACAAATACCAACACTGCTTTTAGGACAAAGTAGGAGGAAAAACATACAACAGCAGCCTGCCAAGACATTGAGGATGGATCTCTGAGTATTATGCAGGCACGAAGGTTACTCAGTAGTGAGTTCCAATTGATTTGGTTGGCTTAGAATAGAATAGAATAGAATAGAATAGACTTCTTGATTGGCCAAGTGTGATTGGACACACAAGGAATTTGTCTTGGTGCAGATGCTCTCAGCGTACATAAAAGAAAAAGAGACATTTGTCAAGAATCATGGGGTACAACACTTAATCCTTGTCATAGGGGTCATAAGCAATAAAGAAACAATATTTATAAAAATCTGAGGATACAAGCAACAAGTTACAGTCATACAGTCCTAAGTGGGAGGAAAAGATGATAGGAATGATGAGAGAAAACTAGTTGTAATAGTAGTGCAGACTTAGTGAATAGTTTATCAGTGTTGAAAGAATTATTTGTTTAGCAGAGTGATGGTGTTCGGGGGAAAACTGTCCTTGGTGTGCAGGGCTTAGAAGTAAGTAAGAAGACATTTTCAGCCTAAGACTGCAAACAAGCTGTGAGCAAGCCTGGCATTTCATATTGTTATTCAAGCTTTTGTGTGTCTTTGTGCCTTTGTGTCAGTGTTGACCCAAGACAACTGCAGATTCCTTGGCAAGGTTTTTCAGACGTGATTTGCCATTCCCTGTTTCCTAGGGCTAAAAGAGAGTGGCAGGCCCAAGGCTTGGGGGAATAAGAACATCCATTCTTATGATATGCTGGCAGTGTTTCAATATCTCAGGGGTTGCCACAAAGAAAAAGGAGTCAGGAAGAAAGGACCTTGGAGGTCTTCTAGTCCAACCCCCTGCTTAGGCAGGAAGCCCTGCACTAGTTCAGACAAAGGGTTGTCCAACATCTGCTTAAAAACCTCCAGTGTTGGGGCATTCACAACTTCTGGAGACAACTTCTATTCCACTGATTGATGGTTTTCAGTGTCAGGAAATTTCTCCTTAGTTCTAAGTTGCTTCTCTCCTTGTTTAGTTTCCACCTGTTGCTTCTTTTTCTACCTTCACGTGCTTTGGAGAAGAGCTTGACTCCCTCTTCTTTTGGGGCAACCCCTGAGATATTGGAAGAAGGCTATCATGTCTCCCCTGGTTCTTCTTTCCATTAAACCAGCCATGCCCAGTTCCTGCAACCGTTCTTCCTATGTTTTAGCCTCCAGTCCCCTCATCCTCTTTGTCGCTCTTCTCTGCACTGTTTCTAGAGTCTCCACATCCTTTTTGCATCGTGGTGACCAAAACTGAATGCCATATTCCAAGTGTGGCCTTACCAAGGCCTTGTAAAGTGGTATTAACCCTTCGCGTGATCTTGATTCTATCCCTCTGTTGATACAGCCTAGACAGGTAGCTTCTCAAAGACAGTCTTCCGTCTTCAATCTTCTTCTGGATATTCCCGTCGAAGAGTTGGTGAGAAAACAGGAGGAGTTCTGCAGCAGGACAATTGTGGGATGACAGCTTCCCTAAGTATTCTCAGACTTTGCTGAACTATGGGAAACTATGGCCAGGGTTTTAATGTGGTGGGTTGTGTGTGTGAACTCTATATTTTTCCACATGCTTAATCTTCTGGAGTAGATGCCTTGGCTGCCTTCCCTGCTCCCAGCCAGGCTGATGAATTCTGCCTCCGAAGGATTCTCTCCATAAACAGGGATCAACCAAGATCTGCAAACGGCTTGCAGAGAAAAATATATATTTAATCCCGGAACGTAGTTTTTCATGGCTGCTGGTTGTGGCCGAAGACTTCTGGGTAATGCCACAGGAGACTAAGAAGACCTGCCGATGTTTTGTTGGCCATGCTGCTTGCTTCCTTGGAGTAGATTCAAAAATGAGTGGAGCTCCAGAGATCCCCTCTATAGGTCCTCTGTTTAATGGAGCAGGATCCCAGACTCAATTTATGTAGGGAAAGAGCAGGCAGGGCGGAGTTAAACATGTCATCAGATTAGGGTCCTTACGTCACCACAAATGGTCCAAGTTGAAAATTTCAGTTTCAATGACGGTGTTGGTTTCTTCGTCCGATTTGCCTTTGTTCAGCGGACAGATGGATGCTATATAATGAAGCCCAGTGGACCAACACCAGCAGAGGACGCGGCTGTCCAAATCAGCACAGACGGTGGAAACTTACGTAAACTTCCAAGCAAAGATTTTTGCAGACATCATTTAATTTAATTGGTCAGCTCGACACAGATAGTAGACAAATAATTTGTTGTGAAATCCAGGAGCCGAGCAAAATTGAGTTATCTAGAAAAATTGTTTCAGGCCAACCTGATCTCCTTTTTTAAAAAGCAGGACAACCACTTTGGAGAATGGCTAGAAATTGTGAAATAAAAGCAAGCAGACCCACAACCTCAGAAAAATTCAGGTTTCTTTCAGAATATTCTTATTAGGTGCTCTGCATAAAGCAGTGGATCCTATTAACCCATTCTAATTTTTAAAATGTGCTATAATCACAAATATTAAGTTTTATCAGGACCAACACTGCACAGAGGCAGGTATTAAAATACGGAAGTGCCTCCATTATGTGACTGCGCACAATCTAATTCAGAGAGAGAGGGGGGGGATTGTTTACATAAGAAAGGGGGGGATGCTTATCTTGTGTTCTGTTTGTTCAACTCTTGACTCGCTTTTGGCCGCTTCATCAGTTCCCAATCATCTTTTTAAAGTGGCAGGTGAATAAATCCATTCCCACAGCCTTCAGTCAGTGCGTGGGAACCCTGGCTCTAATGATCTTGCCACGTGTGTCCTCAGATGGTGGTTTACTCACAAGAGGAAACCCTGTCATCTTCTAAACCCAACATTCCTTAACTTCTTTCCTGCGTTCCCCTCTCGGCTAAAGCATGTTGTCAAAACACCCAAAACAGGCTCAAGCTCAACCCTGACAAGACAGAGTGGCTGTGACTTCGGCCTCCCAAGGACAATCCCATCTGTCCACCCATCACTCTGGGGGTGGAGCTTTTGACCCCCTTGGAGAAGGCCTGCAACTTGGGAGTCCTCCTAGATCAGTGGTGGGCAAAATTGGCTCTATAATGACGTGTGGACTTCAACTCCCAGAATCCCTGAGCCAATCATGCTAGCTGAGGAATTCTGGGAGTTGAAGTCCACATGTCATAGAAGACCCAACTTTGCCTACCTGCCTCCTAGATCCACAGCTGAGGCGAGCGCAACCCCTCTCAGCTGGGGCTAGCGGGGCTTTCGCACGGGTTTGCTTGGTGCACCAATTGTGGCTCCATTTGGACAGGGAGTCTCTTCTCACAGTCACTCAGGCTCTCATCACCTCGGGGCTTGATTACTGCAATACGCTCTACTTGGAGCTACCCTTGAAGAACTTTTGGAGGCTGCAACTTGTCCAGCATGCAGCCACGGAAGCCATGATAGATACGCCCACATCAGCCCAACACTCTGTGAGCTGCACTGGCTTCCGATCAGTCTCCGAACGCAATTTAGGGCGTTGGTTATATCACCTATAAAGCCCTATGTGGCTTAGAGCCAGATTATTTACAGGACGGTCTTCTGCCTCGCAACCGGTTAGCTCACTCAGAGTCGGCCTCCTCTGGATCCCATCAGCCAAACAATGCCAGCTGGTGGGACCACGGGGGAGTGCCTTATCTGTGGTGGCCCCAGTCCTCGGGAACCAACTTCTCCCAGAGATTTATACTGCCCCCACTCTCCTCGGCTTCCGAAAAGTGCATAAAACACACCTATGTCTGCAGGCCTGGGGCCGTTAAGCGATAGTCCTCTGCCCCAGCCACTAGTATGTACAAGTGTTGATTGTGTGTTGTCATAATAATAATAATAATAATAATAATAATAATAATAATAATGTATTAGATTTAAACAATAATAATTTATTAGATTTGTATGCCGCCCCTCTTCGAGGACAACAGCAACAGCAACAGCAACAGAGTTGGAAGGGGCCCTGGAGGTCTTCTAGTCCAACCCTCTGCTTAGGCAAAAACCCCTCCATACTTCAGACAGTTTATCTTTATTGGGATAAACTTTTTAACCTTGCTATTATGTATTGGGGTATTTTAAAATTTTGTATTATGTTTTTATTGTTGTAAGCCGCCTTGAGTCCACGAGAAGAAGAGCGGCCTATACATTTAATAAATAAAAATAAATAAATAAGATATTTTTTTAATCCCCTTTTTGGTGTGGCTATCTAGCACGGAAGAAAGCTCTGGAGTTGATGAGTTTTGTTCCCAAAGTTTTCATACTATTGTTTCTCTCTCTCTACAGATAGAGATCTCTCAGGTTGTGTATGTGTGTGTGTGTAATAAATCCTGTAAGGAATGGAGAACAAGCAAAGGATTTTCTCCTCTGCTCTTTGAGTCAAGGTGCCCTCCGTTGAATCCAGCCCAGTTGTTTTAGACATGAATTAATAGGATAGGATAGGATAGGATAGAGTAGAGTAGAGTAGAGTAGGATAGGACAGGACAGGACAGGACAGGACAGGACAGAATAGAATAATAGAGTTGGAAGGGACCTTGGAGATCTTCTAGTCCAACCCTCTGCTTAGTCAGGAAACCCTCCACTACTTCAGACAGATAGTTATCCAACATTGCTTCTTGTTCTACCCTCAGGTGCCTTGGAGAATAGTCTGCTTTCTCCAGCACCTTGAGGGTACCTATCAGGAAATAAAAGCAGAATGAAAAGCTAATAAGCAGATTGAATGTAAATAAATACACAAGCCCAAGCGAGACACCCTTGATTCTTTAAAATGTTTGCCGTCAGGCATGGGGGAACTAAACATCTCCCCCTGGGCACATTTAATTTATAGATGGTATGCCTGTGTGTGTGTCTGTTAGTATATGGGGTTTTTTAAATCTTTAAATATTTTAATTAATTGAATTATTTATGATTTGTTTTACACTTGTTGTGAGCCGCCCCGAGTCTTCGGAGAGGGATGGCATACAAATCCAAATAATAAATAAATAAATAAATAAATAAATAAATAAATAAAATAATAAAATGTTGCACTCGATTCGTTTTTGTTTTCTTGTTTTGAGCAAAATAAAAGGAGGAAAATTTCTTTCTCTCTCTCTCTCTTTTCCTGGGAGGCACTAAGTTGGCAGGAGAGGCCCACCGTTGCTGTTTTTGGGGAATCAAGAGAAGTGGGTTGGGTTGGAGAGGGCTGACCGAAATCTCTTGGTTTTATTTATTTATTTATTTATTTAGCCAGTCAATCAATCAATCTGCTCAACAGAACAACAAACCTTCCCATTCTGGAGTGTTTTTGCAAACGAAAGGGCCTTGCATTTCAAAGATGCTGCTGCCTCCCAAGAGCCTTCAATTGTCTCAAAGAGTCTTCGAGACAACGATGAATCCACATACAGATGGGAGGTTGAACAACTAACCTTGTGGTGTGGCTGGAACAAGCGAGAACTGAACACACTCAAAACCGTAGAAATGGTGGTAGACTTTAGGAGAAACCCTTCTACCCTTCCACCTCTCACAATACTAGACAACACAGTATCAACAGCAGAGACCTTCAAATTTCTAGGTTGTGTCATATCTCAAGACCTAAAATGGTCACCTAACATCAAAAACATCATCAAAAAAGCACAACAAAGAATGTTCTTTCTGCGCCAGCTCAGGAAGCTCCAACTGTCCAAGGAGCTGCTGATCCAGTTCTACAGGAGAATCAGAACTGCAGAACAAAACAATGGCTGCCCACCTGCCTTCCATTAAGGACCTGTAGATTGCACGAGTCAAAAAGAGGGCGGGGAAAATATTGACTGACCCCTTGCATCCTGGACATAAACTGTTTCAACTCCTATCCTTAAAACTGGACACTAAGACAACTAGACACAAGGACAGTTTTTCCCCAAATGCCATCACTCTGCTAAACAAATAATTCCCTCACCATTGTCAAACTTTTTACTAAGTCTGAACTTTTATTTCTACTATTTTTTCTCATCCTTCCTATCACCCATCTCCTCCCACTCAGGACTGTATGACTGTCACTTGTTGCTTGTATCCTAAGATTTTTATTAATATTGATTGTTTCCTCATGGCTTATTTGACCCCTATGACAATCACTAAGTGTTGGACCTCCTGATTCTTGACAAATGTATCATTTTCTTTTATATCCACTGAGAGCATCTGCACCCAAGACAAATTCCTTGTGTGTTCAATCACACTTGGCCAATAAAGAATTCTATTCTATTCTATTCCGTTCCGTTCCGTTCCATTCCATTCTATATATTCCATTCCATTCCATTCCATTCTAATTGTGGAGCACCAATAAAGGCCTTTGGATCGCTTAGGGTTTCCTGCTCGAGCAGGGGGTTGGACTAGAAGACCTCCAAGGTCCCTTCCCACTCTTACTGTTTGAGGCTTAGTGGCCATAATTTGTAAAAATGAAAGTGGGGGACCACAGATCATGGAAACCAGGCTCTTTAAACAACGTCTTAGAAGTCATTCCAAAATATATTTCATAACTGTGACTTCTTAGCATCTGAAGTCAGAATGAAGCTTTTCCTGGGCATGGAAATTCTGGAGGAGACACAATAGAAACGTTACAGATTTAGAGAGGAGTTGTGGAGATAAATTAAGAGAGAGAAGATTTGTATTCTAAACAGACTGAAGCTCTTTCAGCATGGGAGGGGAGAGAAAATTGGACACTAAATACCTGAGATGTCAATCCTATTTATTTCAGTGGGTGGAAACTAAACAAGGAGAGGAAACAACTTAGAACTAAGGAGATATTTCCTGACAGTCAGAACAATTAACCAGTGGAAGAGAAGTTGCCTCCAGAAGTTGTGAAGGCCCCAACACTGGAGGTTTTCAAGAAGATGCTGGATAACCATCTGTCTGAAGTAGTGGAGGGTTTCCTGCCTAAGCAGGGGGTTGGACTAGAAGACCTCCAACTCTTCCAACTCTGTTGTTGTTTTTGTTAAATTCTACCTATCTACCTACCTATCTCTCTCTCTCTCTCTCTCTCTCTCTCTCTCTCTCTCTCTCTCTCTCTCTATCCCCACCCAAAACTGAATGCAAATATTCCCAGTGTGGCCTTATAAAGTGGTATTAACCCTTCACGTGATCTTGATTCTCTCCCTCTGTTGATGCAGCCTAGAACTGTGTGGGCTTTTTTGGCAGTTGCTGCCCACGGCTGGCTCCTATTTCAATGGTCGTCTACTCAGACTCCCAGGTCCCTCTCACACTTGCTACTGTTGAGCAAGGTACCACATACACTGTACACGTTCATTTTGTTTTTCTTGCCTAAATGTAGAACCTGACTTTTTTCACCTCTGAATTTTATTTTGTTAGATGTGCCCATTGTTCAAGCTTCATATACCTGGCTAGTTTCAAGCACTGTTGGTTAACTTGCAGCACCCACAGCTCTCTTCGGCTTTGCCGATGGTCCCTCAACCAAAGCTTGTGGTCTTCACCGTGAAGAGGCCAAGCTGTTCCCTAAATTGCTTCTCGTTTCACGCTTGAAAAGAGACACCAGCTTGCTTGGAGACTCTTCAGAAACGCACTGACCCTGTGCTTGATCCAAATCAGCCTCAAGGAAAGGAACAATGCTTCCTCAGCCTTGTGAGGCAACGCATACGCACCCCAGACAATATGCCGTATTTTTCGGAGTATAAGACGCACCCTAGTTTTTGGGGAGGAAAATAGGGAAAAGAATCTGCTCACCAGGCATTCCTCTGACCAGACTCATCCTTAGTCTGGTCAGCTTCAGAACATTATTTTATCCCCCTGGTTAGGGCTTTTAAAAAAAACCTTATTCAGAGAGAGTAACAATGAAAGAGCTTGCAAGCCAGTAAGAGCTGGAAACATCATTAGCACCTGGAAAGAAACATTGCAAGTAGAGCAATGGAAAAAATCAACAAAGACTTAAGGGTTGGAAACCATTCTTTGCAGAGAGTAACAATGAAAGAGCTTGCAAGCTGGTAAGAGTTGGGAACATTGTTAGCACCTGGTTAGGGCTGGAAAGAAACATTCAGAGCAAATAGAGCAATGGAAAAAAAACGTACAAAGACAGGGCTTGGAAAACACTCCTAGCAGAGAGTAACAATGAAAGAGCTTATAAGCTGGTAAGAACTGGGAACATTTTTAGCACTTGGTTAGGGCTGGAAAGAAACTTATTCAGAGCAAGTTAGAGCAATGAAAAAACCACTGCAAAGACTTAGGGCTTGGAAAACATTCTTTGCAAAGAGCCTGCAAGGTAAGAGCTGGGAAGATTGTTAGCACCTAGTTAGGGCTGGGGGGAAAAACCCTACATTCAGAGTATACGTCGTACCCAAATTATCAGCCTCTTTTCGAGAGGAAAAAAGTGCATATTATACTCTGAAAAATATGGCATATTCTATAGGGACTTGTATCAGCCACGGGGCCTGTGACAGGCAGATGGTCTCCGCAGAGTTTGCAGTGTTGACATATCTGGCCTGGTAACTCCTTGTTGAGACAGCTCTCCAAGATGGACTTCGTGTTTAGTGTTTTATTCTTCTGGACTTAGGATTCAGGTTGGTTTGTTGAAACAAGAAGTAAACAGACCGACAGGAACAGAATGAGCCCTGTGTGGTTTTGGCTAACTTTAGCCACCCAGCAAGACTGGCTGTCTCACAAAACCTCCACCGTATAAGGTGATGCGTCCTGGCCGCTCGGCCCCCTCAGCGCCAGGGACTCCCGTGTAAATCTCCCAACGCCCCGGGCGAAAGTAAACTCTGAGAAATGAAATGCTCAAGCCTTGTACAGACCAGCTGGGCGCATGCAGAATGTCACACTCGGGCTGTTTTAAATGAGGGGAAACAAACAATAAAAAATAAGTGGACAGGACCGGCTACCCGTGAGTGGCTCTTCATCACAGCAACACATTTTAAAGCCAAAACAGAAAAACACAACAAGCCGTTAGTCAAAGTCGAAGGGAACAAATATTAGGGAGAAAAAAATGCAAAACAGAAATGAAATTGGGGGTCTGTCAACCCCTCGAGGATGAGGCTTCGTTAGGAGCAGACTCAGTCGATGGCTGCTTTTCTTCCCAATCCTTGGCAAGTCCTAATTGGAGAAGAACAATTGTGAAATGGGATTGTGGATTATTCAGTAGAAGCACATTCATCTTTTGGAGGCCAGCCTTGAGGGGTTCCCTCCCATAAACCTTTGGCCATTGTCCTCCGACTTATAGAAAATCCAATTTAAAAAAAACAGCTGGAATAACTACAGGAATAAATTCTTCACAATTCTTCCTTCTTTTGCAAAAAGTCACTTTTCCCCAGCACCCTTGAAACTGTCATAGGTCGAGTTCTACGTGTATCAACATTATGAACAGAACAGAATAGAATAGAATATTGGAATGAAGAATAGAATAGAATAGAATTCTTTATTGGCCCAGTGTGATTGCACACACAAGGAATTTGTCTTTGGTGCAGATGCTCTCAGTGGACATAAAAGAAAAGAGACATTTGTCAAGAATCATGAGGTCCAACACTTAAGGATTGTCATAGTGGTCAAATAAGCAATCAGGAAACAATCAATATTAATAAAAAAATCTTAAGGATGCAAGCAACAAGTTACAGTTATACAATCATAAGTTGGAGGAAAACAATGATAGGAATGATGAGAAAAAAACTAGTAATAATGCAGACTTGGTAAATAGTTTGACAGTGTTGAGGGAATTATTTGTTTAGCAGAGTGATGGCATTCAGGAAAAACCTCTTCTTGTGTCGAGTTGTCTTTGTGTGCGGTGCTCTCTATCGACGTTTTGAGGGTGGGAATTGAAACAGTTTGTGTCCAGGATGCGAGGGGTCAGTCAATGTTTGCCCCACCCTTTTTTTGACTTGTGCAGTCTACAGGTCCTCAATGGAGGCAGGTTGGTAGCCATTGTTTTGTTCTGCAGTTCTGATTCTCCTCTGAAGTCTGTGTCGGTCTTGTTGGGTCGCAGAACCGAACCAGACAGTTATGGAGATGCTGATGACGGACTCAATGATTCCTCTGTAGAACTGGGTCAGCAGCTCCTTGGTCTGTACTGTGTGTTGGGTGTGTAGGGAGAGCATCCCACAGCCTCCGGGGCGTCTTCCGCTCAATGCCTCTTCACACAACCAAGCCATTGTCCCAGGGATTAAGCAGCACCCCAGGGACCATGTCTGAAGGAGCAGAGGAGGAGGACAACTCTCCTTCAGAGATGGTGGGGTAATGATATCCGTCGCTACGGGATTCTTCACCCAGGCTGATATCTACTCCCAAGACAGCTGTCACTGGCCGAGAAGGACGGCTACCCGGGAAAGAAGTTGTAATTTGTATTTTGTCAACAAAAGTTGCTTAATCCCCCCTCGAATGGCATCCTCGAGAGAGGCAGGTCTTTGTGCCGAGATTCTGCAGCGGGGAGAAAGAATGCGGGCAGGATTACCGTCCGCATGGATAAGGTGGTTGAAGGGTTCATTTAGAGCGGGCCTCATTGTTGTGGGCTCAGCCCCAGAAAGAGAGAGAGAGAGAGAGAGAGAGAGAGAGAGAGACTCGGCTGGGTCTTTCATTCTTTCATCGAGCTGGGCCTTTTCTGGCTAAATGAAGGGGAAGACCCCGAGGAAGGGGTCGGCCACGGCTATTAAGCGATTTGGGGCAAGACAGACTCCGTAGCTCACGTCGTCCTTGGGTTCATCGCGGAAGAATTTTCCCATGAAAATCTCAAGGGGAGGAATCCGTAGTTTGGGCCTTTAAAGGCCTGGCGGGCAGATCCCGAGGTGGGAAAATGGGGGCGCTCAGGACCCCCTCCCATCCACCCCGCCATCACCAGTCCTGAGAGGATGACAAAGTGACAATTCAATCCAATCGGCCTCTGAAAGGGAGCCTCAAAGCTCACTCGGCTCGGCCCAGCAGGCTTCGGCCGACTCCGAACCAATCCAGGCCATCCAGGAGGGAGAATCAAACCGGTCAGTCTCTGACCAAAAGCAGCCGCTACGGAATTGTGACCCGGGTTTGACTGGCCCCTTTGGATGTGCCATTTGCAGTTTGTGATACTTCTGGTGCCGCAGCAGGGTGGAGCTTTCACCCAAGTGATTGATGGGGCTCAAAAAGGCCGCAATGCATTTTGCTTCTTCTGGGTGCAAGAACCCTGCAAACATCCAGACGTCTCCGTCTCCACCACTCCTGTTCTCTTTCTTTTCTTTTTGTAATGGACAGAAGGACATCAGGGGTTTTTTGGAAGAAAGGAAGAAAGGGAGGGAGGGAAGGAGGGAGGGAGGAAGGAAGAGAAGGAAGGAAGATAGGAAGGAAAAGAGAAGGAAGATGGGAGGGAGGGAGAAAAGGAAGGGAGGGAGGGAGGGAGGGAGGGAGGAAAGCAGGAAAGAAATTTTGGCAATTTTCTCCGATATTTTTGCTTCTGCGCATGCGCAGAAGCAAAAAATCGGTAAAAATCTCCGAAATCTCGCTCTCACAAGTGTCTTCACACAAATTTTCATTTGCTGCGCATGCGCAGAAGCGAAATCTAATGCAGGGACGTATGTGTGTATATCGAGGCACACAGCTGTGCACACCTCCCGAAAATCGCTAGCGGAACGGAGCACCTGCTCATTCTAGTGGCAGGCCATTACTGGTTCTTAGGCTGCAGGTTGATGAATTTTCTCAACAATCTCTGCCCTTAGGAGCTTTGGGTTTTTTCTTTGCACGCCCATTGCTCAATGCGTGCTTGTGCATATGTGTGGGTGCGCACGCACACACGTCGGTCTGTGTAATTATGTTCCCTCCAATTACAAACACCTGGAATTCCGCCACGCGAAGAGTCCCTTAAAGGTAGAGAATTTCGCAGGCCTCCGAACTTGATCCAGAGCTCCTTATCTGTCGTGTTTCGGAGATAACGATTCCCTGGGTGTTTTCTTGTTTTGATTCAAGAGAGGCGTGGCTTTGGGAACGCTCTCGATTATAAAAATAGTTTGCTATCTTCCTGAAAAACCAGAAGAGCAAGATAAGGACTCTGCATGGAGGAAGAATGGTAATTTAAAGCCACCTGTGATGACTCTGGTGAAATGTTACCGAATCTACCTGTGTTAGTAACCCCACACTGACTTTCCAGGGTTTAGAGCGTGGTTCGTATATAGGAGGAATAGAACATAGGTCAAGGAAGCACCATCCCTTTCTTGAAAAGCTGCACATGGAACCCACCTTATTAGCAGTTGCGGCTCGCACTTCTCCACATGTCGGTGTGCATTCAGACGCAGCTGCAAGCGTGCATCCCTTGTGAAATTTTAATAATAATAATAATAATAATAATAATAATAATAATAATAATAATTTATTAGATTTGTATGCCGCCCCTCTCCAAAGACTCTGCACATACAGAGGAAGCAAAAACGCCCTGAAATCTCACAAGGGGATTTGTTTGTTTGTTTGTTTATACTTCTATGCCGCCCAATACCTTGGGGCTTGCGCGCACACAGTTTCATTTTTTTGCTTCTGTGCATGCGCGGAAGCAACAAACCCACCCAAATCCCATGTGTGTGAGCATCTCCTCACGGGATATTGCTTCTGAGCATGTGCAGGAACCAAAAGGAGCCCAAAAATTCAGAAAAAAAAGATGGTGCCACCCGACGTACTGGCACCAAAGGGGTTGCATGCAAATTGTGCAATCTGGCGGCCTCTACTGGAAGGGAGTTGCCTAGCGCACTGCTAGGAACCCACCACAGACTGTTAGATATTGGTGGCATGAGATGCTGTAGAAGCAGGGACCGGCTACCAATTGCAGCCCTACCGGAACACGCCGGGAGCACACCCTACGTGTGTGCCTGGTGTACGATTAGGCTTTTGTGCATGCGCGGAAGCAAAAAAACCCCTGGACATTGGAAACAAAGGAAGAGCTGCCAGCCCCTGACGTGCCCCTCGACCTCGCTCCACCCCCGTGCCACTGACCCCTGCTTATCTGGACCACCACCTGCAGGGGCCACGGCACAGGGACCAGGCCAGGTGGCCCAAATTCTGACCGTGCAGCCTGTTCTGTGCTCTTCCACACCGCAGGCATCTCTGCTGTGGCCCAGGAGATCAAAGATCAGGCCATTTGGTGATGCATGCGCAGAAGCAAAAAACCCGGTAATTCTTACCAGAATTGTGCTGGCGCATGTGCACTGCGTGTGTATACCAGACGGCAATGGAGCAAGTCTATGTGCTCCATTTCTGTCACCGGAATGGCCTTCCCCCCCCTTCTGCCTAGTAGCCCTCCCCCAGATAGAAGAGTGGATGCTGATAGATTCTAAGAGACAATGTTGGTTGCTGTCAGGGGTGGGGTTCCCTTCCCTCACCTCCTGGTTTGCAAATGCCTTCTGTGCATGCTCAGTACTCGCGCATTACACCCGGGCAGGTGGGCGGAGCCTCTCACTGTCCAAGGGAAAGGGGATCTTCTTCTGTAGAAGACATCAAATCTTGGGGGGTCGGTTTGTTGGGTCCTTGTTGACGGTAGTCAAAGAGTTATGGAGAGAGAAAAAAGGTTGTTGACTTTCTCTACCTTACCTCTGTAGTCCATCCTGGTAACAGTGGTGGTGTGTTGAGCCACACCAATAGCCTGGTTTTATGGCACAAGCGTGTGACTGTCACACTTACTCCAGAGTGCAAAGTTGTTGATCACAACGCTGGGCTGAAGATTGATTTGAGTTGTTACATGCTGAAGTTTCTGAACGTTTAACTTCATCAGCAAACAGCTTCCTTATTCCTTGTTTACCTTTGTTATCGATACTGTAACCTCCCTCCACACTCACCTGTTGCAGTGAAAATTGTTTGTGTGGAAGGGCCTGGACTACATTCACTTCTTCTTCTTCTTCTTCTTCTTCTTCTTCTTCTTCTTCTTCTTCTTCTTCTTCTTCTTCTTCTTCTTCTTCTTCTCCTTCTCCTTCTCCTCCTTCTCCTCCTTCTCCTCCTCCTTCTTCTCCTTCTCCTTCTTCTCCTTCTTCTCCTTCTTCTCCTTCTCCTTTTCCTCCTCCTCCTCCTCCTCCTCCTTTTTCTTCTTCTTCTTCTCCTCTTCCTCCTTTTTCTTCTTCTTCTTCTTCTCTTCTTCTTCTTCTTCTTCTTCTTCTTCTTCTTCTTCTTCTTCTTCTTCTTCTTCTTCTTCTGTGGTTGGAAACAGTTTCTGGGATTGGACATTTGGGGAATCCAAGAAAGATCAGAAGTAGATTCTACAAAGAGTTAAATCTGCCAATCTCTCAACCACACGCCCATAGATAGAAGAAGAAGGTTTAAAAAGGAAGACTAAGTCAATGAAGCCTGAGAAGTTATGGAAAACCAAAGCCTGTGACTTTTATAAAGCAGGCAGAGAAAAGGGCTCAATTCACAGCCATGGTAACTTGAGCATTGACAATGTACAAACACAACTCTCGTGTAATTGCAGAATGATAACATAATTATAGGGCGGCTCTTCCTCTTTTTGGGAACATGAAAATTGGCATTCAAGTCAAAGAAACGGTTCAGATTGCAGAATAAAGACATGTTAAGTAAGGCAGGCTTAGTATATCATAGAATCCTTTCTTGGCCTAGTGGGATTGGACACACAAGGAATTTGTCACAGCCCTGCAAAAGAGAGACTCCTCCTGGGCGCAATAGAATCCAATTCTTTAATTTATTTACCCAAAAATGGGAGGAGGAGGAGGAAGAGGAGGAAGAGGAGGAAGAGGAGGAAGAGGAGGAAGAGGAGGAAGAGGAGGAGGAGGAAGACTGTAGGGTCCTAGGTGTTTTCAAAGCTGGGTCGTTTTTCGCAGACATTTCATTACCCAACTAAGTAACACCACCAGTGCTAAAGGGAATGTTGTTTGGGGAGGAGAGAGAAGATAGGAGGAGGAGGAGGAGAATTTAAACACGAAGGCCAGCTGTCTTAGGGCCTCTCAGGGGCTCAGCTCAGATATATAAAAATTGTGCCTTTGCAATTGTTTATCTTAAAGCAATATTAATGATGAAATTCAATTCTAAGATAATGGGTTTATCTTATACAAAATTAGAAAGTATGTAGGGAAAGGAGTTATGTGGAAGATTTCTGAGATACTGCTTTTTTTAAAAAAAAACAACGGGAAGGAATAGCAATGGTGAAATAAACTAGAAGATAATTGGTTAATCCGGATGACAAAATTAGAAAATAAAATGATACCGACATTAAATTTGGTTTAAAAATGTTTTTCCCCCAGTGATTATATGTGATGTACTAATCAAATTGCCTTTTATTGTATCCACAGTCACTGAATGTCAACATGCCTGGGATAAACATAGATCCATCCTGAGATAAAATACAGGAAATAACGTAAGGGCAGACGAGATGGACCAGGGGGGCTTTTTCTGCCGTCAGTCTTCTAGGTTTCTATGTATCAAAAAGAGACGATATTCTGTATTGCATGTTTTATGATGGAGGAAAAAATAAAGAAAAATTTCTACACGGAACAAAATGTGCCTTTCTGTACAACTGCTGCCCAAACTTTCAGAATTCAAATTTAATTTAATCCCATGGGGGGGGGGGATCTTGGAGGAAGGGATTAAATACCCATTTTCTCTAGTGATATTGACAAGGGCACCTTGAGACCATCCAGACAAACACAAATTCTTTCCCCCCAAACTTTTACTCAGTCCAAACAAACTCCTTCCAAACTCTTTCAATCCCAGACAATCTCTTCCTCCCGCAAAAAGGGGGATGAAGATGTCAAATCGTCCCCCGAGAAAGGACAAGGAGAGCCCCTTGTCACGCTTGGAGATTCCGAAGGGGGAAATGTCTTTATTAGCACCGAGGGGGAGGTGGGGTGGGGGAGCCCCCCTTCCTCTTAGGATACACAGCGCCTGGTTTCCAACCTAATGAAGCACAATAAGCAGATTATAAAATGCCTTTGGTTTGGTTGAGTGGCAGCTTTTCTTAGAGGGCATCACAAAGGTGTGTTCTTCTAATGGGGTGAGACCTGTGGGGCTTCTTCTTCTTCTTCTTCTTCTTCTTCTTCTTCTTCTTCTTCCTCTTCCTCTTCTTCTTCTTCTTTCCCCTTTCTCCCCCTCCTCTTCTCCTTCTCCTCCATTCTCATCTTGTTTCTTCTTCTCCTCCTCCTCCTTCTTTTTCCTCCCTCCTCCTCCTCCTTCTCCTTCTTTTTCCTCCCTCCTCCTCCTCCTTTTCCTCAGCCCTGGGGGGACAGAGGGACAGAGCCCCCCAGAACAGCCTAGATTTAATCATCACTTAAAGCTTCTTTGATGGAGCCATTGTGCGGCAGGCAATAAAGCTGTCACCAGTAGCTTCCATGCAAATCTTCCCTGCCTGGGCTCCCAGGCTTTGTCCTTCCCTCTCTCTCTGCTTGTTTTTGTAGTCCTGAGAAACTGCTGCCACCTGACACTTAGGGTGACCTGGGAGATCTGGGGGCTGAACGCTTGATTTCATAGGGGGGCACCTTCTGCACCACCCCTCCTGAGTTGGGTGCAAGGCTTCCGAGGGATGCCAAGATAAAGAGAGGGAGAATTTAGGGAAAATACCGGAGGGCAAATGGACTCTGGGACCCCCCCCCCCCGTCCCTCCTCCTCCTATCCGAACCTCTGCCAAAAGACAACCCCCTCCCCCCCCTTTCATTGGTATTCAGCTCTTGCCTCCTGTCAGACAAGCCCAGCAATGCGAAGGGGAAGTGTGCGGGGTATGAAGCTCAAAGCCTCTAGTAACATGGCAGGGAATTGGAAAAGGAATCAGGTCCTTCTCATGGCAAGGAAGACCCATTAGATCAGAGGGAAGCTATGATCAGAAGTAGGGAGATGCTCACGGCTGTCCCAAAGGAGCTTTCTCCAAAGGTCAACGGGACTTTCTTGGCTTTTTCCTTGAAGATGTTTCTCTTCTCATCGAAGGAGCTTCTTCAGTTCTGTCTGGATCGTGGAGTGTTAGTACAATGTACATAACGGGTTGGGTTGGGCAATATATAAACAAACGATCAATGTATGTTTAAATGAACTATAACACCATAGCTTTAGCAGTTGTGTTGCAGTTAGCCACAAGAGGGAGCCAGAAGTGTAATGTATTTTGTAAGTAAGGATTATAGTGTTGTATATATACTGTTCAAAAAAATAAAGGGAACACTCAAATAACACATCCTAGATCAGAATGAATGAAATTTTCTCATTGAATATTCCATTTGCACAACTATGCCATTTGCACAACAGCATGCGAAATTGACTGTCAATCAATGTTGCAGTGGACAGTTTGATTTCACAGAAGTTTGATTTACTTGGAGTTATATTCTGTTGTTTAAGGGCTCCCTTTATTTCTTTTGAGCAGTGTATATCGAGAGAGGATTATAATATTGTATATGGATTGAGAGTATTGACTGATGTAATTGTGTATGCCTAGGATTGTTCTTGATTAATCTATTTGCCACAGTAAATATTATTTATTTATTATTTCAACTTATATGCCGCCCCTCTTCGAAGACTTGGGGCAGCTTACAACATACTGTATAAAAAAAGTAAAAGCATCCTAAGTCCAAATTTAAAATCAATTTAATTAATCTAAAACCCCCCAAATCCTTAAAACTCAAAAGTAACATTAAAAACCAACCATCCCTTTTAAACAGTCAGACATACCTCATTAATCCTTTGTCTAGTCCGTGTATCAATTTTTTTTACATTTTCAGAATGTTATTTGCAATTATCAATTATGTTCATGTGTTATTTATTAATTCATTTGTTATTTCTTCTGGTTTCAAGCCATTTTTTAAAATTTCTCTACTTTTCCTCCTCCTCCTCTTCTTCTCCTTCCTCTTCTTCCTCTTCTTCCTCTTCTTTTTCTCCTCCTCCTCCTCCTCCTCCTCCTCCATTGATGATGCCACCTAGTTTGGTAATGAAACATTTGCTCGAAAGCAACCAAGCTCAGAGATCACCAAGTCACAGTTCTAATTCTGAACCATTGCCCATAAATTGAGGATTATCTCTATAGAAAAAACTTCCCTTGTTTAATATCTCCATATCCATCTACTGTTTCCATCAGAAAAGTATATATAAGATTTTATAAGCATATTGTTAGGCATCGATGCTATATGTGTTCTCCCGTATGTATGTTTTTTACATTGGAGAAAAAAAATATATACCCAGAAAAGTAGGACTGCAAGTGTGAGAGAAACGGTGTTGTTTTTTAAAATTTATTTATTTTACTTGGTCAGATTTCTATGCAGACTCAGAGAATAAACAAAAGGAATAAAATACAATACAATATAATGGGTGAAACCCAACCTAACACTAAAAGTTAAAAACCTAATAAGTATAAAAAACATTTGTTCAACAACCATCACACAATCACATTTGCCCCTGGAGAGGGGTGGCATATACACCCAATTAATAAATAAATACTAAATAAGATGTTAAACTGCACGGCCCCAAGTCTGCCGACAGAGGCAAGTTAATGTGAGAAATAAAATTTAGAAAGAATAAAAAATAAAATTTATATTTATATATTTATATGTACTGTATATTGACTATACAGTGATAAGTTATTACAGACAAACTTGATGTGTCGCAAAAATAATCTCATATAGTTGCATTGCTATTATTTTATTTTATGATGTGTACCACGTACAATTACATTATGGAAATTGTTTATTACTTTTTTTTCTTCTTTCCTTTTTTTTGTTATATATGTTTTGTTTGTCTTTTTTAATGTATATAACAAATAAAGATTATTATTAAAAGAATTAGAAAGATCCCATAACTCTGGAACACTCCATTGTAAACCTTACGTAGGTCAATAGAAAAGGCAAAGGGGGTTTGTATTCCCAAGAAAAATGCGTTATGTACCCATCTCAACCCAAATAATGTCGGGGCAGGAACGGTGGTGTGTTGGCACCGCAGCCTCGGGCTATTAGCTTCACGGGGGCAGCCGACAGGCGACCGCTTGTCCCAAAGCTCCTTGTTTACTCCTGCCGGCTAGAATACGTTTTTGATTCCCAATATAGCTTCCTATTAAACGCTCTCTTTCATTAGGAAACACAACACCTACTATATGTTTCCAAAGGACGTTTTCTCTCTCTCTCTCTCTCTCTAATTCCCCCCCAAAATGGATTCATTTATTAGATCGTTCAACTTTTGCCCCACTGTTTTGCCACCGTCCTTGGGACTGTGGGATTATTCATGAAAACATAAATTATTTGTGTTTGCTCTGCAAACATTTTTACTTTCCTGCACAATGGACCCTTCGCAGCCCCCCCGCTCCCCCACCAAAACCACTGAGGGGGCTTGTGCAGGATATGGTCAAAAAAGTCCAGGTGGCATCTGGTCGATGCTGAGACTCTGGAAAGGGTGCAGAGAAGAGCAACAAAAGGGATTAGGGGATTGGAGGCTAAAACATAGGGAGAACGGTTTGTTTATTTTTATTTATTTATTTTGTCTAATAAAAATTTAAAGTTAAAGAGAATAAAAACATGTAGTAGTAAATATCAGGGAAAGGATAGAAGAAAAGATATGAGAATAGAATACGTCAATGAAGAATAGAGGAAAGGATATATGAATGGAAGAAAACATATATAAAATATAGGAGAGACAATTGGACAGGGGACGGAAGGCCCATTAGTGCACTTATGCACGCCCCTTACTGACCTCTAAGGAACCTGGAGAGGTCAACCGTGGATTAAGGGAAAAATGTTGGAGGTTGGGGGTTGACACCATGGAGTCCAGTAATGAATTCCACGCTTCAACAACTCGATTGCTAAAGTCATATTTTTTACAGTCAAGCTTGGAGAAGTTGATATTAAGTTTGAACCTGTTGCGTGCTCATATGTTGTTGTGGTTGAAGCTGAAGTAAGCATTGACAGGCAGGAGGTTGCAGCATATGATCTTGTGGGCAATACTTAGATCATGTTTAAGGCATTGTAGTTCTAGGCTTTCTAGGCCCAGGATTGAAAGTTGAGTCTTGTAGGGTCTTCTGTTTCGAGTGGATGAGTGAAGGGCTCTTCTGGTGAAGGATCTCTGGACATTTTCGAGGTTGTTGATGTCCAAGATGTGATATGGGTTCCAGACAGATGAGTTTGCAGGAACTGGGCCTGGCTAGTTGAATGAAAAGAAGGACCAGGGGAGACATGAGAGCAGTGTTCCAGTATCTCAGGGGTCGCCACAAAGAAGGAGGAGCCAAGCTATCCTTCAAAGCCCCTGAGGGTAGGACAAGAAGCAATGGGTGGAAACTAAGCAAGTTAGAACTAAGGAGAAATTTCCTGACAATTAGAAAAATTAATCCGTGGAACAGAAGTTGTCTCCAGAAGTTGTGAATGCTCCAACACTGGAGTGTTTAAAGAAAATGTTGGATGAGCATCTGTCTGAATTGGTGTAGGGTTTCCTGCCTATGCAGAGGGTTGGGCTAGAAGACCTCGAAGGTCCCTTCCAACTCTGTTGTTCTTATTATTATTGTATCATAGTGTCCACCATCTTGCCTTTCTTAGCAACTGCTTTATTTAGCAATGGAAATGAGCCTTGGTGGTGCAACTGTTAGAGCGCAGTACTGCAAGTTACATCTGCAGATCGCCAGTTTAGCAGATCAAATCTCCCCACCGGCTCCAGGTTGACTCGTCCTTCCATCCTTCCCAGGTGGGTCACATGAGGACACAGGTCGTTGGGGACAAGAGACTGAGTCTCTGTGAATCACTAAGAGAGGGCTGGAAAAGCACTAGGAAGCGGGATATAAGTCTAAGTGCTATTGCTAGTAATTTCCTCTCCTTTCTTCTTTCTTTTCTTTTCCCTCTTCCTTTCCTTTCTTTCCTTCCCTTCTTTCTTTCCTTTCCCTTTTTCTTTTCTTCCCTTCTTCCCTTCCCTTCATTCTTCTTCCTTTCCTTTCCCTTTCTTTCCTTCTTTCCTTTCCTTTCCCTTTCTTCTTCCCTTCCCTTCTCCTTTCCTCTCCTCTCCTGCCCTCCCTTCCCTCCTTCCTTCTTTCAAATGCAGCATTGCAGGCAAACTCAGCCCTCTGCCACCAGTTCGATTCCGACCAGCTCCAGGTTGACTCAGCCTTCCGTCCTTCCGAAGGGGGTCAAATGAGGACCCAGATTGTTGGCGGACTCTGTAACCTTAGAGAGGGTTGCAAAGCCCTGTGAAGCAATATATAACAATAGCTATGACTATTGTTATTGCCAAATAAATGATTGGGAAGGAAGGAGTGTCCACACAGGCCGAAATGGGGGTGAAAACCAATCCCTTTGGCAGGAATTCTGCCTCCTCTGGGCATCTAATAAATAATAATAATAATAAATAATTTTCCTAAATCTCTGAAGGGGTTTTGCCCCTGTGGCCATTGCCCTCCACACACCCCAACATCGTCGCTCTATTCCCTCTGACAGTCGGTCCAGCCAGGAAGGGTCGGGGGCGTCTTCTGGTTTAAGATTAAATCCAGATAATCACCATCAAAGTCCACATTCCAGGAATGTCTCCAGCAAAGGCAGCTTCCCAAAACCTCCCCTCAAATTCCTGATTTTAAGTTCTTTTCCTCCTCAACTTAGCTCTAGTGAAATGAGTATGGTTTTTTTCATAGGGCATTCAGTGATAGAAACATGGAAACATAGAACATAGAGGATTGACGACAGAAAAAGACCTCCTGGTCCACCTACTCTGCCCTTATACTATTCCCTGTATTTTATCTTAGGATGGATATATGTTTATCCCAGGCATGTTTCAATTCAGTTGCTGTGGATTTACCAACCACGTCTGCTGGAAGTTTCTTCCAAGCATCTACTCCTCTTTCAGTCAAATAATATTTTCTCCTGTTGGTTCTGATCTTTCCCCCAACTGACCTTAGATGGTGCCCCCTTGTTCTTGTGTTATGATAAAATGGGGAGAGAAAAAAAGAATGATCAGTAAGAAGATGAATTAAAGATGAATAAGCAAATCTGACTTAAAATTCAAAAGCATCAGAAAGAGTAACCAGCTTGGTAAATGAAGATAATAGCGGCTAATTTTTTTTTGGGGGGGGGGGCTGCTTGAAATCAATGGGTACATATCCCAGAAGACAAAATTATTATATATATTTTTCTTTTTTTTTTAAGATGCACAATAGTTTTATGAAAATATGCCTGGAATAAATTGTTTTACATTTTAAGAATATATAAATGATTGACTGAACATAAAAATCTATAAGTATGAGTGTGTATTTACAATGTTGTGACATTTAAAGGTTTATGGATTAATGTATGGATTTTTGGAAAAATGAAATCTGCTGCCCACGGGTGGCTCCTACTTCAATGGTTGTCCACTAGAACTCCAAGATCCCTCCCACAGTTACGACCCTTGAGCAACGTTCCACACACATTGTGCCTGTGCATTTTGTTTTTCTTGCCTAAATGTAGAACTTGACTTTTCTTACCACTGAATTTCATTTTGTGAGACAGTGCCCATTGTTCACATTTGTCAAGATCCTTCTGTGTCTTGAGCCCATCTTCTGGAGTGTTGGCTCTTCCTGCCAGTTTGGTGTCATCTGCAGATTTGATGAGTCCCCCATCGATCCCCTCGTCCAAGTCATTGATGAAGATGTTGGGGAGTCCTGGGCCTAAAACAGAGCCTTGGGGTCCTCCAGTGCATACATCCCTCCATGTTGATGTCATTACATTGAGCACTATGCTTTGAGTGCAGTTGGTCAGCCAGTTTTGAATCCATCTGGAGGTGTAGCTGTCCATCCCACAGTTTTTCTACTTTATTTAGTAGTAGCTTATGGTCTACTTTGTCAAAAGCCTTACTGAAGTTCAAGTAAACCACATTGACAGCATTCCCTGGTCCACTAATTTTGTCTTCTTCTTCTTCTTCTTCTTCTTCTTCTTCTTCTTCTTCTTCTTCTTCTTCTTCTTCTTCTTCTCCTTCTCCTTCTCCTCCTCCTCCCTCTCCTTCTTCTCCCTTCTCCTTCTCCTTCCTCTTTGTCTTCCTGTTTGTCTTCATCTTCATCTTTGTCTTCCTCTTCTTCTCCCTTCCTCTTCCTCCTCTTCTACTTCATCCTCCTCCTCGTCCATTGTGATCTTGTTTCTTCCTCCTCCTCTTCTTCTTCTCCTCATTCTTCTTTTTCTTCTACTTTTGCTTCATCCCCCCCCCCCCCGTCCTCCTCCCCAAACTCGAGGAACCGCCAGCGCCAGGCAGCCGCAGCGGCAGGTAGACTAGGGGGCGGGGGGGGGGGTCCGGGCTGGGGCGGGCCGGGGGCGGGCCGGCGGGGGCGGGCAAGGGGGGGTGTCCCGGGCCGGCCGTCCCGCCTCCCTGGCGGCAGCGCTGGGCGGGCAGGAGCCGGAGCCGGAGCCGAGCGCGGCTGCTGTCGGACGGGGCGCGCGGTGCCCAGGAGCCTCGGACGCGCGCCGTCCCCGCTTCCCTCCCTGCCCTCGCAGGCGGCGCCGGAGAAGGCCGGGCGCGGGGCAGCCGCGATGCACCTGGAGGATGGCTGAGGCCGGCCGGCCGAGCGCTCCCCCCGCGGCCCGGAGCGGAGGCGGCATGCGGGGACTCTGCGTTGCGCTGCTCTGCCTGCTGTCGCTGGGCGCCGTGCGCGGACTCCCGGCCCCCGGACTACCCCTGACCGACCTGGCCAACGGGGCCCCCCGCCAACCCTCAGGTAAGCCGCCCGCGGACGAGGAGGAGGAGGAGGGAGAGGAGGAAAAGAAAGAAGAAGAGAAGGAGGGAGAAGAGGGAGAGGAGGAGGAAGAGGAGGAAGAGAAGGAGGACGAGGAGGAGGAGGAAGGGGGAGAGGAGATGAGGAAGAAGAGGAGGAAGAGACGGAGGAAGAAGAGGGAGAGGAGAAAGAGGGAGAGGAAGAAAATTGGATTTGTACACTGTTTATGTTGTTGTGAGCCGCCCCGAGTCTTCGGAGAGGGGCGGCATACAAATCTATTATATTATTATTATTATTATTATTATTATTATTATTATTATTATTATTATTATTATTATTATTATTATTATTATTATTATTTAAAAGGGAGTGGATGAAGAGGAGGAGAAAGAGGGAAAAGAGGGAGAGGAGGTAGGGAGGAATCGGCCCCCTCGCCGCTCCACGCAGCTGATCGGCGGAGGCTGCGGAGCTTTGCCGGGTGGCCGGTGGCTTTCGGGGTCCCGTTTCCCCACCGCTTTTTCCCCGAGGGAGCCCTCGCGGGGTCGACCGACAAAGCCCCCCACCCCTTCCGCCGCCTAAAGGACCCTTGAAGCGCTTCGTGCGCTTGGAAAAACTTTGGGGAGGTTCTCGGAGAAAGTTTGCGATTGGGCGCAACGGGCGGGTTGCAGATGGTTCTCTCCTGTCTGGGGGGCTCAGACGGGGTGGGGGCTGTTTGGGATGGGGATGTCTCCGAACCGGCCCACCTAAAGTTTATCCTGGCTGGTTGGGGGACTCGTGCCCGGGGTTTTCTTTCGCCTCCGCTCGGCTGGCTGCGCGCTCTTTTCCCGCTCCTTCGCTGGAGGTTGCTAGCCAATGTAACTGCCACTAGTGCCTTTGGGGTGTATCCGATAAATGGTATTTAATCGTTTCTCACAGAGGAGGTTAAAAACCCATCCTCTGTGCCTTGGTCCAAAGTCTTTTGCACCGAGGTTTTGCACCCATCAACTATTCAAAAGAGCCCGCAGCCCTTCCCTCCTTTCTGGGGGGACTTTTGCTGTCTTTGCAAGCCCCAGTTCTCCTTTCCAGAGGCTACTTTGGTGACCAATTGGCCCAAGGCACAGAAGGCAGAGGAATTCTGTTTCCTCCAGCTATTGCGGGATTTCAAACCCTGAGCAAATATTAGCCTGCCCGCCTCAGTGTCGCCTATAGACCGGAGTAGCAACACAAGGTGTGTCTGCTGGTTCTCAGAATAGTAGCCGTGGCAGCCACCGGGACTGTAATGAAAAGGGCTTTTTGTACTTTGGAAGAGGGAAAGAAGCCTGTTTGTGCTCCGATTTCACTGGGAAGCAATGTGTAATGTCTGTTGTGGCATCTTTCCGTGACGCAGAAAATGACAGATCAATTCAATTCAATTTATTGAATGTATAGGCCGCCCAACTCCTTGCAAACTCTGGACAGCGTACAACAAAGTTCGGTTTTTATTCTTGGGGATATTAAAACCTAGGAAAAGGGGGAAATGGACAGTTGCATTCAGGGGTTTAGATTCCCAGCTGCCTTTGCTTGTTATAAAAGCAAATTGTAAATAAAAGCAATTGTGAACTCCCAGGGGAAACTTTCAAAAACTTTTTTTTCTTAGGTTGCAAGAGACTGAAGGCCTTAAAAGCCTTGTCTGTTCCTCTTAGCGTCTCACTTAATGTTCAGGGGAGAGTTATTGTCCTAAGGAATGGTGGACAGAATACATAATATTTACCTTGTAAAAATAAAATAGTCCAGGTGAGTTACCTGCTTCTGCTGACAGTCATATTCAGCTTTTCAATTCTTTTTTTTTAGAGATAGAAAGAGCCCAAGAACTTCTTCTTGTATTACATTACCAGTTGTTTGTTTAGTTTTACACATACGAAATTAACTAAATAACGCTCCCCAAGTAACGCCAATATTTGGTTTCACTGCTATATTATGTGTAAACAAGCACAACTTATTTGGAAGAAAATGTGGTCAAAGGACGGATACACAAAAGACCAATTTGTTGGGTGTGAGTAGCTACAAGTCCCACCAGAATAAACAACAACAATTTAGACTTTGTTCCCGAAGACAAAACAGTTTTAATTTGAGTGAACGATGACAAGCAGTTATCCTCAGCATTGGAGGAGGCAAACGGTGAATACTTAGATCAAACATGATCTAAGTATTGCCCACAAGATCGTATGCTGCAACGGCCTGCCTGTCAAAGACTACTTCAGCTTCAACCACAACAACACAAGAGCCCACAACACATACACACTTAATATTAACCGCTCCAAACTTGACTGTAAAAAATACGACTTTAGTAATCGAGTTGTCGAAGTGTGGAATTCACTACCGGACTCTGTAGTGTCATCCCCTAACCCCCAACACTTTACCCTTAGACTATCCACGGTTGACTTCACCAAGTTCCTAAGAGGTCAGTAAGGGGCATACATAAGTGCACCAGAGTGCCTACCGTCCCCTGTCCTATTGTCTCTCCTATATCTTCTCTTCTATCCCTATATCTTTTCCTGCTATTCTCTCATAGTTATATTTCACTCCTCTATTTTCTCCTCTATTCCCCCTTTAATACATTCTACCTGATTATATGCTCTATATCCCTCATTGTGTATTATTGTGTATTGGACAAAACAAACAAACAAACAAACAAACAAATAAATAAAATTGTTAATAAAAAGCCGCCCAAAACTTTTTAAGGGTGGGCATTCAAGAGGCCACAAATGCTATAATTACAGCAGCCGTGATCTCAATCTTAGCCAGAACAAAGCAGACAGTTTCAGCCCCAGACGGAACACCGATGTTTACTTTCGGATCAGAACATTGGAGAGAGAGAGAGGTCAAAAACGCAGGGGAAACAGAGGCCGGCCATTGGTCCATTCCTAAGGGGTGGGGGATTCAGAAGCTTTGCAGTTCGCTGTCCAAGGCCTTATTTTGCAAAAAAAAAAAAAAAAAAAAGCAGGAGGGGGCCTTGGAAACATCCCCCCACCCTCTGCTTGTGATCTAATTCTCCACGCGGGGCTGGGAAGGTTGTAACAGCTCCTGCCTTGTGCTGCCACTCAGCTGGCCTGAAAGGAGGCATTCTGTGCAAATCGCCTGGTGTTTGCTCATAGGAGTACCAGCTATTAGTAAAGGTGGTGCAGATTCTAGCATCTTCCAGGGAGGTATTCCGCCGTGAGCGAGGCGAAGGCAGATGGCGGGGGCCCGTTCTTGAATGCGGTCCAAACCGAAGTCTTTGGGGGGGGCTCCTCTGTGCCCAGCAATCCTTTCGCTTCCTTTTCTCCTGGGCTGCAGCAAAGACCATGTCGGTTTTATTTTTTTTTATTTTTATGAATGAAAGTAGAGAGGCAAGACCGAATGGGACGTGTAGGTCATTCATGAGAGTGGCAGCGGTGATTAGGGAGGTCACTGAACTCCTTTGCAGCCGGGGGAACAGGCGGCCACTCTATTCAGCCGCCACAGAATAGACACGGAGATACATAAAAAAAAGAGCCTTCAAATTTGCATTTGCATTCAAATAAAGATATAACTCCGTACGGTTGGTGCATGACAAGTAGCACTAACTCCCTCGCTTGCAAACAAGAGTTGTGTGGGGGGAACTAGGAAGAGACCCACAAGGGGTTGGGCTGCACTTGTGGGCCCGCTAGGCTTCTTTCTTAAACCCCCCCACCGAAGGGAAAATGATTTTGCTTCGCATGGAACGTATATTTCTCTCTCTCTCAGCTCCGAAACCGAAGGGAGGCTTGGGACAACTTGTTGCTAATATGCACAAGCAAAACTTTGAGGGGAAAAATAAAATACACGCATGCAGAAAAGAGGGAGAAACTGTTTGCAATTTGTGTTTATTTTTAGCTGGGGAATAATTGCGCCCACTTTCCAGGCTCCGGCAGGATTATATGACTTTGAAAAAGCAATTAAAAAATAATAATATTTGCTCTTTTAAAACCTACAGCATGTTAACGCAAAGCAACATTTCACAATGGTTACAACAGCCGAAGGGAAGGAAACAGGGGAAGGACCAGGAGAAATGGCTTAAACCAGGGAGGGTGGCTAGCTGCAGACCTTTAAAGAGGGAGTGATGAGACTTTGACTGGTTTGAAATAAGCCCTGTTTAAATCATGGGCAAATCCACATGATAGCCACAGGGAAGCTCTGAATCCAATCTAGCTTTCTTAAAAGGCCTTTGCTTTTCATGAATTAAGTTCATTTCTACGGTTAGTCAGAATGATAGAATAAAACAATTGGAAGGGACCTTGGAGGTCTTCTAGTCTGACCCCCTGCTTAGGCAGGAAACCATGTGCCATTTCAGACAAATGGCTGTCCAGTCCATTCTTAAAACCCTCCGGCGATGGATCACCCACAACTTCTGGTGGCAAGCTGTTCCACCGGTTAATTGTTCCAACTGTCAAGATATTTCTCCTTTACTTCCAGGTTGCTTCTCTTCTTGATTAGTTCCCATCCATTGCTTCTTGTCTTGCCTTCTGGTACTTTGGAAAATAAGTGCCCCCCCTTTTTTTTGTGGCAGCCCCTCTTCCTAAATTTCCAAGTTTTGATTTTTGGCAGCATCAGTTCTGCAGCGGAGCACGACTCAAGCCTCGAGCGGTAGAATTGCTTTGGAAGGAGGAGGAAGGTTGGTGGAAGAGGCTACTTTTTGTACGCAGGCTGCAACAGGTTTCTGTTTTCATGATGCTGTCATTCTGATCTGAAATTGTGCGTGTGTGTGTGTCTGTGAGAGTGTGTGCTTGTGCTCTTTAGCCTCCGATGCGTTCACATGTCCTTTGACTTTCTCTGCTTAGGGGCGGAAAGTTTCCTCATCGGCGTTTTTGTTAATGAGAACAATTGATCTGTAGTATAAACATTTCAAGAAAATTGTGATGACTGCTAGGGTTTTATTTGTCTAGCTGGGTTGGCATCGCTTTCTGGTTTCAAACAGGATTATCCTGACATGGCGATCAGAGTCATAACACCTGTTTTTGGATAATGCCCACAAGATTTCTTATCTGGATAATTCTAATTGGGGTTTTTTTTTGTGTTGGATGAGTTAAGTCTTTTAAACAACAACAAGAACAACAAAAGTTGAGCCATTTCTAATTATATTTAGGGTTCTTAGTGTTTCCCAATCTGCAGCTTGTAGATCTTGTAATTTACGGGAATGGAAAGAAAATAATTTGGAACAAATTTGAAACGGAAACATAGAAACATAGAAGATTGATGGCAGAAAAAGACCTCCTGGTCCACCTAGTCTGCCCTTATACTGTTTCCTGTATTTTATCTTAGGATGGGTCTATGTTTATCCCAGGCACGTTTAAATTCAGCTACTGTGGATTGACCAACCACGTCTGCTGGAAGTTTGTTCCAAGCATCTACTATTGCAGTCAAATCATATTTTCTCACATTGCTTCTGAGCTTTCCTCCAACTAACCTCAGATTGGGTCCCCTTGTTCTTGTGTTCACTTTCCTATTAAAAACACTTCCCTCCTGAATCTTATTGAACCCTTTCACATATTTAAATGTTTTGATCCTGTCCCCCCCTTTTCCCTTCTGTCCTCCAGACTAGACAGATGGAGTTCATGAAGTCTTTCCTCATCAGTCTGATGCTTAAGACCTTCCACCATTTTTGTAGCCCGTCTTTGGACCCATTCAATTTTATCAATATCTTTTTTGGAGGTGAGGTCTCCAGAACTGCTCACAGTATTATTCCAAATGGGGCCTCACCAGTGCTCTATACAGCAGGATCACAATCTCCCTCTTCCTGCTTGTTATACCCCTAGCTATGCAGCCAAGCATCCTACTCGCTGTCCCTACCGCCCGACCACACTGCTCACCCGTTTGGAGACTGTCAAAATGGCATTTGGTTTGATTTTCTTAGTTGCAGTCCAGTTTCCTGCAGAGGCATCAATGAAACTTTCCCTTGTTGGAAATAGTGGCACTTTTGTGCAACACATATGTGAAACGGTGCGTTTTGCTCCCTTCTGCACTCAGAATGTGGCAATCTAAGTATGCCTCCGTGCCCGGTGTGGTTAAGAAAGAGAGTGGACTCCTTGGTGCTGTTTGGTTTTAGTGGTTTTCTTGCAAAATGTTTCATTACCCAACTCGGTAATGTCACCAGTGACCAACTCTTTAAGAACACAAATGGCTCGTGGAATGATCCAGTGATGAAGCCTTGGTTCTTATGGGGAAAAAGTTGAGGACTAGTAGGCTGGTCAATTCAATCTCTGCCTCAGCTGTTGATTTAGGATATATTTTTTAGGGTATATATATATATATATTTTCTCCACCTTAAAATAAATCATTGTAAAACATTGTATAAATACAAACAGTACAGCAATGCTTATCATAAAACATATATCAAAAATAGTTTCCTTCCTTCCTTCTTCTTCTTCTTCTTCTTCTTCTTCTTCTTCTTCTTCTTCTTCTTCTTCTTCTTCTTCTTCTTCTTCTCTAACAATGTAAAATCTCAAACCTCAAAAGTTTTTACTTCTCCATCTAGAAGTAAAACATTACCTAAATGTAAACATTAATAAAACCTCTTATATCCATGTCTTCATCTAACTAATATTGATATTTAAGCTTGGTGTCATATCACCACCATCTCTTTTCTTCACCATCTGCCATATGTCCTATGTGTGCATACATATTACAGGCAGGCACATAAAAATATACTGTACATTATCTACTATATAAAATGTATGTAAACATAGGCATGCACAGTGTTGAATAATGCACATCCAACCTCATTTACTGCGATAAGAAAAACATACTCAATCAGAGCCCAGAAGGGGAAAAAAAGAAAATAAATTCAATTTTTTTCTACTGGTTTGGTGTACCTGACCAAGAACGGAAATGTCCATTTTCAGCAAAACTGCGAGAAAACGCAGTCAGGTGATTTCTGGATGCTGCAACCAGTGGTCAATGTCGCCATAGGTTCAACATGTGGTCACATGACTGAAATCAATGAGCGCGTGTTGGGTGCTTAGCATTGGAGCTGGATTGCGTAAGAACCTACAGGAAGATCCATTAGAACTTTGAACAGTCACTAAGCAAGCAGGTGTAAGTCTATATTAAGGTTATCATGCACCCCATAGAAATCCTATTAGGAAACAATTCTTATCTTCTTTGGCGTCTCTTTAGAAAACTTCTAGACTTCACCACAATTCATTGCTTTTCAGCGGTAAGACATTTTATTTTATTTTATTTTATTTTATTTTATTTTATTTTATTTTATTTTATTTTATTTTATTTTATTTTATTTTATTTTATTTTATTTTATTTTATTTTATTTTATTTTATTTTATTTTATTTTATTTTATTTTATTTTATTTTATTTTATTTTATTTTATTTTATTTTATTTTATTTTATTCATTCATCCATTCAATTTTTATGCCGCCCTTCTGCTTGGACTCAGGGCAGCTTACACCATGTTAGCAATAGAACTTTTTAACAGAGCCATCCTATTGCCCCCACAAGGTGTATATGGTAAGAAAGAAGTGATTCGGTAGATGTTTGGAATAATAGATAATTAGTATCGGCATGTCAATATAAATTGGAGTAAATTCAAATAGTCTATATCCATCATGTAACCAAATGACTTCCCCGTTTCCTTCTCCTCAATTTCTTCCCCTTGGTTTTTTTTCATTTCTTTTAGACTCAAGCACCACACTTTTTACCGACTTTATGTAATGTTTTTAGCAGTTGTAACCGTAAATAGTGCCTTTGGGTTATGTAGAATAGAATTCTTTATTGGCCAAGTGTGATTGGGCCCACAAGGAATTTGCCTTTGGTGTAGATGCTCTCAGAGTACATAAAAGAAAACATAGATTTGTCTGTATCTCATAAATGATATTTAATCTCTTCACACAGAGTAGGTTAAAAATTCACCCTTCATCATCTTTCGCTTGGTCCAAAGTCAATCCAAATTTCAGTATTGCATTGGCTTAACCACTACCTTAAAAAAGGCTGTAAAATTGGGTCAGTCACATGGATGGGCTTCATTACACTCGTACTGTAAGGGGAGGACTACCTGTAGCTGAAAGTTCACTACTGGTATGATAGTCCTGAGGTAGGTGCGCATGGTTCGGCCTCTGAGTGGTAATAGTAGTGATGGACCAGGAGGCACCTTCTCAACCAACATCTGACCTCAGTTTGGTTTCTAGCTTAGCTACATATGGTGAAGAGTGGAGTGGAGTGGAGTGGAAATGAACAGAACAGAACAGAATGAATAGAGTGAATAGAATAGAATAATGGAATGTAGAGTAGAGTAGAATAGAGAGTGGAGTAGAAATGAATAGAATAGAATAGAACAGAACAGAATACTGGAAGAGAAGAGAAGAGAATGTATAGGAATGAAGAAGAGAAGAGAATAAAATTGAGGGGAAGAGAAGAGAGGAGAGGACAGGAAAGGAAAGGAGGAGAGGAGAAGGGAAGGGAAGGTGTAGGAATGAAGAAGAGAAGAGAATAAAATAGAGAAAAGAAGAGAGGAGGAAAGGAAAAGAGAAAAGAATGTATAGGAATGAAGAAGAGAAGAGAATAAAATTGAGAAGAGAAGAGAGAAGAGGACAGGAAAGGAAAGGAGGAGAGGAGAAGGGAAGAGAAGAGAAGGTGTAGGAATGAAGAAGAGAATAAAATAGAGAAGAGAAGAGAGGAGGAAAGGAGAAGAGAGGAGAGGAGAAAAGAAGAAGAGACTATTTCATTGGCCAAGTGTGATTGGACACACAAGGAATTTGTGTCTCTGGGGCACAGCTCCAGGCATCTGTCTGGCTCACCGGAGTCCTCGTTGGTCAGCCAACTCCTTCTGCTCAAGCTTCTCCTCTGACTTCTCAACCTCTGTCATTTCAAGATGTGTGGACCGAGCTGAGACACCCGACCAGGCACTGAGCAGCATTATTCAAATTTCCAGCCACTCGGATGCTAAAAGGAGCCGTATCTGAGGTCTGATCTGGTCTGACTTTATGGAGTTGCTCTCAGTTGTGGCTTAAGACTGTGGGCGAGAGGCATGAAAGGGCCTGTCCAACCATTTAATTTAACCCGATCCTAGTTATTTAATCCTGAAAGTGCCCTTTTATTATTTCTTCTTAATGAAAGGCAACATATAAAACCAGGGAACGAAATAACACGATGCAGCTAAGAGTCCCAACAGCTTCTGAAGATGGAAGAGGGGAAAATATATCGTCTTCTTCTTCCCTCGCCATCCAACGGTTTCCACGAGGGAATTTGTCCCGGTTTTCGCCCCAAATCTTGGCCGTTTTGTTGGCTGCAGGAATATGAGTCAGGCTCCGTTTTATTTTAGATTCCAGAACAGTTTTAACCGAGGGTCAAAATGTCTGCACTTTTTCTCTTGCCTGTCAGAATAAGAGTGACGGGAAAATAATCCATATTTTCAACCTTGCAATGCTTTGGCTGATAGTTTCAGGCGTTTCCTTCACGAGCTTTTAAAAAAACATTCCCCATTGCACAAGCGAAGGAAGACATTGATTGCCACCTTCTTGAACTGGGGAACAGTTTGTAGCACAATTTCTGTTCAGTTTGGTTTTTGAGCTTCTTCATAGGTGATTAGGCAGGCTGGTTTCTATTGTGGTCAGCTCTGGCCCAGCTCCTGCCCCAAGGACTGTGGATGTGGGGGAGACATCCACATGCTGCAGGCCTGTTTTGCTCCCGGTGGAATCTGCTGATGAAGGCTCCTCTGACCAAGAAGACATGAGTGACAGGGAGGAGGAGAGTGGGGAAGACAGCTCAGGAGGAGATCAATTATCTGTCTCCTCCTTGGATTCAGAACAAGAGTTAATGATACAGCCACACATGCAGAGAGCGATGCATAGGCAACAACAACTGAGAGATTATTATCAAAGAAAATGAGGCCACATGTGGTTGGGTGGGGCTGTGGTCATTAGTGAGGCTGCTATAAATAGCAGCCTGTGGGTTTGGCCATTGTGGAGGATTATCTGATCGTTGTGTTTCGTGACTGCTTTACTGACTTTGACCTTTTGGGTGCTGATTTTTCCCCGCTTTGAAACTAAACCAGGGCAAAGTGTGTTTCACTTTGTGAAAGAAGAAGGACTGTGAATTGCCTCACAGCTGCAAGCTAAGTATCACAGAACCGATAAGGGACTTGTACACATTACCAGTTTGTTTGGAGACGAGTGCTCTTTGCTGTACCAAAAGAGGGCTTAGTTTAAGTGACTTTTCATTATAAAGAACATTGTTTTGAATTTTCAAACGTGTGTGTGTCTGAAATTTGTACCTATGAATTTTTGGGAGGAGTCTACCAGAGAGCCTGACAGAACAGTTTCAAAACTGTAGTTAGTTTTCTTCTACCACATTATATATATAATATAGTTAATTGGCAACCTGAGCATCCAATTGCATTTTTTGACATAGCCCTCTTGCTAACTTCCTGGAAAATCTTGGTGCAGTGAGTGGTGAGCAGGGTGAGCGATTCCACCGAGATTTAAAGTTCACAGAAGCCCAGGATCAAGGCAGATGGGATGGACATACAATGGCTGACTGTTGTTGGAGCATCAAGCAAGAAGGTCCACAGATTAAACACTCCAGAAAAAGTTATAAGTGAAAATTGTTACCTTAATACGTATAATTATCTCTTGATTAAAAAAACCAACTATTTTCATAAACACAATTTAACTTGCAGTAACTGTTATAGCATTTGTATGAATAAAATTATTCTTTGTAAACAGCATATTTGGTAAATTTTTACTTTCCTTGAAATGCACAATTTCTATGACTTTTGAGGGTGTCCCGTAGACAAAAACTGTGGTTATTTTTGGATCCAGAGGCCAAAATGTATTTGAAAACAAGTCACAGATTTAAGACAATGCAATTGCTGTTCCCCAGTGTATCTGTCAATAAATAAATAAGGCAAACAAATATACTGTATATCTCCTTTTCCAACCCAAAAGAGCTCCAAATCTAGGAAAGCAACTTCACGGGCTTTTGGATTTTGATCTGGCAAACTTGTGGGAGTGAACGTTGCACAACACAGAACAAGGAGAGAAGCAACTTAGAACTAAGGAGAAATTTCCTGACAGTTAGAACTTCGAACAATTAATCTGTGGAACTGCTTGCCTCCAGAAGTTGTGAATGCTCCAACAGTGGAAGTTTTTAAGATGTTGGATAACCATCTGTCTGAAGCAGTGTAGGGTTTCCTGCCTAGGCAGGGGGTTGAACTAGAAGACCTCTAAGGTCCCTTCCAACTCTGTTGTTATTATTGTTGTTGTTAAAATTTTTGGGGCTCAGCTGTGTCCCTAAGTCAAGGAATACCTGCATCAATCTAACTATGAGAGTTTTGGTCTCGCTTGTACAGGGGGGAAAAAAGTAGACAAAGCCAGACGGAGACAAAGACAGAAAACGACGGGCAAAGTGACTTCTGGGTAGCTCCACAGGAGACAAAGAAGACTTGCTGATGTGTTGAGAGACACACTGCCTGCTTCTCAGGGGTTGTGTTGAAAGCTAACTTGGCAACCGAGGTCTTCTCCTCCTTGGATTCTATGGAGCTGAATGTCAGCCACCAACTGAGAAACTTCACATTTATTCCTCTCCAAAGGGGAAACACTCTTCAATGTGCCAAGAAAGGAGCATTCTACAAGCCCACTTTGTGATTTCGTCTCTGTGATTGACACTCGGCTGTTGCTGAAAAGCCTTCGCCGCTGTCAGTGTTTCTCAAACCTTTTGAGAGCTTCAGCTCTACGAGAAGAAACAGGGAGGACGATCGTTCAAGAACTAAGGAGGATTCCCTGACAGTGAGAACAATCAACCAGAGGAACAACTTGCCACCAGAAGTTGTGGGTGCTCCAACACTGGAGGTTTTCAAGAAGATAGTGGACAGGGGGTTGGACTAGACTTGACCCTGCCAAGCCAAGCATATGTTCTAAGATCTATGGGCTTCCATTTATGCTGGCTGGAGAATCCTGGGAGCCACATGTCTTAAAAGTTGACAAGGCTGAGAATCACAAGGTCCCGAGGTCCTTCTTGTCATTAAACTAGCCATGCCCAGTTCTTGCAACCGCTCTTCATATGTTTTAGCCTCCAGACCCCTAATCCTCTTTGTTGCTCTTCTCTGCACTCTTTCTAGAGTCTCAACATCCTTTTTGCATCGTGGTGACCAAAACTGAATGCAGGATTCCAAGTGTGGCCTTACCAAGGCCTTGTAAAGTGGTATCAACCCTTCACGTGATCTTCATTCTCTCCCTCGGTTGATGCAGCCTAGAACCTTGAATGACTCCACTGAATATAGGTGGTCTCTTACAATACCTGCTGCAGAATTGTTTGGGTCCACTGTGAAGAAATGACCCAGATAAATACCAGAGCATATGATCTCACACAGTATTGCCCAGAGGAAAAAATCCCTTTGCCAAGAGCAACCGTGGAGACCTGCTCCCTGGGGTGTTGGGCTCTTTTGTGTTTTGTGTTTTGCATTCAGGCCGATGCTCAGCAGGAAAAGGAGAGGAAGAGGATGGAAGAAGCAGAGTCTGACCTGCCTAAATTAAGTTCTGGTAGAAGAATGAAAGATGGAAAGAGCACAACCTTCTCCCATGCTCTCTAAGAGCCTGTGGTCACTGAGACCTGGGACACCACTTCTTTCTTTCTCCATCTTTGTTCAGGGAAAGCTCCAGGCTCCATTTCTTGGTCCTCTGGAGTGATCTGAAGGTATCTGTAGATATTGCTGTTATCACCTCTTAGATGGAGGAACGAGTTGATTCAATCGCCTTCAATCTGATTCAATCCACCCTTTTGGAGGGTTGCAGAGATACAAACCTTTGTCCCGAGCATTGTCTTTTGAGCCGCCGTGGATTTAATCATCTGATTTGAATGGTCACTCAGTAAACAAGTCAAGTCAAATTAAATAAGCAAACAAACTGTTGGTATCTCTAGTAGGCTTGGCCATTGGAGACGATAAAACACAGAATGAGATTTCTTGATAACCTACCCATGTTGAGTGTAGGCCCACTTGAGGATCTGGCTGTAGCCTATTGAACTTTTTTTTATTTTCTTTCTTTCTTTCTTTCTTTCTTTCTTTCTTTCTTTCTTTCTTTCTTTCTTTCTTTCTTTCTTTCTTTCTTTGACTTGTATGCTATCCCTCTCTGTGGACTCAAGGCGGCTCACAACATATTAAAAAAACCCTAACATACAATAACACATACATATTTTATGTTTCTTCAAATTCATATTTCTCTCCCTCCCCTTTCTGCAGTAGAGAACCAGGGCACCTTTGTTCAAATATTTAGGTTGAAAGTTCAAGGGGCGTTTAGAAACAGAAATAGAATTCTTTCTTGGCCAAGTGTGATTGGTCACACAAGGAATTTGGCTTTAGTGCATATGCTCTCAGTGTACATAAAAATAAAATAAAATATATTAGTCAAGAATCATATGTATATTTTCTCTTATGTATACTGAGAGCATATGCACGAAAGACAATTTCCTTGTACAGTAACCTTAAGATGTTTATTAATATTGTTTCCTGATTGCTTATTTGACCCCTATGACAATCCTTAAGTGTTGGACCTCCTGATTCTTGACAAATGTCTCTTTTCTTATGTACACTGAGAGCCTACGCACCAAAGACAAATTCCTTGTGTGTCCAATCACACTTGGCCAACAAAGAATTCTATTCTATTCTACTCTACTCTATTCTGCTCTACTCTACTCTACTCTACTCTACTCTACTCTACACTCAACTATTCTATATTCTATTCTATTCTATCCGATTCTGTCCTATTCTATTCGCTACAACACCTAGTAATAGTCAAAGGATACTAATTTACTCTGCTTTGGTAAATTTCACTTAATGTAATTTTGCAGTGGGAATCCACCTCTTGTGCCTGTTCCAAACATTTCCCCAAATTGCGATGTCCTCTTGTGAGCAGGGCGAGGACATTTGTAGCCAGGGTTTGCGTGGGCCAGCCAAGATCCCGAGGAAGAAACATGGCCCAGCCAATGGAGGCTGCCTCCCGAAGCCTTCCACCGCAGCGGTGTGTTTGCAGAGAAGAAGTAGCCCTTTCAAGAGAGCCGGGCAAGGGCCCTCTGCTCTGCCAACCTGGCCCCATGGCAACCAGGAAGGAGAGGACAACTTTCCCAGGAAAGGTGTGGGTTGGGCCGGGAGTATTCGGGAGAGCTCTGGTGAATAATAATCAGCACAAGATTTTATTTATTTATTTCATTGGATTTATAAGCCGCCCAACGCCAAGTAGGCTTCAATGAAGCGAAAGGGAGGAGAGGGAACAAAATACAATTTGGGTAATAATTTTTTCCCATGTCAAAGAATTCCCTCCCCAGTGTCAAACTATTCACTAAGGCTGCATTACTATTACTATTAGTCTTCTCATCATTCCTATCACCCATCTCCTCCCACCTATGACTGTATGACTGTCACTTGTGGCTTGTATCCTTACAATTTATGTTAATATTGATAGTTTCCTGATTGCTTATTTGTATTCTATGACAATCATTAAGTGTTGGACCTCATGATTCTTGACAAATGTCTCTTTTCTTTTATGGACATTGAGAGCATCTGCACCAAAGACAAATCCTTTGTGTGCTCAATCACACTTGGCCAAGAAAGAATTCTATTCTGTTCTGTTCTATTCTACTCTATTCTATTCTATTCTACTTTACTTTACTCTACTCTTTTTTCTATTCTATTCCACTCTACTCTACTCTATTCTATATTCTATTCTACTCTACTCTATTTTTATGATATTCTATATTCTCTTCTCTTCTTTTTTCTATTCTATTCATATTCTACTCTACTCTATATTCTATTCTACTCTACTCTATTCAAGTTGAAGTTCAAGTCAAGTCTCTTCTAGTCTTTGCCACTTTATTGATCATTGCCCACTGCTGAATACTGTACAATAGATGTGTAAAACCCTTGAGCAGAATGTAGGCAGTTCTATTGATTGTTTTGCTCTTCCAGAGGAAGAGTCGGAGGCTCAGAATGTAAGAAAACCGGGCAGTTTCAATGTCCCTGTGTTGGTGCATCCAGCCTTCTTCGCATCTCCTTGCTTTCTCCCTGCGCTGTCGTCTGAATGGTGTTTTTATGGCCGCCTTGCTAGGGAGCTGTGGGCAGAGCGCAGGGGAGGCTGCACAGAGTGAGTTTGATGCTCGTTCTAATTGACTGTTGCAAAGTCGCCTTTGGTCACCAAGACAGCAAAAGCAAACAGGAATATCAGGGAAGGGAAGAGCTAAACCTTGGGCAAACTGCATTGTTTAAGGCGAAAGATAATCGGATTGAACTCGCCTGGTTTCTCTCTCTCTCTCTCTCTCTAACATTGGAGGAAAGGGCACGGAGCCAGGCGGGGAGGGAGTTTTCTTTTCTGCATGGTTAACCCAGACACGTCCTCCGTTTACGACCAGTTACTTAGAGGCCATTCAAAGTTATGACAGACCTACTGGGGAAAAACACAGTTCTGATGGTTGGGCCCAAACCCCCACCCACCGCAATGGACCCGGGACCAGTATTGGGCTCCTATGGGTACGGTCAGGTACGCAGAACCGGTAGAAAAATTTTGAATTTTTTTTCTTTTTTTCCCTTCTGGCTTCTGGGTAAGTTTTTCCTACTGCAGTAAATGAGGTTGAATGTGTATAATTTTAGAAGAGCTGTGCTTGTGTGTGTACATACACTTTATATAGTAGGTAATGTATATTTTTGTATGCCTGTGAGTAATATGTATGTCCACATATGGCATATATACATAAAATTAAAGAGTATATTTTGGATGTTCAGTCATAGTCAATAGAGGGGGAAATTGTCTCTCTTTGAGGCCAGGAGAGGTGAGGTCAGGCACCCTCACCCAAATCCTTGATGTGAGTAGCGTCAAGTTGGCCACCTTTAGGCCAATCACATGACCTTTAAGCCACCCCCAGTCACATGATCATCAAGCCACTCCTACCTGGTCACATGGCCAGCAAGCCACACCCACAAAATAAGCCACGCCCACAGTATGGTAGTAAAAAAAAAAATTGCACCCTTCATTGTACACGACCAGTATTGGGTTCCTACCTGAATGGCACTGTGCGCAGCTCGGGGACCGCTGGGTCCATTGGAGTGAGATTTGGCTTCTGTGCATGCACTTAAAGCAAAATCTCGCAAGAGGACACATAGGCGAGTGAGATGCTTCCATGCATGTAGCGGAGGTAAGTTGCAACCAGCGGTGGGCTACGAGCCGCAACGCTAAATTGCGCTCGCTGCAGTGGCTTGTAAGTTCTTAAAGGACCAGCGCAATTTTCGCTGCTGCACCTGTAAAGGGAGCAAAATCGCACATGGAGCCGCAGGTAAAACCTCACTGAAACACGGGCGCAATTTTGCTACCTCCACAGGTGCAGCAGCGAAAATCATGCTGGTCCTGCAAGAACTTACAAGCCGCGGTGGTGAGCACAATTTAACGTTCCGGCTCGTAGCCCATCGCTGGTTGCAACCCTTGTCTGCGCGAGACGCCCCTTGGTCACTCAGATCCTGAGCCTTGGACACCCCTTGGTCACTCCCTTGGACGCCCCTTGGTCACTCAAATCCTGAGCCAAACTTAACTGCCATTTGCAGCATTTATTTCTATTTTTTTTAAAAATTCTTTTATAAAACTGGTGCGTGGAGAGCCACAGGTTTGCTTGACAACTGCAGCTTTTGTGAGTCCCCTAGAGTTCCTAGGGAGTTAGGCAGCATACAAATTGAATACAGAGAATCCTTGTTTTTCGCAGGAGATGCGTTCCAAGACCCCCCGTGAAAAATGAATTTCCGTGAAGTAGAGGAAAGATATTTTTTTATGTATTTAACGAGGATTTGGACTTTTAAAACCCACCTTTTGCATTAAACAGCCATTCTATAATGTTTCTCAGCTGGAACTACATGTGATATCCTACCAGTTTCTTAGAGTACAGCAGTACTGCAGAAGAATTTTATGAATTTTCAATGGGTTTAATGGATTTAAGCCCCCTTTGAAAACCCGTGAAGCAGCGAATCCATGAAAGATGAACCGCGAAGTAGCGAGGGATTACTATAAACAAAATAATAAATAAAAAAATAAAATTGCAAAAAAAAAAAGGTTGTAAAATCCTGTGAGTTCCCTGATTTACAACTGTCGTGATTTATGGGCAGGCTCCCCAATGGTCATAATTCAAGGATGAGGGGCAGGCCCAAACTGGTTCTTCAATACTCAGGAGATAACTGACTGTTCAACTCAGTTTTCTCGTCTTGCAAAATTGTGCTTCATTTGGAAAAAGTAGCGTGCCCTTAAGATAATCCACGCTGGGATTCCCAAGTTATTTAATTTATTTTAATTTAATTTAATTAATTAGACTTCTATTCTGCCCAATCCCAGGGGACTCAGAGTGGCTTACAACAGTAAATAATACAATACAAAGATGCAGGAGTCAAATATAGATAATAAAAACAGTAAAAACCCATTATAAAAACCCTGACACCTTATCATAGAAACATAGAAACGTAGAAGATTGACAGCAGAAAAAGACCTCCTGGTTCATCTAGTCTGCCCTTATACTATTTCCTGTATTTCATCTTAGGATGGACATATGTTTATCCCAGGCATATTTAAATTCAGTGGCTGTGGATTTACCCACCACGTCTGCTGGAAGTTTGTTCCAAGCATCTACTACTCTTTCTGTCAAATAATATTCTATCAAATAATATTATCGAATCAAACACACAAGTACTTTATCCCGTTGCTGTGCAAGGAGAATTGCTCCCATTTTTCTCCATTATTCAGGAATTTTATTATATTATTGGGGTTTGGTGATAATACTACAGAGTCTGGTAGTGAATTCCATGCATCAATTACGCGGTTACTAAAGTCATATTTCCTGCAGTCGAGTTTAGAGCGGTTTACTTTAAGTTTGTATCTGTTGTGTGCTCATGTGTTGTTGTGGTTGAAGCTGAAGTAGTGGTTGACAGGAAGGATGCTGTAGCAAATGATTTTATGGGCTGTGCTTAGGTTGTGTCTAAGCTTTGTAAGCCTAGGATTGTGAGTCTAGTTGCGTAGGGGATTCTGTTGCGAGTGGAGGAGTGGAGGAGTTCTTCTCGTAAAGTATCTCTGGACATTTTCTAGAGTGTTTATGTCCAAAATGCGGTGGGGGTTCCAGACAGATGAGCTGTATTCAAGGATTGGTCTGGCAAAAGTTTTGTATACTCCAGTTAGTAGTGTGAGATTACCAGAGCAGAAGCTACGTAGGAGGAGGTTAACAACTCTTGAAGCCTTTTTGATGATGTTGTTGCAGTGGGCTTTGGCACTTGGTCATTTGATATGAGAGAAAGAATCTCATTAGAGAGAAAGAATCTCATTAGAGGCAATCAAACACTGACACACACACACACACACACACACAGGGGGCTAATGGCAAATAATGAAGCTGCCACAATCTGCTTTGGCCCGAAACCTTGGACAGGCTGGGACGGATGTGGCTGCTTTGGCTTGGCCACAGAATGCCACCAGATGGCACCAACTGACCTCCAAAATCCTAATAAAAAACATTATAAAACTCCTAAAAGTGGAATGATGGAGATTTCCCACAAGTTCTCTGGCTTCTCATGTCGATTGATGTATTTATTTTAAAAAAAACCTACTTGAAGAGTTCGTTGGTGCCCTTTTTTCTTTTATGCACACTGAGAGCATCTGCGCCAAAGACAAATTCCTTGTGTGCCAAACCCACTCTTTGCTAATAAAGAATTCTGTTCTATTCTGAGCATAGTTTCACAATACTTCAGCATCGCAGAGGTTTCAAGGTCGGAGTGGACAGAGGACCTCTCAGTTCAACCCTGAGCTGCAAATATTCTCCTTGTTTTGGTTGGCAGTTTTTCGGAAGGGGTGCTCACAATTTGATGTGTTCAGAGAAGGGTGGCATACAAATCTAAATAATAATAATAATAATAATAATAATAATAATAATAATAATAATAGTAATAGTACTACTACTACTAATAATAATAGTAATAATAACAATAATAGTAGTAGTAGTAGTAATAGTAATAATAATAATAATAAGAACAACAACAATAATAATAATATGAAGTCAGCCGATGATGCAGAAGGCTTGCAAAAAGCTTTTGATACCTCTGTGAAGTTACATATCCACCAAGCATCAGTTGCTGTCTCCTTCCCATCCTCCCTAACATCAAGGTGATATTAAGTCTCTGGCAATCTTACACTACTAACCAGAGCATGCAAAACATTTGCTGAGCCAATTCTTGAATACAGCTCACCTGTATGGAACCCTCACTGTGTATCAGATATCAACATAATTGGGAGCATCCAGAAATATTTCACAAGAAAAGTCCTCTGCTCTTCTGCTCGCAACAGAATACCTTACTCCACCAGGTTTGAAATTTTGGGTTTAGAAAACCTAGGATTTTGTCGCCTTCGATCTGACCTAAATGTAGTTCATAAAACCATCTCCCAAAATGTCCCACTTGTCAATATTCACCCTCCATTCCTCTACTTGCAACAGAATACCTTATGCAGCCAGACTTGAAATCCTGGGCTTAGAAAGTTTAGGATGACTTTGCCTTTGACACAACCTAAGCATGGCTCATAAAATCATCTGCTACAATGTCCTTCCTGTCAACAACTACTTCAGCTTCAACCACAACAACACAGGAGCACACAACAAATACAAACTCAAAGTAAACTGATGCCTGGAACTCACTACCAAACTCTGTAGTATCATCACCTAACCCCCAAATCTTTCCCCTTAGACTGTCCACTGTTGACCGATTCCTAAGAGGTCAGTAAGGGGCGTGCATAAGTGCACCAGCGTGCCTTCCGTCCCCTGTCCTCATGTTCCCTCTTACCTGTATATTCGATGTATATAAACAACATTATATCTATGTATATTACCAATAGGCATTTGGCAAAATTAAATTAAACAAACAAATTAAGTAAATAAATAATTTTTAAACAAATAAAATAATGAAAGAATAAATAAACAAGCTGATTTCTTCAGCTTCAACTGCAACCATACACAAGCACAAAGTTGATTCAAATGCAATGGAAACCGCTCCAAACTCGACTGCGGAAAAGACGATTTCAGCAACTGCAGGATCAACACCTGGAATGCCCTACCTGACTCTGAGCTTTCTTCCCCAAACCCCAAAAACTTTAACCTCGGACTGTCTACTGTCGGTCTCACCCAGGGAAGGGCTACCAAAATTTTTACTACCACCCTGTGGGCGTGGCTTATGCAGGACGCCCTGAATTTTCTTTCAACATCTTTAAGTGCAAATTGGGGGCTCTGGGGTGGGGCTCCATTTTTGATACCCTCTGCGTCCCCCATCCATTCAGGCAGAAGCCCACCCCTGGTCTCATCCATTCCTAAGAGGTCTGTAAGGGGCATGCATAAGCGTACCAATGTGCCTACCGTCCCCTCTCCTACAGTCCTATTGACTTCTGCCATTGCAATCACAAAAAATGGACTTGAACATAGAAACATAGAAGACTGACGGCAGAAAAAGCCCTCCTGGTCCATCTACTCTGCCTTATACTATTTCCTGCATTTTATCTCAGGATGGATCTATGTTTATCCCAGGCATGTTTAAATTCAGTTACTGTGGATTTACCAACCACGTCTGCTGGAAGTTTGTTCCAAGCATCTACTACTCTTTCAGTAAAATAATATTTTCTCACGTTGCTTCTGATCTTTCCCCCAACTAACTTCAGATGGTGTCTCCTTGTTCTTGTGTTCACTTTCCTATTAAAAACACTTCCCTCCTGAACCTTATTTAACCCTTTCACATATTTAAATGCTTCGATCATGTCCCCCCTTTTCCTTCTGTCCTCCAGACTCTACAGATTGAGTTCGTGAAGTCTTTCCTGATACGTTTTATGCTTAAGACCTTCCACCATTCTTGTAGCCCGTCTTTGGACCCGTTCAATTTTGTCAATATCTTTTTGTAGGTGAGGTCTCCAGAACTGAACACAGTATTCCAAATGGAGTCTCACCAGCGCTCTCTACAGCGGGACCACAATCTCCCTCTTCCTGCTTGTGATACCTCTAGCTATGCAGCCAAGCCTTCTACTTGCTTTCTCTACCATCTGACCGCAATTGGAGTAGATTGGAGGGTTGACAGGCTTGGCTTGCAGAGAGCAAGGAGACGATTCCTATCCCCCCACCCTCCCACCCCTCTGCTAAAAAATAAAATACAGGAAACCTCTCCCCCCAATTTTATAATCAAATGTCTCCTTGTCTCACACGCTATTTCGGCTTACTTACACCATGTAGGTGGTCTTGATTTAACATCAAGGATAACATAGCGGTCAGCTGCTCCGAAGAATCTGCTGGGAAAGAGGTCCTGGAAGGTGACTGGAGAATATTATTTGAGGTTCTTGAGGAAGCAATAACATGTAGATCTGCTCTGACCCTGGAATTCCAGCACAGGAATCGTGGCTGCTATTTCTACGAAGAAGGCCATGTCATCTGATGGTTCCCCATAAACACCTCTCTCTTTAATCAGCTTTTTCATTCCCAGAAGGATGGGGAAGATTAAAGCTTCCCAGACACAATATTTGTTTCCTTTTCTTCCAAAATGCTTTGTTTATTCCATTTTTCGTTTTTAAAAACATCACAGCAATTTTACACAGATCAATACCGATCTCTTATATTATATCCATTTTATAATGGACATTATACGAGGGTCGCCCAGAAAGCAATGCACCACATTTTTTTTCTCAGCCTACAGTAATGGTACAAATGTGAAACTTTAGATACACATTATTTGAATTTTCAGGACTGCGTGTGTAAATTTTGTGTTTCTTCAGACAGATAGTGCGCCTGCAGCTGAGTTTTGAAATGGCGCCTGTAAGCGATGTACATTTAAATTTTTTATTAAATTTTATTTACATATATAAACAATACAAACATACACAATTAAAACTCACAATAAACAGTGGGCGAGTGTGCGGCAAGTCTGTATAGTGACATTAACTATGTACATTCTCTATTGCCTATGTTAAATAGCAATTAATAATTACTAATTAGCAAAAAATAAAGAGACAAAAGGTAATAATCTTAATTAATATAGATATCTTGCTCTCCTTTATACATTGTATTTTGTCACCAGGTAATTTTCCTTTGTACTTTAACAATTTAGAGTCTTATGACAGTTACACTTTCTTCAAATATATGTTATATATATGTTCTGTTCGGGAATGCTGTGGAACGAAACATCTCCTACATCTTATTTTCGGGGGGATGCCTGATATTAGGCAATTCTACCAAACCTCTCCAGTGTCTTACTTTCGGGGGTGACTTATTTTCAGGGAAACAGGGTAGTAAATATTTTGGTAGCCCTTCCCTGCAAGAGAAGTTCGGGGCTCAGATATGGTCAAGCATTGAGGACATCCTACACAGAGTTATAGCCCAGGGGTCTCCAAACCCGAGGAATTCTGGGCCCCGACATCTACAAGTCCCGCAGTTGCCAAGTGTGCGAGAACCCTCACCCAGCAGCACAAAACGACAAAACGCTCTTGGCCAACTTCATGCCGCAGCTCCACGGCAGGAAATCTAATTCTCGGGCGGTTTCCATCCTCGGAGGCAAGGAGGAAGACTCGAGAAAACACCGTTTTAATTAGCCCCCAAATAGAAGGGCCTTGTGTTGCTGGTGAATGGAATGTGTTGTTGTGTGTCCCACATCTTTACCTAGCGCACGAAAGACAAGGCTGAGACGTTGTGTACTTTCAGCAGATCTTCCCCAAAACAGGCAGCCGGGAATGAGGGGGGGGGACTGTGGGAGTTGCGGTGGGAATTGGGGGCTTCTTCTCAGAGGTTGAGTTTTACTTTTATAAAAGAAAAAAAAATTATTGAAGAAAGATCAACACCACAATATGTACAGGGATCCCTTGTTTTCCGCGGGGGATGCGTTCCAAGACCACCCGTGAAAAAGGAATTTCCGTGAAGTAGAGGAAAGATTATTTTTTATGTATTGAACGAGTCTTTGGACTTTTAAACCCCACCCTTTGCATGAAACAGTCATTCTATAATCTTTCTCAGCTGGAACTACATGGGATGTCCCACCAGTTTCTCTAATACGAGTACAGGAATACTGTTTATGAAAAGTTTATGAATTTTCAATGGATTTAATGGATTTTAGCCTGATTTGAAAACCTGTGAAGTAGCGAATCCGCGAAAGATGAACCGCGAAGTAGCGAGAGATGACTGTATATGTGTCTACATGAACAAATCACAAAAGAGGAATTTGAGCAAGAGGAATATCAAAACAAGTACAATGGAACCTCGGTTAGTGAACGCTTGGTTAGTGAACAATTCAATTAGTGACCCCAGATGTTGCTAAATTTTGAACTGGTTAGTGAACAAAATTTCGGATTGTGAACGCATCCCTTTACAGTTATATTCGGTTGGTTGTTATCTTTATTATGCTGCTTCTTTCTTTTTTTAGTGATTTTTGTGCTTTATTTTAATGATCACAAATGCAGCATTTTTAATTCGGTGCTGAAAGTACATCCAATGGGAGAATCCCTCTTTTGTGCAATTAGAAGGACACTGAGGCAGCACATGAGCACAGAAAGCTGTTATGTGGACATTGGCACCTTGTAACCGCTTGAGTGGAAAGCCAAAATTACATGGAAAAAGGGAATTTTGGATGGGTGCGAGAGCAATGGGCATACGAATCGGTCTCTTCTTGCTCAAGGGCTGGATTTTAATAACTTACTAGACCAAAGCCCAGTTCTTGAGTTGGTGGCCCAGGATCTTATTCAACCAGCTCATCATTCTTTGTGCTGCGCAAAGCAACTGAATTACTTCATTAACTTTACTTCTGGTTAACCAAGAATTAGTGAGTTGGGTGAACAAAGCCATTGAAATTGAAATGCCGTTGCTGGTAAAGAGATGCTGAATTGTTACAAGATAGAGAGGCACCTTCAAGATTTTGGTTGTTCAAATTTTAGGTAGCTTTCTTTTCTTTTCTTTTCTTCAACCTCTCTTCCTTCCTTCCTTCCTTTCTTTTTCTTTCTCTCCCTCTCCTTCCCTTTATTTCTCTCCTTCCTTCCTTCCTTCCTTCCTTCCTCCCTCTCTTTCTTTCTTTCTCTTTCTCTCTTTCTTTCTTTCTCTTTCTTTCTTCCTTTCCCTTTCCCTTTCTCTTTTTCTTTTTCTTTCTTTCTTCTTCTTCCTTTCTCTTTTTCTTTTTTCTCCCTCTCTCTTTTTTCTTTCTTTCTTTCCTTCCTTCCTTCCTTCTTTCCTTCCTTCTTTCGTCCCTCCCTCCCTCCCTCCCTCCCTCCATTCCTTCCTTCCATGCTCCCTCCCTTCCTTCTTTCTTTCTTTCTTTCTTTCTCTCTTTCTTTCTTTCTCAAACATTGCAACCTATGCATTTAACCCCTCTTGAAATGATTTATCTCTCCTCTTTATCATGGCTCTTGATAGCACCAAGCTTTGGACTCTGGGTTGTTTGCCCAGAGATTATCATCGAGACTCCAAGGCAAAATGTAAACAAGTCATTTCTTAAAAGACAGGAAATTGGGAAATTGGGGTTGTTGAAATTGGGGTGGAGCAGAAGAGTAATAGAAAGAAAGGATCAGAAGAGATAGTGGTCTAAGAAATAATTGAAGGTGTTGCTTACCATTGAGGCAAACGCCACAAAAATGTACTTTTGCAAACAAACACCCATTCCAGCTAGAATGCATGGATAATTACATGAATACAAATACATGGTCTTGAAGATTCTAGAAAGGAATAAAAGGAGAACATCTGGACGGTCAGGATTTAGGGGCATCACCCACCCATAAGCATTTTCTTTTATTCTTTAGAAATCTTTCCTTTTTATTCCTTTATTGGCCAAGTGTGATTGGACACATGAGGAATTTGTCTTTGGTGCAGATGCTCTCAGTGTACATAAAATATATATACATTTGTCAAGAATGGAATGTAAAATAGAATAAAATAGAATAGAATAGAACAGAATTCTTTATTGGCCAAGTGTGATTGGACACACAAGGAATTTGCCTTGGTGCAGATGTTCTCAGGGTACATAAAAGAAAATATACATTTGTCAAGAATGCAATGGAATGTAAAATAGAATAGAATAGAATAGAATAGAATAGCTTTATTGGCCAAGTGTGATTGGACACACAAGGAATTTGTCTTGGTGCAGATGCTCTCAGTGTACATAAAAGAAAATATAGATTTGTCAAGAATCATGTGGTACAACACTTAATGATTGTCATAGGGGTCAAATAAGCAATGAAGAAACAATTAATATTCATAAAAATCTTAAGGATACAAGAAACATGTTATAGTCATGCAGCAATAAGTTGGAGGAAATGGGTGATAGGAATGATGAGAAAAAACTACTAGTAAATAGTTTGATAGTGACTTAGTAAATAGTTTGGTAGTATTGAGGGGATTATTTGTTCAGCAGAGTGATGGCGTTGGGGAAAAAACTCTTCTTGTGTCTAGTTGTCTTGGTGTGCAGGGCTCTGTAGCGACGTTTTGAGGGTGGGAGTTGAAACAGTTTGTGTCCAGGATGTGAGGGGTCGGTCAATATTTTCACAGCCCACTTTTTTTGACTTGTGCAGTATATTTCAGCATCTATAGAGTGAACAGGTGCAATACTCCAGCCAACCAACTTCTTAGTGCCCTGATGGTCTGTCTTATGCTATGAGGTTCATCTCTTCCGGAAGGAGATTTGCCTAGAAATCCAAGGACTTATTATCATAAAGAAGCGATGCGGCGTTTGAAGGAACCCCCTTAGTGACTGGCATAGAAACTTGTTCATATTTTTAAATCTTTCCCCTGTACCCCCTTTGCTCCCATCTCATTTTTTTTTATTATGATGTCCCTCTGTTGATTTTAGATTCCTTATTTCTTGTGCCTGGGCAAGTATAAAAACACTGTTATGTACTCAAGCCACAATGAGATTACATGTTTTTGGAGTGAATGGGAATGATAGAAAGCTGGAGGGAAAAAAGGCCAAGTTTTTCAGGACTTTTATGCTTCTTAAAAGTTCCCTTTTACTTGCTGTGGAAAAAAACAAACACTAAATACTCCAGGCTCCCGGGGGCCCATGCAACCAATGGCTGCTTTTCAGTCGTTGTGCACTGGAGAGTAAACTTCGCACTGAAACTAGGACAGTTGTAGTCGGAATGACAATTAATGTGCGCCGAGCATAATCCCAGTTGGAAGCTGGTTTTTGAATGGAGTTAAGCCCCCTTGGCTCTTTTCTCGCCCCCTTTTCCTGGTTTGGCCCTCGATGTTGGCTCTGGACCATTGGTGGCTTCCGTTTTAATTAGCTTGCCAAGCAAAAGTTTGGCCATTGTGTCCTTTGTGGAGTGATCCAAAGTGGCTTTTGTGTTTTTGTTTTCCTAATGAAGGTTTTTGTGGGGGTGGGGAGTGGGGGGCTGCAGCATCCTGCATTTTCATCTTGAGGTGTTGGAAGCCAGCTGTCTGTTTTAAGGGAAGATTTCATCTGAGGGGCTGCAACAAAAGGGCAGGGAGACCCCGTAAGAATGGAGGACATTTATCTGCAGAGTTGCTGGCTGAAGGAGAGAAGGGGGAAAATAATAATAAAACCCTTTGCAAAGTGGCCCAGAGCAAGCAAGCATGTTAATGACGTTTTTGAGGACTGAAAAAGTGAGGAGGAGAGATAGTGGGTGCTAAATCTTGCCTCCAAGCCATTATACCAGGCTTCCAACTTTTGAAACCAAGTTTAAGAACAACAGTGCCTTTCTAAATTCAGACTGTGGCCAGCCACAAAAACCTACCCACCTCCCCTTCGCCCTCTTTGTAACTGTCATGTCACTTCACTAATAGGCACAACATGTGTGAGAGAGAAATGGATGTTTTAAAATTAAAATTCGTTATGGCCCATTGCTTTCTGTGCCACGTTTGAAGGGCATTGGGATTCTTCCATGCGCCTGGTCCATGTGCCTCAGGTGTGAGGAAAAATGGTGGTGGGCTCCACTCTTGGCCATACTTTTCCATGAGTATCCGTCCTTCTCTGGTATCTTCTTCTCTGGCAATATTACACTGCTAACCAGAGCTTACAAAACATTCGTTAGACCAATTCTGAAATACAACTTGCCTGTCTGGAATCCGCATTGCATATCGGACATTAATACAATCGAGAGAGTCCAGAAATATTTCACAAGAAGAGTCCTCCATTCCTCCGCTGGCAACAAAATGCCTTACACTTATGCACGCCCCTTACTGACCTCTTAGGAATCGGGAGAGGTCAACAGTGGATAGTCTAAGGATAAAGTTTTGGGGGGGTTGGTGATGACACTTCAGAGTAGTTCCAGGCATCAGCTACTCGGTTACTAAAGTCATGTTTCCTGCAGTCGAGTTTAGAGTGGCTTACTTTAAGTTTCTATCTGTTGTGTGCTTGTGTGTTATTGTGGTTGAAGCTGAAGTAGTCATCGGCAGGTAGGATGTTATAACAGATGATTTTATGGGCTATTCTTAGGTTGTGTTTAAGGGGATGTAGTTCTAAGATTTAGGATTGTAAGTCTAGTTGTGTAGGGTATTGTGTTGTGAGTGGAATTGAATGGCTTAGAATAAATATAAGTATAGTTAAGTATAGTTCACTACTGGAACTATAGCGTGGCCCGTATTTTAGCTCCCAGAACTATAGTGTGGCCCATATTTTTGCGACCAGATTTATAGTGTGACTCGTATTTTCACTCCCGGAACTCTGGTGTGGCCTGTATTTTTGCTACAAGATCTATAGTTTTGCCCATATTTTTTCTACCAGAACTATAGTATGGCCCATATTTCCACTTCCGGGACTATAGTGTAGCCCATATTTTAGCTCCTGGAACTATAGTGTGGCCCATATTTTTGCAACCAGATCTATAATGTGACCTGTATTTTCACTCCTGGAACTATAGTGTGGCTTGTATTTTCGCTCCTGGAAGGGCTCGTATTTTTGCTACCGGAACTATAGTGTGGTCTGTACAGGTCGTAACCCACTACTTTTATGGTGGTACACAATCAATGCTACCGTATAATTTGATTCAATATATCTCAACGGCTTGAGAACCTAATTCTCTTTTTCTTAAAAATACCTTTCTTGCAGATGATTTAAGAAGTGAAAGGGGTTTCTTCGAAGAGTTGGTGGTTGGAAGTGGCGATACGATTGAACTTCAGTGCAATACCCTGGACACCCCTGTCTCCCTCCTCTGGTATAAAGACGGTGTTGGGATTTCAGCTACCAACCGGACTCATGTTGGTCAAAAACTCTTGAGGATTATAAATGCGTCCTACAATGACTCAGGGCTGTACAGCTGTAGGAAGAGGCATTCGGTGGAAATGCTCAGGAACTTTACGGTCCGAGTTACAGGTGAGTCAGTAGCAATAAAGGAGAGTATTTGTAACTCAAGGTTGGAATGAGGACCCCTGGGTGATCTCTGAGCTCTGGTGGGTTTTTTTGCAGAGGTTTCACGACCCAGCTAGGAAACATAATCAGTGTTTGACAGGAAGAGGAGGAGAAGGATGACTGTGGTGTCTTTAATGCTCTATGAGTTTGGTTGTTCTCTTGCAGATGTTTCATTACCCAAAGTGGGTAACACCATCAGGGTTAGAAGAGAGGAGGAGGGGGGAAGGAGAACTGTGGGGTCCTTGGTGCTCTCGGAGTTTGCTTGTTTTTATTTGTTTGTTTGTAGAATTTATATACTGTCCAACTCCAATTGAACTCTGCGCGGCTTACGACAATAACCATAGTTAATAATAATAATAATAAGAGTTAAGAGACAATGTGAAATACGGCTACAACAATAATAACAGTTAAAAGTCACTTTAAAAATACATCAATCACCCTTAAAAGACCATACATACTCTGGACCATTCATGGCTGAATCAAGATGCTAACCTAACAGCCCCAGGCTTGCCGAAAAAGCCAGGTTTTAACGGTTTTCTGGAAGATCGGTATGGTGGAGATAGTGTGGACCTCTGGGGGCAGTTGATTCCAAAGGGTTGGAATTTATGCATGGTATATTTGTGTGTATGTTTGGTTTTTAATAAGGGTTTTTATTTATTTTAAATATTAGATTTGTTATATGTTGTTTTATTATTCTTGTTAGCCGCCCCGAGTCTACGGAGAGGGGTGGCATACAAATCTAATAGATAGATAGATAGATAGATAGATAGATAGATAGATAGATAGATAGGTAGATAGATAGATAGATAGATAGATAGATAGATAGATAGGTGGGTGGGTGGGTGGGTGGGTGGGTGGGTGGGTGGGTAGATAGATAGATAGATAGGTAGGTAGATACATAGATAGGTAGATAGGTAGGTAGGTAGGTGGGTAGATAGGTATGTAGATAGATAGATAGATAGATAGCTCACGCAGCTGCATTTTGAACCAGCTAAAATATCTGAACGCCTTTTAAAGGTAGCCCCATGTAGAGCGCATTGCAACAGTCAAGGCCTGAGGTGATGAGGGAGGGAGTGACTATGCGGAAGGCCTCCTGCTTTAAGTAGAGTTGCCACTGGTGCGCAAGACAAACTTGGGCAAAGGTCCCTCTAGCCACAACTGAGAGATGTTGATCTAGCCTCAGCTACGGATCTAGGAGGACACCCAAGTTGGGGACCTTACCTGAGGGCATTATTACCTTCCCCCCAGCATCAAAGACAGACAGGCAGATCCCACAGACACTCAGGTTTTTTTAAAGCCCTAACCAGGGGATACAATAATGTGCTGGCTAAGGATGCTGGCCAGATGAATCCCTGGGAAGCAGATTCTTTTCCTTATTTTTCTCCCCAAAAACTAAGGTGCCTCTTATAATCCGGTGCGTCTTATACTCTGAAAAATATGGTAGTCCAAGTTTGCCTTCCATAAGGCAAACCTTTCCTGGTGGACTCTGAATGGTTCTGTGTATCCAGGGCCAGAGGAGGATCATTGAATCGGATCTTCAATGGTCTTTCAATTGAACATTTGGATTCACAACTGTCCCGACTTGCGCTTGAAGCAACCTGCCTTTGGCCTGCCAGGGTGGTCTCGATGAAAGGCCGCTCAGTCTCACTAGCTCATTAACATTTCGCCTGTCCCGTGCTGGAGTGCCCCTCTCCCTCCCCCTGGCAAGACCCCGGACTCTGCCATCTACGTTTCGGAGAGAAGAGACACAATAGCCTCCGAATACAGGGTCCGTTGTGGCGGTGCCAGCTGGAGATAGCGAGCCCGTTGACGCCTCCTCTGTTGTGATGCCCTTTTCCTGTTGCTTCACACACAGATTTAATAGCCTCCTTAATGCTAAATTATCCTGGCAGGTTTTGGCCAAGGGAAGAAGGGTTGCCGCTCACTGGCGGATTTGCCTTGCAGAAAAAACGCACAATTGGTATCGCTATTCCTGGGCGAGGTGTCGGAGGCCTCCAAGTCGTTCAATATTTACACTTGTTCAATCCGGCCACATCAGAGTTCAGATTAAACAGCTCCCTTGCCTCTTTGTGCGTTTTAATCCTTTTATTGTTTTCACTTTGTGTATGGCGCTTCTTACTGGCAAGGCTGGGCTCCTTTTGACAGCCAGGGTTTTTGACAGTCAAGAGAGGTTATTGCCGTTCCTTAGGTTTGTGTTCGCACAAATCTCTTGATCCTGCTATAAAGGTTTGGTTTTGAAGAGTTTCACCCCAGCGATGTGAGTTGGTACTTTGGACAAACTCTGCTTTGATCGAAAGGATTAATATATAGATTTCCTGCACGCTCTCGGATAGAGTTGGTTCCTTCTTTGGTTGACAGTAGAATGACAGTTTTTAAAAAAATTGATTTTAGCCAGTAAAGGAGCAAAGACAAAGAAACAGACAGAATCGGAACTGAATTTCATCAATTTCATTTTAGTTTGTATTTATTGATTTGTCCTGCAAATAATTTGAATAAGAAAAGTTTGAGCTTAATTGCCAAGAAAAAGTCTGCATCTAACTTTTAAGAAAAATTATGCACATTTTAAAAAAGCGTCTTGAAAATCTACACGATGCAAAGTAAGTTAAGAAAGCCATTTTACACCCCCTAAAATATTTACCTGCTATTTTAAGAAGTAAATGACCCCATAACGAAAGCTCTTCATGGTAAAAGGATCGGCATTATCTAATAGTGTTTCTGTTCATAATATATATTTGCATTATTGCACAATTGTTGAAACTGATCCCCAACCCAGCAGGATCTCCAGTAATCAGTTCAGCCTGATTAGATTAAAACTTGAGTGCTGAATTTCTTTATTCCTTACACCCATTGTTCCCTAAACTGATTTAAAGTGCTCTTTGAGAATGAATGGAGGGTATTTCACAAGGTCAATTCCTCCAGAAGCTAAATTCAGGGTCATCGAATTTTTTTTCTTTCCCCAAACACTCAGAAGATATCTGGATCATCATACTACTTCTTCATTCATTTGCATTAAAAGGTGTTTTTTTTAATAACGATATAAATATCAACTCTGTTATTCTATTCTATCAAACATACCAGCAGAGAATGAGTCCTAAGAATTGCATACCAAGTGAAAACAAATTGACTGAAAAAACAATCAAAACTCTTAATATACATAATTAAGAAAAGTATTGCTATACAGTAATCCAGTGACATGAATCTGAATATACCAGGACCATATTATCATAAGTGGTGGACATGTATATATGCAAAAAATATTGGCAAATAATTAGAAAATACATAGAACAAATAATCTCTCAAACAATTCATCTAAAACTAGAATTATTTCTACTTGGTATTATCAGACAACATCTCCTTAAAAAAGAAGATAAATACTTAATTCTTCATTTAATAACGGCAGCAAGAATGATGTATGCCCAAATGTGGAAGAAAGAAACAATTCCTACAACTTTAAATGTTATAAAGTTTTGGAATGTGTAGAAATGACAAAATTGACTATGGAGCTTGATGATAAAGATGATTCGGGTTTCTGTACAGCTTGGGAAAGAGGGTATAAATGGCTCAAAGAGAGGAAATATTTCAGTAACATAAAATAAAACTAGCATTAAATTTACCACTCACAAATGCAAACAGAAATTGAATAAAATAAAATAATTAATTAATGTACTAATTTATATACTTGAGACAAATTATAGTTTAGTGTATAATTAATATAATATAAATATAGTGACTTTAATGATAATATCTGTATATACTATAATTAATTTAATTTTCTTGGATTTTCTTCTGTATTTACTTTTGTGTTTTCTTTTTAAAAGTGGAAAATTAATTAATTTTTTTTAATTTTTTTTAAAAAAAGAATCCAAATAGACTCCAAATGATAAAATATCAAGATAGTACATGCACTTGAAAGGCCAGAATAACTAAGCCTGGTAGTTTCTAAAAAAAACCCTTTCATAGATTTGGGGCTGCTTAATGTCCCATTCCCTTATCTTCGCAAGACTCCCTTGAATGGAAGATTTATGAATTGAGGTTGGCCAAAGTTAAGCCAAATTTAAGCCACATCCCGGGCTCTTTCTCTGGCTTGAACCACATTCTGCACGCAACGTGAGTGCCATTGAACGGAAGAGTCCTCCGTTTGTGAATGGAGACCGACATGAGGCAGAAAGGATGAACAGGCACATATACACTGCAGTTCCTTATTTAGACAAACGATGGCCCCCGCATTGAATGTCCCGGCCAAGAGGAATTGGAGCTGGAGCCACCAGGAGCTTAATATATTTGGTAAATGGTGCGAGACAAACCAAGAGCCAAAACCCATTGTTGCCACTGAATGAAGAAGATTTATACAATCCGAAGAGAAACCAAACTCCGCGTAAAAGCAGAAATAGGGGTCTCTATTTGCAACCCACCTTTTTCTTCAGAGCTCAACGTCTCTTAAGCTGCCTGCCGTTTTGCAAAGTGTCAGCTGTTTAAAGATGGAGAGGCAATAGCAACAGCATTTAGACTTATCTACCACTTCACGGTACTTTTACAGCCCTCTCGAAGCAGTTGACAGAATCAGCCTCTTGCCCCCAACCATCTGGGTCTGCATTTGACCCACCTGGGAAGGATGGAAGGCTGAGTCAACCTGGAGCCGGTGGTGAGATTTGAACCACTGAACAGTTAGCTGAAAGTAGCCTGCAGGGCTGCGCGATAGATAGTTAGATAGATAGATAGATAGATAGATAGATAGATAGATAGATAGATGGATGGATGGATGGATGGATGGATGGATGGATGGATGGATGGATAAAGACAGACAGACAGACAGACAGACAGATGGATAGATGGATAGATAAGAACATAAGAACATAAGAAGAGCCACTGGAGCTGACATAGGCCAATGTGCCCTTTCATATGGCTAAGCGTGCCACCCACACGTGCCATGGGTTCCCCATCACATATACATATACTGTATAGGGGTTCCTGCTGGAGCAGGGAGTTGGACAAAAGACCTCCGAGGCCCCTGGAAAAGCACTAGGAAGCGGTATATAAGTCTAAATGCTAGCTATTACCTATCATTGCATGCGTCTATCTATTGCATGTGTTCATCTGTCTGTCTGTCTGTCTGTCGTTCTTTCTTTCTTTCTTTCTTTCTTTCTAGCTAGCTATACAGCTATCTTTATCCATCATCCATCCATTTGCCACCTCTATGTTGGTTGAGGCAGGCAGGGTCTCATTGGTTGGGGGTCAAGGGAAAGGGAGAGTTTTGCCTTCTCTTTCTGCTCAAGATCCCCATGGACAATTGGGGGGCCATTGTGCGTGACACAGAATGATGGACTCAATGGGCTTTGGCCTGATTCAGCAGGGCTCTTCTTAGGGTCTTATGAAACCATATTGTAAAAAATCCAGGAGGCAGAAGAAGGATGCTAAGGAGGGAATTTGGAAGTGTGCTGCTTCCCCTTGGCCTGAGTGCTGGAGAATCCTTCCGTTGGCCACTGGGACCATTAGCTCTGCATTAGCATAATCTGCTTTTAATGGCTTTCCTTGGCTTCTTCAATAGGCCTCTATGAATGATTTTGGATCCTTGAAAAGTCATAGCTGAACAAACAGATTTGGGACTGAAAATAAAAGCCCTTTCCACATTTCATTGGCGAGACGGCATCAAAGAGCAGAGCTGGACAGTGGAAACATCCAGTCATATTCCCTCCCCTCCCCCAACCCTCTTTTATTGCTGTGCCATGTATCTCATGTCATGTGCAAACAAAGGATTAATATTTAACACACAGTGGTCGTTTAATGTGGAGTTTACTAGGATGTACCCTCTTGGTTTAATTTTCAACTTTTAAAACTCCTCCATCGGAGTCCCTGGGGGCATTTCTTTTTAAAAAAGGGTGGGGGAGACATTTCTGTAGAGGCATTAATAGATCATCCATTTGGGTGTGCTCTGTCTCAAAACCACCCATTGTCCATCCTTGGCAACTTGGGAAAGAGAGAGACGGAAAACATATCGACAATGGGGCCATTTTAGGAGTCACAACTGCCCAACTGTTGTTGTTAGCCACCCTGGGACTACGGAGAGGGCCGTCATACAAATCTAATAAATAAATAAATAAATAAATAAATAAATAAATAAATAAATAAATAAATAAATAAATAAATAAATAAATAAATAAATAAATAAATAAACAAACTGATGTCCCACCACTATTTTACAACCCTGTGCAATGCGCACCTTAAAAAACCCCATCATCTACATTTTCATTCCCTACACCAGTGTTTTCTAACTGGGATGACTTCTATTCATATGGACTTCAATTCCCACAGTTTAAAACCTGGAGTGGTCAGTGCTGAGAATTCTGGGAGTTGAAGTCTGGCCAGTTAGAACTTTCACTGGTTGGGAACCCTTGTCATAAACCTAGACAACCTGGTTCATGCGAGGGTTCTCCAGAAAGTAAGGTACAAGCACGTAGCTCTTGCGGAGAATGTTCGCGGGAGAAGTTGGTACGACTCTCATGTAGCGGGAAGCCAGCGGAAGAGACCGAGCAGTGTCAGGGGTCAATAGATCATCGACTGGCGTTGTGGTGAAGGTTAGAGAGAAGCGTCCTCATTCTGTTTCCCTCCAATGGTGAAGTGTGCGCTGTCATGCGCTACCTGAATGCTGAGGGCATGAATGCTGCTGCGATGGGGGCCCAAGATACTGACTGAAGCGCACAACATCAACAGAATTAGTGCTGCCCAAGAATTCCTTCACCGTTTTGAGATTGAAGGTAAGGTTTTTCTCAACTGTGTAGTGACAGGAGATGAAACTTGGACTCATCGCCAGACTCCAGAGAGCAAACGTCAATCAGTGCAGTGGCGCCATCCCCATTCTCCTTCAGCCCCAAAATTCAAAACTCAGCAATCGCTGAGAAAAATCTTGGGCCCCCATCGCAGCAGCATTCCTGCCCTTCACATTCAGGTAGCGCATTACCACGTGCACTTCGCCCTTTGAGGGAAACGGAATGAGGACGCTCATCTCTAACCTTCCCCACAACACCAGTCGATGACCTGCTGACCCCTGGCACTGCTTGGTCTCTTCCGCTGGCTTCCCGCTACAAGTCATGCCAACTTCCCCCACGAACATTCCCCGCGAGAGCTAAGTGTCTTGTAACCTCACTTTCCGCATAACCCTCGTACATTGATTTACTCATGTTGTATCTGCCTGACTCCGGCGAAAGTAAACAGGAATGGGTAGATAAGTGCCAGGGACAGACTCAAGACCTTGAAGCTGAGTGGGACAATCCCAGGACCCCAGAGGTGAGAGATAGCTGGAAGGCCGCCCATAATACAGATGCTTGATTTAATCACTTTATCAGCTCTGTGTTTATTCGTGAAGGGCTCTTTGTTTTCACAGATTTCTCGATTTTCCTGAGAAATCCTCTCAATTGAGAAACTGAGAGAAGAAGTGATGTCCCATAATCTCATGGAATTTGTTTCTTCGAATCTTTAGGGAAGCAGCATTTAGCATAACAGAATAACAGAGTTGGAAGGGACCTTGGAGGTCTTCTAGTCCAGGACTTGCGGACTTCAACTCCCAGAATTCCTGAGCCAACCATGCTAGCTCAGGAGTTCTGGGACCTGAAGTCCACATGTCATAGAAGAGCCAGCTATGCCTACCCTTGTTCTAGTCCAACCCCCGCTTAGAATAGAATAGAATAGAATTCTTCATTGGCCAAGTGTGATTGGACACACAAGGAATTTGTCTTTGGTGCAGATGCTGTCAGTGTACATAAAGGAAAATGTACATTTGTCAAGAATCAGAGGGTCCAACACTTAACGATTGTCACAGGGGTCAAATAAGCAATGAGGAAACAATCAATAAATAAAAATCTTGAGGATACAAGCAACAAATTACGATCATACAGTCATAAGTGGGAGGAAATGGGTGATAGGAAGGATGAGAAAAAACTAGTAGTAATAGTAGTGCAGACTTAGTAAATAGTCTGACAGTGTTGTGGGGATTATTTGTTTAGCAGAGTGATGGCGTTCAGGAAAAAACTGTTCTTGTGTCGAGTTGTCTTGGTGTGCAGTGCTTTGTAGTGACATTTTGAAGGCAGGAGTTGAAACAGTTTGTGATCAGGATGCGAGGGGTCAGTCAATATTTTCCCCACCCTCTTTTTGACTCTTTTTTAGGCAGGAGCCCTCCACCGTTTCAGACAAATGGTGATCCAATCTCTTTGTAGAACCTCTAGTGAAGGAGGACTCACAACTTCCCCTGATTAATTATTCTAACCGTTGAGAAATTTCTCTTTCGCTCTAGCTTGGGTCTCTCTTTAATGATCTTCCACCCATTAACTCGCTTAATTAAAATTCTTTTGTTTCACACCAACTGCCACTGTAACTATTCCAAAAATTGTACCGTAATTCAAAACGGAGCACAGGCAGGCGGATCCGAAGGTTTGCAGATCTGGAAGCCCCAAAGAATCCTCCCTCCCTTCTTGAAGCATGTGAGAGCCTCTGGTGTAGGCAAATCAAACATTGATTATATGGGAGGGGGGAGGAGGCAACTTATAGTCCCAGACAAAAGAACAGAAAAATAAAAGTTGTCGTATCTACCGTATTTCTCAGAGTATAAGACGCACTTTAATAAGGAAAAGAATCTGCTTACCAGGTATTCATCTGGCTAGCGTCCTTAGTCTGGTCAGCTTCAGCACATTATTTTATCCCCTGGTTAAGGGTTTTTTTTAAAACCTATTCGGAGAGAGTAACAATGAAAGAGCTTGCAAGCTGGTAAGAGCTGGAAACATTCGGAGCAAGTAGAGCAATGGAAAAAAACCCTGCAAAGACTTAGCGCTTGGAAAACATTCTTCGCAGAGAGTAACATTGAAAGAGCCTGTAGGCACTGAGAACATTGTTAGTATCTGCTTAGGGCTTGAAAGAAACATTTGGAGCAAGTAGAGAATGAAAAAAAACTACAAAGACAGGGTTTGGGAAACATTCTTTGCAGAGAATAACAATGAAAGAGCTTACAAGCTGGTAAGAGCTGGGAACATTGTTAGCACGTGGTTAGGGCTGGAAAGAAACTTACTCAGAGCAAGTTAGGGCAATGAAAAAAAAACCTGCAAAAACTTAGCACTTGGAAAATATTTTTCGCAGAGAGTAACAATGAAAGAGCCTGCAAGGTAAGAGTTGGGAAGATCGTTAGCAGCTAGTTAGGGCTGGGGGGGGAAGCTACATTCAGAGTTTAAGATGCACCCAAATTATCAGCCTATTTTAGGGAGGAAAGAGGTACATCTTATACTCCGAAAAATACGGTAGGTTACCAAATCTCCTTTTTTGGTAGCATCGTTGTCCAAAGCTGGGAGTTGCCCAGGGTTTTAAGTACATCTTAATGAAGCTTCAGTTGTTTCAAACCGAGAAAAAATAATGCTTAATTAAAAAAAATTGCTCTGTGGAAGCCTTTTTACTTTGTATGACATAATGCAGCTTTGACCGTAAAGAGAGAGAGAAAGAAGAAATACTATATAATATATTGCTGTCACGCCCTTCCCTTCGCAGGAACGTTGAGGTTTCTTAATAAATATTTTCCAAAGCTCCTTGTAGGCAAACACGTTCACATGTTCTCAAGAGGCAGCTGCAGAAAACAGTTTTCAGGCGACAAAGCAGATTGAAATCGGTCCAGAGACTTGGGCTGGGACGAAGCGTCCTGGCGTTTCATTTGCAGGGAATTCTAATGGTTTTCTTCATGAAAAGAATTGTTGTGCTGAACAGGGACAAAAAGAAAAAAAATTCCACCCTATTTAAAGCCACTTTAGCTTATTCCAGATTTGGAAAGCCAAATCACTCCAATATGCTAACCAAACGGAAAGTTTCTAACCGAACAACTTGTGAGTTTAGAGTGTTTATAATTTTGATTTAATGTTGTTCTGCCTTATTTAATTCTATTCTTTTGTAGGTTGGGGTTCTCTAAACTGGGAGAGGCAGGTTGCTGGCTCTCATTGGGCAAGTCAATTTTCGGAGAAGGAGGTGATAAGAGGATATTTAGGGGAATTAAAAAATAAAAATGAAATTGGTGTGGAAAAACCGTGGTGGGCTGATTTGACCCTCAAATGGAAACATTTCAGTCTAATATTGGTTCAGAAGTAAAGATACAGGCTAGGAAAGACTAGAACATAAAACATTGGATTGGAAGGGACCTCGGAGGTCTTCTAGTCTGACCCCTGGTTGTGGATGTGCTTGGTGACATTTTACCTCTTGGCCATGTTTGGAGACGTGTGATGAGGTAATGAAGAAAATAAAGCTCCATAGAATGGACTTCAGTAAGGCTTTTGACAAAGTAGACCATAACCTACTACTAAATCAAGTAGAGAGATGTGGGATGGACAGCAACACCTCCAGGTGGATTCAAAACAGGTGAACCAAACTCACTCAACATGTGGTGCTCAACGGAACTGCATCTACACGGAGGGATGGGTATAGCGGAGGCCCCCAAGGGTCTGTTTTAGGCTCAGGACTCTTCAACATCTTCATCATTAGATGAGGAGAGAGATGGGGAACTCATCAAATTTGCAGATGACACCAAACTGGCAGGAAGAGCCAACACTCCAGAAGGTAGGCTCAAGACACAGAAGGATCTTGACAGACTTGAGCAATGGGCGCTATCTCACAAAATGAAATCCAAAAAGTCAGGTCCTACATTTAGGCAACACCCCCCCCAAATGCACAGGTGCAGTATATATGGCACCTTGCTCAACAGTAGTAACTATGAGAGGGACCTTGGAGTCTGAGTGGACAACCATTTAAATAGGAGCCAGCCATGTGCAGCAGCTGCCAAAAAAGCCAACACAGTTCTAGGCTGCATCAACAGAGGGATAGAATCAAGATCACATGAAGAGTTAATACCACTTTACAAGGCCTTGATAAGCCCACACTTGGAATATGGCATTCAGTTTTGGTCGCCACAATGCAAAAAGGATGTTGAGACTCTAGAAAGAGTGCAGAGAAGAGCAACCAAGAAGATTAGGGGACTGGAGGCTAAAACATAGGAAGAACGGTTGCAGGAACTGGGCATGTCTAGTTGAATGAAAAGAAGGACCAGGGGAGACAGGATAGCAGCCTTCCAGTATCTTAGGGGTTGCCCCAAAGAAGAGGGAGTCAACCTATTCTCCAAAGCACCTGGGGGTAGAACAAGAAGCAATGGGTGGAAACTAAACAAGGAGATAAGCAACTTAGAACTAAGGAGAAATTTCCTGACAGTTAGAATGGTTGATCAGTGGAACAGAAGTTGCCTCCAGAAGTTGTGAATGCCCCAACACTGGAGGTATTTAAGAAGATGTTGGATAACCATCTGTCTGAAGTAGTGTAGTGTCTCTAGAAGACCTCCAAGGTCCCTTCCAACTGTGTTGTTGTTATTATTATTATTAATAAGAAGATCTTTTTTAATTGAGAAAATATTTGCTGAGGCCCCACTAATTCTATGTTCTCATGTTTGCAAAAGTATGTTTAGAATCTTATTTTCAGAAACAATTCTCACCTGTTTTTCTTTCCATTTCAAGAATCCCCATCATCGGGTGATGACGAAGATGATGATGATGAAGAAGATGAAGACTCTGAAGACAGAGGTAAATATCACGAAGGGAAGCAAAGCATGGTAGAACCGGCATTCATAAAAGCTAGACCTGAATCAGAGCTCTCCAATAAAACATTTTCTGTTTTCCCCTGTTGGCAGTTCCTGGGCGTTGAGACCAAGTCTGTGAAGGCTGATTTTCAGCCCCCACCCGACCGGAGAAAATATTTGCTCAGAAGGAAGCCCCCAAAGAGAGTTTAGAGCAACCCTCTTCTGTCCTCGAAGTTCCTTCTTCTTTTGTGAAAGGGATGGGTGGGTGGAAAGGAGGGAGGGAGGAAGGAAGATGGGAGATGGATGGAAAGGAGGAAGGAAGGAAGGAAGATAGGAAGGAAGGAGAAAAGAAGGAGGAGGGAGGGAGAGACGGAAGGAAGGAAGATGGAAGATGGATGCATGGAAAGGAGGAAGGGAGGGAGGAAAGGGAAAAGAAGGAAGGAAGGAAGATAGATGGCAAATGCATGGAGGATGGATGGATGGATGGAAAGGAAGGAGGGAGGGAAGGTGGAAGGGAGGAAGTAAGATGGCAGATGAATGGATGGATGGAAAGGAGGAATGAATGAACGAAGGAAGAAAGAAAGAAAGAAAGAGATGTAAGATGGATGGATGAAAAAGGAAGGAAGAAAGAACAATGGCAGATGGATGGATGAGGAAGGAGGAAGGGACAGGCTCCCTGAATGCTAAGGGCATGAACACTGCTGAGATGGGTGTCCAAGATGTTTACTGAAGCGCACAAAATCGACAGAGCCTGACGTTAAGGTGCTGGAGGCCATATCCAAACTCTGAATTGCCCACCCTTGTTTTAGAGGAAGATTTGGGGAGGGTCTTGCTTTCCTATCCTCCTCGAGCATTTTCTAGACCATCTGAGTAGTGTTCTCCCCGGGTGCTTTTCTTATTTCAGATGATATTCTAGGTGCTTTGCCTTTCCTGGCCTTTCCTGTAGGCTTCAAGTCTACAATAAGAGTTACTTCAGAAAGCGTATTCATTTATTTATTTATATTTATTTATTTTGTCAAGCACATATTAGTAATATGCAAAGATATAACAATGTTTATATACATGATACCAGTAAGAGAGAAACATGAGGACAGGGGACGGAAGGCACGCTGGTGCACTTATGCACGCCCCTCACTGACCTCTTAGGAATCAGGGGAGGTCAACAGTGGACAGTCTAAGGGGAAAGTTTTGAGGGTTAGGTGAAGATACTACAGAGTCAGATAGCGAGTTCCAGGCATCAACTACTCGGTTACTAAAGTCAGATTTTCTACAGTCAAGTTTGGAGTGGTTTATTTTAAGTTTGTATCTGATGTGTGCTCATGTGTTGTTGTGGTTGAAGCTGAAGTAGTCGTTGAGAGGAAGGATGTTGTAGCAGATGATTTTATGGGCTATGCTTAGGTTGTGTTGAAGGCAAGCTTTCTAAACCTAGGATTGTAAATCTAGTTGCGTAGGGGATTCTGTTGCGAGTGGAGGAGTGGAGGGCTCTTCTGGTAAAGTATCTCTGGACATTTTATAGAGTGTTTATGTCTGAAATGCGGTGTGGATTCCAGACAGATGACCTGTATTCCAGGACTGGTCTGGCAAAAGTTTTGTATGCTCCGGTTAGTGGTGTGAGATTACCGGTTGTAAGGTTATAACCTACCACACGTAGGTTGCGTGGTCTTACATTCTCAGCCGCGGATGGCATTTCGTGTTATTTTTTGTGTTTGGGCCGGAGACAGAGTGCCCAGATGTATCCGTATGGTCAGCATTTTGTCCAGCCGGCAAAGCTAATCTTTGTGGCTTTAGTGCTCATTGTAGGGATGTAGTCTGGCATTTGCCGATTGTTCTCCGAAGCCACCATCCCATGAAATTGCTTTGGGTCTGTGCTCTCAGTTGACTCCTAATTGGCAAATCCCACCGCGAGATCCCTTGGCCAGTAATTATAGCTGCCCCAAACATTTCCTTTGTTGGGACTGTTGGAGCCAACTCAGCAGATTCGCTGCCCTCTTCGGCCGATGGCTCCACCCCAGGACCTCCTGACCTCCGGAAGGTCACGGTTCCTGTCCATCATCTGAGGTTCAGCTTTGATCGCTGGGGGATGAAGGAGGGGATGCTTCGTCCAGCTTATTTCCTTCTGTCGACTCATGGGCTCCACTCGGAAATGATGATTACAGTTTGATTCCCGTTTGAAACCCTAGCCTGGAATTTTATTCTATGATAGCTATGATGAATGTCCGTGGAGATTCTCTGTCCTGGGTGTCCCAAGGGGGATTTCTTTCAAGAGACAACTGGGCTTCCTTGGGTTTCTTTGAAGACATTCCTCTTTGAAGAAGCTTTTGAAGGAAAATGTTTTCAAAGAAAAACAAGAACTGGACTTGTTTTTTTTCTTTGAAAATGTTTTGCTTCAGTCAAACTGAAGAAAGAGAGGGAAGGGAATTGAAAATAGGTCAGCAAGTGTTGTGTTGCCTCTGTACAAATCGATGGTGAGACCACACTTGGAGTCCTGTGTACAGTTCTGGTCACCGCATCTCAAGGAGGATAGATTGGAACTGGAAAAGGTGCAAAAAAGGGCAACAAGAAGGATCAAGGAAACGGAGCCCCTCCCTTATGAAACCAGGTTGCAACGCCTTGGTCTCTTCAGCCTTGAAAGACAGCATTGAAGGAGGGACTTGATCGAAGTATATAAAATCATGCATGGGATAGAAAAGGTGGATAGAGAAAAATTGTTTTCTCTATCACACAATATTAGGACAAGGGGGCCACTCCCTAAAGCTCATAGATAGGAAAGTGAGGACAAATAAAGGAAAATATTTCTTCACCCAGAGGGTCCTTTGTTTATGGAATTCCCTTCCAGAAGAGGTCGTGACAGCCTGGAGAGCTTCAAGGCAGGATTAGACAGATTCATAGATGCTAACCATATAGATGGTTATTGGAACGGATGTCCAAGTGTCGCCTCTATGTTGGTTGAGGCAGGTAGGATTCCCTTGAGTACCACTTGTTGGGGGTCCAGGGAAAGGGAGGGTCTTGCCTTCTCTTTCTGCTCAAGATCCCCATGGACAATTGGTGGGCCACTGTGGGACACAAAATGCTGGACTCGATGGGCTTTGGCCTGATTCAGCAGGGCTCTTCTTAGGTTCTTATGTAAGTTCCCTGAGGATGGGCTCCAGCACAAGTCCAGGAGTTTGGAAGACAAATCTCTGCTCCCGCTGGCTGACCCAGAGGAACTGAAGAAGGTTTTTGGACAAGAAGCAAAAAGTTTTCAAAGAAATTCCAGTTGTCTTTTGAAAAAACACCTTTGGATGATGGAGAATCTCCAGAGAGGCTGGTGGTACATTCACTCAATCTGTTCTTCTCATCATCATCTTAGGCTTAATTGCACATTTTGGAGAGGTCATTTTACCCAAGGATGGGTAACATGTAGTCCTGCAAACCTCCATCAAACGTTAGTTCTGATTATGCTGCCTAGGACTGCTGAACGCTGTTAGTACTATGTACAAACAGTTGGGTTGGCAATATATAAACAAGCTAACAATGAATGCCTGTATGTATTGAAGTACTGTAGCTTTAAGAGGTAATGTTGCAAATTGCCACAACAGGGAGCCAGAAAGCATGATTCTCTCTCTCTCTGCTCTCTCTGTTTATTCTGCTGATTCACTGTGACTGATGTAGTAAGCTCTATTTTAGTTTGATGTACTTGTAAGCTGTAATGTATGTCTGATATGTAAGACAAAGACAGGCTTGTAATATTATTCTTGTAAGAGAGATAATGACTGTTTATCTTGACTGTACTATTTTTAAAGTAAACCCTATTTTATGCACTTTAATAGATCAGTCTTGTACGACTGAATAATTACTCGTATCTCCTGGATATCTTCTGCAATCCCACATTGTGCATGTTCTTGATAACTCAAAGGTCATTCTGCACACTCCTTAAGTTTAGAAGTCCACCCCTGATAGGAAACTGGTGGAGATAAGACCCCCTACCTCCGTAGCTGAAGGCCTGTGGTCTTTCTCAGCTGACCTCTTTCATTCTGCATTTCATTTGCAGTTGCACCTTATTGGACCCATCTTGACAGAATGGACAAGAAGCTTTTGGCGGTACCGGCTGCCAATACTGTTCGTTTCCGGTGCCCGGCAGCTGGCAAGCCGCTTCCTTCCATATACTGGCAGAAAAATGGCAAAGAATTCAAAGCAGAGAACCGTATTGGAGGCATTAAAGTAAGTCCTCACTCGTGGGTGGGATTTGGTGGCCACCCTCCTTGCTTACCCATTTGTTTCTCTCTCTGATGGAATGGCCTTTGGGGATAAATACATACACCCCCTCCCCCAATTGGGTTACTGAAAACTCATTACGTGGCTTTGAGGTTATTCTTGAAATGCACCAGATGCTTTAGGCACTTGTGAATTAGACCCAGAGGTTACACTGGTAGTAAGCGTTGATACGTAATCTATTTAATGAGCATGTATGTGGATAGATGATAGACAAACATAAAGAGAGAGAGAAATAAAGATAAATATGTTTGATAGATAGATGATAGATAGATATAGACAGGCAGGCAGGCAGGCAGACAGACAGACAGACAGATAGATAGATAGAAGATGGATGGATGGATAGATAGATACTGTAGATAGATAGATAGATAGATAGATAGATAGATAGATATAGATAGATAGATAGATAGATAGAAGATGGATGGATGGATGGATGAATAGAGGATAGATAAAAGATGGATGGATGGATAGATAAATAGATAGATGGATGGATGGCTAGACAGAAAGATAGATAGATATGGATGGATGGATAGATGACTGAAGATGGTTGGATGGATGGATGGATGGATGGATAGATAGAGAGATAGATAGATAGATAGATATTGATTTGTTATATGGTATTTGTTAATGTGAACTTCCTTAATGTAAGTATTAGGTTTTCCAATACAAATCCAATTTCTAACTTAAATCCAAGTATGGTAGAGGGTTTCCATCATTTTCATCAAGTTGGGTTATATTATTGCAGAGAACACACAGTGTTATTATGGAAAGTTAATTGTGAATGTGCCAAGATGCTGTTGCGTATTCATTAGCGTATCTGCACAGTCAATACCTTTATACTGCAAAGCAGGGACCTTTGTCAATTCTTAATTGGTAAATCACATAAATAGTTCAAAAGCCCAATCCAGACAATCATTGCTCACATTCAAAATTTGACTTCTGCAATGACTTGTCACGAAACTCACCCTTAAATATCCAAAAGGCGTGTCCAAGTGTTCTGTTCACACAGAGTCTTCCTCTTGTTCAGCCACTCATGTTTTCTAACACCTCTGCGTACTCGGGCATCGAGAAGAGGGTCTTCCTCTTCTCCTATGTCACTCCTGGGCACCTCTGGAGATGCAAAAGTCCCTGGTTGGCTTCCAGCCTCTGACCCCACATCCTCTCCGACCTCCTCACTCTCAGACTCTGCTGCCAAATACACCAGCCTAGGATAGCAACCCACACCTGTCTCTCCATCCTCAGAATCCATGATCAGCTGGGCTGGACGCAGATGGGCCACAACAACTTCTACTGGTCTTTTCCTTATTTTTTTTCCCAGCTGCGGCACCAGCAGTGGAGCCTCGTCATGGAGAGTGTTGTCCCGTCAGACCGAGGCAACTACACCTGTGTGGTCCAGAACAAACATGGTGTCATCAGGCATACTTACCAACTGGATGTTCTGGGTAAGTGTTGCTTTAAGCTTTGCAGCCAAGATCCATGCGCTGCCACTTGGCAGTCACAGAATGGACAGCTGTTCCCCATCTGTCCCAAACTAACATCCTCTGGAAGAAAAAAAAAAAGAATTCGTCTCAGCTCCTCCACTTCTGAAGTTGGAAAAAACAGTTGGAAAGGAGACTTGCTGAATTGGGAACCGCTACACTTGTTTCCCTCCAGCCTCGGCTTTCAGAGTTTAGAGGAAGTAGGAGTTTCCTGGTGGCGCGTAATAAAAAAAGGGACTATACTGTATCTCTATCTCAAAAGAAAAATAATGCACTCACAATTTTCAGAACTACACACAGAGATAATAGATAATCCCTCTTGTTCTGCAAACACTTTGTTTAAATTACACTAGTCAACCACCCAAAAAATCATCAGCAAAGGTATTATGTCTGTTTTATGGAGTTTGATGTGCTAATTCCAAATATATGCTTAGTTTTATTATTATTATTATTATTATTATTATTATTATTATTATTATTATTTAGATTTGTATGCCGCCCCTCTCTGTAGACTCTGGGCAACTCACAAACAGAGCACTTTTGCTCTATCACATAAAGTTTCTGATAGAGAAGCACTTTTGTTATTACCTTATTTCTACATTTTCAATGTCTGTGGTAATGACTGTTTTCTTAATGTCGCCAGCATATTTCCTATACCTTTTCATAATGATGCTGCTCCTGCTACAGAAAAACTATATACATTTTTGAAATCAGAACAAAAAAATGATTCAGAAAAGTACAAGGTCAACTGCGATGATTACAAAAAAATGTAGACTTGTGTTATTACTTCTGCAGTAAAGACGTGGTAGCTGATGATAACGAACTTTGCTGCCCATCTATGAAGCCAGACTGAGCAAGAGAATCTGCCTTTTGTGGCTCTTCCATGCTGGGTTCAGTCCACCTTTTTGTTTCCACGGTAGTGACGAGAATTGAGCAAGAGCTTATGCATGCACATATTATATTACGTCTCGGTATTGTGGTTATGTAGACCTCTTGCAACATAAGAACCTAAGAAGAGCCCTGCTGAATCTGGACAAAGCCCATGGAGTCCAGCATTCTGTGTCACATACAATGGCCCACCAATTGTCCATGGGGATCTTGAGCAGAAAGAGAAGGCAAGACCCTCCCTTTCCCTTGACAACCAATGGGACCCAAGGGAACCCTGCCTGCCTCAACCAACATAGAGGCGGCACATGGACATCCGTTTCAATAACTATCAATTCCTTCCTTCCTTCCTTCCTTCCTTCCTTCCTTCCTTCCTTCCTTCCTTCCTTCCTTCCTTCCTTCCTAACATAAGAATCTAAGAAGAGCCCTGCTGAATCAGGCCAAAGCCCATCGAGTCCAGCATTCTGTGTCTCACAGTGGCCCCCCAATTGTCCATGGGGATCTTGAGCAGAGAAGGCAAGACCCTCCCTTTCCCTTGACCCCCAACACATGGGACCCAAGAGAACCCTGCCTACCTCAACCAACATAGAGGCGGCACATGGACATCCGTTTCAATAACCAACAACTAGCAGCAATGTTGTGGTGTGCTAACTGGGAACTTTTATTGTACAAGTGTTGTGTAGAAGGGTTTACTCATTGCCCATAATAAGTAAGCGTCCTCTCTCCTTTCTGTAGAGAGATCTCCACACCGCCCCATTCTCCAGGCGGGGCTGCCTGCCAATCAAACGGTGGTGATTGGGAGCAACGTGGAATTCCACTGCAAAGTGTACAGTGATGCTCAGCCTCACATCCAGTGGTTGAAACATGTGGAGGTCAACGGGAGCAAATACGGGCCAGATGGGACTCCTTATGTTTCTGTCCTAAAGGTTGGTACCCATCGGTTAGAGTCTTCTAAGTGTGGGGTCTACTAGAATGGGGAGATATTTACAGGAAGTCACTTGAGATCTTCTGAGAATCTTGTTGGAAGAGCCAGGGCTTAATCCTGATGATGTAACCATGTCTGAGAGGTCATAGGACCACAAATTGGGAAAGGTTTGACGCCCATGGAAGTTGTCCATCATCCAAGTTATGGTTCTCCCATAGGTGGTTTTCCAAAAGTCAACTGGAATTTCTTGGGGTTTCCCCCCCCCCCCCCCTTGAAAATGGGAAGAACTGAAGAGGTATCTTGGATGAGAAGTTTTTAGTGACTTTTGGAAAAACACCTTTGGGAAAGTCTTGATGTAAATCTGAACATTATATCGTGAACCTGTTCAGCATGCTCAAGATAATACCACTCAACAGGCTTTATGGTGGAGAAGATATCCATCACTCAGAATTAATATCAGGATGATCTGCAGCTGTTTCCCGATAGCCTTCTTAAAAAAGATCTCCATCTTTCACGACCAAATTCATGCAAGTAGCAAGATGCGATTGGTTTAGAAAAGCCCTGATTGTAATTTCTTAGCAAAGCTGTATGATGCCTTGCTGGTTTCCATCATTGGTCCATGGATGGATTGATCTCTGAATGTAGAAATTGCAGACATTGGAGAATACAAAATGTTCTTTAATCTTAAAAAGAAGAAGAAGATAAGGATGATTCACCAATCGTTTGACGTAGATTGCCTGGCATCAATACTTAAGAAGCTCCTAAACAGATCATAAAGTCTGTTTAAAGTTTAGATTTAATTAGATTTAGATAAAGTTTAGATCTCTTGTGTGCTGTATTATTGCATTAATTTTGTTAGTGAGATGTCTTGAGTTTGCGAAGAAGGGCAGCATAGAAATCTAATCAACAAATAATAAATAAAGTCATTGGTTCCGTGAGCACCTTAAATTCCATCCTTATTATTTAACAAGAATGAATTTTGCAACAATTCCTTAATCCACTAACTGCTTTAATAGATCGTGCAGTAAATGCCTCTAGGTTGCAGCCTGAGAATGGATCAGTGGGAGAGAGACAATAAGAGAAAGCTAGAAGTAGATGGCTGTGGAAGGAGATTGAAGAGTTGCTAAACCTTGGAAAGAGAAGATGGAGGGTGGTGGGGTTTAGGATATCCCCATTCAAATGTCTTAATAGGACCCCCTCAAAGAAGAGTAGTAACTGTGAGAGGGATCTTGGAGTCCTAGTGGGCAACCATTTAAATAGGAGCCAGCCATGGGCAGCAGCTGCCAAAAAAGCCAACCCAGTTCTAGGCTGCATCAACAGATGGGAAGAATCAAGATCACGCGAAGAGTTAATATCACTTTACAAGACCTTGTTAAGGCCACACTTGGAATACAGCATTCAGTTTTGGTCACCATGATGCAAAAAGGATGTTGAGACTCTAGAAAGAGTGCAGAGAAGAGCAACAAGGATGATTAGGGGACTGGAGGCTAAAACATATGAAGAACGGTTGCAGGAAATGGGCATGGCTGGTTTAATGAAGAGAAGGACCAGGGGAGACAGGATAGCAATCTTCCAATATCTCAGGGGTTGCCACAAGGAAGAAGGAGTCAAGCTATTCTCCAAAGCACCTGAGGGTAGAACAAGAAGCAATGGGTGGAAACTAAACAAGGAGAGAAGCAACTCAGAAGTAAGGAGAACCTGACAGTGAGAACAATTAATCAGTGGAACAGAAGTTGCCTCCAGAAGTTGTGAATGTTCCAATACTGGAGGTTTTTAAGCAGATATTGGATGACCATCTGTCTAAAGTAGTGGAGGGTTTCATGCCTAAGCAGGGGGCTGGACTAGAATAATAATAATAATAATAATAATAATAATAATAATAATAATAATAATAATAATAATAATAATATATTAGATTTATATGCTGTCCCTCTCCAAAGACTCGGAGTGGCTCACAACAAGGTCCTCCAAGGTCCCTTCCAACTCTGTTGTTGTTGTTGTTATTATTATTAATGTCAAATCTGATTCTCCCCTGTGCTAGAGTGCAGAATTTGAAAAAAAGAAATTGGGTCCAAGAGATCGAAAGGCAGACTCCAGATGGGGGAATTTTCTTAGGGGCAGTGAGACCCCTGGTGTGGAGAGGAGGTGGGCTTTATTATCCTCCTGGATGAAGGGTCCAAGCAGGAGACCCAGCCACCGTCTCTCTCTCTCCTGCCCCGAGAGAAGGAGCCCTCCTCTTCCAACATGCAAAGTTCTGCCCTAGAGCGAAGCCGAGTGAGGGCTAGCCAGGCCCTGCCTTGTCTTAATGTGTGATAGAGAGATTGTTGGGTTACTGAAGTTCAAGTTTTTGTCTGTTCCGCAGTCTTGGATCAGTAAAAAGGCGGAAGCCGATGTTAACCTAAATCTATTCAATGTGACCAAACAAGACGAAGGCGAATACCTTTGTAGAGCCAACAATTTCATAGGCAGAGCCGAAAGGTCATTTTGGCTCCACATTCACAAACCAGAAGCAGGTAAATCCCTCAACTCTGTCCCAGAGGCTTTGCAGCTGCACGAATGAGCCGCAAAATAAAAACAGAAGCTTCCAACTGCTAGTTGTTATTATTCCTCTTCCTCTGGTGTCCTCTCCTCTACGTCCTTGAGACGATGGCTTGTGACTTTTCTCCTTTTAACTTTTAGAATAACGCAATGCTTTATGAATCCATCGCTGAGAAAAATTCCCACAATTAATGACTGTCTTTGAAGCGTCTCTTCCTCCCATTTGTGTTATTAACCGGCTCTTTGTCTGACCAAGTCCTCCATCTCCTCTTTTCGTCCTCCATCAAGCTCACCTCACTAGAGCCATTGTCAAACCCTTATTTACCGTATTTTTCGGAATATAAGACACACCAGAGTATAAGAGACACCTTAGATTTGGGGCAGGAAAATAGGGAAAAGAATCTGTTTGCAAGATACTCATCTGGCCAGCGTCCTTAGTCTGGTCAGCTTCAGCATATTATTTTATCCCCTGGTGAGAGAGTAACAATGAAAGAGCTTGCAAGCCAGTAAGAGCTGGGAGCATCATTAGCACCTGGTTAGGGCTGGAAAGGAACATTTGGAGCAAGTAGAGCAATGAAAAAAACATGCGAAGTCTTAGGGCTTGGAAAACATTCTTTGCAGAGAGTAACAATGAAAGAGCTTGCAAGCCGGTAAGAGCTGGGCACATTGTTAGCACCTGGTTAGGGCTGGAAAGAAACATTCAGAGCAAGTAAAGCAATATAGAACACTACAAAGACAGGGTTTGGAAAACATTCTTGACAGAGAGTAACAATGAAAGAGCTTGCAATTGGGTAAGAGCTGGGAACATTGTTAGCACCTGGTTAGGGCTGGAAATAAACATTTGGAGCAAAGACTTAGGGGTTGGAAAACATTCTTCGCAGAGAGAAGGGCTGGTTAGGGTTGGAAATAAATTTATTCAGAGCAATTTAGAGCAATGAAAAAACCCCTGCAAAGACTTAGGGCTTGGAAAACATTCTTTACAGAGAGTAACAATGAAAGAGCCTGCAAGTTAAGAGCTGGGAAAATCATTAGCAGCTTGTTAAGGTGGGGAAAAAAGTTTTGAAAAAATCTACATTCAGAATATAAGATATATCCAAATTATCAGCCTCTTTTAGAGGGGGGAAAGGTGTATTTTATAATCCAAAAAAGTATGGTAGTTTAATTTAATTTTTAACTTCTAAGCCACCCGATTCCTAGTGGACTCTGGGCGCCATATAGTCATAGGCAATCTGAAACAATAAAATATCTTGCATTAAATAACACAAGAAATATAAACCAATAAAAAATCCAAACAAACCCGCCATAGCAATCTCTGGATAAATTCTGCAAATTGAAACATGAAAAGCTTTTCTCTCTCTCTCTTGCAAAGCCACTTTTGCCCCCCGGCATCGACCCCTCCCTGCTTGTCTCTCACCCTTCGCCCTCCCCCCCTCTGAGACAGTCATATTGTGAAGGGGATTTTTCCTCCGGAGGCGCTTTGGCCTGCATGCACCCTGAGTGGGACAGAGTCCGAGGCTGGTGAAGGGAGCTGGTTGCTTTGGAAAGAAAACCACGGTCGGTCGGTCGGTGCAAAGGGAACCAGGACAGGCCCACTGGGGCCCTTCCGATCCGCCGCTTTCTTTGGAAACTCGCCTGGGTGATCTTTCTTTCTGGGAATTTTTGCTTATCCTGTTCTCCTCCCTTCCTCCCTTCCCTCCTTCCTGTCTCTTGTTTTGTTCTTTCCTCTCTAGACAGCAGGTGTTAACAAAACGGATAAAGAGCTAGAGATTCTCTCCCTGCACAATGTCACTTTTGAAGACGCTGGGGAGTATACTTGCCTGGCGGGGAATTCTATTGGTTACTCACACCATTCCGCTTGGCTGACGGTATTACCAGGTATTTCTGCTTGGTCTCCTTTCCCTACCCACAGCAAATACTTTTGCCTCTAAAAGGCCCCTTTCATGCCAAGGTGAAGCTCTTGAGTGAGAGTTGCATCTTGCAATTCAGGACAAAAAAGATCATCTTTCTTAGCATCCCACACTGGGCTGACCAATGTTAGAATGCCCAACTCCAAAGAGAGTCTATGTGGCCATGATGGTTGTTCAGCCAAGAACACAAACCAACGTAGTAGATGTGTTTATCATTAATATTACACAGTAACCTTAATATAATCCATAGACCTTTGTTTAGCAATACCATTTAGCACACAGAAAGCACATAGAACAATATTTAGCACACAGCAATATAGTATATTATTAGCACATAGCAGCACAGCAAATACATATACCATTTAGCACACATTTAGCAATATATTCTCTTATTAGCACACAGCAATATAGTATATTATTAGTACACAGCAAATACATATACCATTTAGCACACAGCAATATATTCTCTTATTAGCACACAGCAATATTAGCACACAGCATTATATATTCTGTTTAGCACACAGCAATATAGTATATTCTCTTATTAGCACACAGCAAATACATATACCATTTAGTACACAGCAATATATTCTCTTATTAGCACACAGCAATATTAGCACACAGCATTATATATTCTGTTTAGCACACAGCAATATAGTATATTCTCTTATTAGCACACAGCAAATACATATACCATTTAGCACACAGCAATATATTCTCTTATTAGCACACAGCAATATTAGCACACAGCATTATATATTCTGTTTAGCACACAGCAATATAGTATATTCTCTTATTAGCACACAGCAAATACATATACCATTTAGTACACAGCAATATATTCTCTTATTAGCACACAGCAGTATTAGCACACAGCAGAATATATTCTATTATTAACACACAAGAGTATTAAGCACACAGTTATATATTAGATTACATCAATAACTTAGTACGCAGCAATATAGCATCAATACTAACCAGCATATAAACACCAACAGCCAACAATGCAATGCAATGCAAGGCAATACAAGGCAAGAGAACAATGCAACAGAGAACAGCACATCTGCCTCCCTTTTATGGCTAATCGCAGCCTAGCTCTTAAAGTAACACCACACTGTTTCATCCAAATATCCATTGCTGATTAGTTCACATATTGAAAAACCAACCAGTGCAGTACGTGGTACTGACAATCTTTAGTTCATTTCATGCAACCACAAATGACACATTTCTGCTCCAGAGTAAGTGTGAATTGTTAGCCTTCCTCCTGCTGCGGAGCCCTGGTGGTGGTGGCCTTTTCTGACCAGTCGTGGATGCAGGCCTGATGTTTAGACGGCCACAAGTGTGTGATAAGAGAGAGGCTGCCACGGATTCAGCTGAACCGTTGCAAAGGCCATTGGGACTTTTGGGTCTCTCCTGGTGGGTGGGGCATCCCCCTAGAAGTTCCACAGTCTTTGCTCCACACCACTTAGAAGCTGGGGTGTTTCTGAATGCTCAGTCTAATGGAGCGGTTCCCTTATTACTGGATCCCCAACTTTCCCTGGTTGAATTGCGCCCACGTTTAATTTGGAGAACCCAAGAGTGTGTCCTGGGAACCTCCTGTGAGTCACTTGTGGCTCTCGGCTTCTCACGAGGTGGACGCAAGGAAGGGCCTGCTGGCTCAGCCCCACCCAGCCACCCAGCCTTCTTCTGCCCTGGGCTATCTCTCCAAAGGGAGGCTACGTTCACCATTTGCACCCATGACTCACCCAGTCCCAAATTAAACAAATGCCACTCTCAGCCCCAATCTCCACACACGTCTGTTTGGCTGCCAGCTCATCTCAGAACCCCCCCAGAGCAGTTGCAGGCAAAGTGGGCTCTTCTGTGACATGTGGACTTCAACTCCCAGAATTCCTCAGCTAGCATGACTGGCTCAGGAATTCTGGGAGTTGAAGTCCACATGTCATAGGAGAGCCCACTTTGCCCACCCCTGCCCCAGAGCGTTCCTCATTCAGGGCTGCAACATGAACTGAAATTTTGCACTTTGGCATTTATTCTTTTTACACACTCATTTATTCGCAGGACTGTGCATGTTAATTACCCTCGAATGTCAATGCGTCGGTTGTTACAGTATTTAAATGGCTGCTCCTACATAGCAATAGCACTTAGACTTATATATCGCTTCCTAGAGCTTTTACAGACAGAGAGTCAGCCTCTTGCCCCCCACAATCTGGGTCCTCATTTGACCCACTGTGAGCCGGTGGTGAGATTTGAACTGGCTGAACTAGATAGATAGATAGATAGATAGATAGATAGATAGATAGATAGATAGATAGATACCGTAGATAGACAGACAGACAGAAAAAAGAAAGAAAGAAAGACAGATAGATATCATGGATAGATAGAGACTATGGATAGATGTGATAGATTAGATAGATTAGATAGATAGATGATAGAGATAGATAGATGATAGATAGATAGATAGATAGATGATAGATAGATAGATAGATGATAGATAGATAGATAGATAGATGATAGATAGATAGTTGATAGATAGATGATAGATAGATAGATGATAGATAGATAGATAGATAGATAGATAGATAGATAGATAGATGATAGATAGATAGATAGATAGATAGATGATAGATAGATAGATAGATGATAGATAGATAGATGATAGATGATAGATGATAGATAGATAGATAGATGATAGATAGATAGATAGATAGATGATAGATAGATAGATAGATAGATGATAGATAGATAGATAGATAGATGATAGATAGATAGTTGATAGATAGATGATAGATAGATAGATAGATGATAGATAGATAGATAGATAGATGATAGATAGATAGATAGATAGATAGATGATAGATGATAGATAGATAGATAGATGATAGATAGATAGATAGATAGATGATAGATAGATAGATAGATGATAGATAGATAGATAGATAGATAGATAGATAGATGATAGATAGATAGATGATAGATAGATAGATCATAGATAGATACATAGATAGATGATAGATAGATAGATAGATAGATGATAGATGATAGATAGATAGATGATAGATAGAAAGATAGATAGATAGATAGATGATAGATAGATAGATGATAGATAGATGATAGATAGATGATAGATAGATAGATAGATAGATAGATAGATAGATAGATAGATAGATAGATAGATAGATAAATCACTTAGACTTATATACCACTTCATGGTGCTTTTCCAGCCCTCTCTAAGCAGTTTACAGAGTCAGCCTCCTACCCCCAGCAATCTGGACCCTCATTTGAGCCCCCTTGGGAGGACAGAAGGCTGAGTCGACTTGGAGCCTGGTGAGATTTGAACTGCTGAACTACAGTTTGCAGTAGCCTGCCGTGCTGCACTCTAGCCACTTTACCACCAAGCCTCCTAATAAACAAAGGATCTAGCGGAGGAAGCTATTAGAATTTTCAGACGAGAGGCCTTTGTGTCTTGTCTGCTAAAACCCCTTCTACATCAGGGTCAAACCCCCATATTTAAAGAAATCTGGAAGTGGCAGCCATTGAGGTGCTGTGCCCTGAGCATTGTGTGCATTTCGTGGGTACTTTAGATGGGGGATGGTCTGTGTTGGAAACGCATCTGAATACGGTCGGGATATTTCCCTGCTTCTTAACGTGTGTCTCTCTCCTCCTGCAGCCGAAAAGCGGCTGGCGAGACAGGATTCCAGCTCGTTCTATGCAGGCATTCTCAGCTACGGCATCGCCTTCGCCCTTTCCATCCTGGTGGCTGTGATGGTCATGATCTATAAAATCAAACGGCCGGCCAAAAAAGCCATAAGCGCCACCGCAGTCCAGAAAGTCTCCAAGTTCCCACTCAAGAGACAGGTAACAGAAAGTAGATACAAGATCTCTGTCCCCCTCTCTTCCTTCTGCCCTCCCTGTCTGGATATTATTATTATTATTATTATTATTATTATTATTATTATTATTATCATCATCATCATCATCATCATCAATCATTATTTATTTATTTATTTATTTATTTATTTATTTATTTATTTATTTATTTATTTATTTATTTATTTATTTATTAAATTGATATGCTGCCCCTCTCCGAAGACTTGGGGCGGCTTGCAACATATAAAAGCAGTGTGCATCGAGATAATAATTAAAGTTAAAATTAAGAATTACATTTTAAAAGAAACTAAAAGGCCTATTAACATGCAGACATCCCCTTCAAACAAACCTGCTATACATTCTTTGGCCAGGGGGTAGAATCGAATTGTTGGGTATTTGATTGCTATTAACATTATTAGTATTAGCAGAGTTCAGCTGGCTTAACTTGCAACGGATTCAGCATGGCCAGAAATCAATTGTGTGGCTTCGAATCCCATTTGTTAGCAATGAATGATCCTGGCTTCATAAAGATGAAATACACTGCAATCTTTACTTACAATTCTGTTGATTCATGCATTTACAGAATGCAGGCACAAATGTGTATGTTCCAGTACATATTACTGTGTCACCTTTTGATGACAAAAAGGGGCATGTACTCTGCAGACTATATAAACACTGCGGAGTAGATGACTCCTCCCTCCCCCCCCCCCTTTTGACCCTGCTGAGCCTTCTTCACACCTCCTTCTATCTTCCTGTGTGCTCCATTGTCCTCGGCTGAGGATACAGAGACAGACAAAGAAAGAGAGAAAGAAAAAGGAAAGAAAGAAGGAGAGAGAGAGAGATGAGGGAGACAGGGGGAGAGAGGTGGAGAGAGTAAGATATACAGAGACAGAGAGACAGGAAGAGAAAGAAAGAAAGAAAGAGACAGGAAGAGAAAGAAAGAAAGAAAGAAAGAGTGAGAAAGAGAAAGCAAGAAGGAGAGAGACACAGGGAGAGGGGGAAAGAGAGAGAGAGAGACAGACAGGCAGAAAGAAAGAAAAGAAAGAAAGATAAAGTGAGTGAGCAAGGAAGAGAGAGACAAAGAAAGAGGGAGGGAGAAAGGGAGAGAACACGAATGCTTCCCTCCCTATTCGTTTCCCCCCCTCAGCTGCTTTTTCTCCATGCCAAATATCAGCCTCAAGATCACAGGAAGCCTTGTGGTCGTTCTGCTCTATACTTGCAACCATGTTCTTACAGGGATCGGGACTCTTTTCCAGGGGCAGCCCCCTCCCCAAAAGAATGAAAAAAAGATGCACTACTCTCATCGCATCCAATCCCAAAGGAGCAGAGTTGCTAACTCTCGGGAATTAGATTATTTAAACCCAAAATTATTTTTTTTTAAAAAAGAACAAGGGTCCCTCAGTGGCATCCCATCAAGATTTGGGACCATTCTGTCTTGCGTTTGTGGCTTGGAAAGGCTGCCCTACCCCCTCCCGCCACTTGGGCTGCCCTCCTTCCCCCCGTGAGAGGCTGTTGCCAGTAACCGCTCCTTTGCTCTACCCAAGCAGGTGTCTCTGGAGTCGAACTCCTCCATGAACTCCAACACGCCTCTGGTGAGGATCACCCGCCTCTCCTCCAGCGAGGGCGCCATGTTGGCCAACGTCTCTGAGCTGGAACTGCCGGCAGATCCAAAATGGGAATTGGCGAGAGCTCGGTGAGTGGTCCACAACCGGGTCAGTTAGTGACGGATTCTGAGGAGGATGAACCGGGCCCATCTTGCTACCCTAGGACTGCGTTCTAGACAACTGAGTCAGTTAGTGAGAGTGAGGAAGAGTTGGAACCTGAGGAACTGCCAGAGACTGTAGAAACCCCAATGATGGCAATGCCTGAGTCAGAGGAGGAGGGAGACATGGGAGATCAGGAGCCCCTATTAGATGCCCAGGTCAGGAGATCACGAAGCAGATAGGAATATCTTTAAGGGGAAAGTTCTAGAAGGTGAATCTCTATGAAAGAAAGTTTAGACAGTGAATATCTCTAGGAAACAGTTGACCACACCAGACAGTATATAAGTGAGGATTTATGGGAAAAGAGATGTAGAGAATCAACATTTGTAATAATGGAGATCCTAGATCTGGGGTTCCAGAAATGCTTTGCTGGCAACTGCTGTTATCCCTTTAAGTTCATTGTGCAGGGATGCAGCTGTCTGAGGAAAACATGAAGATTTGTGAGTGTGTTTATGTGTGACCGAAGAACCCTGATCACTGAGGAATGTTATAATTAGCTTTGACTCTTGGTGGCCGCCCGGACTTTTATCTCTTAGCCAATTTAACCTGTAAAGCTGCCAAGATGAACGGAAAGACCTGAATTTGCTTGTATAAATCCTGCTTTTTATATAAAATTGTGTTGTTTGAAATCTCAGCGCATGGATTCTACCTTCTTTCTGATCCAAATAGGCCAAAGCAGAACAGAAACCGGACTTTGAGAGGGCCGTTTTCTTTTCCTTCTTCCGCTGTCTCCACCTGTTCCATACTCATGTTCTGGCTGGTTTTGCTTTTCAGCTTGACTCTTGGGAAGCCGCTGGGTGAAGGCTGCTTCGGTCAAGTTGTGATGGCTGAAGCCATGGGAATCGACAAGGAGAAATCGAGCAAGCCTGTTACTGTAGCGGTCAAGATGCTGAAAGGTACCAAAGGCCCCAAATGCCAGGACACGGGTGTTTTCATGAGGACTCTGGGCGGCTTACAACCAAATACAGTGGAACCTCTACTTACGAATTTAATTTGTTCCGTGACCAGGTTCTTAAGTAGAAAAGTTGTAAGAAGAAGCAATTTTTCCAATAGGAATCAATGTAAAAACAAATAATGGGTGTGATTGGGGAAAGCACAGGGAGGGTGGAGGCCCCGTTTCCTCCCAGGAGATTCCTAGGGAGGCCACGGAGACTTCTCCCTGCCTTTTCCAACCATTGATTCCTCCCAGAAGATTACTAGAGAGGCCCCACAGAGGCTTCTCCATGCTCTTTCCGGTCCTGTTTCCTCCCAGGAGATTCCTAGAGAGGCCCCACAGAGGCTTTTCCCTGCCTTTTCCGGACCTGTTTCCTCCCAGGAGATTCCTAGAGAGGCCCCACAGAGGCTTCTCCCTGCCTTTTCCGGCCCTGTTTCCTTCTAGGAGATTCCTATAGAGGCCCCAAGGAGGCTTCTCACTGCCTTTTTTGGTTACCGTTTTGGAAGCTAGGTTTTTTTGTCCGAAAATGGTTCTTGAGAAGAGGCACCTGGTTCTTATCTAGAAAAGTTTGCAAGTAGAGGCATTTGTAGGTAGAGGTACCACTGTACAGATAAAATGTAATATAAAACCTCCTAGAAACTGTTCAAAACAATTTAAAACCAGCAATTAACAATTAAAATAGTTTTTTTAAAGCCATGCATATCTTTACTGGTCAGATCCTGATGGTGTGCCATCTATCAATAATCCCAGGCCTGCCCGAAAAGCCGGGTCTTTATGGCTTTTTGGAAGGCCAGTAGGGTGGGGACAGTACGGATCTCGGGAGGTGGCTGGTTCCAAAGAGTTGGAGCAGCCACATTGAAGGCCCTCCTCTGCAGACCCGCCAGCCGACACTGTTTAGCTGACGGAACCCGGAGGAGACCAACTCTGGGCCCTTGTCAGTTGTTGGGAGCTATGTGGTAGGAGGCGGTCTTGAAGATAGTCTGGCCCTAAGCCATGTAGGGCTTTAAAGGTCATGGCCAACACCTTGAATTGCACCAGTGTAGTCCGTGAAGAATTGGTGTAGCGTGAGAGTACCTAGGTGCACTCACCATAGTTCACACAACTGCATTCTGGACCAGCTGTAGTCTACAAACGCTCTTCAAGGGTAGCCCCGTGTAGAGCGTTCCACCTTGCAATGAGCCTTTCACCTCATTGCTGCTTTGTTCTCTCTCCTGCAGATGATGCCACCGACAAAGATCTTTCTGACTTGGTCTCGGAAATGGAAATGATGAAGATGATCGGGAAACACAAAAATATTATTAATCTCTTGGGGGCCTGCACACAGGATGGTACGTTTCGAAAACAAGACAGCTGTGGAGCTTTTTGTAATGTTAGTCAGGCGTCTGCTCAGCTGGGGGCCTCTTTGTGGCTACTGATATCCTTCGGGCGTCCTTGATTTTGCTTTCTTCCGTTGAGGTCCTCCTCAAAGCCAAGGAGGTGAGTACTGCCCCTTCAAGATCACTCTAGTCTGGAGAAACACCTGCGTGAGGAAACCTCACAGGTAGAGCTGTGTGGGCAGAAATTCCCGCATGAGCTCAGATTTTCCATTCTCTGAATTTGGAAGCTGAGTGGGTGTTCAGGAAGGCCTTGGTGCTGAATACGCAGGTGGCCTTTCAAACGAGACCTCCTCAGGGCAACCGTGAAGAGCTTGGATTAGTCAGTTAATCTCCATTTGCTAAGAAGCTCCTGGCATGGCCTGGGCTTTGGGCTTCCTTTCTGAGGAGTGGTTGGAAGATGGTGGATTCTTCCAGCTTCAGCTTTGATGCCTATACCGTATTTTTCGGCATATAGGACGAACTGAAATATAAGAAGCACCTTCTTTTGGGGGGGAGGGAAATAAGAGGGGGGGGGAATCTTCTTACCAGGTATTCATCTGGCTAGCATCCTTGGTCTGATCAGCTCCAGCACATTATTTTATCCCCTGGTTAGGGCTGAAAAAAACCTTTTTGGAGAGAGTAGCAGTGAAAAAGCTTGCAAGCCGGTAAGACTGGGAACAGTTAGGATCTGGTTAGGGCTGAAAAGAAACATATTTGGGGCAAGTAGAGCAATGAAAAAAAGCTTTCAAAGACTTAGGACTGGAAAAACATTCTTCACAAAGAGTTACAATGAAAGAGCTTGCAAGCCAGTAAGAGCTTGGAACATCATTAGCACCTGATTAGGGCTGGAAAGAAACATTTGGAGCAAGTTAGACCAATGGAAAAAAAACTGCAAAGAACTTAGGGCTTGAAAAACATTATTTGCAGAGAGTAACAATGAAAGAGCTTGCAAGTTGGTAAGAGCTGGAAACATCATTAGCACCTGGTTAGGGCTGGAAAGAAACTTATTCAGAGCAAGTAGAGCTAGGAAAAAAGCCCTATAAAGACTTAGGACTGGAAAAACATTCTTCGCAGAGAGTAACAATGAAAGAGCTTGCAACGTAAGAGCTGGGAAGATCGTTGGCGCCTAGATAGAGCTGGAAAAAAAGCTTCAAAAAAGCTACATTCAGAGTATAAGACGCACCCAAATATTCAGTCTCTTTTAGAGAGGAAAAAGGTTGTATCTTATACTCCGAACAACATGATAGTTTGAACCACATCCATCTTCACCCACCCTATGTCATTTTGGTAAATACTTCCGGTGTTGCTCCTCTTCCTCCCAAGGGTTAAGGCATCTATCGTGGAACTGAATTTCCCCTTCTAGAACGAAAGGACACAACTATCCTAAAACGAGTAGTAAGCTGCCAGGAAAGTTGCGAGAGAAATGAGAGGGCGTGTCAAGTAACAATAGGTTGTTTTCTCCAGGTCCTCTCTACGTTCTCGTGGAGTATGCCTCCAAGGGGAACTTAAGGGAATACCTGAGAGCCCGTCGGCTACCTGGCATGGATTATTCCTTTGATACCTGCAAGATTCCTGAGGAACAGCTCACCTTTAAGGACTTAGTCTCGTGTGCGTACCAGGTGGCGCGTGGGATGGAGTATCTGGCGTCTCAAAAGGTGAGTACCAAAGCTAGTAGGATCCCAGAGGCTGATAATATAGAGCCAGGTAGCGAGTTCCAGGCATCAACTACTCGGTTACTAAAGTCGTATTTCCTACAGTCAAGTTTGGAGCGGTTTACTTTGAGTTTGTATCTGTTGTGTGCTTGTGTGTTACTGTGGTTGAAGCTGACAGGAAGGATATTGTAGCAGAAGATTTTGTGGGCTGTGCTTAGGTCGTGTTTAAGGCAACGTAGTTCTAACCCAGGATTGTGAGTCTAGTGGCGGAGGGGATTCTGTTGCGAGTGGAGGAGTGGAGGGCTCTTCTCGTCAAGTATCTCTGGACGTTTTCTAGGGTGTTTTTGGCTTCTGCGCATGAAAAAAATTCGCTGCAATCTCATGCCTTCTCCCGAGATTTGCTTCCTGCGCATGCTCAGAAGCCATTTCTCGCTGTGATGTGCCCCCTAGAACACCAGTCCCCCCGGAACTACTAAGAAAATTATAAACAGAAAAGAAAGAAAGAAGCTTGGAAGATATATCACCTGCATATCATAAAACTACGCAGAAAAATAATGCCCTTTATTGTTAAATAGAAAACGACGAAACTATTGTAAAATATTGGGAAATCTGGGTCAGCGGGAAAGACATGACTTCATTTTATGTGAAGTGGGGAAAATTGCCTTTTATTTCAAAAACAAACAGATCCATTACCCGTCTCCTATTTCTCAAAATAATTCTTGTGGCAATGCCCCAATCTGAGCATAACCATCATTCCTCAAAGACTGTCGAATTCCAGAGATTTGGAATATAATACAACATAACGTCTTTAACACGGAGGGACTTCGCTGTAAATCTTCTTGCATAATAAGATATTGTTGCTGCCTGCAAAATCCCGTCGTTCAGAGATCAAATCAGATGGAACCAGGAAGTTTCAGGGAATTTTTGTAACCTGTCTCTAACGGAGGAAATTTAATGTCTATAAATTGTTCTTTATTTTTCTCCACCGTACAATAAAACATACATAGAATAATAAAAAAACAGGGCTTCAATGTCTAAAAATAACAATATACAGTGTTCCCTCGATTTTCGCGGGTTCGAACTTCGCGAATAGCCTATACCACGGTTTTTCAAAAAATATTAATTAAAAAATACTTCGCGGGTTTTTTTCTATACCACGATTTTTCCCGCCCTATGACATCATACGTCATTGCCAAACTAATAATTTTTGCAAATAAATAACAAAAAAATTATTAGGACCCGGATTGTGGGGGCAATACACTGGCTGTGTTAAAAAGTGCTATTGCTAACATGTTGTAAGCCACCCTGAGTCTAAGGAGAAGGGCGGCATAAAAATTGAATAAATAAATAAATAAATAAATAAATTATTGTTAATAAATTATGTTTATAAATATCAGGATCACTAAGTGTCTTTTTCAATGGTGAGTACCAGTAATAATGGTGAGTAAATGGTTGTTAAAGGAATGGGAAATGGTAATTTAGGGGTTTAAAGTGTTAAGGGAAGGCTTGGGATACTGTCCATAGCCAAAAATGGTGTATTTACTTCCGCATCTCTACTTTGCGGAAATTTGACTTTCGCGGGCGGTCTCGGAACGCATCCCCCGCGGAAATCGAGGGAACACTGTATAACATTTCCTTCTCAAGTAAAACATTTTAAATAATAGTTCGCCTTTTCGTGTTGTCCTCTGATTATTCCTAATAAAAATGTCTCAGGCTTAAATTCTAATTCAAAGTTTAATATCTCTTTCACCATATTTTGAACCATAATCCAGAATTTCCTTGTTTCTGAACATAACCACCACATGTGGTAGTAAGTACCATGCATTTTTAACTTTTATTTTATTGATAAACTTCTTTCCTTGCAGTGTATTCACCGGGATCTGGCCGCTAGAAACGTCCTGGTCACAGAAGACAATGTGATGAAGATAGCTGACTTTGGTCTAGCCAGAGACGTCCACAACATCGATTATTACAAAAAAACAACTAATGTAAGTGGAAAGTTTATTTTTATTTTTATTTTAAAAATAGAAGGGAGAATTCTGGTCATTGGCCAGCTAAATGTGCTGGAATGGTGACTCCCAGAATCCCCCAGCCAAAATGGAGAATGACCACAAGTAGAGGCAAAAAAAATCTTGAACACCCGGTTCTTATCTAGAAAAGTTATTAGGTAAAGGTGTTCTTAAGTAGAGGTACCACTGTATTACATTCTCGGCTTTCTGAGGAGCTCCGGGCTTCTAGCTAACTTCTGTACGTCTCCGCTTCTGAATATTATTCCAGCTGGGTAATTATTGTTGTGCTTATCTCTTTCTGGGACTCTAGCCAGCTGATAAGACTTTATAGCAATATGGTGAAGCCGTTAAAAGACTTTAGTTTCATTTTGAAAAAACTGCAAAATTCTTCTTGTACATAGTAAATGTTATTTATTTATTATTTAAAACTGGTGGTGTGTATCTGATTTCTGGGGGGCTCGGTGCTGGGACAGAACAGTAGCAATCGACTTCACAATAATTAGATGAATTGGGATGATCAGGTTTGATTAAAGGTGATTTGGACCCGTTTGTAACAGAGGGTGTGTGTGTGTCTCTGATGGTGTGACAGCAGTAAGACACCGGAATTGCCGATGGATAATATTCTGTTTTCATGTCCCTGATAACAGGGCCGCCTGCCGGTGAAATGGATGGCTCCCGAAGCATTGTTCGACCGGGTCTACACTCATCAGAGTGATGTGTAAGCAATACCTACAGTTTTCAAATCAAAAAGGGAACAAAACAACCCATTCAGGGCAAGAGTTGAGATGCCACGCAGAGAAAGATATCCCGAAATCCATGAATAAACGGGCTTGTTCTGTTCATTGATTTCATGGAGCTTCCACAAAGATCAAAGAGAACAGCTGTATCTATTTAAGTGCTTATAAAATTTGGGATTATTTATTTATTTGTTTGTTTGTTTGTTTTTGTTTATTTGTTTGTTTGTTTGTTTGTTTATTTGTTTATTTATTTGCATGCCGCCCAACTCCCAAGAGACTCTGTTCAACCCAACTGGCCAGTGTTTGGTTTGAAAAAATATATAATAATACGATCCAAGAAGTTCAGTAATCAAACTATGGATGACCTGTTATTTTGCAATGGCTTCAAAGAGGGGGGTGGAGGGGAATACATCTTAATTTATTCTCTCCCCCCCGCCCAATATTTCACTGGATTTTTTCCAACCCTGGTGCTTTTCAGGTGGTCGTTTGGGGTGCTGCTGTGGGAGATCTTCACTTTAGGAGGGTCTCCCTACCCAGGGATCCCAGTGGAAGAACTCTTCAAGCTGTTAAAGGAAGGCCACCGAATGGACAAGCCTGCAAATTGTAACCCAGATTTGTAAGTTTTCGACCTGAGAATATGATACTTCGGGGAAGCAGGTCTTCCTATCTGCCAGGATTGTTAATTCAGTTAATTCCCTTCTGTATTTTCTGTTCATCCCTCCCTCCCTTCCTTCCTTCTTTGCTTCTTCCCTTTCTCCCTCCCTCCTTTCCTCCCACCTTCTTGTCTCCTTCTCTCCCTCTCTCCTCTCCCTTTTCCCCTTCCCCTTCTCCTTTTTTCTCTCCCATTTTCACCTTGTCTCTCTCTCCTTTCCCCTCTCCCTCTCCATATCTTTCTCTTTTTCCTCTCTTCTCATTTACCTCTTTCCTTCTCTCCTTTTTCCTTCTCTCCCTCTCCTTTTCCCTCTCCCTCTCTCTATATTTCTACTTTCCCCTCTCTCCCTTCCTCCCTCCTTCTCCCTCTCCCTCTCTCCCTTGCCTTCTCTCTCTATTTTTCTCTCTCTTCTCCCCATCTTTTTCTGCTTTCTCTCCCTCTTTCCTCTTTCTCCTTTTCCCTCTCCCTGTCTATATCTTTGTCTTCCCCCTCCCTCTCCCCTCCTCCCTCCTCCTCCCTCTCTCCTTTTCTCCCTCTCTCCTTTTCCTTCCCCTCTTTCCCTCACCTTCTCTCTCTCTTTACTTTCCTTCTCTTCCCCCTCTCTTTTTCTCTCTTTCTCTCCCTCTCTCTTCTCTTTCTCTCTCCCTCTTTCCTTCTCTCTCCTTTTCTCTCTCTCTCTCTCTCCTTCCCACTCCCACTCCCACTCCCTCTTTCCTTCTCTCCTTCTCTCTCAGTCCAGCCCACCTCACAGGGTTACTGTTGTAAGGAAAACCAAGAACAGGGACCCACATGGAAGCTCTCTTGAACTTTTCTGCCATCAATAGGGGTTATAAGTCTAAAAACTATTCTTGCACAGGTCTTACCTCTGACTTATTTGAAGGTCACAGCCTTGTTGGTTTGTTTTTGGAATGCAGCTCTGTAGCCAGTGAAGTGCTACCAAAAATGTTACTACCCCACTGTGGGTGTGGCTTATGCAGGACGCCCCACATTTCCTTTCAACATCTTTCAAATGTAAATTGGGGGCTCTGGGGTGGAGCTCCATTTTCGCTCCCCCACTCCGTTCCTCCCTGTCCGGGAAGTAACCCACCCCTGTGTGTAGCCAACAAAAGTCTTGCCACCCTCTCTCTGCCGTAGGTCCTTCTCCATCAGTGGCGCTGACCAGCCCTTCTCTTCCGCAGGTACATGATCATGCGGGAGTGCTGGCATGCGGTGCCTTCTCAGCGGCCAACTTTTAAGCAGCTGGTAGAAGACCTGGACCGAGTGCTGACCGTCACCTCCACAGATGTGAGTACCTCCTCCTTTCTTACTCAGGAGAGCTCTTAGGCTAGCCTCCCCCCAATACACAGAGAATCGACCCGGGAGCATTTTTGAGTGTTGCAGCCGTTCCAAGGGGGCAGACGACAGGCCTTCGCTGGTCCCCACCCTGCCAGTGTTCTGTAAAGTCATTAGGTCCTGGCTTCTCTGGCAGGCCTGGCACTAGGAATGATTGAGTGCATGTATGGCTTTTTAAGAGTTATTCATGTACTTTATGTTATTTGCTCTTTTATTGTTGTTATATTTTATATTGCTTTTCAGTTGTTGTGATTGTTGTGAGCCACCCAGGGTCCTGCTGGAGTTGGGCAGCACATTTATTTATTAGATTTATAGTCTGCCCTTTGCCTCGCGGATAAATATCACCCAATAATACCTTCGGGACCACCTTCTGCCGCACAAATCCCAGCGGCCAATAAGATCCCACAGAGTTGGCCTTCTTCGGGTCCCGTCGACGAAACAATGCCATCTGGCGGGGCCCTGGGGAAGAGCCTTCTCTGTGGCGGCCCCGGCCCTCTGGAATCAACTCCCCCCGGAGACTAGAACCGCCCCCACCCTCCTTGGCTTTCGTAATTTGCTGAAAACCCACCTATGTCACCAGGCATGTGGCACCTGATGTGTCCCCTTGCTAATATGGTTTATGTATGGTATGATTGAGTTGTGTGGCTATTTTAATGTTAGGGAGCTTAGGACAGCCCCCACCCTCCTGGCCTTTTGCAAACTCCTAAAAACCCACCTTTGTCGCCAGGCATGGGAAATTGGTTCCCCTCGGCCGCTCCATTTTATGTATGGTTTGTTTGGGATGTATGAGTGGTTTTAATCAATGGTTTTTAACTGTTTTGCTTTTTCATCATTGGATTTGTATTTTGTATTCCTGTTGAGAGCCGCTCCGAGTCTTCGGAGAGGGGCGGCATACAAATCTAATAATAAATAAACAAGCAAACAAAGAAAGCAAATACTCACGCCGTTGCTCTCCACGCAGGAATACATCGATCTGTCCGTGACCTTCGAGCAATACTCCCCCAAAGGCCACGACACCCACAGCGCCTCTTCTTCGGGAGACGACTCCGTATTTTCCCACGAGCTGCTCGCGGAGGAGCCCTGCCTTCCAAAACAGCAGGCCAACGGCATCGTCAGGACCGGATGACGGACACTGAGCCTCAAAAACGAGATTCGTGAATGTAGGTCTGGGAAGGAACTCCGGAACGAGAAACCCCCGCCCCCCAGGAGGAAGAGGTGTTGCTCTGCTTGAAGGCCCGCGTTGCCATTAAGTCGCGGCACACCGGACGTACTTTCTTCCTACTTGTCTTGTCAAACGCCCAGAAAACCTTGAAAGGCAAAGGAGAGGACGGGATGCCTCCGGCCTTCGAGTCCGTTTTCTGCGCCTGAAAATTCTAGGAGCGGGTGGGAAAATGACAACAAACAAACAAAGAGACCCGTGCGCCAAGAATGTAGGCAACGCTGCCCCTCCCTCGTGCAATCCGTACACGAAATCTCCTTCGCTAGGGCTCCGTAGCCACGCTCCCTGCAGGGACTCTTCAGTTAAGGACTGGTTTGATATTTAATAAATATAAAACGTCGCCATCTACTTAAGGGCGCATTCGAAGCCATTCTGAGGAGTTAATCACTCTCGAGTGTTTTAAACTAAACCTTCTTTCAAAGTTGCCTTCACTTTTCTCGCGGTGGGAAACACACCGCCTCTTGCACTAATGGCTGGATAAGTTGAGTGTGTGCAGGCAAGACGAGACGTGAAGGCCCGGAGGTGTTGCAAACTCTAGAAAATTGTGTGTGTGTGTGTGTGTGTGTGTTGGGGTGTGCGAGTTTGTCGTTTGTTAATAAGCACGTAGCAGTGACTTTGGCTAACTTTTCCAGGGGGGTTTATATGAACTGTAATGTGCCTCAAACCGAAATTCTGCTATTTGCTACATTTATTTAGCTATTTTCTGGGTGAGGGGGTTTTTTTAGATAAAGTTTAAATATATTTGTTACGGAGGTCCATAAATTTTTCCCAGAAATCTATTATCAAACACTTGGAGAGAGAGAGAGAGAGAGAAAGAGAAATATATATATATATTACGGGTACCCCAAAGTCGAACGCCTTTCAACGAATCACAAAGTTTTATTTCGTACAATTATGCATATATCTATAAATAGCTCTTGTGTGTATATAATATCTCTGATATTAACAGGGCTGACAAGACAGAAGAAGAATTTATTCCAGTTAAGAATTCTTCCAGAGTAGGACATACTGATTTAGGCAAAGGGTTTCTTTTATTTTGTCAACTTGTTTTGTTTTAAAAGTTTATATTTTAACATGTATATTTGTAAAATTATTTATAGATATTAACATATGTTCTTTAATGTATACATTTAATTTTTTCATCAGATTTAAGGATTTTAACTTATTAAAAATAGAGGAAGATTATTCAAGATTGTTTTTTCTGAATTGCTGAGAAATCGTAGAAAAATGTATAGTTGTATAGTCCTCCAACACATTACTTTAATACTAATTTTTCTTTATTAAAAAAAACAAACCAAAAAAATATACTGCTTTTCCTGAGTTGCAACAACGATCAGGACATGCATTCTGTAATATGTTAACATTAAACCCAAACATTTGACAGCCAAAATAATCCTTTTTCCACCTCTGTGAGAGCTAAGAAATCTTTCGTCACTTTTGCCTCTGTGCATTGAGATTTTTTCCCTCTTTGAATGAAGGTGTTCTTCACGGTTGAAAAAATATCAAATATGTGGCAGAGCTGAATGTTGACTGCAAATGATTAATCCACTACATGTGTGTGTTCCAATTTGTGTGTGTGGTTTTTTTCTGGTAGAGAAAAGGATCCAAATAAAATAATAACTCAGAATGTACCATATGTTTGGAGTATAAGATGCACTGGAATATAAGTATTAGTTTTTGGGGAGGAAAATAGGCAGAAGAATCTGCTTACCAGGGATTCATCTGGCTAGCGTCCTTAGTCTGGTCAGCTTCAGCACATTATTTTATCCCCTGGTTAAGGGCTTTAAAAAACTTTATTCGGAGAGAGTAACAATGAAAGAGCTTGCAAGCCGGTAAGAGCTGGGAACATTGTCAGCACCTGGAAATAAACATTTGGAGCAAGTAGAACAATGGAAAAAACCCTGTAAAGACTTAGGGCTTGGAAAAACATTCTTAGCAAAGAGTAACAATGAAAAAGCTTGCAAGCGCCTAAGAGCTGGAAACATTGTTAGCACCTGGTTAGGACTGGAAAGAAACTTACTTGGAGCAAGTTAGAGCAATGAAAAAAAACCTGCACAGACTTAGGGCTTGAAAAACATTCTTCACAGAGAGTAACAATGAAAGAGCCTGCAATGTAAGAGCTGGGAAGATTGTTAGAAGCTACTTAGGGCTGGAAAAAACAGTTACATTAATAGTATAAGATGCACCCAAATTATCAGCCTCTTTTAGGGAGGAAAAAGGTGTGTTTTATACTCCAAAAAATACGGTATGTAGAGAAAGTTCTGACGATTGTAGATAGACTCCGAACCTCACATGTTGCTTGGGGAAATGCTAGGTTTTGTGAATAGGTTGGTCAAACCTCTCTAGATACATTGACAGCATTTCAAAGAGTTGTTGCAAGATTTTTTTAGATTCCTTGGGAGCCGTTCCAGTCCCTCACATAACAATTTGAAACAGAATTCTGGTTTTCTTTTTCTTTTCTCACAGTAATTTTCTTTTTTTAAAAAATTCCAAACAATACACACATCAGTCCATCTACTTTTACACTGTACAGTATTGTAAACACATGCTTGTAATTTACATTTTTCAGTCAGTCATTTGTATATTCTTCATTTCAAGTATATTGTCATACAATTATTGTGCTAGCATAAAAAAAAGAAAAGAAAATTATATAAGTCTAATTTTGTCTTCTGGGATTTCCAATATTCGATTTCCAACCACTTCTCCCCAATTTGAATGCTATCCGTTTAATTCATCGTGATAATTCTTCTTCAAGTGCCTTTTAATATTAAGCCATATTTGTTTATTCACATTTTATGAATCTTCATTTATCATTCGTTTCCCCCCCACACAATTTGTCATAACCAAAGGCCTTCTAAAAATATCAGTACTCATTTGTACAGTTATAGGAAGTTATATAGGAAGTTTGATTTTCATTCCTGACAGTCCCAAAATTTGAAAATGTAGGGACCCTTCCTGTTTGTTCCAATCAATTCCCAAATTCCTGATCTATCATTGGTCAAAAACCCCCTTCATTCTGTTTCATATTAAGAGGAGAGCTTATAAACTCATAATAAATAAATAAAATTGTAATAAGATAATATATAAAAGACCGCAACTGTGAATCTATAATTGTGATATCAAGAAAAAAGGAAAACATATATATTTATACATATGTAAACCATATATTTACACAAACAGTCATAAAAATATTATACCGATGTCAAGGAAGTAAATATCAATGAAATGTAAATAATATTGTTATATGCATTTTCTTTTTACGTTATTTGAACTCTTTTTTTTGTCGCGGTGTCGAAGTATTTTCCGTGGAGGCCTCCCAAAGCAGCCATCTTTTTCTTTGCAGCACCAGGAGACCCCCTCCCCAATTTTAGTGCAAATTAAGAACCCAAGGGGGTCAGAAAGCTTCTGTTTCTTGAGTCGCGTGGTAGGAAAACTCAGAACTTCTCTCCTGGGCTGCAAGTCAGCGGGGAAATGAAGGAAGTCCCGGGGTGATCGCTTGGCTTCCTGCTGTGTCTCCGGAGGATACAATGGGGCCAACGCCCTTCTCATCAGAGGTTGTATCTGCTGCTATCTGGAACCCATCGATGCTTCTGTATTTTGCACTGAAATCTCTACATCTGATACACTTTAATACTCTTGTCAAGCTTTTTCTTCCCCCACAAGTGTTATCTTGTAATAATTGCCCTTTTGCCTCCAGCCACACTCGCTTTGCATAGCTAACAAGATGGTTTCATAAACGAGAGTGTTTAATCAGGACTCCTGGAACTGCTGAACACTGATAGCTCTGAGATACGGAACTTTTGAACAAGTTTCCTTTCATGTCAAGATTGGCTCCTACCGACTTGGAATCGACGCTTGGCTTTTCGTTCCTGGCCCGTTGCGCCACCCATCCTGGGTGCATTTTCAGACTCCCGGTCTTGCCCAACCACGTAGAAATTTCTGGAGATCTTCCATCTGAACAGCAACCCAAACTTTGAACTTTCCAAGTCACCGAGGCTCTACCGCTTGATCGTTTGCCTGCCCTGCTGCGATGAGTGGCCTAAGTGCTCCCCTGCCCGCCGCCTGCCTAATAATAATAACAATAATAATAACAATAATAACAATAACAACAACAACAACAATAATAATAATAATAATAATAATAATAATAATTTATTAGATTTGTATGCCGCCCATCTCCAAAGACTTGGGGCAGCTCACAACAATAGTGAACAATGTAAACAAATCCAATACTTAAAAACTATCTAAAAACCCTAACATTAAAATAGCCACACAACTCAATCATACCATACATGAACCATATTAGCAAGGGGATACATCAGGTGCCACATGCCTGGTGACATAGGTGGGTTTTCAGCAACTTACGAAAGGCAAGGAGGGTGGGGGCGGTTCTAATCTCTGGGGGGAGCTGATTCCAGAGGGCCGGGGCCGCCACAGAGAAGGCTCTTCTTCTGGGTCCTGCCAGGCGACATTGTTTAGTCGACGGGACCGGAGAAGGCCAACTCTGTGGGACCTAATCAGCCACTGGGATTCGTGTGGCAGAAGACAGCCCCAAAGATATTCTGTCCCGATGCCATGTAGGGCAGTATAGGTCATAACCAACACTTTGAATTGTGACCGGAAACTAATTGGCAGCCAATGCAGGCCACGGAGTGTTGACGAGACATGGGCATATCTAGGAAAGCCAATGATTGCTCTTGTGGCTGCGAGAGTGTTTGTGTGACGGTTTCTCCCTGACTGCACTGAGAAGATGACATGTGGCGTGGGGAGGAGGCTGACCGGCCCTGAGCTCCGGCCGTGTGGCCTGCTCTGTTCTCTCCCTCACCCCAGGCATCTCTCAGCCCAGCGATGGCAGCCCAGCGAGTCGTGGCCTTCAGGAGCACAGCGCTGTTGCTCTCAAAGGCCACGACTCACCCAAGGCACCATCGCCACACTGAGAGATGCCTGCGGTGAGGGAGAGTGGCCACAGCTCGGGAAGGCCGCTTTTGCCACTGGCCCCAGCTGCTGCTCTAGGCGCCAGAGCAAGATTCAGTCCTTCCGACAGCGAGATTTGGGCAAAAATTACCCATTTCTTTGCTTCTGTGCATGCACAGTGATTTTTATAGGAAGCACGCCGGTTGCACGTAGCTACGTTATGCGCTCCATTTCCACTACCGGTATGGCGTTCCTGCCGTTCTGTGGCCAGACCCATCCCTGGACAGAACATAACCCACCTTGGTTTTTTCCCTGCATCCAGCAATCTGAAGTTAGTTGGGGGAAAGATCAAAAGCAACATGAGAAAATATTATTTCACTGAAAGACTAGTAGATCCTTGGAACAAATTTCCAGCAGACGTGGTAGATAAATCCAGAGTAACTGAATTTAAACCTGCCTGGGATAAACATAGATCCATCCTAAGATAAAATACAGAAAATAGTATAAGGGCAGACTAGATGGGCCACGAGGTCTTTTTCTGCCGTCAGACTTCTATGTTTCTATGTTTCTAAGGTGAGAGAAATCCTAATTCTACCTGAATTCAGAAGCCTGATGAAATATATCTGGGTTCCTCTGCAGTCCATGACAACATAGCTGTCTGATTATTAACAAAGGATCAAATAAAAATGATATCTGGGTTCCTCTGCAGTCCATGACAACATAGCTGTCTGATTATTAACAAAGGATCAAATAAAAATGATAAACATCTCTGTCCTTTTGCATGCGACGCACACACATTAAAAGGGGGGAGGGTGTCAATCAAAGAGGGAGGGCCGTCCTCATCTTGATATCTCTGCATATCAAGACCAACTTGGTTCACCCATGGTGGCCCCTCATTGAGTTCACACAACAGGCCCACTCATCACATTGGGTTGAGTGGGTTTTGGTGACCTTTGTTAAAGGCTCCCCGAGCTTGAGCTATAGTGACCCCAATAACCTTAGGGTTAGCAGTTATTAAGACCACACCCTGGTGGTTTCCACATCCCTGTGTGACACACGGCTAGAGAAGACGGCAGCCACACCGTTTCGAAACACACAGCGGGAAAGCTGAGGAAAGGACGCCACTTGGAAATACGTATTTCAGACCGGCAGGATCTTCTCCTCAAACGTGTTACGAAAGCAAGGAGTTAATCCTTACTACACACAGAACAATTTGGTTCCTTGCCCAGGCAGATAAATCATTTATTTTTTAATTAAACGATGATCAAATTGGTATAACTTGTTTCTGAAGCAAATTCTTAAAAACAGCCTCACTTGCTTATATATTAAGTTGCTGCTGGCAAAACAGGAAAACCGAGTTGATTGATGTTCTCCTTGCTAGCAAATACTTTCAGCACGAACAATATTTGATACGAAATGTAGAAGTGCACACAATACATTTATTTGAACGTATTTGAACGGCTCAACTCTGAAGCTAATGCTGCACTTGTCCATCATTCCTCAAGTGGAAATCTTCAATGATGCTGTTTTAAAACCATGGCTATTTAAGCCACTGTGAGAGCAGGTGACTCACAAAAACCTGGCATTACTCTCTACATCGACCTCTTTGTCCGTACTCCTTTCTGAAAACAGTTGTAGAGGTGTAAAACTGGGGGAAAGTCTAAGATCACCCAAAGAGATTTTTCTGTCCAAGCGATGATCCCAACTCCCCAGTTCGTAATTCATCATTGAAATAAAAATATCCCAAGAGACAAATGCCAGTAGATATCAGGAACATAATGAAAGTTGACTTCCACACTGAAGCATCACGTGGATCAATTTTAAATAGCCTAAGGGTGTGGCCAATTGTTCTAGAGATCTATTTACACAGAGAACTCCTCCTGCTTAGCCACTTGTGCCTTCTGGCAACCCTGCGTACCCTAGCATCAAGAAGAGGCTCCTTCTTTTCTCCCAAATCACTCATGTGCACCTTGGGAGGTGCAGAAGGCCCTGGTTGGCTTTCAGCCTCCGACGTCATGTCCTCTCTGACCTCCTTGCTATCAGATTCGGGTGCCAGGTACATGGGCCCAGGAGACCAGGCCACAACCATCTCCCGATCCTCAGGATCCATGACCAGCTGTGCGGGACACAGAGGGACCACAACAGAAACCAAATTGAGATGTGTTGTAAAGATGAAAAGAAGAGTACTTGAGCACAATTTGTCAAGCATATCCCTAATTCTCTTCTCTTCCTTCTCCTCTCTTCTCCTCTCCTCCTCTTCCCTCCCCTCCCCTCCCTTCACTTCTGTTGCCTAAATGGAAACCTTGCTCTTTTTATTATTATTATTTTTCCTTTTAAGACACATATGAACAGAATGCTACCAGTTCTCCCCCCCATGTGCCTTTATTTATTTATTTATTTATTTATTTATTTATTTATTTATTATTTAGATTTGTACGCCGCCCCTCTCCGCAGACTCGGGGCGGCTCACAGCAAAACAAAACAATTCATGACAAATCTAAATTATAATTTAAAATATTTTAAAAACCCCATTTACTAAACAAACATACCTACAAACATACCATGTATAAATTGTATATGCCCGGGGGAGATGTCTCAGTTCCCCCATGCCTGACGACAAAGGTGGGTTTTAAGGAGCTTATGAAAGGCAAGGAGAGTAGGGGCAGTCCTAATCTCTGGGGGGAGTTGGTTCCAGAGAGTCGGGGCCGCCACAGAGAAGGCTCTTCCCCTGGGGCCCGCCAACTGACATTGTTTAGTTGACGGGACCCGGAGAAGGCCCACTCTGTGGGACCTAATCGGTCGCTGGGATTCGTGCGGCAGAAGGCGGTCTCGGAGATATTCTGGTCCAATGCCATGAAGGGCTTTATAGATCGTAACCAACACTTTGAATTGTGACCGGAAACTGATCGGCAACCAATGCAGACTGCGGAGCGTTGGTGAAACATGGGCATACCTAGGTAAGCCCATGATTGCTCTCGCAGCTGCATTCTGCATGATCTGAAGTTTCCGAACACTTTTGAAAGCTAGCCCCATGTAGAGAGCCTTACAGTAGTCCTACTTAATGAGCCCCCCCCCTAGATATGCAAGGTGTGTGTGTGTGAGAGGGAGCATCTCTCTGAAGCATCTCCCTGGCAAAAGCTAACATCAACATTACACTGAAAAAAGGCAAGCTGTTTCTTGCAAGGTAGAAACTGGGTACACACCCAGTTATTCTGAGAGATCAAAAAATAATAATAATTTTGGGATGTTGGGACCGGCCCACATTAAAAGTCCTTTGAGCATTTGCTCAGCTAAAAAGTGGAATTACCCCAAAGTGTTTTTTTTTAAAGTACACAATGAACACGCACAGCCTCCACCTTTCCTAAATATAACTCCAGAAGTAAAAAACGTTAAAAAGGAAGAACACACCTACGGTATTTCTCCCTTTCCACAGAACAACCTGCAGGACCAGACCCAAGGCTTTCTAAGCCAACATTCTGTTGTTATAAGCAGCTGTAAGAGCAGAGCTCAGAAAATAAGATCAGCAAAATATAAATACAATTTACCTTCACACCCTCTTCATGTAACAACGGATACCAAGCACCGAACTCATTCTGATCTGGTATCATGATAATTCCATGCATTATATTTTGTTTTCAATGAAAGATACATTTTCTTTATTTCTTTCATGCAAAATGAACTTTTACTTGCTGACTCTCAGAAACCTATAAGGAAGCAATAAAAGAAGGAAAGAAGAGGAAGGAAGCAAGAAAGGAAAAGAAAAAAAGAAAGAGAAATAAATTCATATCTATAAATTTGTCAAGTATCGCAATTGTTGCCAACTGTTGACCCGATTACTTTACAGTCGGATTTCTATTGGCGAACCACAGGTAGAGATGGATTTGGGTGTTTTGCTTTACGTCATCATCTCAGGTACAAATCCCGACAAGACGTTGAGTAGTTGTGGGTTTGTCCTCTAAAGACCATATGATCTGTCCCTCTTTGGTCCTGGGGAGGTGGGGGGGGGGGAAGGAACCCCTTCAGATGGGGTTCACAAATTGGGTGTCCTCCTAGATCCACAGCTGAGGTTAGATCAACACCTCTCAGCTGTGGCTAGGGGGACTTTTGCACAGGTACGACTTGTGCACCAGTTGTGGCCTTACCCAGACCAGAAAGCGCTTTGCATGGTCACTCACACCCTCATTGCCTCACGCCATGACTACTGCAATACGCTCTACATGGGGCTACCCTTGAAGAGTTCTCGGAGACTACACTTGGTTTTAAATGCAGCCGCACAAGACATAGTGGTTGTACCAAGATACACCTGCTTCACTCCAACTCTCTGTGAGCTGCATTGGCTATCAGTTGACCTCCGGACGCAATTCAAGGTCTTGGTTATTACCTTTAAAGGCTTGGGACCAGATTACTTACGGGACTGTCTCCTACTGCCTACTTCCCAGTGGACAATAAGGTCCCACAGAGTTGGCCTTCTCCAGGTCCTGTCTACCAAACAATGTCAGTTGCTCTGACCCTTTGGAAACAATTGCCTCCAGAGATCTGCACTATCCCTACCCTACCAGCCTTCTGGAAAGCCCTTAATACCTGGCTTTTCTGGCGGGCCTGGGAGCAATGAATGACTGAGAGTACTATGTTATTTTAAGGGTTATTATTTGTTTAATATATAGCTACCAACTGATGGGGACCAAGCTTTCTGAGACAACCCAAGAAAGGGATCTTAGGGCTTTGGTGGACAGCTCAATGAAGAGGTCAACCCAGTGCGCAGCAGCTGTAAGAAAAGCAAATTCCATGCTTGGCAGGATTAGGAATGGAATCGAAAATAAGTCGGCAAGTGTTGTATTGCCTCTGTACAAATCTACGGTGAGACCACACTTGGAGTCCTGTGTACAGTTCTGGTCACCGCACCTCAAGGAGGATAGAATGGAACTGGAAAAGGTGCAAAGAAGGGCAACAAGAATGATCAAGTGACTTGATCGAAGTGTATAAAATCATGCATGGGATAGAAAAGGTGGATAGAGAAAAATTCTTTTCTCTATCACACAATCCTAGGATGAGGGGGCCACTCCCTAAAGCTCATAGGTAAGAAAGTGAGGACAAATAAAGAAAAATATTTCTTCACCCAGAGGGTCCTTGGTTGATGGGATTCCCTTCCAGAAGAGGTCGTGACAGCTGTCAGCTTGGAGAGCTTCAAGGCAGGATGAGACAGATTCATGGAGGCCAAGTTTATCGGTGGTTATTGAAATAGATGTCCATGTGCTGCCTCTGTAAGGGAGGGTCTTGCCTTCTCCTTCTGCTCAAGATCCCCCTGGACAATTGGGGGCCCACTGTGGGACACAGAAGGCTGGACTCGATGGGCTTTGGCCTGATTCATCAGGGCTCTTCTTAGGTTCTTATGTTTCTACCCTCTTATTTTCATGTTGTAATCTTTTTACACTTGTTCTAAATTTTGTTAGCCGCCCGGAGTCCACTGGAGTTGAGCAGCATCTAAATCCTGTTAAATAAAATAAAATAAAAGGAATAAAACCAAGAGCTTCTGTTTAACACAATGGTGGGACTGCATTGGCTGAAGCTCTGCCTGCAAACATCTCTCATTTCTCCAGGAAGAACGTGAAAAATTTGGGCAAAAACGGGAAATGCATGAAGGCTGATTTGTAAAACAATATGGATGTCATAATAAAAAAAAATGCATTTATATGTGTTACACATATAGAATATAGATCTGATGCTCTAAATTCCCAAGAATCTGTGGGGAATAAGATCCATTTTATCATCTTAGAAATCAGTGGGTTTTTCCTTTACTACCTAGAGTAAAGATCCCGTGAAGAATCCAAAGGTGATTCGTGTGGCAACAGGGACATCTAGTGGCGGGGAAGAGAATAATAATTTAACTATACAATAATGTGCTCTGGGCGGCATATAAATTAAATTAATAAATAATTAATAAATAATTATGCTTTGCTTTCTTTTCAATCTTGTTAAACAGAAGCATATTTCAGACAAAGACTATTATACCTGCGGGGCAAGATTCTTATTTTTTGCTAAAGCTGAAGCAAACATTTGTTGTTAGTTGTCAAGTCCTGTGTGGCCCATCGCAACCCAATCAAACTACCTGAAAATTAAATTTTCATTAAATTACCTGGGGGGGGGGAAAAAAGAATATTTTCCCCAAAACAATTTATAAGATTATTTAAGCAGAATTTTATTTTAATTTGTGTGTATGTGCATGTGTGAATCTTAGATTCACCAACACTTCGATAAATATGGTATCGAACTGCTGTTCTTCCATTCCGTATTGTGAATGTTAAAATGTAGTAATGAAATAAGGGACATTATAGATCAGGATTTAAGCTCTGTGGAGTTCAACTCACAACATTCCTGAGTGGATGCTGGGCAGGAGAGTTTTATCTTGGCTCTGCTCTTTACTCCATGGCTACTCCAACTCGTAACAGGAAGCGAGAGACCCAGAGAAGCCTTTGGGGCCTGGGGAGGGCAAAACACGAACCTACTGGGCCCACCAGAAGTTGAGAAACAGGGGGATGGAGGAAACTGTTTTCGCCCTCCCCAGGCATTGAATTATGGGTGTAGGCACTAACACATGCGCGATAGTGCGCACACACTCTTTTGACACCCGAGGAAAAAAAGGTTTGCCATCACTGGTAGAGGATGTACCTTTTTCTTCCCCAAGAGTCTCATAATTTGGATGGCTTATATTCTGAATGTAGCTTTTCTCAGCCCTAACTTGCTGCTGACGATGTTCCCAGCTCTTTTTCAGTTACTCTCTGCAAAGAATGTTTTCCAAGCCCCAAGTCTTTGCAAGGTTTTTTTTTTCTTTGCTCTAACTTGCTCTGAATAAGTTTCTTTCCAGCCCTAACCAGGTGCTTAAGATGTTCTCAGCTCTTACTGGCTTGCAAGCTCTTTCACTGTTACTCTCTGCGAAGAAGAATGTTCTCCAAGCCCTAAGACTTTGCAGGGTTTTTTCCATTGCTTTACTTGCTCCGACCGTTTCTTTCCAGGTGCTAATGATGTTCCCAGCTCCTACTGGTTTGCAAGCTCTTTCACTGTTACTCTCTGAATAAAGTTTTTTTAAGCCCTAACCAGGAGATAAAATAATGTGCTGAAGCTGACGAGATAAGGATGAGTCTGGTCAGAGGAATACCTGGTGAGCAGATTCTCTTCCCTATTTTCCTCCCTCCAAACCAAGGTGTGTCTTATACTCCGAGTAATACAGTGAGGTTCTCCTGGACTCACATCTAGGCACAGTGTGACTAAGCGAGGCTTTTTCGCACAGCTCGTTTGTGTGCCGGCTGTGACCTTTCCTGGATCTCGATTCCCTTTGCTCAAGCTACTGAAAGCTCAGTCATCTCATCTGGACTACTTCAATGCACTCTGCATGGGGCCAACCTTGAAATCCACTCAGAAGTGCAAACTATGGCAGCAAGAGCAATCTGGGAGGCCCTTAAGATGGCCCATTATGCACCTCTGCTACACAAACTTTGCTAAGTCACCTAAAGTAGCCCCATGACAGGCGGCAAATAAATAATAAATGTTACTAGCTTTTGTTCTGCCTAAGGGGCCCAGTTGAGCAGCAAGGAACTACAAAATCACACACACGCAGACTGGAGGCTTCTGAAACACAAAATACATTGCTCTACAAATTGTCTGAGAGCCGCAATGATGGCAGAGGAACGTCTATTAAGGACCAAAAGGTTGGGGTTATGTGCCAAGCCGATAACCAACGTCTCAAACCTCCCAAGGTTGGTAAAGAAGGCCTTCAGACTGGGCTGCAGCAAAGGTACTCACTCTATTGCTCAAGAGCTACAGTCTTTTGAAACACAATTGTCTAAAAACTGGGTTGTTTTCCCAAGATGCAATATGTTGGTTTAGACACAGAACTCTGCTTCGTTGTCTCTGTTAAACCACAAACGATAACTCCTGCGAACAGCTCTCCCACAAAACCTCCCCTTTTAAGCCTGCTGCAGCACCCCCCAATTACTCCCAGCTGCGGTTTAAGATCTTCTTCTGCGTCTGTGCAGCTGCTCCTGTTGTCCCATCATTCCACGCACCCGGACATTGAGGATGGGGCCCTAGCTGGGGGTTCCACAGGCATTGCAGGGGCTTCCACCTCTCCAGCACCTTCAGCTTCCATCTCTCCTTCCCCCTCACTGTCTGAACCCTCCGAGAGCCACACAGGTCTCCGGTGCTCCGACAGGCATGGCTCATTCAAAACCTGCCACCGGAGGAGCTGCCCATGAGCCAACCACAACAGTTTTACGGTACGTTCCTGGCTAGGAAAAATCTGAAACAAATCTCAACCTTTCTAACAAATATTGACATGGTCTTAAAAAATTATGAGTCATAAATTGAGCTTTCTACTGGCAATAAATACATCATCTTTATTCATTGTTATAAAATATACAACTTAGTTATTAATTTACAAAATGACTGAAACGACATTTTTATTATAGAGAAAAAAGAGATAAAAAGAGAGATTACTATCAAACAGGGGGTAGTTTAAAGAGCGTAGGCTAAAAACAGAAATGCCCCCAAATGTGCTATCCACGGAAGAGCCACAGGAGGCCTCGTCAACTATTGAAGAAACAGAAACTGGGGAGAGAAAGAACTATTTCATGTCAAGTAATATTACTAAAACCAGGGACACTGAAGAGTAGAAATACATTTAATAAATAATCTATCCCAAGATTGGGAACCGGAACAAAATGGGAGGACTGCAGAGACCTTAGCCCAGTTTTTCCATCTTGGAGATCAAGTCTTCGCAGATTTTGGTGAGCTCCTTATTTTCTTTTATCTGTTAAAGAAACAAAAGAAAAACATTGTATGTTAGATGTCATATAAACACAATCTCAGAAAGCAACCTCTATACAAATGTAGTTCTCCTTCATAGGAAGAGGGGTCTCTCTCTCTCTCTCCCCCACCCCAGCCCACCCAGTGGGGAAGAGAGTTTCCCCTCCTTGCTTGAAATGGGGGGGGGGGGGGGGCGCACTCTTTTGCTCAACGCCGACCTTTTGCTCAATGCTGCTCTCCAGCAACTGGACCCTCAGCTGTTCTTTGCGCAGGATGGCATTGAGGGCAGCCACCTCCGAGGCGGCCTTGCTCCTCACCTGGGCGATCTCTTCGTTCGCTCTGCGGGGGAAGGGAAAATAAAAAACACGGCCCTGCACATGGAACCATTCAACCCAACGTTGCAATGCAGCGGCACGAGCAAGAACGGGTGCAGCCAGGGGCGCCCACATGACTCCGACTTTACACAGGCTGCATTGGCTCCCAATAGGTCTCCCAGCGAAATTCAAGGTGTGGCTTATCACCTTTAAAGCCTTAAATGGCCCAAGGCCAGACTATGTACGAGACCACCTCCTACCACATTATTATTATTATTATTAAATTGGATTTATATGCCACCCCTCTCCAAGGACTCAGGGCGGCTTACAGCATATAAAAAGAACAATACAAAATCTGAAATACAATATTAAACAAAAACAACAATCGAAACCCCCAATTTAATTTAAAAAACCAGTCATTTCTAACAGACCAAGCACACACTCCATTGAAGATCCATTCATTCATAGGCAGGGGCTGATGACTCCCCAGGCCTGTTGGCACAAGTGTGTCTTAAGACTCTTGCAGAAGGCGAGGAGGGTGGGGACAGTGCGAACCTCCCGGGGGTGTGTGTGTGTGGAGCTGATTCCAGAGGGCCGGGGCCACCACAGAGAAAGCTCTTCCCCTGGATCCCCTCCAAGCGACATTGCCTAGTTGACGGGACCTGGAGAAGGCTGACTCTGGGGGACCTGACCGGATGCTGGGATTCGTGCGGCAGGAGGTGGTCTCGCAGGTAATCTGGCCTGATGCCAAGTAGGGCTTTATAGGTCATCACCAACACTTTGAATTGTGTCCGGAAACTGATTGGCAGCCAGCGCAGGAGTGCTGGAGAGAGGTGGGCGTATCTGGGAAGGCCCATGACCACTCGCGCAGTTGCATTCTGCGTGATCTGTAGTTTCCGAGCGCTCTTCAAAGGTAGCCCCATGCATAGCGCACACCTCTCGGCGCCCAATAAGGGCCCACAGAGCGGCCTCCTCCAGGCCCCGTCCACCAAACCATGTCGGCTGGCGGGGCCTTGGGGAAGGGCCTTCTCTGTAGCAGCTCCGACTCTTTGGAATCCACTGCCCCCAGGTCTCCTCCTTGCCGCTCTTCCAGAAAGGCCGGGCTTTCCTTGGCAGGCCTGGAATTAGAACTGATTGCAAGTATGCCTGGTTTCTAGGATAGTTTAGATCTTATTGCAGTATTTTTATTTGCGACTATTGTCAGCTGCTCTGAGACCTTTTTGGAGTGAGCGGCACATAAACACAGTGAACAAAGAACTGAACCCGGAAGGACTCCGGCGCCCGACTCACTGGTCCAACTTTTCCTCTGCGTGAGCCTTCAGGGCCTGGTACCTCTGCTCTTCCTTCCTGATTCGCTCGGCGTAATCTTCCACACATTTCTTCAGTGTCTCTTCATTCTAGAGGGTGGGATGGAGCCCTTTGGATTTCACTGGCCAGGACAAGTCCCCTCCCTTCCCCACTGTCTTCTTCTAGACAAAGCCACCGCTCGGCCACCACACCAAACAAGCCCCTGTGGTGCAGAAGCTAGCCCACCCAGAGAGCTAAAGCGGCTAGCCAGCCTGCCTCAGACCAGGATCTCAGGAATTGCAATCTGGAAGATAATTAAATAAAACATTGACTTCTTTCATAGCAAAACTACACCATTTATACTGTAGCTATCTCTCCAGGTGATACTATACACCAGTGTTTCCCAACCTTGGCAACTTGAAGATATTTGGACTTCAACTCCCAGAATTCTGGCTGGGGAATTCTGGGAGTTGAAGTCCAAATATCTTCAAGTTGCCACGGTTGGGAAACACTGCTATACACAATACTCACAAATCTGTACTATTCAGTTACAATACGCAGCTACAAGTCTTCAGCTATGATATTCTTCCAAAACAATTAGCCACCACAAGCCACACTAAGTCAAACCTTGGCAGAGGTGCATCGTGGTATATATGTTTGTCAACCAATCAGATTACATTACAATCCATAGATTCACCTTGACTAAGCAGTTTTACATTGTTAAAGTCAACCTAAGAGCCCAAGAAGAGCCCTGCTGAATGGGGCCAAAGCCCATGGAGTCCAGCATTCTGTGTCCCACAGTGGCCCCCCAATTGTCCATGGGGATCTTGAACAGAAAGAGAAGGTAAGACCCTCCCTTTCCCTTGACCCCCAACCAATGGGACCCAAGGAAACCCTGCCTGCCTCAACCAACATAGAGGCATAGGAACATGGACATCCGTTTCAATCACCACCACGGATACACTCGGCATCCATGAATCTGTCTCATCCTGCCTTGAAGCTCTCCAGGCTGACAGCTGTCACGGCCTCTTCGGGAGGGGAATCCCATCAACCAAGGACCCTCTGGGGGAAGAGATATCCCCCTTTATTTGCCCTCACTCTCTTACCTGTGAGCTTTAGGGAGTGACCTCCTCGTCCTAGTATTGTGTGATAGAGAATTTTTTTTCCCTCTATCTACCTTTTCTCTCCCATGCAGGATTTTATACCCTTCGATCAAGTCCCCCCTTCAACGCCGTCTTTCAAGGCTGGAGAGACCGAGGCGTTGCAACCTCATTTCATAAGGGAAGGACCCCATTTCCTTGACCATTCTCATGGCCCTTTTTGCAGCCTTTTTTGACATCCAAAATCTTCAATCCTTTAAAGCCCAAACCCTTCTCGTGAAAAAAATGGAAGTTTCAGGGCGTCAGACGCAGCTGGATAAAAACAACCCCAACCCCAACTGCTCACCTTCACAAATCCTTCCATGGCCTCCTTTTGTTTGGTAAACCGGTTGAAGAATTCCGAGAAAGACTTCTCCAGGGTGTCCAGCTCAGACACCGCCTGCTGTTTCTCACCCAAGGCTTTCTGCAGTTCTTTCTTCGTAAGTTGATTATCCCCTGCGGGGAAAACAAGCCGGTTAAATTGGCATGGCATTCTAGGGACAGGAGACCCCAACCTGTCAGCAACTGGACTTCACACGCAGCGGGCAAGCAAAGCTTTATCCACACACGTGGAGGATCTGGGTTCCGTGTGAAACCATCCCCAATAAACCCCCCCCCCAGTCGATGGGGGGGGGGGGGAATGTCTGGTCCTTGGTGCCAGAAAGGCTGAGAACGATTATTACTATGTACCCAGCAGTTTGGGTTTGGCAATAAACAAGCTAACAATGAACGCTTGTATGTATTGAAGCTTTAAGTGTTAGTACTGGAGATGGCCACAAGAGGGAGCCAGAGGCATGATTCTCCCTCTCTCTGTTCTGTTTGGTATTGCTGATTCATTGTGGCTGCTGTAGTAGGAACTGTGCATTCGATGATAGTTTGTGTATTTGTAAGCTGTACAAGTAAGGCTTGTCGTATTGTTAATGTATTGAGAGTTATTGACTGATTTGACTGTGTGTGACTGGACCGTTTGACTACAGTCTTTGCTGAAGTAAATAGTTTTATAGACTTTATTATACCTGGTTTGTATGACTGAACCATTACCCCTATCTCCTGCTAGAATTTCACATTTCCTTTGCGCATACGCATCCTTGATAACTCAGGGGTCACTCCGCACACTGCTGAATAGGAGCCACGGTTCTAGGAATATGTAGAGGCCCAGAAGGAGGTACCCCCAAACTAAGAGACCTATTCAAATATGGACCTTAAAAACTAAATGTCTACGGAGATTCTCAGTCCTCCAGGCTGACGGCTGTCCCAAAGGTGCTTTTTCAAGAGGCTTTGAAGACATTTTCCTTCTCATCCAAGAAGATTCTTCCGCTCTGGCTAGATGGTACACGGATTGGGACATTTATATTCACTGAGGATAGCTGGCCCTTTGCATCCTTTGAGAGACAGGACAGAGATAAACCTCCAAGGGGCCTCAATGACTCTCCAAAAAGAAATGCAAGTAAGCAGCTGCCTGCAAGGGATGTACAGTGATACCTCGTCTTACGAACCCCTCATCATACGGACTTTTCGGGATACGAACTCGGTGCTTAAGATTGTTTTGCCTCTTCTTCCGAACTATTTTCACCTTACGAAGCCGAGCCGCTGCTGGGATGCCCCACTTCCGGACTTCCGTTGCCAGCCAAAGCGTGGGGATTACCCTGAGGCTCCCCTCGCTGGGATTCATAGCAGCGCCAGCAAAAATGAAGGGAATCCCAGCGAAGGGAGCCTCAGGGGAATCCCCACGCTTTGGCTGGCAACGGAAGTCCGGAGGTGGGGATTCCCAGCGGCGCAAGGCAAAAGGGGTGACATTTGGGATGGGGTTGCATGCATTATTTGCTTTTACATGGATTCCTATGGAGAAAATGGCTTCATCTTATTAACCTGGTCACGGAACGAATTAAGTTCGTAAGACGAGGTATCACCGTAAATCCTTCCAATCCCCACCACGCAGTCAGAACTTAGGAAGCTTCTTGAACGAACAAACAACAGAAAGTCCAGTTGCCTCTTGGAAAAGCCCCCGTGGGGCATCTTAAAATCTAGACATTTGGGACAGGGGGTTCTCTCTCAGGGTCTCCTGACCCGAAACCCTCCCAGTGTCACAGAATTAGGTTCCCAGCCTTCCGTGGCCCTGATCGTAACATCTTGGTGCTACAAGTTGTGCAGTGTCACCACTCCTCAATGTGTGCATCCAGTCGGTTTCTGAGTCGAGGGCAGATGAGGCCATTCCGAGCTTCAAGCCTCAGGCACCGAATGCCCACTCCAGAGGTGACCGTGGGGCGCTGCTCCTTCCTTGGGAATAGGTCACTTGTAACACGCAATCGGAACCTACCTATCACATGTTCTATGATGTCCTCAAACTCGAGCACAATTTTCCTGAAAACAAAAGAAGGCCATTATTCTAACATGCCACCAGGACGTTGAATCCGACGTCGCCCTGTCTGTCAGCAAGTGCCTTTCAGACATGGGCCATTCTCCGAAGGTGGGGCTTCCTTTCCCCTCCTGGGCCCCTCCTAGTAAAACCAGGCAGGGGAGGAGGTCAAGGGAAGATATAAAGGAAGAAGCGCTATTTTGAGATGGGCAAGACAGACAATTTGCAACAAGGAAACAGGAGGAGCATCTACAGCAGTGGTTCTCAACCTGGGGTCCGGGACCCCTTTGGGGGGGTCGAACGACCATTTCACAGGGGTCGCCTAAGGCCCTGGGAGGAAAAGACAAATTTCCCACAGCGTTAGGAACTAAAGCTTCTATTCTGGCGTCTTGGAACATATTTTTACAATCCGACCAATCAGGTGTTTAAAGACCTTCCTGCCAATCAGCTTAAAGCTCTGTTGGGAGAATTGGCGCTAGAGTTATGGTTGGGGGTCACCACAACAAGAGGAACTGTATTAAGAGGTCGCGGCATTAGAAAGGTTGAGAACCACTGATCTACACTGTGTTGGAGATTACTGGTGAGAGAAGGAAGCGTCCTGTCCCAGCAACAAGCCCCCCAAGAAATACCCCCCCCCACACACACACACACTGATTTTCCAAGATTTAAGCATGTAATTGTAATATTTTAGAAGCAGGGAGGTCTGTTTGGCACCAGCTGTTAATTAGAGTCCAAAACAGAAGCCAAAACTCACAGATATTTTCTTTCATCACACAACTCTCATTAACTGACTCACTCTGAGTTGGCAGGAAGTGTGGAGATAATGAGCACAACTCCCCAGTTCATAATTCATCATTGAAATGATAATATCCCAGGAGAGAAACCCAAGCTTACATCTGAAACGTAACGAAAGTTGACTTCCGCACTGAGACGTCGCGTGGCTCAACTTTAAATAGCCAAAGGGCGTGGCCAATTATTCTTGAGATCTATTCACGCAGACCTCCCCTTCTTTAGCCATTCGTGCCTTTGGGCAGCTCTGCATACCCTGGCATTCAAGAAGAGGCTCCTCCTCTTCTCCTGAGCCACTCAGGAGGTGCAGAAGACCCTGGTTGGCTTTCAGCCTCTGACCCCACATCCGCTCCGACCTCTTCGCTATCAGAATCGGATGCCAGGTACACGGGCCTAGGGTACCAGCCCACAACCCTCTCTTGATCCTCGGAATCCATGACCAGCTGCGCAGGACATGGATGAGAAAACAACAGAGTCAACCCAGGGTTTAAAGGTACCTGGCTAGTTCTAATCCTGCGTCAAAGTCAGCAGGAGACTGAGAGTTCTAGTCCTGTCTTAAGGCTGCATAACTTTGGGCCAGTCAGCCTCAGTCCAACCCACCTCGGTGCAGAGAACAATGCCATTCGTTCCAGAATCTTGTTGCAGCTCTTGTCTCTGGCTTGTGTTTTGAAAGAACCACATTCTTGTCTGCATTAATTAGCTCTGGGCTACCAGCCAACCTCTGTAAGTCTACGATAGGGAACGTTGCTACAATTACTGTTGCGTTTACCTATTGTTGGGACTCTGGCCAGCTGCTAAGACATTATAATCAGCGTGGTGAAGCCTTTGTAACATGTTAACTCTCTTTTTAAAAAGACTCAAACTGCTAAGACTTTTGTTACGAGTAAAACTTTTAGTACTACATAATTAATAATAATAATAACAACAACAACAATAATAATAATAATAATTTATTAGATTTGTATGTCGCCCCTCTCCAAGGACTCTTTCTTTCTTTCTAAATCCGGGATGTGCATCTTATTTTGGGGGGCTCGACACTGGGACAGAACAAATATATATTCCAAGGAAAGGAAAGGAAAGGGAGCCCAGACTCTCTTGCGAAGCAAATCGAACACGGCCCACTTCTACCTACCCCATTTCTTTATTTTCAGCATACATGTTGTCATGCCTCGTCCTCCATTCCAGAGCCTCCTCTTCCTTTTCCTGGACCTGTGAAAGAGAAAGAAGGCCTCAGGCAAGAGGATTCCGGGAGGGCGCGGAAGAAACGCCGCTGATGCTGGGCCTCCTAGGACTGTGGCCTTCCTCCTTTGGAAACGCTGCGCCTCCTCCTGCCATGGAAACCCCACCGGGGGAACGGGATAGAACTGCTGTGATCCATTTATTTGACTTCTATGCCGCCCTGCTTAACCGACTCAGGGTAGCACATGCTCTGCGCACGGCCCTCGGAGCGAACCCACCGACTCAAAAGACCCTCATTTCATGGTAAAAAAAGCAAACTCTCTATTGAGAAAAGCACCCACAGCGACAAGCAGATTTGAATTTCAAGGGAAAAGGGAGTGATTTCTCTCTCCGGAGCTCAACGTCAACAGAGTCTGGGAAAGGCACCAAACTCAGCCTGATTGGAATTCCTTAGAGAACAAGTCCATTGACCATTTGAGCACAGGAATCAGCTCACCGAGAGCCCGAGCAAAAATCCTCCAGCATATAAAATGTCTTTTTATTGAGGCAGAAATCATGGTTTTAAAGCCTTGTTCCAGCAACCTCTTCCAATGAACGGTGTTGAAACCCCACACCTAATAACCCCAAATCCTTTGCCTTCATCCTGCCTGGAAGTGACATCACACCGCAAAGAGGGAAGGCTGTAGACTAACACCTTTTACTATGCAACTCCTCTCGCCTTCTCAGCAGTCTCCCATAGCGAGGGTCTATCCACTGACTATCTCCTCTAACGTCTTCCTAATCCATTTAGGTAAGACAATGAAGTATGAACTTCTGGTAGAATGGACACGGAGGGAGGTTCGAAACCGAGAGAGAATCCGCAACTTGGGAGTCCTCCTTGACCGACAGCTGAGGCTAAAACAACATCTCTCAGCTGTGGCGAGGGGGGCATTTGCCCAGGTTCGCCTTGTGCACCAGTTGTGGCCCTATTTGGACAGAGAGTCTCCTCTCACGCCCTCATCCCCTCGCAGCTCGATTACTGCAATGTTCTCTGCATGGGGCTACCTTTAAAGACAGTTTGGAGACTGCAGCTGGTCCAAAACGCAGCCGTGTGAGCAGTCATGGGCCCACCTAGGTACACCCATGTATCACCTTCACCCTGTGAGCTGCACTGGCTGCCAATTGGCCTCCGAATGCAATTTAAAGAGCAAGTACTGCCTGGCGGGAACTAATGGAAGGGCATTCTCTGTGGTGGCTCTGGTCCTTGGAAACAACTCACCCCAGAGATTCGCACTGCCCCCACTTTCCCGAAAGGTTTTAAAAACACACCTTTGCCGGTAGGGCTGGGGGCCGCTGAGCGCTGACCCTCTGCTCTGGCCGAATAGTACGACTGGGATGAGATGAGGTTGCTTGAATGGTTTTAAATGTTTGGGGTTTTTAAGATTAGGCTTTAAATGTTTGGATTTTCAAATGCAGCTTTCAGGGTTGGATTTTATAACTGTCTGTTCTTACCTGGGCCGTCAGGTCTTGGACCCTCTCCCTCTCAAGCTCCAACTGCTCCAACGCTTCCTCCAACTCCTCCTCCCCCCTGGATTGCGCTTCCGAAGGCCGAGCGCAGGAGAAGGGCGGCACCCTATGACTGGCGGGGATGCCCACAGGGGCCGTGGGCTCTGCCTAGAAAGAGAAGGCGGGCCCCATTGATTAAGAACACCCACGGCATCATTCCAGAAAAGGCTCATTTAATCAAGTGGCATACAGGTTGTCCTCGAGTTACAAGAGTTCACTTAGGGACCAGAGTGTTGAAAAAAAGTGACCCCTTTTATGACCCCTTTCCACACTTAGGGCGATTGCAGCATCCTTGTGATGTGGTCAGACTCCAGAGACTTAGCCCATGGCATGCACTGGGAGCGCGGCTGCAGTGTCGTGTGTGTGTCACGTGATCCCCTCCCTCTAGCGATCTTCTGACCAGCAAAGTGAAGGAGGAAGTCAGATTCCCTTAACAACCACAGTGTGACTCACTTAACAACCACAGGGGGATTTGCTTAAGGGCTGTGGCCAGAAAGGTGGCAAGACAGTGGGGCAAAGCTCACTGAACAAACAAACCAAGAGGTCCTCTTCGGGACAGCCATGACCCGGAGGACGGAGAAAACGCGCTGGGCTTCCACGCTAGAAAAGCACCGAAGGGAAGAAGCCACCGGAAGTATTGGGATGGCGCTTACCAGCTCCGTGGAAACGAGGAAGTCCAGCTCCACCAGGAGCCCTTCCTGTTCGGGCGCTTTGGCTTCAGGGCGGGCAGGTTGTCTAGGAGGGACGCTTGGAAAGAAACAACGGCAGGCAGGTTGCAGGTGGGACTGTCCAAACGATGACCCCCCCCCCAAAGAAATAGGTCCACACACGGAGTTGACAAGTATTAAGCACGTCATTGCTAATAGTTTACCAGCAGAAGGTTTAACTGTATAAAATATCTCAGCAAAAGCAAGACATCCTTCCCTTGCGGTAGCAGCTATGACACCTGACTCCCATGGGATTATAAAGCCCTACATGGCATCGGACCAGAATACCTTCGGGACCGCCTTCTGCCACAGGAATCCCAGCGGCCCATTAGGTCCCACAGAGTTGGCCTTCTCCGGGCCCTGTCGACTAAACAAGGTTGTCTGGTGGGACCTAGGGGAAGAGCCTTCTCTGTGGTGGCCCCAGCTCAGATTGATTCCACAGAACCGCCCCCACCCTCCTCGCCTTCCGCAAGACTCTGAAAACCCACCTGTCGCCAGGCAGGGGGAAACTGAGGTATCCCCTTGCTAATATGATTGATGTATGGTATGTTCGAGTTGTTTAGTTATTTTAGTGATGTGGGTTTTCAAATGTTTTTTAAGTATTGGATTTGTTACATTGTTTATTATTGTTGTGAGCCGCTCCGAGTCTTCGGAGAGGGGCGGCATACAGATCTAATAAATAATAATAATAATTATTATTATTATAATTATTATTATGATTGGGCGGCATATAAATCAAATAAATTAAATGGGACAAAACCCACCTAACCAGCACCTCCCGCTCAACCACAGAAGCTCAGGGCTAAACCAGGGGTCCTACTTCCACCAGGGCTGCCTGTGCCTTGCAGGAGAGGGTGGGGGCTCCCAGATTCCAAGCCCATAGAAAGGCAACTCTGAGGAATAAATGCTGCATTGAAAGAAGCCTCCAAAGGAGCTTCTAAAACCCTCTCTTAGAAATAAAATAAAATAAATACCCAGCTGGTAGCAATGGCGCTACGGGGAAAGCCGCTTGGCCAGGCTCCGGGCCTCCCTTCTTGGGGCTGTTTTTGAGCAGAGGGTCAAACCTCAGAAAGAGCGACTGCTTCCTCAAGTCGGACTCTTTCAGCTGGAAGAAATGCGCTTGTCAAGTCCACACAGGCTGCCACATTGCACCTTTTGTGCTTGTGGGGGTGCGCAGGCAGGGTGCGGATCCATAACCCGCCCCGAGTCCACGGAGAAGGGTGGGGTGTAAACCCAATGAACAATTGAATGAATAGGGCCGTGTCCTTACTTACCGAGCCCACTCCAAATTGCTCCAGGTAGTCGAGGCTTCCGAAAACTAGGGGGAGAAAGAGATGCGGGGCAATGCAGAAGTTGTTGCAGGAGAAATGGCTTCCAGAGACAAACCAAAGTGAACCCTTCTCCCTGCCACTCCCTCCGCCTCACTCTTTGCTGCCACCAGAGAGAAACTATTTGCCAAAGCTCCCAATCAAAGAGGATTCTGAAATAATTAGGATTGTGGATTAAAGAGATTTCCCTAAATGGGGGAAATGACCGTGGCTTTCTCCTGGAGGCTCACTCCACCTTGGCTGAAACGGCATTTCTGAGCCGGGGGAAAAAACTGCCCGGAGTGATTGTCGCAGCTCTAAATTTTCTTCTCTATTTTGACCCAGCGGGCAAAATCTTTTGGTTTCTTAGTTTGGTTGCTATGGTCTAACAGTGGGTTCTCCACCTTTCTCATGATGTGGTGACCCCCAACCATAAGCCTAGTGCCAATTCTCCCAACAGAGCTTGGAGCTGATTGGCAGGAAGGTCAGAGGGACACCCCCACTGAAAACGCCCGATTGGTCGGTCTGTAAAAATATGTTCCAAGGCACCAGAATAGAAGCTTTAGTTCCTAACACCATGGGAATTTTGGTTTTCCCCCCATGGTTTTAGGCGACCCCTTGAAATAGTCGTTCAACTCCCCAAAGGGGTCCCATCCGCCACGTTGAGAACCCCTGGTCTACAAGGTTTTGCTGCGCTCTGTATAAGTGTTCCAAACTTCTTTGAAACACAACAAGCAGAAACAAACAATCTTTAATATTAAAATTAGATGTGGACAGACAAGGACAGGAGCATCATCTTATACTTACTTATACAGGGTGCGTTCCAAAAGTAATGCAATTTTTTTTTTTTAAGTACAGTAGTACCTCTAGATACGAGTTTAATACGAGTTCCAGAAGGGAGCTTGTATGTCGAACAACTTGTATCTGGAACAAATGGCTTTAGATTTTGTTTTCCCCCTCCAAGATAAGCAGAAGCAAGGATTCTTGCGTCACCTAGTGGAAGCTCGGCTCGTATCCTGAATTTGAGCTCGGGTCTGGAACAGAAATTTCTCTCCCCTCGTGGCTCGTAACTTGGAATACTCGCATGTGGAGCAGCTCGTATCTAGAGGTACTACTGTAATTTATTGAACAGATTTGCACAAACGCTTAAAATTCTTCAAAGTACTGTCCTTGGGTCTCTACACATTTTTTCCAGCAACTCTGCCGTGACCGGTACGTGCCCTGGAAGGCATCTCCAGGACCTCTCGCAAGGTCTTCGTCTCAGCTGATTGGATCTCTTCTATGGACGAAAAATGGGTTCCTTTCAGGGCTGGGAACAAAAGACGTCTGCTGGGGCGACGTCAGGACTGTGGGGGGGGGGGGGGGGGAATGAGGCAGCGTTGGCACCTGGTGTTTGGCCAGGAACTCACGGACTCATTGCACGTTGTGGCCAGGCATGTTTTTCATCCATAGAAGAGATCCAATCAGCCGTGACGAAGACCTTGCGAGAGGTCCCCGAAGACGCCTTCCAGGGCACGTACCGGTCATGGCAGAGTCACTGGAAAAAATGTGGAGGGCCAAGGACAGGACTTTGAAGAATTTTAAGTGTTTGTGCAAATCTGTTCGGAGCCGGGGTGGCGCAACAGGTAGAGTGCTGTACTGCAGCCCACTGAAGCTGACTGTAGATCTGGAGGTCAGCGGTTCAAATCTCATCACCGGCTCAAGGTTGACTCAGCCTTCCATCCTTCCGAGGGAGGTCAAATGAGGACCCGGATTGTGGGGGCAAGAGGCTGGGGGCTCTGTTAAAAATTGCTATTGCTAACATGTTGTGAGCCGCCCTGAGTCTAAGGAGAAGGGCGGCATAAAAATCAAATACTGTAAATAAATACAAATCCAATTAAATAAATAAATTACTTTTAAAAAAATTAATTGCATTACTTTTGGAACGCACCCTGTATATATAAAGATTTTATTAATTTATTTTTATATAATGAATCATAGATTGGAAAAAAACATATTAGAAAAGAAAACTAAAACTCTGTGCTTTGGTGGCAAGATCTATGTCAGGAAAGATATAAGAGAGCAGTCTGCCTTGAGGGTTTAATACACAGGGAATCCCATAAATAAAGGGGAAAGCCCTGTCATTCGAAAGGGAGCCCTGTGACTAGTTCCTCAGTTCTGCTCATGGGGAACCTTCCGGCATCGACTTAAGGCTCACACCTACTTTCAATGGCTGGTCTGAATTCGTCCTCGGTAAAGGGCGGGTTGCTCTCGCCCGCAGGTTCTCTCCTTCCGCAAAGGGCCCTGGGCAGCTGCCCACTCAGAGGCAGGTGGTCTGGGTCAGAGGCCTCAGAGAAGGTGCTCTTTGGCGCCCCCTAGGGAAACAATATTGTGAGTTCCAATGGCACACGGGGGGGGGGGGGGTGTTTAACCTTTCTCCCTTTCGTTCTGCTGAGCGGTGCTAAAGCAGCACAATGGCTGGTCATTGCAATGGCCACTGCAGGCAGAGTTTCCTAGCGGAAGTCTGGTCCCGCTAATCTGGTTCGGCCAATGCCAAGTGTCAGATAACCCAACGCACAGCTATGGAACACAGTGGGGTCCCTTGACTTTCGCGGGGGATACGTTCCAAGACCGCCCATGAAAGTCAAATTTCCGCAAAGTGGAGACGCTCCCTTCCCCCCTCCCCCTCCCCCCCTGGTTGTACCTACCCCCAGAACCCGCAGGGGCAACGGAGCGGCAAACTGGGGGCTTTGCTGCGCTCGCTGCCGGCGTCTCCCATGGAGGCAGCAACAGCACGGGTGCTCAGGGTCAGGGCAGGGGAAGCTCAAGGCAAGAGGGATCCAGGCCAGGACTCAAAGCCGGGATTCCAGGCCGGTCAGCTGGGAGGTTGGACGCTACCACTAAGGCTTAGGTGGGTGGGGGAACAAGAGGCGCCGGTGGCAGGCGGCAGTAAGCGATGGCGGCGGAAAAAGGGGCTCTGAGAATTAAAGGGGAGGGATGGGGCGTCTGGGGCGGAAACGGAGCTCTTATTTCAAGAAGCAGGACAGCTGGAGGGGGAGGGGGAGGGGGAGGAGAGTTAAAACACACAGTATCGGACGCGGGAAAACATTCAAATGTTCCAAAAACCTGCATTGATACTTTTGGAAAACCCGTGTTGTAGCCCTTCTGTGAAAGTCGGACCCGCGAGAGTCCAGGGACCACTGTAAATCGAATTGAGCATTTCCCTGGGATCCCCTATGGAGAGCACCAGGCATGGCGGAATCAGAGGCAGAGAGAGAGAGAAGAGGGTCCCCCGCCAGGCCCCCAGAAGCAGAGGCCTTCTGCAAGGCCCACATGGCACAAACACAACGAGGGCTTTAGGGACGATACCTCGTCTTCGTGTGAAGGTTCACGCCCGCCATCGTTTTCGGCCACGGTCTGCCTCTTGGCTAAAACAGGATCTTCGATCTCTTTCCTGCGCAACACAGAAGGCTGATATTCAAACGCCCGACCGCCACAAAGTTTGATATTTCATTTCATTCCTGTCGCTGCTGAAGTCGACCGAGTGACTCGAGGGGACTGGCAAACCTTTTTGTGCTTTTTAAGGATGTCGTCTGCAATTCAGCACATCTGCGATTTCTCCCGCTTTCTCTGCACCGTACCGCTATTTAAGACTTTCTTTCAAATATCTGGAGGTGTAAATTACTAGCATGCCCCAAAGGTTCTAGGCCAGGGGTAGGCAGAGCTGGCTCTTCTATCACTTGTGGACTTCAACTCCCAGAATTCCTGGGCCACTCACGCTAGCTCAGGAATTCTGGGAGTTGAAGTCCACAGGTCATAGAAGAGCCAACTTGGCCTCCTCCTGTTCTAGGTGAACCGATGGCATGCGTGCCACCTTTGGAGCTCGATTGCTGCAATGCGCTCTACCTGGGGCTACCTTTAAAGAACATTTGGAGACTGCAGTTACAGTGGTGCCTCTACTTAGGAACACCTCCACTGAAGAACTTTTCTAGATAAGAACCGGGTGTTCAAGATTTTTTGCCTCTACTTAAGAACCATTTTCCACTTAAGAACCCGAGCCTGGAAGAATCTCCCAGGAAATTTGAGAGCGGCACAAAGGCCCGGCCAGTTTCCTGCCATTCCCCCTTTAATCTCACTATCTCACACTTCTCTGTGCTGCCAGAGGAGCCTTTCGGTGGCACGTAAGGAGGATTTGGCAGCCCAGAGCAAACGGAGCGTTTTCCTTTCTCTGGGCGCTTGGAGAGGGAATAAACCTCTGCCAGCGCCCAGAGAAAAGAAACGCTCCCTTCGCTCTGGGCAGCTGAGGAGTCACCACAGCGAAGGAAAGGCGCTGGCTACAAAGCGAGTGAGCGAGAGAGGGGAGCCCTTCAGCATGGGGAGGAAGAGGAAGCAGGTAGTAGCAGCAGCAGCAACCAGTGTATGGGAAGCAGCCTCACGACGGGTGTATGGGAGGTGGGTGCTCCTCCTCGCTGCCTCAGTCCCTCTTTTTTTAAAAAAGCCTTAAAGTTTTGGATTTGTTTGATTCCCTCCACCTCCCCTTCTTCCTTCGACAGCGACTCTCCTCCTCCTCCTCCTCCTCCTCCCACCCAAATTCCGAGCTTTTATTTCTTTCCTAATGGGTTTGTGCGCATTATTTGCTTTTACATTGATTCCTATGGGAAAAATTGCTTCTACTTACAAACTTTTCTACTTAAGAACCTGGTTACGGAACAAATTAAGTCCTTAAGCAGAGGGACCACTGTAGTTCAAACTGCAGACTCGCGAGCAGTCAATGGTTTACCCAGATATACCCATCTATCACCATCCCCCCGTGAGCTGCACTGGCTACTGAGGGGTCTCCGAACGCAATTCAAAGTGTTGGTTACGACCTATAAGACCCTACATGGCTTAGGACCAGATTACTTACGGGACAGTCTCCTGCCTCATGTATCCCAGCAGCCGGTCAGGTCCCACAGAGTCGGCCTTCTTCAGGTCCCGTCAGTCAAGCTGTGGGGCAGGGCCTTCTCTGTGGCAGCTCTGGTCCTTTGGAACCAACTCCCCCCAGAGATTCACATTGCCCCCACTCTCCTGGCCTTTCGCAAGGTTTTAAAAACACACCTTTGCTGGAGGCCGTTGAGCACTGACACTCTACCCTGGCTGATTGGATGAATGCGATGGGATGAATGTGGTTGAATGGTCTTAACTCTCTGGGGTGTTAGACCTAGGCTTTTTTAAAGCTCTAACCAAGGGATAAAATAATGTGCTGGCTAAAGACGTAAGCGGATCCTTTCCCCTATTTTCCTCCCCCCAAAAAGTAAGGTGTGTGTCTTATACTCTGGGAAAAAATACAGTAAATTTCTGGCCTTCCCCAACCCACGCATTTCCTCCAGCTACAGCCCCACAAATACTCACAGGCTGCTGGGCGTGAAGTCCACTGCCTCAAATGGATCAGCTGCTTTCGGTTCCAGGGTCTGCACGGTGTCTGCTTCATACTTGGGGACACCAGATTCCTCTGAAGCGGGTGCAGGAGGTCCGGGGGCTGGAGTGTCGGAGTCAAAGACCATGCAGTCAGGGAAAGGGGCAGCCCAGGTCCCTCTCGCTTCAGCGCTGGTCTCCTTGTCTGCGTTCTTTATTTCGTCGTTGAGATTTTCAAAGCTCCCGAATTTTTGAACGGGCTGCAAGGGAGGATTTTGCAAGTCAGGGTCGCACGTACGTTCAGAGACAAAGCTTAGGGCACAATCACAACTTACAATTTGCTCGGAAAAGACGTCGTCGTGCAGTGAGGAGTCCAGGAGAGAACGACGATCCTTGGTTCTGCCGCCTGCTTCCTCGGACGGAGTATTTTCCGGGACGCTTTGAGGCAAGGAAAGCAAACCACGTGAAAGGGCCGGTCCATCTTGCTCTTCATCCCCAGTAAAATCTCCCAAAAAGGAGAGTTCTTGGCCGTTGGAGAGATTCAGGAGGCCTCCTGGCCTCTGAAGTGGCTCAACACGATGGACAGCAGAAAGGAAGTCTAGATCGTCTGACAGATCAGGAATGAGGCCTTTTCCTCCTGTTGGCACCTCCTCTTTCCCAGATGTCATCTCAGGGATCATTGTGGATTGACTCCTGCTGGAAAGATACACGGGGTTCGTTTTATTTAGTTTTAGAGGACGGCTACACTGAATGGACTTGTGTTTCCTGGGATGCTTTTGATTTTATTCTTTGGAACACCCACAGCTGGTCTGATCTGAACTCTTATGGGAAGGATTTGGAAACAAATATTGAATGAAACATCTGCAAGAAAACAACACACCTCACAGAGCAGGCTTATCCAGCCGTGGCCACTTTTAAGATCCGTGGACCTCTGCTCCCAGAATTCCAGCAAGCTGCCTTAAAGTGGCCACGGTTGGAGACCCCAGAGCACAATGACCCTGTAGATACACACCAAGTATATAGGCAGCACATTGGGTTGAGGCAGGCAGGGTTCCCCTAAGTCCCATGTGTTGGGGGTCAAGGGGAAGGGAGAGCCTTGCCTTCTCTTTCTGCTCAAGGTCCCCATGGACAATTGGGGGGCCACTGTGTGACACAGAAGACTGGACTCGATGGGCTTTGGCCCGATTCAGCAGGGCTCTTATTATGTTCTTAAAGTAAAAAGGAACAATTCCAAACAGAATATAAACCATCCTGAACCTGTTCCCAGACTCAACTCACTAATGGTCTTAGAAGAATCCTGACATGTAGAAAACCAAAATAAAGGTCTTCATGCCAACTCAACCACGGGTTGTTGAGGGTCTCCACGTAGCCCCTCAAAGAGAAGGCAAGAAGCACCAAAAGGCTTGACCACAGAGAGTCCAGGCTAAGGCCGCTGTCCTTTCCAGATCTAAAGACAAAGGATAGCCACCCTATTTAAACGATGCTTTTAAACCATTAAGCACTTTTAGCACAGGGCCCTCTTTCCGGAGGCTTCCAAGGGATACAAATGCCAATTTCTACAGCAAAGAAGCTCCCTTGCTCCAAAGGGTGAAGTCTGGACACTTATTTTGGTCTGGTCTAAAAACTCTCCAGACACTTGGTAGAGAAGCCGTTACTCACACAGCGGTGCACGGGAGCGAGAGGAGAAAGTTGTCTGTAACCTCGGTGACGAGAGAAGATTCAGACTTTTTCTTTCGATCTGGACTGAAGATCCTGCCGGTCTGTGGATCCCGCACGGGGGTTTGGAAAGTCACCTGCAAAAGGGAGGGGGGGGAGGGAGAGGAACAACCCTGTTCAGAATAGCAGGGGGAAAACTTACATTTTGAAGACACATTTAAAAGGATATTAACCTCCAGCCATTTCATTCCCAACAGACCCACAAACCAGGAGGCCAAAATAGTCCTTTTAAAAGTTCCAGACATTAAAAAAAAAATCCAGAAAACTTTAAGAAACAAACAAGCCAGTTCTAAAGTTAAAAACCAAGCAATGAATATCCATTTGTATCCCTCGGTCTTCTCCAGGGTCAGTGGCTGGGCCAAGCCAAGAGTCAGAGCCAGCTGGTCTAATGGCAAAGGCACTAGACTAGAAAGCGGAAACCCACCAGTTCAAGTCCCACTTCAGGCGCAAAAGCCAACGGAGGGATTTGGGGCCATTTTCTCTCTCAGCTCAGGGTTGTTGTGGGGAAAACAAGAGGAGGAACGTGCGTTGGATATGTTCAGTCAGCACCCTGAATTATTTCTAAAAACAATAAAAGTGGTGTGCAAATACAGTAGTTTTCAGAGCATAAGACACATCTTTTTCCCTCTTAAAAGGGGGTGAAAATTTGGATGCATCTTCTACACCGAATGCAGCCCGGCCCACCCTCTCCAACGGAGGTTTCACGGGCCGAAGAAGCCAGGCCCAGAGCCCACAACCAATGAGCCCCCGGTGGCTAAAGTCCACTGGGAGCAGCTGACTGAGGGTATCCAGGCAGGCCCTCCACCCAGGAGTGGGTTGTACCCAGTACGGGCCACACTAGTCTGGTAGTGGAAATGGAGATGCGTTTGAATCACCGCATTCCCAAGCCCCCCCCCCCCGCGTGAGGTTCGGCTTCTGCGCATGCGCCGGAAGGAAAATCTCACAATTTTGGGGGTTTTCTTCCTTCCGCACATGCACGGAGCAAAATGGCTGAAAATTGGTGAAACCTCATGCGCACGAGCGTCCTTGTGTGAGATTTCACTCCTGCCGCATGCGCAGAAGCCAAATCTCACGCTGACAGACACACGCACGCACGCCCTCCGGTCTCCAGGAACGCACCAGGAGCGCCGGAGACAAGGAACCGTTGCCTGATCCATCCCCTCCCCCAAACAGTTTTTTCTTATTTCCCTCCCCCAAAACTAAGGTGCAACTTGACACTCTGAAAATCAACCCCATCCAAGCCGACTTGGGCCTATACCAGTGCTTCTGAAATAGTGGGGCAGACCCCCCCCTTGGGGGGCACGGAGCAATGCCGTGGGGGTGGTGCGTGGCCCCAGGGAACATGCTTTTTTTTGCCGCAGGGAGCAGGAGATATGAAGTGCAAGTCACAAACCCTTAAGAGACACCATGGAAAAATATTTAACAGGGATGAAAAGAAAGGAGGAGAGAGACGGAGATCGTGAGACAAACCTAAGTCTCCTGAAAGCTGACATGAAGAAATAGGGCGAAGCCTATGTGGCACTCGACTTCCCTGTGACTACGGTGGGAGACGAGGGAAGACCGGGATGTTTACTGGGTCTAAAAATGTTGGCACAGCATGAAGCCAAATAAATTAAGGCACATCACACCCCAATCGCTTGAGTTTTTTCAGCGAAAATATATTTAATATTGCAAACAATTGTCTTGGTGGAGAACTAGGGTGGTGGTAGTGAAGTGTTTACTCTTTCCTAGGGGGACATAATATAAAATAATTGAGTAGCCCTGGTCTAATAAATGCATCTCTTTTGTAAACCCACAACTGCTATGTTCTTCTAACACCGTGCTCAGCCGAGTCTTCTAGGACCCAGTGTTCTGTCGATAGCTAGATAAGGTGATAGCTAGATGATCTCCCAGCCGCAAAAGCCAAGATGCCTTTTTTCGTAATGACTGCCGGGCATCATCAACACGTACCTTCATAGGCTTAACAATCCCTCTGGGTGGCAAATTCTCTTTCTGCGACATCCGCAGAATAGAGGCCCTGGCCGTGGACTCTCCGGGGGTCAAAAGCAGCGCAGAGTTTCGGGATGCCGTGCCTTCACCGGCATTGTCTTCGTTTGAAGAGTGTAGGCTCATTCTAAAAGGCAAAGCATGTAAAAAAACACACGATATATGAATTTTGCTTCAGGACAGCAGATGGAGCAGATCGCCAAATCCATCCTTCTGCCTCTCCAAGAGAGCAACCTCAGAATGCAACAAGGCGGGCACCTCATTCCTTTAAATTAATTCACCGCAGGCAGCAGTTTTGAAACCGGACTCAAGCAGGAATGAAAGACCTACATCTCCTTCAGATTTGCAAAAATGGCAGCATTAAGCAGCAGTTAGGATAATATATACAGTATATGCATGGTTTTAATGGGTTTTAAATTATTTTTAAATTGCTCTTTTAGATGTTGGGTTGGTTGTTGTTTTTTGTTAAGCCACCTTGGGGAGTTGGGCGGCATATAAATAAAATAAGATAAAAAATAAAGCAAATAAATATAATTGTAGGATAGTTAAATAAATAAATTATTTATTTAATGAATTTAACCAATAAAATACAATAATAAATAAATATAATTTTAGGATAATTAAATAAATAGAATAAAATAAATAAAAATAAAATAGAATTCTTTACTATCACCCTCCAGTAATATTCCATTCCAAATTTCAGTGCTTAAAAACCTATGATTACAACACAAGTGGGATTGGACACACAAGGAATTTGTGCTCTCAGTGTACATAAAAGAAAAAGAGACATTTGTCAAGAATCATGAGGTACAATATTTAATGATGTTTGACAGCATTGAGGGAATTATTTGTTTAGTAGAGTGATGGCGTTGAGGGAAAAATATAATTTTAGGATAAATAAAATAAATAATAATAATTTAAGGAAGATAATTTTAGGACAAGTCAATAAATTAAATAAATAAAATGATAAATTAAATAATAAAATAATGAATATAATTTTAGAGTAAAATAAATAAATAAAAATATAACTTTGGGACAAGTAAACAAACAAACAAAATAATAAATATAATTTTAGAATAAAATAAATAAAAATAACAAATAAGTAAATATAATTTTAAGATGGATAGATAAATTAATAAAAATATTTTTAGGATAATTTACAGCCACCCTGAGCCCCATGGGGAGTTTTAGTTTTAAGCTTGTTATGTTTTACTTCAGGTAAACTATTTGACTTCTTTTATTGTTTTGTATTTATTCTTATTGTATTTGTGCTGCTGTTGCAAGCCGCCCTGAGTCTTTTGGGATTGGGTGGCATTATTATTATTATTACCTTTAAAGCCCTTCATGGCATCAGACCAGAATATCTCCAGGACCGCCTTCTGCCGCAATCCCAGCGACCGGTTAGGTCCCACAGAGTGGGCCTTCTATGGGTCCCGTTGACTAAGTCACTAAGCAATGTCGGTTAGTGGGCCCCAGGGGAAGAGCCTTCTCTGTGGCGGCCCTGACTCTCTGGAACCAGCTCTCCCCAGAGATTAGAACTGCCCCCACCCTCCTCAAAACCCACCTTTGCCCTCAGGCATGGGGGAACTGAGATGTCTCCCCCCGGGCCTATACAATTTAAGTATGGTATGCTTGTATGTATGTCTGCTTAATAACGGGGAGTTTTTAAAAAAAATATTTTAAATTGTAAATTATTAGATTTGTTATAAACTGTCTACGGAGTCTACGGAAAGGGGCGGCATACAAATCCAATAAATAATAATAATAATAATAATAATAATAATAATAATAATAATAATAGATTAGACTTGCATGCCGCCCTTCTCCGAGGACCCGGAGTGGCTCACGACACGCAATACAAACAAGATGGATACAAATGTAGTAGTTAAAAAACAGTAACTAAAATCCCATTGTATAGAAAACAGTCTACTCAATCACATCCACCCATACAAGTCGAATGAATAAATAAAATAAATTGTGCGCCAGAAAAGCCGAACGAATAAATCAATCCGAGGCCCCCGAGTCTGTTCAGCCCCGCAGGACGATGACGATAATTATAATAACAACAACTACAATAAAACAATAAAAATTGAAACTTAGACTCGTATGGCGGCCGCTTTCCGAGGCTGCCCGCCCGTCCTCCCACGAGGGGGAAGGCCGCTGGTGGGGCCGCCTGGGCGACGGACGCGGGACATTGCCGACCGGGACCGAGTCCGGGGCTGCCTTCACACGCCCCACCCGCCCCGCACTCACCTGAGGAAGCGGCCACGGAGCCCCTCCGCTCTCAGCTACGGGCGCGGGAACAAGAAAAAGGAACGAACCAAACGTGGAAACGGCCCGGAGACGCGCGTCAACCCGCTTCACTCACAGCCCTCCGAACGCCGCTGCTCGAGCCTCCAACAATGCGCCCTCAACGACAGCTCCCATTTTTAAATTTGAACCTCGACGCTTCCCCGCCAATGGCGAGCCTGGATTGGACTGACGTCACGCGTGAGGCGGGGGCAGAAAGGGCGGAGACGCCCGGGCATGCGCCTAGGGAGACATACAGGAAAGCTTCTCTCCCGGGAGGAGGGAGGAGTTTGCCAGGGGGCGTGGCCCGCTGTTGGCTGAGGAAGGGCCGGAAGCGGAGGGTAGACGCCTTTGTGTGTTTTGCGCGCCCGCCCGCGCGTCCGTAGTATAAACATAACATAAGTAAAAAAAGTAAGGATAAGAGGGCAGTAGGACAGGGACGGTCGCGCTCATTACCTGTACATACTTTGCTTTTGTTTATGTTCATTTATTTTTTATTTATTTACTTATTAGAGTTGGAAGGGTCCTTGTAGGTCATCTAGTCTAACCCCCTGCTCATACCAATACTGTGCACCTGCCATCTTGTACATGTTTTGATAAACAAACCAATAAATAAATGAAAATAAATGAATGCAGGGCGGTTTTTTAAGCTAGTGCAAAACCTTTGAGGAGCAATAGCTCTCCAGCCTTAAATCAATGTCTAAACTGTAAATATTGATATGAAAATTCCCAAAAAAACACCCCACCAACAACTTTTGAAAATGGAGGAATGGTGGCTGGGATATTGAAGGGTCGAAGATCTTTCAAGGTAAAGAAATTCACCTTATTAAGCTCTGGTCATTTTATGTTACATCATGGCACAATAACACAGGCCACCAAACCTTTCCTTTTCATTATCAGCAAAAATATGTTACACTTATAGTTGTTGGCTATAAAAAGTTTATCTGCCTTGGAATATCAATCAATCAATTATTTCTATCATCTGTCTGTTTCTGTCTGTGCCTGTCAATCAATCTATCTACTATTCTATTATCTGTCTGTGCCTGTCAATCAATCTATCTACTATTCTGTCTATCATGTTTCTGTCTGTATGCCTATCAATCAATCAACTACTGTATTATGTCTGTGCCTATCAATCAATCAATCTATCTATCATGTTTGTATTTGTCTGTCTATCAATCCATCCATCAATCAATCTACTGTACCTACTTATTTTGTCGAGCACCTACGAGATAGTAGGCATTGGTATAAACTTAAACACTAGCAGGTAAACTTAGACAATGGGACACTAGGCACAATGGTGGGCTGATGCATGCCCGAATATAATTTTCATTTTTATCTGTATTTGATTTATAACCCGACTTCTGCCTGCCCTCGGCCCTCTTTGCTCGCAAGCACGAAATAGGAGCCAGGTGGCAGGATCCCAAAGCGTGCAGGAATATCCCGTTCCCAAAAAAGCGCCGGGAAACAAAAGGAAGCAAAAAATAAAAGGCCCTCAGCGCTGCAAACTTGCGTTGCAGCAAAGCTCCGTCCGGGCTTGCAAATTTTTCCCGCCAAAGATAAGAGGAGAGGCGGGCGGGAAGAAGATGGAGTGGGCGGAGCTCCGCGCGCCGGAGCGAACCATCGCCGCACCGCTTTATAGGTGGGGGGGAATCTGCTTCGGAAGAGTGGAGGATAAAAGCCTCCCCGAGGCCTTTTTCTACTCTCAGGGTAAGACCTCGGAATCGCAGAGAATTTAGGCCGCTGGGTCTGTCCGGCTGGCTCTGAAAGAGAAGAAGTGGGGAGAAAAGGCTCCCTTCTAAGGGAAACTCCCCCTTTTCTTCGAAGTGGTAGCGTCCGCTCAGGTTGGCGCGCGCGGCGCTCTCTGAGGCGCCTCAGTTGGCGAGGTTGGCACCGTCGTCGTGAGTGGGAATTGTTGTCATGTCGTTTCGCCAGCGGAGCCCCTTGGCCGGCCGGACTCGTAGCAGGTAAGGGCCGCGTGGAGCTTGCGGCTTGCCTCGGAGGGGCTGTCTTATCGTCCTCCTTCCGTCCGACGAGCCCCGGAGGCCTTTGATTCGCTCTTGTGAAACGCCTCAGCTCGGCCCGATATTGACGGGAACGGCCTGAGGGGAGAGCCCCGTGCCGAAAACACCCCCTCAAACCTGGATTCGTGTGGTTAATATGGAGGGGGGTCGGCCCTTCCTCACAGGGTTGTTGTTGGGGGTCTCGGGTTTGCCAGGCCTTGGAGGCCAAAATGTGGATTTTTTAGACGGGAAAAATAAGATAAAAAACACTTTCTCTCTCTTGTACGTGTATAAATATGTATATACACGATCCTACGTGGATACAATGGTGTGAGGTAAAATAAAATACCCCCCCTCCCCTCAGATGGAGGCCAAAAGCTGGACAGTCGCCCGAGTTAAATTCAGATTTAATTTATTTGACTTCTGTGCTGCCCATTCCCCTGGGAACTCAGGGCGGCTTGCAACAATAAAAAGTAACAGTGTTGCGTGAAAAGTCAAATATAAAAATAATAAAACCCGATAAAACTAATCAATAAAAACCCCGAGCTAAAAATATGTATCTGTGTGTATAAACATGTATATACACAATCCTACGTGGATATAGTGGAGACCCATTTGTTGAGGTAAGACAAAACAAAAAAATCCCCTCAGACGGATCTCAATTTTGCCCAAAAGAAGCTGGGGGCCGAAAGTGGGGGAGGGGAAGGAAGGTTTTTAAAAATATTTATTCATTTGTTACTATTGAAAGTCTTTTTAAGAGGTTGAAGCTTGTGACATTTACACAAAAAACCAAAAAGAAAAAACCAGCAAACACATACATATATATATATGTAGATTGTTGTGAGTTCGGGTTCTCCCCCCCCCCCCCGTAATATTTTATATAATATATTTTATATATAATATTACATGGAAAAACCTCTGAACTCACAATATCCTACATACATATACCCGTGAAAATCTATGAAAACCAATATATGTGTGTATACACAAACAATATATATAGGTTGTTGTGAGTTTGGTTTTTTCCCCTGTGTAATGTATTTTATTTTATATAATATATTTTATATAATATTACATGGGGAAAAAACTCAAACTCACAACATCCTACATACATATACCCATGAAAATCTATGAAAACCAATATGTGTTTGTGTGTATATACATATGTGTGTGTGTGTACACACACAGTCCCCTGGAGAAGGGCGGCCTAGAAATTCAAATAAATATATATTTAATTTGTTTGACTTATATGCCGCCCAATTCCATGGATCTTGGTGGGGGTGGTCTCAGGAGAGCCCTATGTCGAACCCTCCCCAAAAAACCCTTGATCATGTGGTCAATATGGGGGGGAGGTCGCCCTCACAGGGTTGGGGTTGTTGTCAGGGGTCTTGGAGGCCAAAAGCTGGATAGTTGCCAGAGTTAAATTCAGTGTGTGTATAAACAGGTAATACAATGCTAAGTGGATACAATTGAGACCCATCATGTGTGAAGTAAAGCAAAACAAAGGAAAAACCCTCAGATGGATCTCAGTCTGGCCCAAAAGAAGATGGAGGCAAGGTGGGGGAGGGGAAACCCAGCCTGAGCTTTCGTTGGGGAGGAAAGTTTTTAAAATGTATTTGAAGCTGCCTGGCTCTGGGTAGGAGACTATAGGAGGAAGAGGAGGAATTGCTGATGATGAAAATGGCGTTTCTCTTTTGGCCTCCCTCCCACTTCTGCTTCCCCCCCCCCTCCACAAAGTCCCCATTATTAGGAAGTCCTCAGTTTACATCTGCTTGCTTGGTGACCACGTTTGAAGGTACAATCAATCCGGTCAATGAGGGAAAGCTGGATTCATGTAACAGTCACCTGATTTGCTTATTGACTCTGTCGGAATTTGGATATAGCACTAGCATTTAGACTTATCTAAATTATAAAAATAAACTTAATTAAGAAAAGAAATATATATAAAATTATCTACCGCTTCCTAGTGCTTTTACAGCCCTCCCTAGCAGTTTACAGAGTCAGTCTCTTGCCCCCAGTAATCTGGGTCCTCATTTGACCCACTTTGGAAGGAGGGAAGGCTGAGTCAACTGCTGAACTAGAGCTAGCAATTATCTGAAGTAGCCTGCAGTGCTGCACTCTAACCACTGTGCCACCCCCCTTCTTTGAGCATGGGACAACCATCTCACTTTATGGGACAGAAATTGTGGTCCCAGTGGTGCTTTGTAAGTTGAGGACCAGCTTTGGCAGGATGGAGCTCTTTCCCCCTCGACTCAAGACAGTTCATTGAGTGATCTGAAAAAAGTGACTTACAACCATTTTTCACACTTACGACCCTTGCAGCATCCTCGTGGTCACGCAATCTATATTCCAATGCTTGGCAACTGGTTCATGTTTATGACCATTGCAGTGTCCCAGGATCATGTGATCCTTTTTTGCGACCTGACCAATTGCAAAGCCAGATTCATTTAACTACTGGGTTACTAATTTAACACCTGCGGGGATTCACTTAACAAACGTGCCATGAAAAATCGTAAAATGGGGCAAAATGTAACTGAACAAATTTCTCACTTTGCAGCTTAAACCTTGGCTGAAATGTAGTTATCAAGTCGAGGACTGCCTGCATTCAAGAGCTGGGAACAATTCAAAATGGCTGATCTCCAGGCCAGCTTGGCCTATGTAGCTTCTAATTAAGAGGATGGAACCCCTAGATTGTAACTCCCCCTCCTTACTATTCTTTTTCATTGCCTCTTTGCAGATCAACCGCTTCATGGAGTCAAGGCAGGAAGCGCGATGCAGATGGGAAGCACAGGAATACGCACGAGCCCAGTGACCCAACCATTGACTTCGATTCATACAGTCTGGCAGATGGCAGATCAGAGAGGTGGGTAGAGAGGAATACTTCCTCACTATTAAGCACAGTTAAGGTCTATTTAAGGCAGAGTTGGCTATGAAATGTTTAGTTCCTGGTAATATTTTAGCACTGGACTAAATCTTTTTAAAGTAGCATACTTGTGATAGCCCAGAGGATGATAAGCCCTGTTCTACCTATAGTAATTCAAGAGCACCTCAGGATACATGAAAGGTTCAGTAATGCATTTTGGATTGTGTTGCTTCATCTGCAACGCAGTTGGGATGGGTACACTATGTTGTATGTTTTAAATATTGCGACAAAGCTGCTACTTTGTTTTTCCTGCAACTTGGTGTTCACAGTTTCACAACCCCAGAGGGTCACAAGCCCCATTCGAGATGCTCAGACTGGGGGAGTGCGGTTGAAGAAGATGAAATGAGGACTAATGTCAACAGAGAAATGGCCAGGTACGGAGCTGCAATTTGTCTACAGTTTGTCTTACCTAAGGTCGAAAGCAAATCTTTGAGATAGGGAGATGGAGTAAGGGAGAGAAGCTATTGCCCCTTTTCCATGTGACATGCACTTTTGCATTCAAAATAGAAAACTACGTCATGCTATAAGGCTACGTTGGAGAATGTGCTGTGAAAAAGCTAGTCCTTGTGGGTAAATGCAGTGGGTCAGGAGAACGTGGGTAATAAGAGTGTTATCATCTAACTAACAAGTGTGAGAATATTGTTGTTTTACATTTATTAAACGAGACACCAACAATACTGTAACAGAACAGCCCTGTAGCGATACATGCACTGAAAATGACTATTTAAAAAACAAATGTTTTACAGATACAAAAGAAAGCTTCTGATAAATGAAGTTGGAAGAGAAAGGAAGACCTCTACTGGAAGGTAAAAAAAGAGCATTGCTCATAGCCAATCTACCAGGGGTGATCTGTGAAATGGAGGCTGATGAGAATGAATAATTGAAGCGTGGCTATATTAAGAGGAGGGATGAGGGAAATGAAGAAAAGGGAAGACATTTGCCATGATAAGGGCAGAATAGTAGTAGTAGAAGCAGGGGTGATCCGCCCAATAAACCTCTTTTGGCTTGTGTCTGAGAAGGTAAAGCCATGAAACATGAATTAATGAAGAAATATATATATTTTCCAGTTCGGATTCCAAGGAATCTACAGCAGCTGTGGAACTGGAGACTGACGAGGCTGTTCTAATGAGGAGACAGAAACAAATAAATTATGGGAAGAATACGTTGGCATATGACAGATATATTCAGGAGGTTCCTAGGTAAGCTCTCTTTACCCCCAGAGTGGGGGTCCTTTTCAGAACAAAGCATGGTTTGATTTGTAAGCATCGGGGCAAACTTAAGCTTAAGTTCCCGGCTTCAGAGAAGCGGCTTAACACGCAGGAGCACTGGGACCAGAGAGAGAAGGGCAAAAGAAGCGGTATTTGTGCTGCCCCAGGACTTTTGGCGGTTAGATGTAATATTAGCACCCCACCCCCCCAAAAAGAGTTGGGCTTATTGGGGTGGGTCGTGTTTTCGGAGAAACATTGGTACAGTGGTACTTATGGACTTAATTTGTTCCTTGACTAGGTTCTTAAGGAGAAAAGTTTGTAAGTAGAAGCAATTTTCCCCATAGGAATCAATGTAAAAGCAAATAATGTGTGCAAACCCATTAGGAAAGAAATAAAAGCTCGGAATTTGGGTGGGAGGAGGAGGAGGAAGAAGAGGAGGAGGAGGACAGTCGCTGCTCAGAGTAAAGGGAGCGTTTCTTTTCTCTGGGCACTTGCAGAGGTTTATTCCCTCTCCAAGCGCCCAGAGAAAGGAAAATGCTCCATTCACTCTGGGCTGCCAAAGCCTCCTTAAGCGCCACCGAAAGGCTCCTCTGGCAGCCCAGAAAAGACCGAGATGGCCGGGATTAAAGGGGGAATGGCAGGAAACTGGCCGGGCCTTCGTGCCGCTCTCAAATTTCCTGGGAGATTTTTCCGGGCTCGGGTTCTTAAGTGGAAAATGGTTCCTAAGAAGAGGCAAAAAAAATCTAGAACCAAAGTTCTTACGTAGTGGTGTTCTTAAGTAGAGGTACCACTGTAGTATAATTTCTCATTTCTGTTCTCATGAATGGCTACATTGAGGACTGGCAGAATATTCTGAGAAGTTGGATGTCTCTGATGTCACTAAATTATCCCTCTGTGTAAATATTGAAACAAATATAAACTCCTCCAGTGGGGCATTGCGGAGAGGAGGGGGGCGAGCAGTCCCAATTCTGAACAGCCCTGCAATTAAGAAAGGGCTGTTTTATTTGCTCTGGGAAAATCCACCCAGCAATTGCTGCAGTGCTAAGTTGTTGAAAGTTGGTGATGTGCTAAAAGTAGCTGGACTCTTCCTTTCCCAGGTGTCTACGGGTCCCCGGGGTCCATCCAAGGACTCCAAATAAATTCAAAAAGTACAGCCGGAGATCCTGGGATCAACAGATCAGGCTTTGGAAGGTCGCGTTGCATTTCTGGGACCCTCCCCACGAAGAAGGCTCTGGCGTACAAGGACTGTAAGTAGCAGCAGTGTCTCTGAGGCTCTGAGTAAAGCCTTTCAAGGCCAAGGGCTGTTTCAACTGGGGAATCATTCAGCAGTGGCAAGTTTCCTGAAATCTATCAGGCTTGTTTCTTATCCTTCTTTTTTGTGGGATTGAGTTCCATGGCCATAGTACAGGCAGGCCTCACTTAATTAATGACTGCCTCGTTTAGCAACTGCTTCAAGTCACAAGAGTGCTAAAGAAAGTAGCACTGCCAGCCTTTTGCACCCAGCAGGCATTTGTGATGGTTGCAGCATCACAAGGTCACGTGACTGACCTTCGTATATTCTTTCGGATAAGCAGAGTCATTGGAGAAAGTGGCAGTGAAAGGGCAAATTAGGGTCACGTGATTTAACAGCCGAATTTGAGTCGAGACTTTTAAGTCCATTGTGGTCCTGTGGTGCTTTGCTCAAGGGCCACAGGGCTTAGTAAGATTGCTTCTAGTCTTAATTGTGAGGACTAGGCGTAGTTTTCTACAAATGTAGGCAGCTATAGTGCTACGTATGTTGATATAACAATTCCTAGTCTTTGTAATGAATTAACTTGTTTCATTATTATTTTTTTCTTGAAAAAAATTGAACAGTGTAATATGATGTACTGGTTATCAGAATTTTGTGCCCCCTCCAAAACATAGTTGGTGCAATAGAGCACGTGCAGTTATTTTAAAACAAATTATTTTCCTGAAGGTTTTGTTTATATTGCTGTCTGCTTGTTTAAAATACAAATGGATCTATACATTAACAAAGCATCAATTAAACAAGTTGCTGGAATACTTTTCTGAATTATTTAAATGTAACACTAGAAATCATTGGAAATGACATGTGATTTATGCTTTCAGTTCCTATTTTCCTAACTTCCAGCAAATATTGAGGTCATTGGGTAAATCGGGAGGCAGGTTTTGTCTAAAGCAGCAGTTCCCCACCTGTGAGCCGCGACCCCTTTGGGGGTCAAATGACCCTTTCACAGGGGTCACCTAAGACCATCAGAAAACACATATTTCCGATGGTCTGAGGAACCGAGACCTGGCTCCTCTACCCATCTCCAGGTGGGTCCAGCCACATGCAAATAGAATATTGCAATATATATCTATATATATATACATAGATAATCTGTATCATGGGAATTTCTGAGCATGTGCGCAGAATTTCTGGCACTGCCTGCGTCGCCATCTTGTTTTGGGGTTTTTTATTCCCTTGCAATTTTTTGAAATTTTTTGGCATGTGTTTGCGAAGGGTACCCAAGCCCATGAGGCATGGCCACGCAGCGCAGGATTTAGCGAACCGGCAGTGAGGTAAGTTAGAACCCACCCCTAATAATAATTTTATGATTTTGTGGTTGAGGGTCACCACAAGATGAGGAACTGTATTAAAGTGTCGTGGCATTAGGAAGGTTGAGAACCCCTGGTCGAAAGAGAGGCTAAATGATGGGTTAAGGTAAATTCTCTCCTTTATCTCAACATGAGAAACATATTTTCTAATATTTCTAATTCTGTGTTTTATCTTTGCAGTAGCTCTGTTGATCTCGGTGATATGGAAACAGAATCAGTAGGAAGTGATTCCTTGGTGCTACAGGGAAGCTCCCAAGACAACAGTGTAAGCCATTGGAAGTTTGGTTTCAGTTGCAATATTGTGTCAGCTTGCGTAAATTGATAATTGTGCAGTGTCTGTCAGGAGTAGTCCATCCCTGGCCATTCCGAAGTAGGGTCCCCCCCCCCTTATCTTCCCCTCTGCTCTCTGCCTCTTCTCACCCTCATTGAATTTCCTCTCTTTTTTCCTTCATTTCCTAGTCATCTTGCACGCTGTCTTTTTCTCCTTACCTTTCTTTACGTTTTCTGCCATTAGTTCAGTCACTGCTTTAATTAAGTGAGGCTTAACCAAGGAGGCATCCGTTGTGGACGTGACACCGTAGTGATGCCCCCTCACTAAGATATGTCATTGCAATTGTCAGAGTAAAGTTTAAAGTATTTTCTCTAGAATAAGTCTGTGGTGTGTGTAGAAAAATCAGCTGTGAATATGCACCCAGGAGTGGGGGAGGGTTGTCATGTACATTTTATTGAGAATAATTGTGCTTTCTTGAGGTAGATTGTTCACTTGATAGTCCTTGAGCTATGGCTACAATTGAGCTTGGCAATTATGCTCGTAGGTTGCGACGGTTGTAAAACAGGTCACCATATGACCGGACCTCCTTTTCTGTGGTGGTGGTGGTGGTTAAAGCAAGAGCCCTGGTGATTGAGCAAACAGCATGGCTGTTTAACAGACTCATTGTTGGCTATGTGATGGGTTTTGCTGGGGAAAGCGGGGTACTTGTGGGTTCTGCAAAACCATAAATCGTGGCCATGTGGCCGCAGGGCGCTACCTACAGCCATTTGAGCCAGTTAGAACAGAATAGAATAGAATTTTATTGGCCAAGTGTGATTGGACACACAAGGAATTTGTCTTAGTGCAGATGCTCTCAGCGCACATAAGAGAACAAGAGACATTTGTCAAGAATCATGTGGTACAACACTTAATGATTGTCATAGGGGTTAACTAAGCAATGAAGAAACAAAACGATTTTAGTAAAAATTTATTTTATTTATTATTTATTTATTATTTGGATTTGTATGCCGCCCCTCTCCGAAGACTCTTAGGATACAAGCAACGAGTTTCAGTCATACAGTCCTAAGTGGGAGGAAAAGGATGATAGGAATGATGAGAAAAACTAGTAGAATAGAAGTGCAGATTTAGTAAAATCTGTTGGCAACAACCCAAAATGTGGGGTCACATGGTCACAGTGGGAGTGAGTACATATCAGAACTTTGAATCCACGTGGTAAGAAGCCCCATTTGGGTCTTCCGTTCTATATTTGAATGGTCATAAGTTGAGGGATGCCTGCACTTCTGAGTACTGGGAACTGTGTTGTCAAACTATGCGCTCCAACACTTGGGACTTTCAAGGGGAGATTGAGCTGCCATTTGTCAGTGGTGTAGGGTCACCTGCGTGGATAGAGGGTTGGACTAGGTGGCCTACAAGGTCCCTTCCAGCTCTAATAATAAATAAATAAAAATTTCATTTGGGATGGTATAAGGGCCTCCTCCCTTGTGGACCTCCAAAATCCCCTCCAGCTCTGGGATTCTTGGCCTTTTGATGTAGTGTGCCCAAGAAATGCAGCGTGGTTCTCAAGAGGAATGAACCAATAATACTGTAATATGAAGTTCCTGGTCTGTTAATTGGGTGGCCTTTCATTGCAGGTGAATTGTACAGACACCAACCAAAGTGAGAAGAAGTATTGAGCATTGATTTGACGACTCAAACCCAGCTGGAGGCGCCTTGTGGGGTGAAGCTTATGGAACCTTGTGTCCTGCAGGGTCCGTTTCCAGAAGATCCAAACAGAAGCAAGAACTTTTATTGCGTGAGCTGCGAAAACCTTTAAGATGAAAACCAATGTTTCTCTGACCTCCTTTGAAAGCATAAAAACGGAGTCCTGTCTATTTGAGTCACTGCCTAATTTATAGCCCTGCATAGAAAACCAGGAGGCTTTGTGAGCAGTTGGATTATAGTTGAGAAAAACCCAAACGTGGCCTCATTGCCACAGTTTTAAAACTTGACATTTTGTAAGAAAATAGTTTTAGCAGTTGATTAATGTTTTTTCACCATGAGGCAAGTGTAGACAAAGGAAGAAGTGGTTTTGCCCCCCTGCCCTGATATGTTTTACAATGTGAAAGTTGACGCTTTTTAAATAATTTCAGAATTACCAAGCGATTGGCAATAGACCTTCCCCCAGGACAGATGCAGGCCTCGTTTCGGGCGGCAAACCTCACTGAGTTTTAAGCCGATAGCTTGTAAATAGTTTTCTGCAGGATGCTTGAATGAAGGCAGCTTGGGAATGTTATTTTTATTCATTCTTAATATAATTTTTTTTCTATTGTTGCTGTTTTTGTATGGAATACAATCTAAATAAAGCAAGATTGTCTTTGTATAACCTGAATAAAAGTCGTTTTCGGGGATTCTGAAAGGAGATGCCGATAAAGATCCAAATAACTCAAACCAGCTGTTTGCTGGTTTGTGAAGGACTAACTACCAGGGATATCTTAATTCTTTAAAAAGTCATTTTGAAATTGAAGCTGCATAGTTTGGGTTATTGCCCTGAATTTAATCAGATGGGTTTGTTTCTGAGTGAAAGAGGAAATGAAATTGATTTCGCAAAACAAATGCCTTTGGTGCAAAACTTTTGGGAGTCTCGGACTTAAATTGTATTTGCTTTGCAATCTGCAGACCCCGAAACAACTTTTTAAAGTCAAGACTGAGCTGCCCAAGTCCCAACTTAGAAAGGGATTTTACTTTCCAAAAACCAATAGAAGAGACATGGCTGGTCTTGGGAGATGTGGTTGTTTTAAGCAAAAAAATAAATAAATCCCTTTTCCTGGTCATTGTTGGCCTGTTCTGCTACAGCTGAGCAATTACTGATTGGATTTCTGCTCTCTGGAGTCAATAGTCCATTCACCCTTCAAGAAATGCCCTTCGATTATGTGGAGCATTTGTGCTTAAGAGCATTATTGCTCTCAAATAAACGGGCGCACCAAAACTGGCCCGGGAAACAGCCGTGTTTTAATTGGGTCCAATTGCCTGCACTTTTTTTTTTTTTTTCATACCACCTCAGGAGGCTGCATCCTTTCCTGGGCCTTCCTGACACATGGCAGCTCAAATTGTTTATGCGCATACGCACATGGAGAAAGTCTGTTTTGGTTGCAGAAAGCGATGAAGGGAAGCCTTCCGAGAGCTCTTTTGTGAGGCTTTTAGCTCAGGTCTGATTTGGATCGAAGTCTCCAGCTGGTCTGATGCACAATTTTGTCAGTGCTCTGTAGCTGTTCAATTAGGAGCCTACACCTCATATTTACAGCCACTCTTACCTTTTGACCTGAATTATTTGAGAAGTTTAATTGGGAGGACAAAATATTTAATTGGAAAAGATACCAACAATTTAGCCACACCTTAGTTTCCTTTCTCAGGTTATCTGACTCCCTGTGTTTCATTCATGCTTGGCCTTTGCGCTCTCTCCAAGCAGCTCAGATATTCTCTGCATACGTCTACAGGGAAATTGTGTGTGTGTATGTAAAGGGCTTTTTGTCTTTTCCCCCCCCTACATTTGAACCATTCTGCCTTGTGACCGACTCCAGTGTCGGCTAACTGAAATGAAATTCCTTTTTCTCAAACGCATTCAAACAACAAAAGTGATGGGTGAACCCACTAGCCATCTGATTCCCAATGGCTGGTTTGATACGGTGTTTGATAAAAATAAAATAAAATTTCCCAGTTCTCTTATTCTGTCCACAACACAGCTGGCCTTGCAGAGGTGGAGGAGGTACAGGGGGTCCTCGACAGGTAGCCACAATTATTCCCCAACTGTTGCTAAGCAAGACTGTTAAAATGAGCTTTGCCCAACTGTTCAGTGACTGCAGTTAAATTAGTAACACAAGTTAAGTGACTGGCATCATTTCTTGCTTGACAGAAGGTTGCAAAGGTGATGATCCTGGGAGACTGCCAATCTATGCCAGTTTTGATCATGTGACCAGGGACAACAACAGTTGCAAGGGTTAAGACCTGCCCTAAGTCGCTTTCTGTAGCTGGCACATTTCTCCTAGCCAAAGCTGTGCCGCCACCTGCCTGCGTTTCGCGTCTTAGTTGATTTGGGGCCAGGTTTCTCTAAGGGCAGATTGCAAAAGCCATCCCTGCAAGAGCTCATGACATCGGTTGAGGCTACGTACGTGGTGTGGAGGCTTCCCTGATCCTCCCCAGTTTTTAAATAGCCTAAATATATTTATCTAGACCTGCAAAATGAGTTGGAACAAGATAGAGCTGTGATGGATGAGCGGACGCTCCCTTTGCCCACTTTATCGTTCCTTCTTGTCAGTTACTGGAAATGATTTCTCAGAAATGGAAAGCTGTGAGAAAAAATTAAGAAATAAGAAGAAATTGGATTCCACTTTTCCAATGTTATCTGGCTTAGTTTTACCCCAAGTGATATTTATTATATTTGTTAGATTTCTAAGCTGCCCAACTCCTTTCGGACTCTCTTTATTTGTTCTGTCAAGTACACATTGGTGGTATACAAAGATATAATATTTATATACATGATACTAGTAAGAGAGAAACATTAGGATGGGATGGAGGGCACACTGGTGCACTTATGCATGCCCCTTACTGACCTCTTGGGAATCGGGAGAGTGGACAGTCTAAGGGTAAAGTTTTGGGGGTTTGGTGATGACACTACAGAGTCCGGTAGTGAGTTCCAGGCATCAACTACTCGGTTACTAAAGTCGTATTTCCTGCAGTCGAGTTTGGAGCAGTTTACTTTGAGTTTGTATCTGTTGTGTTCTCGTATGTTGTTATGGTTGAAGCTGAAGTAGTCGTTGACAGGAAGGACATGGCAGATGATTTTATGAGCTATGCTTAGGTCTTGTTTTAAGGCAACGTAGTTCTAAGCTTTCTAAACCTGGGGTTGTAATTTTAGTTGGTATTCTGTTGCGAGTGGAGGAGTGGGGGGCTCTTCTCGTAAAGTATCTGGACATTTTCTAGAGTATTTATGTCTGAAATGCGGTGGGGGTTCCAGACAAATGAGCTGCATTCGAGGATGGGTCTGGCAAACGTTTTGTATGCTCTGGTTAGTAGTGTGAGACTCCCAGAGCAGAAGCTACGTAGGATTAGGTGAACAACTCTTGAAGCCTTTTTGGCGATATTGTTGCAGGGGGAGTTGGATAGGAGTATTCCAAGATCTTTGACGGAGTGAGGGTTGTCTGTAAAGTATTGTTTCTTCAGCTTGTATTTGGTGTTCTGATCCTTTTTGCCAATGTGCAGGACAGAGCATTTGTTGGTTGAGATTTGGAGTTGCCAGATGTTTGACCAGACACAGTTAAAGTCTTTCTGGAGCACAGCTGTGATATCAGTGGTGAAAAGTTTGGCATTGTGGGCAAAGAGAACACAATTGCTTGTAACGTGATCGCAAAGGCCATTTATATAGAGCATGAAGAGTGAAAGGGAAGGTCTGAAGCAATCTTTTCTTCAGCCCATATTTAAGACCAAAACGAATGGGAGCAGAGGCAGGTGTAACTCCATACACAGCAAGAATATACGTGACAGTGTGGCCCAAATGTATTAACAGTAGGCAAGACGCCATCTTTGCAGGACAATGGATGCTATTATACTCCACCACTAGATGGCGCCAGCGTTCCAGAAATCCAACTTTGCAGCAGACAGGCAGCCAAGAATAATTGCAGGTGAAATCGAAGTTTCCTTGCTTACCTTCCTCTTCTGGGTGAGATATCCCCCCCCCCCCCCCCCCTGAGCAATGTACATGCCTGGATAGTGAAAGGTCTAGTCTAGTGGAGAGAAGGATTGGGAGTGATCATCTTCATGGAATTGAGGAGCCACTGCGGAAAGAAAGAAGGTCAACTTATTTGCCAAAGCACCTGAGTGCAGGATGGAAAGTAAAGAATGGAAACTTACAAGGAGAAAGCCAGCCTGGAATTAAGGAAAACATTCAAACAATAACAGTATCAAGAGCGCGTGGTTTTTAAAGCAACGAATTGAGGGTTTCCTTAATTGTGTAACAAGAATTCAGGGGTGACTTTATAATAAATCCATGAACATTTTGGGGATATCTTAGCATTGGCTACTGTGGAAACTGATTTTTTGTATTTGCTCCAACTACATTGAGGCTGTAAACATCACAACAAAGTTTCCTTTGCTTTCAGATCAGTATTTAGAAAAAACATTCAAATAATTCAATGTGAGCCTGAATCACGCTCCTAAAATATGGACTTTTGTACCATCTCATGAAGGGCGTTGGTTGTGTTGACCTGGGATGTGGCACAGAGGATAACCCTACTTAGCTGTACAAGAAATTAACATAAATTACAATAAATGTAAATAATAAAATATAAAAAATATAAAATATACTGCTCAAAAAAATAAAGGAAACACTCAACCCATCCTGGATCTGAGTGAATGAAATATTCTCATGGAATCCTTTGTTCTGTACAAAGTTTGAGTGTGCACAACAGCAGGTGAAATTGATTGTCAATCAGGGATGCTTCAGTTGGATTTCACAGAAGTTTGGTTGACTTGGGGTTATATTGTGTTCTTTAAGTGTTCCGTTTATTCTTTGAGCAGTGTATAAAATATAAGATACAACACAATACCATAAAAAAAATAAAATTACAAAAATGTAAAGAAGGACACATAACCAAGTCAGGATGTCAGCAGATAGCCAGAATCTGCAAGGATGAAGTCAGGAAAGCAAAGGCTCAGAATGAACCTTGCAACAAAAATGAAAGATAATTTAAAAAAAGTTTCTTCCAAATATATAAACAACAAGAAAAACAAATCAGGGAAACAGTTGGTCCACTAAAGAGATGATGGCAAAGACGTAATGGGCAATAGAGAGAAAGCAGAGCTCCTTAACTCATTCTTTGCATGGGTCCTCACACAAAAAGAAACTATAACCCAACCACCAGTAACATCACTCTAAAAAACAGACTGGAAATAAAAGTTAAAATAAGCATAAATAAATAAATAAAAAGTAAGAGGACACCTGTCTGCTCTTGATGAATACACATCACCAGGACCAGATGGATTCTTTCTTTCCTTTCCTTCCTTCCTTCCTTCCTTCCTTCCTTCCTTCCTTCCTTCCTTCCTTCCTTCCTTCTTTCCTTCCTCCTGAAACACCAGGGAAATACCAGAGGACTGGAAAAGAGCTGATGTGGTTCCCATCTTCAAAAAGGGAGTGGGGGGAACACTCAGAAAACTACAAACCAATCAGCCTAATATCAATGCCACGGAAAGTACTGGAAAAGATAATTAAACAATTAATTGATCTATTTTTAACAAACCCATGCTGGCTGCTAGTTATGACTTTACTTGTTTCTAGGTGTTGGCAGATGTTTAGAAACGGAAGAATGACGACAGAAAAAGACCTCATGGTCCATCTAGGGCAGACTGGATGGACCATGAAGTCTTTTTCTGCCGTCAATCTTCTATGTTTCTAAACATCTGCCAACACCTAGAAATGAGTAAAGTTATAACTAGCAGCCAGCATGGGTTTGTTAAAAATAGATCATGCCAAACCAATCTTATTTCATTCTTCACAGTGGCTAAATTAGCCGACCAGAGAAATAGTGGGGACATAAGATACTTAGACTTCAGCAAGACATTCAACAAAGTATGCTTCTTCATAAACTAGAAAAAAGTGGGATAGACAGCTTCACCACCAGATGGATTCACAACGGCTGACAAACCATACTCAATGAGTACTCCTTAATGGGTCTAAGACTACATGAAGAGAAGTAAGCAATAGGGTACCACAAGCTTCATTAATGACTTAATTGAGGGAATAGAAGGGGAACTCACCACATCTATCTATCTATCTATCTATCTATCTATCTATCTATCTATCTATCTATCTATCTATCTATCTATCTATCTACCTACCTACCTATCTAATCCATCCATCCATCCATCCATCCATCCATCCATCCATCCATCCATCCATCCATCCATCCATCCATCCATCTATCTATCTATCTATCTATCTATCTATATCTATCTTCTATGCCGCCCCTCTCCATGGACTTTTCACATGATACTAAGCTGGCAGGAGTAGATAACATGGATTGGTCTGGCAAAAGTTTTTGTATGTTCTGGTTAGCTGTGTGAGCAGAAGCTACGTAGGATTAGGTTAAGAACTCTTGAAGCCTTTTTGGCAATGTTGCAGGGGGCTTTGGCACTTAGGTCGTTGGATATGAGTATTCCAAGGTCTTTTATGGAGTGAGGGTTGTCTGTGAGGTCTTCTTTATTCAGTTTGTATTTATTTAGTGTTTGGATTCTTTTTGCCAATGTGTAGGACAGGGCATTTCTTGGTTGAGATTTGGAGATCTGAAGAGGAGCAACCTAGAACTAAGGAGGAATTTCCTGACGGAACAGTTAACCAGTGGAACAGAAGTTGCCTTCAGAGGTTGTGGCTGCTCCATCGCTGGAAGTTTTGGTCATTCATTTGGCTGAAATTGTTTCCTGCTTGAGTAGGGGGTTGGACTAGAAGGCCTCGCAGATCCCTTCCAGCTCCATTATTCTGATTAGGGCAGCAGAGGCCTCAACCCGTTTTATACAGTAAGATATCAATTGAGGCACACTAATTAACTTCCACGCACAAGCAGGCAATCATCTTAAGTCAACATCCTGGGTTTGATTTTTTTTTTTTTAACTTGGTATCAATATGTGATCTTCGAAAGGACAATACTAATAAAATGTAACACAGCCCTGACACAAATTGAATGTTTTAGACATATTCAAATCCCGGCAAATCTTTACGTCTTCAAGAAGTCCTTCAACCCGATATCCTTTTTAAAAAAAATCGATCATGTGGTTATTGGATAAATAAAATATGTGATTGTTCAGCACATAAACACCCTTTGTTAAATGTGTCCGTCAATAGACAATTCGTATAAATGATACTATCTTCAGAGGCATAATATCTCCTTTATTGATAAAATAAATATCCGAAAGACAGATCAAATGGACGTCAACTCACCATGCATGACATTAACAGGAATTGGCCCGAAAGTATCCGGCATGGGACAAAGAATTCTAAGCAAAAATCTCTCTTGCCATCATATCTTAGCGCATAGGCATAGATAGCCTATGCTCAGAATTGGGAGAGTAAAGATGCCCTGGCAGGAGAAGAAATTTTATTTAAAATTTGTTTAAAATTCCAGACACAGAGATGGACAAAACTGACACTAGAGTTGAAGGACCAATTGGACACACCTGGAATAAATTATATAACTGGATGAAAAAAAGAACCAAGATCAGATGTTAGTGAATATGATGGGGAGCTTCAAAATTAATTCGAATTTAGATACCGTGTATACAGTGTTCCCTCGATTTCCGCGGGGGATGCGTTCCGAGACCGCCCGCAAAAGTTGAATTTCCGTGAAGTAGAGATGTGGAAGTAAATACACCATTTTTGGCTATGAACAGTATCACAAGCCTTCCATTAACACTTTAAACCACTAAATTACCATTTCCCATTCCCTTAACAACCATTTACTCAGCATTATTACTGGTACTCACCATTGAATAAGACACTTAGTGATCCTGATATTTCTAAACATAATTATTTATTAACAATTTTTTTTTTGTTATTTATTTGCAAAAATTATTAGTTTGGCGATGACGTATGACATCATTGGATGGGAAAAAAACAGCGAAGTATTTTTTAATTAATATTTTTTGAAAAACCGTGGTATAGGCCATTCGCGAAGTTTGAACCCGCGAAAATCGAGGGAACACTGTATTGGGAAAATAAATAGGTAAAAAAGGAATGATTAATCTATATAGGCAAGTTGATAGCCTGTCATGTACCATGTTTTTCAAAGTATAAGACACACCTTCGTTTTTGGGGAGAAAAATAAGGAAAAGAATCTGCTTACCAGGTATTCACCTGGCTGGCGTCCTTAGCCAGCACATTATTTTATCCCCTTGTTAGGGCTTTAAAAAAACCTTATTTGGAGAGAGTAACAATGAAAGAGCTTGCAAGGCAGTAAGAGCTGGGAACATCATTAGCACCTGGGAAGAAACATTCGGAGGAAGTGGAGCAATGGAAAAAACCCTGGGAAGACTTAGGGCTTGGAAAACATTCTTCGCAAAGAGTAACAACGAAAGAGCTTGTGCATCCTCTCATGAGATTTTGCTTCCTGTACATGCACAGAAGCCAAATCTTGCTCCGATGCGCCTGTGCGCCCGCCAGTCACATGGAGATTTGTGTGCAGCTCCATTTTTGCTACCAGAACGCTGTCCGCCACCCCCAATCAAGGTAGGAACCGAATACTGGATGGAACCAAGTGCACTTCCCATGGCCAGAAGGTGCCCGACATCCCGACACACACAGTGATGGGCTGCCAAAATGTTTACTGCCACACTGTGGGCGTCACTTATTTTGTGGGTGTGGCTTGATGGTCATGTGACCAGGTGGGAGTGGCTTACCGGCCATGTGACCAGGTGGGAGTGGCTGGACAATCATGTGACGGGGTGGCTTAAAGATCATGTGGCCAAATGGGAGTGGCTTACCGACCAAGATAAGTTTTCAAATAGGTGCTGGGACTCTTTTTCAATTGATTAAGTCCCATTAGAGCCGGGGTGGCGCAGCAGGTAGAGTGCTGTACTGCAGGCCACTGAAGCTGACTGTAGATCTGTAGGTCAGCGGTTCAAATCTCATCACCGGCTCAAGGTTGACTCAGCCTTCCATCCTTCCGAGGTGGGTCAAATGAGGACCCGGATTGTAGGGGAACCATATATGCTGGCTCTGTTGAAAAGTGCTATTGCTAACATGTTGTAAACCGCCCTGAGTCTAAGGAGAAGGGCGGCATAAAAAATTGAAACAAATAAATAAATAAATAAATTAGCCCCTTAGCTATGATGGGTTTTTATGTATGGTCTGTTAGGTTGTGTGTTTGTTTTTTATAATAAGGGTTTTAAATTGCTCTTTTAACGTTAGATTTGCACCTTGTGTATTGTTGTGAGCCGTTCCGAGTCCTTGGAGAAGGGCGGCATACAAATCTAATAAATAATAATAATAATAATAATAATAATAATAATAATTATTATTATTATTATTTGAATAGCCACTATAAGGACACACACAGACACACATATACTGTAGGTAGTCTTGGCATATTCAGGTTTCTTCCCGTGTAAGTTTCAGAGATTCTTGGCGACATTTCGACGAGGTCCCAGTCGTCATCTTCAGGCTGATGCTTTCGGCTTTGTGCTCGAGCGAATATATGCTCAGAAAAATAAAGGGAACCCTCCAAGAACCCCTCCTAGATCTGAATGGATGACATATTCTCATTGAATCCTTTGTTCTGTACAAAGTTGAAGGTGCACCACAGCAGGTGAAATGGATTGTCAGTCAATGTTGCTTCCTAAGTGGACAGTTGGATTTCACAGAAGTTGGATTGACTTGGAGTTATATTCTGTTGTTTAAGTGTTCCCTTTATTTGTTTGAGCAGTGTATGTATACATACATACATACATGCATGCATACATACATACATACATACATACATACATACATACATACATACTATCTATTAATTTCTTTATGTCCTCTCTTGCTCTCTCCATCTCTATCCATTATCTATATATATATGTCTGTCTGTCTGTCTGTCTGTCTGTCTGTCTGTCTGTCTGTCTATATCTATCTAATCTCTATCTATTTAATCTCTATCATCTATCCATCCATATGTACATACTGCTCAAAAAAAATAAATAAAGGAAACCTTCAAAGAACACATCCAAGATTTGAGTGAATGAAATATTCTCATTGAATACTTTGTTCTGTACAAAGTTGAAGGTGCAAAACAGCAGGTGAAATGGATTGTCAATCAGTGGACAGTTTGATTTCATAGAAGTTTGATTGACTTGGAGCTATATTCTGTTGCTAAAGTGTTCCCTTTACTTTTTTGAGCAACATACATACATACATACATACATAAATACATACATACATACATACATACATACATACATACATACATGCATGAAAACACCCCTTCCCCCCCCTGGAGAAACCTTGTTTGTCTGTGGTCTGGGCATCCTCGTTCTCCTTCTTGCCCAACAGCTTTGAGCCAAACAATCAATGTGGCTCCTCTCAACTTTTTCTTCCCCCTTTTTCCAATTAATTAATTTAAATTGACCATTAAGTCAGCAGAGGTTTTTGATTGATATTTTCATTAACGGCCCTCTCATGCAGACCTGTCCAACACCTAAGAAATGTATGATAATGTCCAATCTGCGTGGAGGGGCCTGGGCTTCTCCCTTCACCTCTCAGTTCCAGTGAGTTATTACTCGAATGGTGCTGGCTCTTTCATTGAGTGTAATTTGAATACAGATTAGCTGCCCCGGTGTTCCAGAGCTTTAGCATTATCATTACTGGGGACAGTAATTTGACTGATGAACACGTGGGTTATCGCAAGGTTATCACCTTCACAGTTCTGGGAAAGTCTCCGGCCCCACGTCCTGGACACGGGCGGCAAAATCCAGCTCAGCAAATGGGCTCCTCCAATAACCCATTGAATAAATTCCTCTCCTAATTAAAGAGCCGATATCCCTCTTTACTCTCAGATATTCCCAGGCTTTATTAGATTGATGAAGTAATATCAATTTGACTTTCTTCTTTTTTTTAAAAAAAATGTGAATTAAGCGCCTTCATCCAATTACACACAAACGCTCCATACGTGTAAAGTGATTTAGAAAGCTAAACGGACAAAGGAAATATATTGGCTTGAGCTCATGAAAGCAATTATTATCCGGCCACTCCTTCCCCAAAGACATGCTTTTTCTTAATTAGGAAAGAATGGGGACCAAAAGGAAAAGAAAAAAGACTTTCCATAATTTGCAAGAAAAAGGGATCCAGACTGGGATGATAGTGAGATTTCTGCTTAAGTTACAGCATAGCTAGGCCCCTCCACTGTAATTATCAAATCCTCTGATGAGCTAAAGCCCTCAAGGCGTTAAATTTCGGCTCCCTTATAACAGAGAACCACTGCTTTATACCAATCTCTCAACTCAAGGGATGTGAAAGGTGCAAAAGAAATGAATTTATAATTTGAACCGAAAGCAAAGCATTAGTGTGAAAGTTGCAGTGGAGCTGAATTTATTGGGGCAAAAGGTTCAGAGGTTGAGATAAATGCACCTGTCAAAAAGCCAAATAAATCCAAAATTCATCGTGCATCAAAAATATTGGGAATTCAACTTACGGTAGCTGCACAGATGACGCAGAAAGCTGGTTTAAAAGGAACAAACCTCAAACGCTGACAACTGATTCCATTCAGGACTCATCATCAGCAATGATGATTTAATAGGACCAGGATTGAATTCCATACATTCAAAATTATCTGTCGCATGATATTTTCATAAGGAAGTATCCGGCCGTCTGAATAATCACCATAGTATTTTTTGACCCAAAATTGCAAGCGCTTCTTAGGGAAAAAATATTGCCTAGTTTTTATGCTTCTATGATTTAATTGAAAGAAAATACCCAAAGCAATGGTTTTTGTTTTAAAAAAATGCTTTTCCGATGAGGCCAAGTTGATGTAAATCAATTAATCATGAAAACAATTTGGCACGTGGAAAATGGAACCTTCTGTGAGATGTTATCAGCTCAATATCCTTTATATTGTCCCTGGGTAGAGATAATACTTCCGTTATCTCTCTGAGAATCTACCTCCTCTACTTTAACAGAAATTATCAAGTGATAGTTATAAAACCCTTGATGTTTGTCCTTGGATGAAAGAGGCCCATGGAGACATAAACACATCCGTTACTACAATTGCAGTGCTGAAATTTTACAACCTGGTGGAAGTGAGCGATTCAACCCTTTGGTGGCACGTCTGATTTAAAGGGGTCTTTAGGGTGGAAAAACGCACCGAAACTCAGGTAGAAATAAATGCCTTTAAGTGGAGAAGAAAACCCCATAACACATCTGCCTAAGTGTTTGGAGGTTTATTCCACTTGAAAGAAGATCAGCAGAATTTTAGAAAACTTTAGAACTTTAGAAGTTTGCAGATGATACAACAGTGATCGGACTCATTCGAGACAATGATGAATCCGCATACAGACGGGAAGTTGAACAACTATCCTTGTGGTGTGACCAGAACAATCTAGAACTGAACACACTCAAAACCGTAGAAATGGTGGTAGACTTTAAGAGAAACCCTTCCACCCTTCCACCTCTCACAATACTAGACAACACAGTATCAACAGTAGAGACCTTCAAATTTCTAGGTTCTATCATATCTCAAGACCTAAAATGGTCACCTAACATCAAAAACATCATCAAAAAAGCACAACAAAGAATGTTCTTTCTGCGCCAGCTCAGGAAGCTCAAACTGCCCAAGGAGCTGCTGATTCAGTTCTACAGAGGAATCATTGAGTCTGTCATCTGCACCTCTATAACTGTCTGGTTTGGTGCTGCAACCCAACAGGACCGACACAGACTTCAGAGGATAATCAGAATTGCAGAAAAAACAATTGCTGCCAATCTGCCTTCCATTGAGGACCTGTATACTGCACGAGTCAAAAAGAGGGCGGGTAAAATATTTATTGACCCCTCACATCCTGGACACAAATTGTTTCAACTCCTACCCTCAAAACGTCGCTACAGAGCACTGCACACCAAGACAACTAGACACAAGAACAGTTTTTTCCCGAACGCCATCACTCTACTAAACAAATAATTCCCTCAAAATTGTCAGACTTTCTACTAAATCTGCACTTCTATTTCTACTAGTTTTTCTCATCATTCCTATCACCCATTTCCTCCCATGTTGACTATATGACTGTAACCTGTTGCTTATATCCTAAGATTTTTATTAATATTGTTTCTTCATTGCTTATTTGACCCCTATGACAATCATTAAGTGTTGTACCACATGATTCTTGACAAATGTATATTTTATTTTATGTACGTTGAGAGCATATGCACCAAGACAAATTCCTTGTGTGTCCAATCACACTTGGCCAATAAAAATTCTATTCTATTCTATTCTTTAGAAAATGTCCAGAGATACTTTACTAGAAGAGCCCTCCACTCCTCCACTCTCAACAGAATCCCCTACGCAACTACGCTTACAATCCTAGGTTTAGAAAGCTTAGAACTACGTCACCTTAAATACAACCTAAGCATAGCCCATAAAATCCTCTGCTACAATGTCCTTCCTGTCAATGACTACTTCAACCTCAACAACACAAGAGCACAGAACAGATACAAACTCAAAGTAAACCGCTCCAAACTCGACTGCAGGAAATACGATTTTAGTAGCTGAGTAGTTGATGCCTGGAATTCACTACCGGACTCTAGCAGCATCACCTAACCCCAAAAACTTGACCCTTAGACTGTCCACTGTTGACCTCTCCCGATTCCTAAGAGGTCAGTAAGGGGCGTGCATAAGTGCACCAGAGTGCCTTCCATCTCCTGTCCTCATGTTTCTCTTTTACTAGTATCATGTATATAAATATTATATCTTTATATACCACCAACATGTACTGGACAAAACAAATAAAAATAAATAAATAAATAGATAAATAAATAAATATTTTAATTTGGATGGAAATGGTTTGTTCTCAGTAAAACCTGCACCCAGTGCTGATGAATTATTTTGGAAAATTAAGGAAACTTAATAGGGAACTCTTTGGTTTTCTTAACCTTCAAAAACTTTCTTCTTTCATGAAGCTGGTGTAAATATAGCAATAATAACATCAGATAAAAGCACGATGCATCAGAAGATTTAGGGCACTTGTTGTGTATTTAAAAGAATTATATCTTGTTTATAGCACAGTATAAAATGCACAACTGATTTATACAGCAGCGAGTCCACGGCAGAGGAAATCTCATTTCAATCATAAATGGCAGGATTTGATTTAAGAATTCATTCTTTAATGGGTCTGCAATGTTCAAATTTAAACTCGCTCAATTCATCAGCAAAATATTCAATACGGGGCAGTGGGAACTCATTTAGGCAAACAGTGACTTTTAATATAAATTTTCCAGGAGATTTCTCCATTGATTGAGCAGTTTAGTGCAAAATGATTTGTGCGATACATTCTCCAGGATCAATGAAGGTTGAGTCAATGGCTAATATAAAACCATCATCGCGCCAAGTACAGAGCGCATAGCAATGAACTTTGACTTCACCTTAGAAGTGCTTGGAAGGAAGACAAGGGCCCGATCCACTCAGGGAGAAATGGTGTGAGGGGGGGGGGGTTCCTGAGATTTGGAGGCCTTTGTATTATGTTGGTCAGGGTTGTGTTGCTCACTGCTTTCCTGATTGATAGGTTGAAGAGGCTCCCAGCCATGGTTCAGCTGATGGAAACCTTAACTGACGTGTGATGTCCTCAATCCCAATTTTTTACAATTCCCTAAAAAACATAGATGGCAGAAAAAGGCCTCGTGGTCCATCTAGTCTGCCCTCATGCTATTTCCTGTATTTTATCTTAGGATGGATCTATGTTTATCCCAGGCATGCAGACTAGATGGACCAGGAGGTCTTTTTCTGCCGTCAATCTTCTATGTTTCTATGCAGATGCCCTGCTAATAATGGCCAGGCCTTTATTGATTTAATTTCCAGATTATTTACAGCTGAGCAATGATGTTGCTCCGTTCTGGCACATCCTATCAACTTCTTGTGAGCTATGAGGCAATAGATGATGGACGTTCAAAGGAAATAGGCTATCCTTGCCCATTGAACCATAAGGTCTCCCATAGATTGCCCCGTGCCTGGTATCATCTACCATATCAATCCAGATGTGGGCTTTGCTCTCATGTGGAAATCAACAGAGCACCAACCCTGAGTTAAAGCAAACGTCTTACTTTGTACATAGATGAGCACTGTCGTAACTTCAAAAGGTTGCAGAGCAAGGCAGACTGTAAGCAAGGTCTTCTGTGCTCCACGGCCTCACTGGATGAAATAGTATGAGACAGTAATGGTATAAAACAGTAGAGACCTTCAAACTTCTAGGTTCTATCATATCTCAAGACCTAAAATCAAAAAAGCACAATGAAGAATGTTCTTTCTGCGCCAACTCAGGAAGCTCAAACTGCCCCAGGAGCTGCTGATCCAGTTCTACAGAGGAATCAGTGAGTCTGTCATCTGCATCTCCACAACTGTCTGGTTCGGTGCTGCAACCCAACAAGACCGACACAGACTTCGGAGGAGAATCAGAACTGCAGAACAAAATAATGGCTGCCAACCTGCCTCCCACTGAGAACCTGTAGACTGCATGAGTCAAAAAGAGGGTGGGGAAAATATTGATTGACCCCTCGCATCCTGGACATCAACTGTTTCAACTCCTATGCTCAAAACGTCGCTACAGAGCACTGCACACAAAGACAACTAGACACAAGAAGAGTTTTCCCCCGAACGCCATCACTCTGCTAAACAAACAATTCCCTCAATGCTGTCAAACTATTTACTATTACTACTAGTTTTTTCATCATTCCTATCACCCATCTCCTCCCACTTATGACTGTACGACTATAACTTGTTGCTTGTATCGTTAAGATTTGTATTAATATTGATTGTTTCTTCTTTGCTTATTTGACCCTTATGAACAATCATTGTTGTACTTCCTAATTCTTGATGAATGTCTCTTCTTTTATGTCCACCGAGAAGCATCTGCACCAAAGACAAATCCCTTGTGTGTCCAAACACACCTGGCCAAGAAAGAATTCTATTTTATTCTTTAAAAAAATATGTGGTTTTCTCCCTAAGAATGCAGTTAAGCAAACATTTCTTCCTTTCCTAGGCGACCTCAAGGAGCCCTGGATCACCTGCTTCCTACAAGCTGCAAACTTTGTTTTTACGTGGTAAGATCTTATCGAAGTCTGATTTATCTTGAGATCAATGTCATCTTCAGGAGACCTTAGGGACAAAATGACTTTAGCGGTTTCTCTTTCTTCAGTCAAAATTTCCTGGTTGCTCTCACAGCTGTCGAATGTCCTGTTTGCACAACGTGCTGAACTACTGTGTAACAAAGTCAATGAATGTGTGTGTGTGTTATGCCTGGAAGCCCTCTTGAGCCTTGAATCGTCACAAAATACAGAAGGATCTTGACCAACTTGAACCATGGGCGCTCTCTAGCAAAATGAAATTCAGGGGTGAAAAAAGTCAGGTTGTACATTTAGACAAGAAAAACAAAATGCACAGGTACATTATATATGGTACATTGATCAACAATAGCAACTGTGAGAGGGACCTTGGAGTCCAAGTGGACGACCATTTAAATCTGAGCCAGCCGTGGGCAGCAGCTGCCAAAAAAGCCAACACAGTTCTAGGCTGCATCAACAGAGGGAGAGAATCAAGATCACGTGAAGGGTTAATACCACTTTACAAGAGGATTCGGGGACTGGAGGATAAAACATATGAAGGACGGTTGCAGGAACTGGGCATGGCTAGTTTAATGAAAAGAAGGACCAAGGGAGACATGAGAGCAGCCTTCCAGTATCTCAGGGGTGGCCCCAAAGAAGAAGGAGTCAACCTATTCTCCAAAGCACTTGAGGGCAGAACAAGAAGCAATGGGTGGAAATTAAACAAGGAGAAAAGCAATTTAGAACTAAGGAGAAATTTCCTGACAGTCAGAACAATTAATCCATGGAACAGCTGGTCTCCAGAAGTTGTGAATGCTCCAACACTGGAAGTTTTAAGCAGATGTTAGATAACCCTCTGTGTAGGGTTTGCTGCCTAGGCAACGGGTTGGACTATAAGACCTCCAAGGTTTTTTCCAACTCTATTGTTATTGTATTATTTAGCAATAGCATTTAGACTTATATACTGCTTCATCGTGCTTTTAGAGCCCTCTCTCAATGGTTTACAGAGTCAGCCTCTTGCCCCCAACAATCTGGGTTCTCATTTGACCCATCATCTTGGAAGGATGGAAGGCTGAGTCAACCTTGAACTGGTGGTGAGATTTGAACTGTTGAACTACAGGGTTTGGAGCAATTTACATTGAGTTTATATCTATTACTTGCTCTTGTGTTGTTGTTGTTGAAGGTGAAGTAGTTACTAACAGGAAGGACATTATGGTGTATGATCTTATGAACAGCAGTTAAATCAGTTTGGAGGTGACGTAGTCATAGATGGTCTAGCTGTAGTATTTGAAGTCTGGAGGAGTAAGGTAGTTTGTTTCTAAAGGAGGAGTGGAGGACTCTTCTTGTGAAGTATTTCTGGACTCCCTCCATTGTGTCAACATCAGTTATTTAACTGTTATGTTAAAATGTGATATATAAACAGTTATGTAACCTGTTATTTATTTAAACCTGGTGGTCTGCATTTGATTCCTGGGGGGTCTCGGCGCTGGGACAGAATAGGAACTTTGAGGAACCTCTGGCTTCAGAGTCTCCTTTTATTGAGGGTGTTACTTGGAACCCCGACTCTATGACAAGAAAGGTTGTGAGGCGGGATAAAACTCACTTAACAACACTCTCATTTCACAACAGAAATTTTGGGACAGAAATGCCTTCTGTTGGAGGAGGCCATTCCCCACCCCCGTTGACCAGCAATGGACACCAAGACAGCCCTCCATTATTTATTTTATTTTATTTTATTTTATTTTATTTTATTTTATTTTATTTTATTTTATTTTATTTTATTTTATTTTATTATTTTATTTTATTTTATTTTATTTTATTTTATTTTATTTTATTATTTTATTTTATTTTATTTTTTATTATTTCATTTCATTTCATTTCAATTCAATTCAATTTATTTATTTATTTATTGGCTAGCAACAGTAGTAAGCAGAATATAACAAATCTAATGTTTAAAATAATTTAAAAAAACCTTATTTAAAACCAAACATACACACAAACATACCATGCATAAATTGTATAGGCCTAGGGGGAAAAGGTTAGTTCAGTTCCCCTAAGCCTGATGACAGAGGTGGGTTTTAAGGAGCTTATGAAAGGCAAGGAGGGTGGGGGCAATTCTGATCTCCGGGGGGAGCTGGTTCCAGAGGGTCGGGGCTGCCACAGAGAAGGCTCTTCCCCTGGGTCCCGCCAGATGACATTGTCATCTGGCGGGACCTAATAGGTCGCTGGGATTTGTGCGGCAGAAGGCAGACCTGGATGTATTCTGGTCCAATGCCATGAAGGGCTTTAAAGGTCATAACCAACACTTTGAATTGTGACCGGAAACTGATCGGCAACCAGTGCAGACTGCGGAGTGTTGGTGTGACATGGGCATATTTAGGAAAGCCCATGACCGCTCTCGCAGCTGCATTCTGCACGATCTGAAGTTTCCGAACACTTTTTAAAGGTAGCCCCATGTAGAGAGTGTTACAGTAGTCGAACCTCGAGGTGATGAGGGCATGAGGGACTGTGAGCAGTGACTCCCGGTCCAGATAGGGCCGCAACTGGTGCACCAGGCAAACCTGGGCAAACGCCCCCCTCGCCACAGCTGAAAGATGGTTTTCCAATCCCTTGGCTTTAAACAAACTCGATCCATCCTCCTTCCTTACACACACATGTCGTTTCCTTTAGGCTGATCAACCAACCAGCAACGGAACAGGAACAACGGCTTGGGTTGTGATGAAAGGTTGGGGGCACATTAAGAGGAATCGAAAACAACAACACTGCACGTCAAATGCACCTCCCCAACTTCTTTCGCTGTACGGTGAGTCTACACACACCTTTCCCAGAGTCTCTGAACAGGGGCGTAGACTCAAAATCATGGCAAGTGTTACCAGTGATGGGCAGCCAAAATTTTTACTACCACACTGTGGGTGTGGCTTATTTTGTGGGTGTGGTTTAATGGTCATGTGACTGGGTAGGAGTGGGTTGCCGGCCATGGGATCAGGTGGAAGTGGCTTGAACGATCATCATTGTTCAAGTGAACTGTTAAGTCCTTGACGTACAACCTTACCAGTGTCGCTCGCTGGGGTGACAATTTGCTTCGCATTTCCGGCGCTCTCCTTCCTGGGTCGCCTCCCCGCCTCAGGCTGGACAGCTAGGCGAACGGGTGCTGCCAGTGCCGCTTCCATCCACGCCTTCTGCTTGCACCACAGGCGGGAGGTGGCCGCGTCAGGCTGGAGGGGAGCCGGGCAGGAGAGAGGGAAGCTCGTTCGAGGCCAGGAAGGAGGAAAGAGGGAAAAAGCAAGGAGCGCAGACGCAGCAGCAGCAGCAGGGGGAAAAAGGAGAGTTGAGCCGAAACCAGTAATCCAGGAAGTGACAGCCGCCAATCAGCTGGAACTGCGCACGCATCTTCATTTCCACCGGTGGAACTGCCTTCCACCCTGTCCTGCCTGCTGCCCACCCCTGAGTGTTACTATCACTTTGTAAAACCATAGAATAGAATAGACTGGACTAGACTAGAATGGAATAGAATAGAATAGAATAGAAAAGAAAAGAATAGAAAAGACAGAAGAGAGAAGAGCATAGAATAGAGGACTAGAAGAGAGAGAGAAGAGGAGAAGAGAGAAGAGAGAGGAGCATAGAATACAAGACGAGAAGAGAGAGAAAAATATAGAGAAGAGAGAAGAGAAGAGAGATAAGTGGTCAAAGATAAGATTTATTTATTTATTTATTTATTTATTTATTTATTTATTTATTTATTTGTTTGTTTGTTTGTTTATTTATTTATTTATTTGATTTGATTTGATTTGATTTGATTTGATTTGATTTGTATGCCACCCCTCTCCGAAGACTCGGGGCGGCTAACAACAATAATAAGACAGCATATAATAATAATCCAATACTAAAAACAGATAAATGGTCAAAGCAATGGAAACTGCAGTTTAATGTTTCCAAATGTCAAATAATGCACTTGGGGAAAAGGAATCCTCAATCTGAGTATTGCATTGGCAGTTCTGTGTTAGCTAAAACTTCAGAAGAGAAGGATTTAGGGGTTGTGATTTCTGACACTCAAAATGGGTGAACAGTGCGGTCAGGTGGTAGGAAAAGCGAGTAGGATGCTTGGCTGCATAGCTAGAGGTATAACAAGCAGGAAGAGGGAGATTGTGATCCCCTTATATAGAGCGCTGGTGAGACCACATTTGGAATTCAGTACTGTGTTCAGTTCTGGAGACCTCACCCACAAAAAGAGATTGACAAAATTGAACGGGTCCAAAGACGGGCTACAAGAATGGTGGAAGGTCTTAAGCATAAAACGTATCAGGAAACACTTAATGAACTCCATCTGTATAGTCTGGAGGACAGAAGGAAAAGGGGGGACATGATCGAAACATTTAAATATGTGAAAGGGTTAAATAAGGTCCAGGAGGGAAGTGTTTTTAATAGGAAAGTGAACACAAGAACAAGGGGGCACAATCTGAGGTTAGTTGGGGGAAAGATCAGAACCAACGGGAGAAAATATTATTTGACTGAAAGAATCGTAGAGGCTTGGAACAAACTTCCAGCAGACGTGGTTGGTCAATCCGCAGGAACTGAATGTAAACATACCTGGTATAAACATAGATCCATCCTAAGATAAAATGCAGGAAATAGTATAAGGAAATACTATCCTTATAGTAGGATAGTACACACACAAACACACACACAATTCAGGAGTGCTGTAAGTCTCAGGATGGGTATTGAGGAGGTCTCAGTGCTTAAATCCACATCTTCAGTAAAGCCCTTCATGTCATCGGAGCAGAACACCTCCAGGACCGTCTTCTGCCACACAAATCCCAGCGACCAATTAGGTCCCACAGAGTTGGCCTTCTACGGGTCCCATCTCGCGGGACCCAGGGGGAGAGCCTTCTCTATGGCGGCCCCAGCCCTCTGGAATCAACTCCCCCCGGGAGATTAGGACTGCCCCCACCCTCCTTGCCTTTCACAAACTCCTTAAAACCCACCTTTGTCACCAGGCATAGAAACATAGAAGATTGACAGCAGAAAAAGACCTCATGGTCCATCTAGTCTGCCCTTATACTGTTTCTTGTATTTTATCTTAGGATGGATCTATGCTTATCCCAGGCAGGTTTAAATTCAGTGACTGGATTGACCAACCACGTCTGCTGGAATTTTGTTCCAAGGATCTACTACTCTTTCAATGAAATAATATTTTCTCATGTTGCTTTTGATCTTTCCCCCAAAAGATCAAAACCATGGGGAAATTGATTCCCCTCAGCCGCTCCGTTTTATGTATGGTTTGTTTGGGTTGTAGGATTCCTTTTAATTAAGGTTTTTAAAACTGTTTTTTTTGCTTTTAACATTGGATTTGTATTTTGTATTACTGTTGTGAGCCGCTCCGAGTCTTTGGAGAGGGGCGGCATACAAATCTAATAAATAATAATAATAATAATAATAATAATAATAATAATAATAATAATAATAATAATAATAATATCTATCCTGGCATCCCTGCTGATGAGAAAGGACCAGGGCCAAAGTCTAGAATAGACACGGGGGAGATTTTAAATGAAATCCCCTTTAGGGAAATTTCCTTTTTCTGGAAATTTATCCCAATATTTGGTCGCAGTTTCGACCCAGGGTTTTTCTCCGGCATCCACGGAGGCAACTTCTCCGGTGTCGGTATGGACGGCCTGTCAAAGCCGAGCAGCCCAGGGGGCCGGGAATGAAACGGTATTTGCCTGTTTATGTGAAGAATGATTAACTTTAAATGAATCGTTGACCTTTCTTGATTGACATGTGACCTGTAAGATATCAGAGCTGTAGATCACGAGCTCTTCTGGAAAATTGCTGTCTGCCAACTGAAAATAAACAATAAGATATCAAATATAGTTTGGTAAAATTGACTTGCTTTAAGACCGGGGGTGGGGGGGGAAAGTGAATTATTTCGACTCACCAGTCAGAACGCATCAATTCATTTCAGATCATCCTTGATCTGAAAACTGAAGGGACTTTTGGGGATTTTTCTCGCCCCACGTTTGGTAAATTGATGCCTGCTGGAATGCGAGCCTTATTTATACCATATACGCTTAGGAGAAGAAATCTAAATAGAAAGATGGCTAGGATAAAATATTCTGAAATGTTTTAGAGCGCTGGTGAGGGCTGTCTCGGTGTACTGTTCAGTTTGACAAGTGAGACAATAGAACCATTTTTGAAAATATAATAATGGTTGGAATTTTATGGCCAATTAAAGCATCCTTGAACGGAAGCCATTCCAGTGTGATCTTTTTGAGAATAATCCATTTTATGCGGTGCAAACTCTGAGTGTTGGTTTCTGGAGCAATAAACTATCGAAACCTGCTTAATGCCTTTCCTGCAAATTTTAATTAATATGTGCTGAACGTGATACGTTTTAACAGAACTACTATCCATGTGAATCATAGCTACCAAATAGCCATTTCAGTTTTTCCTTTTTAAAATTTTTTTTATCTTTAAACATCACATCAGTTTTACACCAATCTACACCCAAATCTCATACTTTGTTATTTACATATGTAATTACAATACTTCATAACTTTTCATTATCCTATTTCTTTTCCCCCCACATTACCTTTTCTCTCTCTTTTTTTAAAAATCCAAATGTACCATTTAGTCCAAACATTGTAGTAACCCAAGTCCTTTAGTCCTTTTTAGCACATCTGTATATTTTATCAATCAATGCATTTTCCAGTATTGGGCATAGGCAATTCTTGCTGCCGTAATGATATATAGTAATAAATATTGTATATCCCTCACCCTGAGTCTACGGAGAGGGATGGCATACAAATCTAATTAATAATAATAATAATAATAATAATAATAATAATTAATAATAAATGTTGTTTTCTTGTTATACCAAAAAAAATAAATAATAAAATTCAGGAGCTATTCTATTTTCTTCTCTGCAATCTGTTGCAGCCAGTAATTTTCCAGTAATTTTTGGCTTTGGGGCATAACCACCACATGTGAAAGAAGGTTCCTACATCTTTTTTTGCAAGTCCAACAGGTCGAATTTGTGTTTGGAAATATCTTTGCCAATCTTGATGGTGCTCAATGCCATCTAGCAGGGTTCTAATATTTGAGGGGCTCCTACTAAGATGAAAGGGGTCAAACTATTTTCCAAAGGACTAAAAGGCAAGACGAGAAGCAACGGATGGAAACTAACCAAGGAGAGACGCTAGCTAGAACTAAGGAGAAATTTCCTGACAGCAATGACAATCAACCAGTGGAACTGCTTGCCACCAGAGTGGGTGCTCCAACCCTGAAGACCTTTAAGAAAGATTGGACAACAATTTGTCTGAAATGGCATAGAATCTCCTGCTCGAATAGGAGGTTGGACTAGAAGACCTCAAAGGTCCCTTCCAACTCTATTATTCTATGTCCTTATCAGGTGCCATTGAATTTGTTGACAGCTGCTAAATTGCCGATTTCACACAGTACAAATAGATGTAAATGCGATGACGTTTAAACTTCATGAACTCCAGTGGCAATGCAATACTGACTGAATATTTTCAGTTAAGAGAAGAAAATTATATATATATATATATATATATATATATATATATATATATATATATACACACACACACACACACACACACACACACACACACACACACACATACCTTTTAGGCTGCAGGAAGCACCTTGCGAACTTCGTGAAAAATGTTAATGACCATTTGTGCCATTTGTTACAATGAAGAGGTAGCAAGAGGCGGCTATATCCTTATTCTTATTCATCCTTTTTGCAAATAATCTTACTAACGCACAAAGTAAGGCTGTTGATTTATGGTTTTTATCACACTGTATTTGGGGAAGATGCATGAATATGAAAAGCAATATTAATGGGCTGGTTTATGTAACTTATTTTATTTCCATTTCAGGTTGGTTAATATCTATTTCTATATTATTAATAGGTTGGATCACAAGGAGCTTTGTCACAGTTTAGTTCTAGCAAAATCAATAGGATTTTAAATTAGTCATGAATAAGTTGTCTCAATTAATTTCAGTGGAACTAAAGCCAGACCAATATTATTCTGATTAACATAGGTCTCTACTGATCTTTCCTATATTGTTTCTAATTTATTCATCGGCTACGTAGTCACTTGTTTGGTTGAATAAATTAGGTTTTTTTCTGCTAAACAGAAAGAGGCATAAGTATATTTACACATGTAAACACAAAGAACATTTATCTCGTCTTAAAAAAAATTAGGATTCTTATAAAGAGACAACAGTGATTTTTTTCTCATTTGATCTATGGGGCCTTACTCAAACGTGGCTACTTTTGTGCAATTCTGGGTCTGAACTGGTTAGCAAAATGGGCTTTTAGCATGGTGTGGTAAACATTTGCAAGATTATGGGAACAGGGAGATATTTCTCTCCTCTTAATCTATTAACCTATCTAATGTCAATTGATTGTCTCCACTGAAGTTTCTCTTTATATTTGCAGTAACAATGAAAAGAATTGGACAGTGGGTTTTTTTTCTCATTTGTTTACTAATAATCCATTGTTTTCAAAGTTTGCATGTTGGGCTTGTTGGTTGAAATAGCTGGGTTTTTTAAAAAAATAAATAAATAACGATATTGTTTTAAAGGTGGTAGGCAGTGATGGGTGCCTACAGGTACGGTTAGGAACGCAGAACCGGTAGAAAAATTATGATTTTTTTTTCTTTTTTCCCCCTTCTGGGCTCTGGGTTTGTTTTTCCTATCGCAGTAAATGAAGTTGAATGTGTATAATTTTAGAAGAGCTGTGTGTGCGTATGTTTGTGTACATACACATACAGTTTATATAGTAGATAATGTATATTTTTCTGTGCCTGTGTGTAATATGTAAACAAATAAATCCAATTACGGTAATAAATAAATAAATAAATAAACAAACAAACAAACAAAGATAGAATTAAATAGTACAGTTTGGATGTTCAGTGACAATAAATAGATAGGAAAATTATATCTCTTTGAGGTGCGGAGAGGCCAGGCACCCTAACCCTAACCCTTAACGTGAGTGACATCAAGTTGCCCCCCTTTAAGCCAGTCACATGACCTTTAAGCCACACCCCCTGGTCACATGATCAACAAGCTACTCCCACCTGGTCACATGGCCAGCAAGCCACACCCACAAAATAAGCCATGCCCAGAGTTTGGTAGTAAAAACCTTTGCATCCCTTCACTGCACAGAAGTAAAATTATTATTATTATTATTATTATTATTATTATTATTATTATTATTATTATTTATTAGATTTGTATGCCTTCCCTCTCAAAAGACTCACGTACGAGATTTTGGCAGGTTTTTTTGGTAATTAATTGGGAACTAATAAATTGGGGGGGGTTATAATTGTCATACTAACTCAATACTGTTTTTATTGTATTATGAACTTATTTTGAAATGTATTGAAAAATTGTGTATGGAGAAAAAAAAAATTACACCCCCCCCCCAAGTAAAAAAAATTGCAGCCCTTCACTGGTGTCAGAGACTTAAAAAGTGAAATGTATTGTCTGCTAGTAATCGGTGATCTCCAATAGTAGTTAGTTAGTGCTGTGGTCCACGGGTGGTCCGTGAGAAAATTTTGGTGGTCTGCAAAGAAATCTTTGCATTTCTCTCGAGAAGCCCAGACGAAGCTCCAGGGCTTTGACTCCCAGGGAGACCATGGGGTCCTTCAGGCAGTTAGCATGGCCGCCTGTTTTGCCTACTTCAAGTCATTGCCCCATTATTGCAGGGGGTTTTCAACGACAATTATTACGGAAGAAGCCATAGGTCCCTCTTTGTCCTTTGGTTCAGGTATTAAGACTCTGCTTCCGGGATGCTTCTGCCAATCTGTAAATCAGTGGAATAGAAAGAATAACCAGTAATCAGCACTAATTGCTGGCCCATTAGTGTTGATGAGGGAGGAATGTCAAATGCTAGGTACAAATGACAGGAAGCGAGTGCTAATTGCACTATTCAAAAAACATAACTATACGCCAGTTATGAGACAGGAAGGTTTTAAGGAGTGTGCAGTCACCCCTGAGTTGTTGTTGTTGTTCTTCTTCTTATTATTATCATTATCATTATTATATTAATAAATAATTAATAATAATTTATTAGATTTGCATGCCGCCCCTCTCCAAAGATTCGGGTGCACATGTGCAAAAGAAACGTGGAATCCTAGCAGATATCCAGTAGATAGAGGAGATATGAGTAATGTTTCAGTCCAACAAATCAGATACATTAAAATTATTATTATTATTATTACTATTATTACTATTATTATTATTATTATTATTATTATTATTATTAAAATAGTATTTACTTTAACAAATATTGTAGTCAAGTTAAACAGTCCAATCATACACAGTCAAATCAGTCAATAACTCTCAATACATTAACAATACTATAAGCCTTATTGTACAGCTTATAAAGACATAAACTATCATCGAACACACAGTTCTTACTACAGCAGTCACAATGAATCAGCTATACCAAACAGAGAAATAACTGAGAGAGAGAGAGAGAGAGAGAGAATCACGCTTCTGGCTCCCTCTTGTGGCAATCTCCAACACTAACTCTTAAAGCTGTAGTGCTTCAATACGTACAAGCATTCACTCTTAGCTTGTTTATATATTGCCAAACCCAAACTCTTATGCACATAGTACTAACAGATGAGAACCCCCTCAAAGGAAACCCCCAAAAGAACTCTCCTTGATTACTTTCCAACCATTGCTTCTTGTCCTGCCTTCATGGGTTTTGGAGAATATCAAAACTATACCAAGAAACCAACATGGATTCACCTTATCCGTGCAAGAGCCTCGGTGGTGCAGTGGTTAGAGTGCTGTACTGCAAGCTACTTCTGCTGATCACCACCGTCTGCCAGCAGTTTGGCAGATCGAATCTCAGTAGGCTCAAGGTTGACTCAGCCTTCCATCCTTCTGAGGTTGATAAAATGAGGACCCAGTTTGTTGGGGGCAATCGGCAGGGATGGGCTCCTACGGGTATGGTCAGGTACACAGAACCGGTAGAAAAATTTTGGTCAGGCATGCAGTACCGGTACAAATATTGAATTTTTTCATTTTTTTGCCTTCTGGGTTCCTGGTCTGTTTTACTGCATATCGCAGTAAATGAGGTTGAATGTGTATAATTTTAGAAGAGCTGTGCGTGTGTGTGTGTGTGTACATACATGTACAATTTATAGAGTAGATAATGTATATTTTTGTGTGCCTGTGTGTAATATGTATGTACACATATGGCATATACACATAGAATTAAATAGTATATTTTGGATGTTCAGTAACAGGAAATAGAGGGGGAAATTGTGTCTCTTTGAGGCCGGGCACCCTAACCCAAACCCTTCATGTGAGTGACATCAAGTTGGCCACCTTTAAGCCACCCTGATCACATGATCATTAAGCCTGGTCACATGGCTGGCAAGCCACACCCACAAAATAAGCCACGCTCACAGGGAGGTAGTAAAAAAATGTGTAGCCCTCACTGGCGATAGGCTTACTCTCTGTAAACAGCTTAGAGAGGGCTGGAAAGCACTGGAAAGCGGTATAGAAGTCTAAAGAGACAGGGTGGCGCAGCAGGTAGAGTGCAGTACTGCAGGCCACTAAAGCTGACTATAGATCTGCAGGTCAGCGGTTCAAATCTCATCCTCGGCTCAAGGTTGACTCAGCCTTCCATCGTTCCGAGGTGGGACAAATGAGGACCCGGATTGTGGGGACAATAGGCTTGGCTCTGTTATAAAAAGTGCTATTGCTAACATGTTGTAAGCCTCCCTGAGTCTAAGGAGAAGGGCGGCATAAAAGAATAAATAAAATAAATAAAATGACTAAATGCTATTATCTGGAAGGCCTCTGCGCACTGAGAAAACGTGGCCATCTTCTTTGGGTAGAAGAAATCTCCCACCGCAGAGAGAGGAGTAGATTAAAACAGAGTCCGTTCCTCCACTCTCAGGTCTTTACAGCCCAAGTCATAGAACGGGAAAGGAGAAAGATAACGGATAGGTAGTATTTTAAGGCATATTAACCCAATTACAAGTGTATTTTGACAATTGTAGCTCCGGCATTTATCACACCGCATTTATTAGACCTCTGAGCTGGGTTATGTCAAATGAAACACTGTGAAGCTGCAGCATTTCATTAAATTCCTGCTGGAGCCGCGTACTCCATCCTGATCCTCTTCAACGGGCGATTTTATCAAAATCTTTGGAAATTGAAGCAATCACTAAAAGGTGTCAGGGAATTAAAATGTTCTGTCTCAGTGAAACAGATACACTCCTTGTAACATATATCAGCCTGTTCCCTCCTCCTCCTCCTCCTCCTCTCTCTCTCTTTCCCGTTTTCTCTCTCTCTCTCTCTCTCTCTCTCTCTTTTTTAAAAGACACATTACTATGCAGAGGAAAGTCATCAAACACCGCAGGCGGAGGGAACTCCAGAATTATCCGGCGGCTGCCATTTTTCATACGCATGAGTTTCTCCGACTGCGGTGTTTACTCCGAGCCCGGAAGAAATTGGCTGCTGAAAAACAATAGGCTATTGCCCGAGTGTGATTAGAGGCGCCAGGAATTTGTCTCCGCTGCATAAGCTTTCTGTGCGCATGCAAAACCATAATGCAATAATCATCAACATTGCAAAAGATAACAATCATCATAATAGAAATACTTCACCAGGAATATTTCATGAGAAGAGCCCTCCGCTCCTCCACTCGCAACAGAATCCCCTACGCAACCAGACTCCAAATCCTAGGTTGGAAAGCTTAGATACAACCTATGCATAGCCCATAAAATCATCTGCTACAATGTCCTTCCTGTCAACAACCACTTCAGCTTCAACCACAACAATACACGGGCACACAACAGATACAAATTCAAAGTAAACCCACTCTAAACTCGACTGCGGGAAATACGACTTTAGTAACTGAGTAGTTGATACCTAGAACTCACTACCTGACTCTGTAATAAGCGTGGCTTATTTTGTGGGTGTGGCTTGCCAGCCATGTGACCAGGTGGGAGTGGCTTGATGGTCATGTGACTGGCTTAAGGGTGGCCAACTTGACGTCACTCAACTCAAGGGTTAGGGTTAGAGTGCCGGGGTTCTCCTCGCTTCAAAGAGATACAATTTCCCTACCTATTTATGATTACTGAACATACTCTTTACGTCTATATGCCATATATGTACATACATATTGCACACAGGCGCACAAAAATATACATTATCTACTATATAAACTGTATGTGTATGTACACACACACAAGCACAGCTCTTCTAAAATGACACACATTCAACCTCATTTACTGCGATGGGAAAAACAGACCCAGAGCCCAGAAGGGGAAAAAAGTTCACAATTTTTCTACCGGTTCTGCCTACCTGACCGTACCCGTAGGACCCCATCATTGCTTCTGCCCATAAATATGCCCAAAGCAATAAATATGAAAAACTGAAAACAAATGATGGAGAAAAAAATGAAATGAAATTGAAAAAAAAATGGTGGTGGTGCTCATAGGATTGCCATCAAAGCGGTTGCACGCAAATTATGCAATCTGGCAACCACAACTGGTGTGCACTCTACTGGTAGTGACCTACTACTGGCTGCACCCACTCAGCAACTGGGGAGAAAATCCCTTGCTAAAATTTTGGGAGCCCACCCCGTGGAGTGGGGGTGTCTGTGCAAAACACAGCGGTAGCCGGAAGCTTATGGGGAGAAGTCCTTGTTTGAAAGCATTTGCCCCCCCCCTGCCTGCAAACACCCCCTCCCTCCCTTATTATTCTCCTGTTCTGATTCCCATTAACTGGGGGGGGGGTTTGGCAAAGCCGGCCCCCTCGTGCTCCTGTCACTCCAGGAAAGCTGCACCCTGGCTGGCTTTCATTGATTTAATTACTCCGGCCTGAATGAATGTCGTCAAACTTAGAACAGCTACTTAAAATGTAATTCAGTCCAACGATGCATAAAAATGCCCAAGTGATAAGAGGAACGGAGAAGACCCCCTGGAGAAATAAAGCCCCCTGCACGTCAAGGAAGTGGGCTTGGAGACGGCTCCATCCGAAGAAGAGTCCCAGGTCCTTGGACGGATCTTCCTGCCAACGGAGTGTTTAGAGAAGGGATCCGGTGGAGAATGGGACTCTGGTGCCTTCGCCAATGTGCTGGGACGATGGAGGGGGACCCGCCAATCAAAAAGGCCGGCCTTTCTCTCTCTCCTCAAACTGTGGTTGCAAATATGGGAGAGCAAGAGAGTAACCCTTCCTTCCACCCTTCTGCCCTCTCTCCTTCCCTCCTCTCTCCCTTCCTCTCTCCCTTCTTCATCCCTCCTTCCCTCTCTCCTTCCTTCTTCCTCTACTGCCAACATTCCCTGCATTCCTCCTTCCTTCCTCCCTCCCTCCTTCTCTCCCTCCCTCCCCCCTCTCTCTCCCTCCTTCCTGCCTGGGTGACCTTTTGCCAATCGTCAGGAGACAGTGAGTTCTAGTTCCACTTTAGCCATGAAAGTAGGCTGGTGACTTTGGGTAGCCTTTTTCTTCTTTCTCTTTCTCTCTTTCTCTTCTTCCTCTTCCTCTTTCTCTCTTTCTCTTTCTCTTCTTCCTCTTCCTCTTATTTCTCTTCCACTTCTTTCTCTTTCTCTTCCTCCTCTTTCTCTTTGTTTTTCTCTCCCTCTTCTGAGAGGGAGACAGTGCACCAGTACTGAAAGTTGAGCTGCGCCCATGCGCGGAACCAAATAATCGCCAAAATCTCTCACACATGCGCCTCCCCTCACAGGATTTTGCTTCCTGCGCATGTGTAGAAGCAAAAACACGCTGAGACGTACACATGCGCATGAAAGACGGCCAAAGCTATGTATGCAACACACCGGTAGAGGTGGTAGCAGCAATCCAGCCCGACTTTGCTGGGTTGTTGTTGTTGTGGGGAGAACCGGAGGAAGGCGGCTTGTTCAACATGCTTGCCACCTTGTGTTACTTATGGAACCTTTGAAGGCGGGTCACATAGGCGTCTACCAGGAAAGTGGGGTCCCCCGCGAGGGTGGGCTGCTCTCCACGCACCTCCCTTCCACCCAGGTGGCAGTTCCACTTACTGTCCACTACTGGTGCTTTCTCTAGGCCTCCGCAGGTGTGTGTGCATCTAGTGGGTGCGTGTCACCCCTTGTCACAAGATTTGGTTTCTGCGCATGCGCAACAAGTGAAATCCCACACGTGAACACTCGTGCGCGAAATTTTGCTGATTTTCATCCATTTATTTGCTTCTGCGCACCCACGGAAACGAAAAACCGCCGCAAATTGGCAAAATATCCCGCATGCGCAGAAGCAAAATCTCACGCGGGTGTGTCCGTCCACTCATCGGGGCCGCAGAGATGCGAGCGCCTCTCAATTTCCGCTACCGGAGCCCCAATCCCAGCCCTACCACTTCCGCCCCCTGCAGGATGGTTGCGGTGATCCGCCTGAGCGGCCCGATGCCCGGGAAGCCCCCATTTCCCGCCTGTTGGTGTCAGGGAGCTTTGCCCCCCGCGGGTCAAGAGTTATCCTCCCCCGTCTTTTGTGTTCTAAATTTAATTGTTCCCATCCTTTCTCTCTCTCCCCCCTTAAAGAGATCAGTAAAAACTGTTAATTTGATCAATACTTAATTTTTCCAAGCCGGGCTCTTTTCTTCTGCTGACTGGTGATAAGCAGTCAAAGGGGCAGCAGGACAAGTAAATTGTCAGGGCTTTTCCCGCTCTCTTCAGGCCATTCCACCACTTAGAGTGATGTAATTTATACCCCGGGAGCCGCTCTGCAATTACCCTGTCTCTTGCTGTCGACAGTATCTCGCTATCTTTTAAATGGATCCAGCTTCAGTCGGCCGGCCAAATGATGCCATTCCTCATGCTGCAGTCCTAAAGAGATAAGTTCTTTAAAGAGGAGACCATTTATCAGGTGATACAAGAAGAACACTTACAAGCCTGCTTCTTTGTTTAGCTCCTGGGCAGCCTCCTCGGATCCCTAACGCTTATTGATTGGGAAGAAGAAAGAGGAGGAGGAAGAGAAGGGGAGTTGAAGAAAAGAAGAAGAGGAGGAGGAGGTGGTGGAGGATGAAAAGGAGAAGAAGGAGAAGGAAGAAGAAGAAGAAGAGAGAAGAAGAAGAAGAAGAAGGGAGAAGGGAGAAGAAGAAGCAGAAGAAGAAGAAGAAGAAGAAGAGAGGAGAAGAAGAAGAAGAAGAAGAGAGAAGAAGAAGAAGAGGAAGAAGAAAAAGGGAGAAGGAAGAAGAAGAAGAAGAGAGAAGAAGAAGAAGGAGAAGGGAGAAGAAGAAGAAGAAGAAGAGAGAAGAAGAAGGGAGAAGGGAGAAGAAGGAGAAGAAGGAGAAGGGAGAGGGAGCAGGAGGAGAAGAAGAAGAAAAAGAAGAAGGGAGAAGAAGGGAGAAGGCAGAAGAAGAAGAGGAGAGAATGAGAAGGAGAAGAGGAGAAGAAAGAAAAGGAAGAAGGGAAGAAGAGGAAGAGGAGGAGGAGGGGACCCCAGGAACCTGGGGAACTGGAGATGGGCAAGCCTCACATGCCAGAATAATGTCTGGAAGTTTCCAGAATATCTTCTTTTCTCAAGGGGTGGAATGAAGGACATCAGAAAGACCACCAAATCCTGGAGACCTGGCCTTGTTGGGAGTGTTCATTGGGTTGACATTTTTGGCAACTCGGCGGGTCATTTTTTCTTCTACCTATTAAATCTTCTATTAATGGCCCCACAATCCCTTGCAATGGGGTGGAGTCAACGGGGCAACGGAATGGAGCCAAGTGTTTGCTGGCCAGATGCCTTCCCTGTCGCCAATGTGGAGTTTAATTCAGCAGATATATTTTCATTATGCCCAGTGAGAGAGAAATATCCGCCTCTACCTAGAATCGAACACACAGCCTCTTAGTTTTGAGGCAAGAACTCCACCTCTAGGTCACTGCACCACTCTCTGGTCATTTCTTCAAGTGGGCTATTGATGTATTGATGTATTGATGGAGAGGGGCGGCATACAAATCTAATAAATAATAATAATAATAATAATAATAATAATAATAATAATAATGTATTGATCTATTGATCTATTGATCTATTTATTAATCCATTGATCCATTGATTTATCCATGCATCCACCCACCCATCCATCCATCTATTTTATTTGTCACCCATCTTGTACCCAACAAACCCAGATGATGGCAGGATAGTGTTCTGTCTGGGTCACTCCGGAAGCTATGACCAACCCAAAAAGAGACACACCGGTTGAATCCAAACACAGTTTTATAATGGTAAAGAGAAAAGAAGCCAACAGAAAATGTCCTTATAGATCAGGAAAACACTGGAACTCCAAATAGATACACGAAGGCAATTGTTCATCCAGAAACACAGGATCCTTAATGCCAGACGAGGCTGTTGAGCTAACAGACACACACACCTCCCACCAGTCTTCAAGGCTGCTGGGCCACGAGCCAGGAATAAAAACGCTGAGAGAAAATGCAGATAACACCAACTCCACTTTGATAACACTCCATGCTGCCGGAATGGTTCTCATGCCTTATAAACCCTTCCCTGCTAATGAGGACCACACCCAACCCCCTGGTGTTCCTCATTCAACGCTGATAATATCTACGCAGTTGATCTCTCCTTTGAGCTATGCATCTCTGCCGCATACTAATGATAGCTTGTGCGTCATCATCCAGGGACTCCAAGGAATCACAGCTACTTGCTTGAGATAGCCCTTCCCCAGGGCTCCCAGGCCTTGCATCACCTTCACTTTCGTGACTGCTATCTGCACTGTCTGACTGCCAAGAACTCTCCTCTCCGCTCTCAGCCTCCCCCGGGCATGGAGCCAGCAGAGACGCAGCTGGTCTTTGATCTGGCTCAGGCTGAACCACAACAGATAGATTTCTCCCTCCCTCCATTATCAGTGCAGGCCACACTGCCCCATTGAATGCCATGGTATTGTTATGAGAAAGTGTCTTTGGGCTTTTCAACCACCTGCAGATGTGTCCTTGGGTCCCATCACTCTGCTTGAAGTCTGGAGCCTGCAGTAGATCCCACCCTTCCCGCCTCCGTGGTCCTTTGGGAAGTTGAGCAGTGATGATGGTTGCAAGACCATAAGTTTTATTCCAGCTTGACCATAGTATTGTCACACCTTTCTTTGAGGTTGCTTGAAACGGCGTCACCCCATTTCTATTCTTTGCAGCATCTTTTATTTCAAACAAGCAGGTTGGCACCATTCCGTTCGATTTCCCCCCTAAAATCCCTCATGTAAGTCTGTTTAGATAGGAACCCTACCTTCTTGTTTGTTAGTTCTATTCAATATCGATAGCCTAGAATTCTTTGTAAAATTGCTTTATACAGCAGTACCTCTACTTACGAACTTAATTCGTTCTGTGACCAGGTTCTTAAGTAAAAAAATTTGTAAGAAGCAATTTTTCCTATAGGAATCAATGTAAAAGCAAGTAAGGCATGCGATTGGGGAAACCACAGGGAGGGTGGAGGCCCTGTTTCCTCCCAGGAGATTCCTAGAGAGGCCCCATGGAGGCTTCTCGCCACCTTTTCTGTCTCTGTTTCCTCCCAGGAGATTCCTAGAGAGGCCCCACAGAGGCTTCTCCCTGCCTTTTCCGGTTCGTAGGCTCGGGTTTGTAAGTGGAAAATGCTTCTTGAGAAGAGGCAAAAAAAATCTTGAACACCCAGTTCTTATCTAGAAAGGTTCGTAAGTAGAGGTGTTCTTAGGTAGAGGCACCACTGTATATGTCCAAGTGATTTTTTTTAATTCTTAAGGATTTGCTTATATACTCTTTTAAAATGATCCAAGTATCAAGTTTTGTGAATAGATTCTAATGATGCTTTTACTGTAGAGATTGAACACAGCACAATTTAATGGCATTAACAGCAGCAACAGCAGCAACCAAGAGAAGAGGCTACGTGTGAAAGAGAAGGGCTCATTTAAGCGACTTCTTGTCTCCTCCCCTTCGGAGGCTTCCAAAAAGTATAACTGCTTAAAGGTCCCTTTGGAAAGAAAAAAACGACAATAAATATCGACACTTTTTGTCTTAGCATAGAAGCTGTCAAATCAGGATGTTTAGCTTTAAATTGTTCTCCTGGATATTCCAAGCAACGTTCTCATGTCAACACAAGAAACCCACAAGAATGGTGGTGCTTGATGGAGGAGACACAATTGTGGACTCTTTCTTTCTTTAAGGGTCTCAAATTGCTTTGTCTTTCACTGCTTGCTGGCGTGTCATGTTGGGCATGGCATGGGGGAATGCTGCGTTAGCCACACGAACCAAGCACAGATCGCTCAGAAACTCAAATCAGTTCTGTCACCTGTTATAATTTCCAAAAGTATTTAACCTTCAAAATTTCAAAAATTGGGTTCTTTCTGTTCTTGTCTAGGACACTGGAAATCTGCCCCATGATCAATTAGCCCATGATCAGCCCAAATCCCAATTATGACAACAAAAGAGCAGCCGGTCGTTAGCATTTGACCCGATTAAGGTCATTGCTGAGATAATTTCTTCCCAATAATAAAAGGGATCAATGAAAGTCTTTGATAAAATTTCTCCCACAAAATATTTTACATCTCAAGCCAAAAGCAGGAATCAAAATCCAAGGGAACAGAAAAGTCTCCCCGCTCCGAGGCTGTGTCCTCCACGGTGTGTCAACCCCTAACCCCCAACATTTCTCCCTTAGACTCTCCACGATTGACCTCTCCAGGTTCCTAAGAGGCCAGTGTACATAAGTGCACTGGTGTGCCTTCCGTCCCCTGTCCAATTGTCTTTCCTTTCTCTCACTTATCATATATATTCTCTTCCTTTCATATATCCTCTCCTCTATATATAAGTCCTCAGCCTTATATATATTACCACATGTCTATTTTTCTTCCTATGTATTTGTGTATTGGACAAATGAATAAATAAAATAAAATAAAAATAAATAGATGTTGTCTTTCCAGCCCTAACCAGGTGCTAACAAAGTTCCCAGTTCTTCCCGGCTTGCAGGCTCTTTCATTGTTACTCTCTGCAAAGAAGAATGTTTTCCAAGCCCTGAGTCTTTGCAGGGTTTATTCCATTGCTTTACTTGCTCCCAATGTTTCTTTCCAGGGGCTAATGATGTTCCCAGCTCTTACTGGCTTGCAAGCTCTTTCATTGTTACTCTCTCTGAATAAAGTTTTTTTCAAAGCCCTAAGTAACAATGATAAAATAATGTGCTGCAGCTGACCAGACGAAGGACGCTAGCCAGATGAATATTCTTTTCCCCTGTTTTCCTTCCCAAAAACTAAGGTGCATCTTATACTCTGAAAAATACGGTAGCTCAAAGCCCTAATATGCCTGTGGCAAGTGATTAGATTAGATTAGATTTATTGGATTTATATGCCGCCCCTCTCCGCAAACTCGGGGCCGCTCACAACAAGGTAAAAACAATACATAATAACAAATCCAATACCCACCAATCCAATTACAATGTTAAGCTAAAAAATTCATAAAAAAACAACCCCAGAATATTAAAAAACAAGCACACAATCAATCTAACACCAGAACAACATGGGCAAGGGGGAGATGTTTCAGTTCCCCCATACCTGACAGCAGAGGTGGGTTTTAAGGAGTTTGCGAAAGGCAAGGAGGGTGGGGGCAATCCTAATCTCAGGGGGGAGCTGGTTTCAGAGGGTCGGAGCTGCCACAGAGAAGGCTCTTCCCCTGGGTCCCGCCAGACAACATTGTTTAGTCGACGGGACCCGGAGAAGGCCAACTCTGTGGGACCGAACCGGTCGCTGGGATTCGTGCGGCAGAAGGCGGTCCCGGAGATATTCTGGTCCAGTGCCATGAAGGGCTTGAATGTGCGAAACCTATCGAATGAGGACCCACCACCAAGCCACCCTCTGAGCGAAGAACATTACGAGGCTGCTGTTTCCTCCGCCAAAGAAAACCTGCCTCTTGCTTTGATTTTCATTTGAGGTTTATGCACATGGAGTGCAGCTCAATAACGCTAGAACTCTATTCAGTAAAACTGCAGACCCTGGCCATTTACAGTATATCATCGCTCGATGACAGCAGGAATGGTGGGAGTTCATTATAGGGACCATGAATTGTTGGAGGTAATTTAGATTACAATTTAAAGTTTAATTTAAAAATCTATCAACAAATGTGAAAGTGCTGGAGGAACATTTTAAAATGCACTTTAATCTCCCAGGCACAAATAGCTTTTTCGGCGCTCTAAACATCGTCACCTGGGCAAACAGTAAAACTTTACTGCACCTTTAATTAAATTACAAACACAAAGGATAATTAACATTTTTATTTTATTCAGGCCATTGTTTTACTTCTGGGTCAATACCTTAAAGTTACAGCGATAGGATATCGGAAAGAAGCTTAAAGCTGACACTTTCTCCAAGATTACTACAGCCCGTGTAACTAGGCATATAAGTGCAAATATATATGTATACACACACACACACATCGGTGGCCATAGATACCTTCAGACAGAAACTTGAAACAATGAAGACTGTTCAAGAGTATCATCAAACACGACTAAGTATGGATTGTGTTTGATAATAATAAGTATAAGCATAGCTCATAAAATCCTCTGCTACAACGTCCTTCCTGTCAACGACTACTTCAGCTTCAACCACAAAAACACACAAGTACACAACATATACAAACTCAAAGTAAACCGCTCCAAACTCGACTGCAGGAAATAGGACTTTAGTAATCAAGTAGTTGATGCCTGGAATTCACTCCCTGACTCTGTAGTATCATCACCTAAACCCCAAAACTTTAGACTCTCCACGGTTGACCTCTCCCGATTGCTAAGAGGTCAGTAAGGGGCGTGCATAGGTGCACCAGCGTGCCTTCCGTCCCCTGTCCTAATGTTTCTCTCTTACTAGTATCAAGTATATAAATATTACAGTGATCCCTTGTTTTTTGCAGGGGATGCGTTCCAAGACCCCCCTGTGAAAAACGAATTTTTGTGACGTAGAGGAAAGATATGTTTTTATGTATTTAATGAATATTTGGACTTTTAAACCCCACCCTTTGAATTAAACAGTCAATCTATAATGTTTTCCAGCTGGAACTACGTGTGATATCCTACCAGTTTCTTTAATAGTGTACAGTAGGACTGTAGAAGAATTTTATGAATTTTTAATGGATTTAAATTTTTTAATGGATTTAATGGATTTAAGCCCCCTTTGAAAACCCGTGAAATAGCAAATCTGTGAAAGATGAACCATGAAGCAGCGAGGGGTTACTCTATATCCTTGTATACCACCAAGTTGGAAGAGGCCAGAAGGGTCATCTAAGTCAGGGGTCTCCAACCTTGGCAAATTTTTTTTGCAAACAAACGGACAAATAAAAATAAAATAATAGTTGCCACGGTTGGAGACACCTGACTTAGATGACCCTTCTGGCCTCTTCCAACTCTATCATTCATGGCTGGCTGAGGAATTCTGGGAGTTGAAGTCCACCTCTCTTAAAGTTGCCAAGGTTGGAGACCCCAGAGCTCAATATTCACTGCAACATGTTCTCCCCCCCCCTTCCTTCTTGCTCCGTTTCATGTGCTTCTAATGTTTTCGTCCAAGTTTCCCCCCAAGTCAATAGCTGAGTAACCAGAGTGTGTGAGGAGCAGAAACGAGCGAGAGGGTTCTTGCTTTTATATGTTAACAGATTAGTTTTGCTGCCTTGGATGGGAAAAAAGGATCGATCCTTTCCATCATTTCAATTACTTAATTATAAAGACATCAGAATGGGGCTGCTCCATCCATGCAAACTCCCTTCGCCCAGGATTTCATTTCCCCACCCCCCACAGGCAGCAGGAGGAGGGCAACGTCCGAGTCCAATGAATAAATAATAAATAAATAAGCTTCCACCAGTCTTGTGCAACTAGGACACAGGAATGTGGGGAGGTAGCAGCAGTGGGTCTCCAAGATGGAAGGTCTTGGAATCCCAGCCCTGCCTCTAGAATCCTTTGGAATCCACTGGTACGTGGGTTCTGACAGATCCTCTTCATTGGATTGAGGGCTGGAAAGAACCACAGGTGTCTGTCAATCTGCCTGACCTACCTACCTACCTTCCATCCGTCCATCCATCCATCCATCCATCCATCCATCTATCATCAGAGGTTAATTCTCTGCCTTACAAGGCAGAAGCTGCAGGATCAAATCCCAGTAAGGGTATGGCTAGCTGATGAGGCCAGAACAAGGCTGAAATACTGCTATCCTAGTCTCCCTTAATTTTAAAAATTCAGCAAAAACATGTGACACACATATATGTATAAACATGTGACACACATATATGATTCAACACAAAAATATGTAACCCTTCCCTAGTGCAGAGCTGAAGGGATTGGATACTGTAGCCTAGAGGATAATTCTCTGCCTTACAAGGCAAAGGTTGCAGGTTCAAGTCCCAGTGGGTATGGCTAGCTGATGAGGCCAAAATAAGGCCGAAATAGATCTATCCTAGTGTCCCTTAATTTTCAAATTCAGCAAAAAAACCATGTGACATATGTGTATGTATGTATGTATGTATGTATGTATGTATGTATGTATGTACAGTGGTACCTCTACCTATGAATGCCTCTACTTAAGAACTTTTCTAGATAAGAACCGGGTGTTCAAGATTTTTTTGCCTCTTCTTAAGAACCATTTTCTACTTAAGAACCCAGGTCTACGGAGAGGGGCGGCATACAAATCTAATTAATAAATAAATAAAAATCTCCCAGGAAATTTGAGAGCGGCACGAAGGCCCGAACAGTTTCCTGCCATTCCCCCTTTAATCCCAGCCATCTCGGGCTTTTCTGGGCTGCCAGAGGAGCCTTTCAGTGGCGCTTAAGGAGGCTTTGGCAGCCCAGAGTGAACGGAGCATTTTCCTTTCTCTGGGCACTTGGAGAGGGAATAAACCTCTGCCAGCGCCCAGAGAAAAGAAATTCTCCCTTTGCTCTGGGCAGCGACTGTCCTCCTCCTCTTCCTTCTTCCTCCTCCTCCCACCCAAATTCCGAGCTTTTATTTCTTTCCTAAGGGGTTTGCACGCATCATTTGCTTTTACATTGATTCCTATGGGAAAAATTGCTTCTACTTACAAACTTTTCTACTTAAGAACCTGGTCACGGAACGAATTAAGTTCTTAAGTAGAACTACCACTGTATGTGTGGGTGTGGGTGTGTTCAAGTCCCAGTGATGGTATGACTAACTGATGAGGCCAAAATAAGGCCAAAATAGATCTATCCTAGTCTCCCTTAATTTTCAAATTCAGGAAAAACACGTGACACACACACACACACATATATAAAGAATTGTCCTATAAATGAAAAGGCAACAGCCATCGCGATCTCCGTAACATTTAAAATTGATTAAAAACTACTAAAATTACTAAGCTTTCATTAGTCCTCTGCTAATGTCGTCAGAGTATTAAAATCCCCATTGAAGACATGGTTGATCTTATATAATACAATTGGCTCATTGCCCTTGTCACAGGCCCACGCCCTCCTTTCCCTCCTGTAATTAGCTTATATGTGTGTGTGTGTGTGTGTGTGAATTTGTGTATGGTGGAGAATTGTTTTTTCAAAATAATAATAATAGTAATAATAATAATAATAATAATAAATTAATAAAATTATCTGTGGCCTGTTTTAGACTTTGTAGCTCTGGGCTTCGTGTCTGCCTCCAATGTTAAATTACAAAACGACTTTGCTCAACATGTTTTATTTTTGCATAAACTCTCATAAATAAACGAGCGGGAGGGGCCAGGCGAGGAGGAGAGACGGGCGGCTGAAATCCCCTTCCACCGAAATGAGCATCGGTGACCCAGGCCACTCCACGGAAAGGAAGAGCTGCCGTTGTGTATTAAGCATCCCTGCTTCGGCTGCTTAATTATTGGCGCCTTGGCTGCTTAATTATTGGGTTAATCTAGCAATTTAGCATGCTTCATTTAATTCTAATTAGGAGAATTAATAGGCAGGGAATAAAGATTTAAATAGACGGGTGAAAAACAAAGCCGCCGCAGAGAATCGGAGGCTTCCTGGGGAGTGTGGCTCTGGCACAGACAAACCGTCCCCTTCACACCCAGGATGGACGGTTGGGCAAAGCGGAGGGAGGTGGGCTTGGCACCCACCGGAGAGCAGATGAACTCGGAAGGGATCCATGCGCACCACCAACCTATGGAAGGGGCTGTGCAACCGAAGAAGCCATTCCACACATGCGTGTGTGAATGTGTGGCTTTTAAAAAGCATGGAGGAGTAGGGGATAATTTAGCAGTGACAGGCGGCTCCGAGGTCCAGAATACGGATGCTGGAAGGAGCTTTGAGTCACAGATCTGTGAATTATGGTCTTTTCTGCCTGATGTTCTCTTTATGTCCCCCCCCCCTCTCTCTCTTTCTTGTTCTGTCTCTCTTTCTCTCTCTCCCTCTCTCTCCCCTCTCTCTCTTTGTCAGTCTCTTTCTCTTTTTCTCTCTCTCCTCTCTCTCTCTCTCCCTCCATTCCTCCCCCTCTCTCTTTCTCTCTCTCTCTTTCTTGTTCTCCCCCTCTCTCTTTCTCTCTCTATCTTTCTCCCTTTCTCCCTCTCCCTTTCTCTCTCTTTCTCTCTCTCTCTTTCTTGTTCTGTCTCTCTTTCTCTCTCTCCCTCTCTCTCCCCTCTCTCCCCCATCTCTCTCTTTGTCAGTCTCTTTCTCTTTTTCTCTCTCTCCTCTCTCTCTCTCCCTCCATTCCTCCCCCTCTCTCTTTCTTTCTCTCTCTTTCTCATTCTCCCCCTCTCTCTTTCTCTCTCTATCTTTCTCCCTTTCTCCCTCTCCCTTTCTCTCTCTTTCTCTCTCACTCTCTCTCTTTCTCTCTCACTCTTTTCTCTCTCTTTCTCTCCCTTTCTCCCTCTCTCTTTCTCTCTTTCTCCTCTCTCTTTCTCTCTCTCTCTCCCTCCCCCCCTCTCTCTTTCTATCTCTCCATCTCTCTCCTTTTCTCTCTCTCTCTTTCTCTCCATCTCTCTCTCTCTCCTTCCCTCCCTCCCTCTCTCCACCTCTCTCTCTCCAAAGCAGGGGAGGGGAGGGAGATGTGTGGGGCTTCGGGGCTGCTGGGCCTCCATCCTGGGCCTCCCCCGAGCGAAGGGCTGCAACCGCCTTCTCGCCTCCGTCTGTTTGTCTTTACTAATCAAGCCGCAGAGCCTGACAAGCCCGGCGACATCGGACATGGCTGTTCTTCTAATTAAGGTGCTAATTGAATTAAATGGCCGCGGTAATGAGCAGATGGGCAGCATAAAAAGCCGGAGAGTCAGATAGGCCAATTAACGGAAGAGCCCGGCGTAATTATAACATTTAAAACACGCACAACGCGGGGGACAATATTCTTAATTGTTAGAGGGAAATTTATGGTAATGGGCTCAACAACAGACCATGCCAGCTTGGCCTGAGACAAAGCCCGTAATTAAAACAAAAATGATATTCCACGCAAATTACACGGCGGGAATAACCAGCGGTTGATTTATTTATATATATTTTTAAAAATCCCTAGAAGACGAAAACACCTTCTGCCGGGAGAGGCTTTGCCTGGATGGGCAACATTTGAAGACGAGACGTTTTCAAGGCTCGGAGCCCTTCACCCTTTTATGGTGGGCACCCCAGAGGTCAAGGAAGAGGGTTGATTGACAGCAGCCGCCTTTCACTCACACAACTTCACGCAACTATGGTGGAATAATTGGGATCCTGCAGGATTGGGGACTTTTTTTTATTTTAAAAGGTTTTGTTTTTTATTAATTTGTATATAAAATACAAAGAAAAAAGGAAAGGAAAGAAAAGGAAAGGAAGAGGAGGGGAGGAAAGAGAAGGAAAAGAAAGGAAGAAAGGAAAGAAAAGGAAAGAAAAGGAAAGGAAGAGGAGGGGAGGAGAGAGAAGGAAAGGAAAGGAAGAAGGAAAGGAAGAAGGAAAGAAAAGGAAAAGAAAGGAAAGGAAGAGGAGGGGAGGAGAGAGAAGGAAAAGAAAGGAAGAAGGAAAGGAAAGGAAGAAGGAAAGGAAGAAGGAAAGAAAAGGAAAAGAAAGGAAAGGAAGAGGAGGGGAGGGGAGGAGAGAAAAGGAAAATAAAGGAAGAAAGCAAAAGAAAGGAAGAAGGAAAGGAAGAAGGAAATGAAATAAAAGGAAAAGAAAGGAAAGGAAGAGGAGGGGAAGAGAGAGAAGGAAAGGAAAGGAAGAAGGAAAGGAAGAAGGAAAGAAAAGGAAAAGAAAGGAAGGGAAAGGAAGAGGAGGGGAGGGGAGGAGAGAGAAGGAAAAGAAAGGAAGAAGGAAAGGAAGAAGGAAAGAAAAGGAAAAGAAAGGAAAGGAAAGGAAGAGGAGGGGAGGAGAGAGAAGGAAAAGAAAGGAAGAAGGAAAGGAAGAAAGGAAAGAAAAGGAAAAGAAAGGAAAGGAAAGGAAGAAGGAAAGGAAGAAGGAAAGAAAAGGAAAAGAAAGGAAAGGAAGAGGAGGGGAGGGGAGGAGAGAGAAGGAAAGGAAAGGAAGAAGGAAAGAAAAGGAAAAGAAAGGAAAGGAAGAGGAGGGGAGGGGAGGAGAGAGAAGGAAAGGAAAGGAAGAAGGAAAGAAAAGGAAAAGAAAGGAAAGGAAGAGGAGGGGAGGGGAGGAGAGAGAAGGAAAGGAAAGGAAGAAGGAAAGGAAGAAGGAAAGAAAAGGAAAAGGAAGGAAGGGAAAGGAAGAGGAGGGGAGGGGAGGAGAGAAAAGGAAAATAAAGGAAGAAAGCAAAAGAAAGGAAGAAGGAAAGGAAGAAGGAAATGAAATAAAAGGAAAAGAAAGGAAAGGAAGAGGAGGGGAAGAGAGAGAAGGAAAGGAAAGGAAGAAGGAAAGGAAGAAGGAAAGAAAAGGAAAAGAAAGGAAGGGAAAGGAAGAGGAGGGGAGGGGAGGAGAGAGAAGGAAAAGAAAGGAAGAAGGAAAGGAAGAAGGAAAGAAAAGGAAAAGAAAGGAAAGGAAAGGAAGAGGAGGGGAGGAGAGAGAAGGAAAGAAAGGAAGAAGGAAAGGAAGAAAGGAAAGAAAAGGAAAAGAAAGGAAAGGAAAGGAAGAAGGAAAGGAAGAAGGAAAGAAAAGGAAAAGAAAGGAAAGGAAGAGGAGGGGAGGGGAGGAGAGAGAAGGAAAGGAAAGGAAGAAGGAAAGAAAAGGAAAAGAAAGGAAAGGAAGAGGAGGGGAGGGGAGGAGAGAGAAGGAAAGGAAAGGAAGAAGGAAAGAAAAGGAAAAGAAAGGAAGGAAGAGGAGGGGAGGGGAGGAGAGAGAAGGAAAGGAAAGGAAGAAGGAAAGGAAGAAGGAAAGAAAAGGAAAAGGAAGGAAGAAGGAAAAGAAAGGAAAGGAAGAAGGGGGACACGTGAAAAAAACAAGAAAACTCTGTTTACCCCCCTGCTGCCCCCTAGTGGCTGATGGGTTATGAGGCGCCAAAGAGTTGACCCTGTTGGATTTGAAACCCCCCCCCTCTTCTCGCTGGCTGCCGGCAGTGCCGGTTGGAGAAATGGAGCTGTGCCTGCTGCTCCAGCTGACGGGAGGGCGCGCATGGGCATCGTCATGAGATTCGGCTTCTGCGCATGCACAGGAAGCCAGATCCCGTGTGAGGATGCTCGTGCGAGAGAGATTTTCCAGTTTGGGGGCATTTCTATGTTTCCTGCATGCGCGGGAGCAAAGAAAGAGCTGAAAATTGGTGAAATCTCGCACATGTGAGCAACCTCGTGCAAGCGCAGAAGCCGAATCTTGCACCAACGCATGCGCCTGTGTGCGCTAGATGCGCCCTCCTGCTGCTGGGAGCGCACCAGTGGTGCCGGCGATGGGCAGCCCTTGATTGTGGCCCTCCATGTAGAACATTTAGTTGTTATCCTAAATTTAGTTGCTATCCTAAATCTCTTCCCCTGGGAAAGCCAGGTGCAGACCTAAAGGTTTGACCTCAACCCATCACCTTCTCCCTGCAGAATGGCTGTTTAAAAATTTAATATAATTTAATTTTTTTATTTTCTATTTTCTATTCTATTCTATTCTATTCCATTCTATATTCTATACTCTATATTCTATATTCTATATTCTATATTCTATTTCTTTCTATTTCTATCCCTATTCTATTCTATATTCTGTATTCTATATTCTATATTCTATATTCTATATTCTATACTCTATACTCTATATTCTATTCCATTCCATTTTAAAAACAAGAACAAAAATATACATATTTCACAGAAACATATTTACATTCTACAATTCCGTATCTTCGGTTTCACATTTTTTATGCATCTATGTCGTTCTATTTTCTTTTCCTTTCAAGCCAATCATTGTAAAGTTTTCCCCATCCAGTGTAGAATCCATTTCCTTGACGTTTCTGAAGTTCTAAGGAAAGTCTACTCACTGTTGCACAGTCCAATATTTTCTTTAATCGCCATGTTCTCGGTATGTTTCCCTCTTTCCACATCTGGCTGCTGTTAATTAAATAATACAGTGATCCCTCGATTAGCGCGGGGGTTACGTTCCAAGACCTCCCGCGCTAATCGATTTTCCGTGTTATAGTGGTGCGGAAGTAAAAACACCATCTGCGCATGCGCGCCCTTTTTCCATGGCCGCACATGCGCAGATGGTGGAGTTTGCGTGTGGGCAGCGGGGAAGACTCGGGGAAGGTTCCTTTGGCCGCCCAACAGCTGATCTGTTCCGCAGCGCGGAAGCAGCGAGGAGCCGAAGATGGAGTTTCCCCGTTGCCCAGGCAAAGGGGAAACCCCATCTTCGGCTCCTCGCTGCTGCCGCGCTGCGGAGCAGATCAGCTGTTGGGCGGCCAAAGGAACCTTCCCTGGGTCTTCTTGCTGCCCAGGCAAAGGGGAAACCCCAAGAGAGCCAAAAGAGCACCGGGCCGGTTGGTTCCCAACCAAAAGAGTTTACCCCGATTGTCCTCGGTGGGGGAAAACAGCGCGTCGCCAGGCTCCCCATCTTCAAGAGAGGCAGGATCCACGCATGGGAGAAAAGGCGCGCGCTCCCAGCCGCTGTGCCCCACTTGGAGAGCAGCGGCGAGCAGAGCACAGAAGACGATGAGGCTTTCGAGGGCTCCAAGGCGGGCGGCGGCGCGTCCTTCGAGCACGCCGGCGGCGACCCCAAGCTGAAGGCGGCCACCACACACACACACGCCGCCGCCGCCATCCACCCCGCCGGGTTCCCCGCTTGCTACCTCTTCGCCTTCTCCCGCCTCCGAGGCCGACCAGCCCAAGCCGCAACAGACACACACACACATACACGCACTCCCTCTCTCGCGCTCACACAGACGCACTCAGACAGAAAAGAAAAAAAAATCCCCAAAAGAGAGGGACAAGAGGCAGGCACAAAGCGGGGGCACAAGAGTGTGAGAGAGGAAGAAAGAGAGAGAGAAATGATAGAAAAAAGGGGAGAAAAAAAGAGAAATGAGAAAATGATTGAAGCAGAGAATGACAGGAAAGAAAGAGAAAGAGACAGAGAAGTGACTCCTGGTGATGACGTATGACGTCATTGGGTGGGAAAAACCGTGGTATAGCAAAAAAACCGTGGAGTATTTTTTAATTAATATTTTTTGAAAAACCGTGTTGTAGCGTTTTGCACTAATCGAGACCGTGCTAATCGAGGGATCACTGTAATTTGCTTTTGTGTGCTCTCCTCTAATAATCCCTAATAAATATGTTTCTGTTTTTAATTCTAATTTTAATTTTAGTTCTGATTCTACTAGATCCTCCTGGGGTTCCAGCACAAGGCGCCCCACCCAGGTCTCGCTGCTTCATCCACAAATGGCCAGATGTTGTCCTCGGTTATGACATGTGAGCATCGAAAAATGCCTTGTTTCTTAGTCCCCTTCATAGCTCTGGGCTTCAGCTCCCAGAATTGTCCAGCCAGCGGAGCCGAATTGAAGTCCACAAGCCAAAGTTGAGAAACGTTGACCTGTGCAATCATTTTCTGGTGAGTGAGTCTGATTTGGGATGGCATCAGAGGTTAGGGGCTTTTTTTGCACACTGCTTTTATTTTTTTATTTAAAGAACAGTTGCCAAGTTGTGTCCATCTGTGACAATGGATGATGCATTGTGGGAGGGGCGGACCCTAGTTAATCATTAATTTCCTCTAGGAGAAGGACTGGTCAGACAAAAATTCTTCTTCATAGCAGTATCATGGGGGGAGAGAAAGAGAGAGACAAAGAGAGAGGGAGAGAGAAAGTGAGGGAGAGAAAGAGAGAGAGAAGGAGAGAGAGAAAGAGAGAGAGAAGGAGAAAGAGAAAGAGAGGGAGAAAGAGAGAGAAAGGGAGAAAAAGAGAAAGAAAGAGAGAGAGTGAGAGAGAAAGAGGGAGAGAAAGAGAGAATGAGGGAGAGAAAGAGAGAAGGAGAGAGAGAAAGAGAGAGAGAAGGAGAGAGAGAAAGAGAGAGAGAAGGAGAAAGAGAAAGAGAGGGAGAAAGAGAGAGAAAGGGAGAAAAAGAGAAAGAAAGAGAGAGAGTGAGAGAGAAAGAGGGAGAGAAAGAGAGAATGAGGGAGAGAAAGAGAGAAGGAGAGAGAGAAAGAGAGAGAGAAGGAGAGAGAGAGAGAGAGAAAGAGAGAGGAAGGGAGAAAAAGAGAAAGAAAGAGAGAGAGTGAGAGAGAAAGAGGGAGAGAAAGAGAGAGGAGAAAGAAAGAGAGAAAGAGAGGGAGAGGGAGAGAGAGAAAGAGAGGGAGAGAGAGAAAGAGAGAGAGTGAGAGAGAGAGATGGGGAGAGAAAGAAAGAGGGAGAGAGATAAAGGAAGAGAGAGAAAGAGAGAGGAAGGGAGAAAAAGAGAAAGAAAGAGAGAGAGTGAGAGAGAAAGAGGGAGAGAAAGAGAGAGGAGAAAGAAAGAGAGAAAGAGAGGGAGAGGGAGAGAGAGAAAGAGAGGGAGAGGGAGAAAGAGAGAGAGTGAGAGAGAGAAAGAGAGAGAGGGGGAGAGAAAGAAAGAGGGAGAGAGATAAAGGAAGAGAGAGAAAGAGAGCGATAGAAAGGGAGAGAGAAAGAGAGAAAGAAAGGAAGAAAGAGAGATAGCAAGAAAGAGAGAAATGAAATGTATATTGAAGACAATATCTGCACAGACCCAAAGATCAAACCGGTCTGTCCCGCCTGTGTAAACACAACGCACAAAACTACGATCCGCCCAGATAGTGCGATGCATCCAGAGGCCTTTGGTATTTGGTGGTGGTAATGATGTCGCTAATTACGTTAGGTTAATGCGATAATGAGTTGTTTATTTAATGGGAAGCATCTGTGCCCCGACCTTTCCTCACACACATATACCCCCCGCAGCCCAGCACACAATTAAAAAAGAAACACACACACACACACACAAAGCGGAGAGGCCCGCAACACCCACAAAACCATCTCCTGTTTGCAAGCGGGCACGGCAACTCCTTAAGCTGCGACGATTATTTATTTATTTCTACCCGCTGGGTAATGGAATAAATGCCCGTCCGACAACACCACCGCCACGTCGCTAGTCCTCCAGACAGACGTAGCATAACACAATCTGCGGGCGGAGGAAGGGAAAAGGGGGAAGGGGGGAAAGGGAAAAAAAAGAGAAGAGAGAAAGAACCTAAGCGAAAAGATGGTTCATTTACAAATGTAATTTCAATTGGAGATAGTTTTCCAATCTTCTTTCATTTGAGTCTCAATTGACGGGCCCCCGTCTCTCTCCCCTCCGATGGCGTGATTAGACCTATCGGGAGGCCTGCTGGAGATTAGCCAAGCACAGAGAGAGTAAATGAGGACGGATGTTTTATCAGCGCAAAGTCACAATATATGAAGGCAGATGGGTGTGCTCTGAGCTGTTCCCTCAAATTACGCTTATGGAATAATGTGGGGGCCCTCTTGATTTCGCACAGATTACTGCGCCCACTGATCATGCTGTCAAGCTCAAAGTGAGCACTCCATTCCCTCCTTTTATGCCGTGCCAGCTCTGGTTTGGCGTCGCGCAAATGAGCAGATATGACCACCGCTCGCGGAGGGGGAAGAGGGGGATAAAGACGTTCCCGGTGATAGATAGGCGAGAGATTAAATGGGATCTTTATGACTTCTGCAGCCATCAGTTTTTTTGACTGCGGCGGGAAGGCGAGTGGAGTCGGGCGCCCGATTTGCTCTTGATTGGAGCCAATATTAGCATGAGCTTAGCGGAGGCGAAAATCTGATAAAACTCCATTTAAGGTGGAAAACGACGGAGCCTTTTAGACTTGGCAAAATGCCGGCTGGGCAAAAAGCTCTGCAGGTGGTGGTTTGGGTAACCAAAACCTGATTTTGGGCTTTTATTGCGCTTGATTTAGAAACCTAGAAGATTGACGGCAGGAAAAGACCTCGCGGTCCATCTAGTCTGCCCTTATACTATTTCCTGTATTTCATCTTAGGATGGATCTATGTTTATCCCAGGTACGTTTACATTCAGTCACTGTGGATTGACCAACCACGTCTGCTGGAAGTTTGTTCCAAGGATCTACGACTCTTTCAGTCAAATAATATTTTCTCATGTTGCTTTTGGAGTGGTGTGTGTGTGTGTTTGCTGATTGCTTATTTGACCCCTATGACAATCATTAAGGACCCAAGAAGAACCCTGTTGAACCGGCCAAAGCCCATCGAGTCCAGCATTCTGTGGCCCACAGTGGCCCAACAATTGTCCATGGGGATCTTGAGCAGAAAGAGAGAAAGACCATTAAGTGTTGTACCTTGTGATTCTGTATCTTTTCTTCTTCTGCTTTCCAATAATTTTATTAGTTTTCTTGTTTTCACATCTTAACATTTTCAAGCAGTATATTTTCTTTTATGTCCACTGAGAGCATCTGCACCAAAGACAAATTCCTTGTGTGTCTAATCATACTCGGCCAATAAAGAATTCTATTCTATATTCTATTCCAATATTTCTATTCTATTCTGTTCTATTCCGTTCCAATATTCTATTCTATTCTAATATTCTTGAGATATCTCAAGGAACTCAAGTGTGAAATTGCTGAACTTCTAGCTAAATATACAATCTTTCTCTAAGATCAGGCGCTGCGCCTGAGGATTGGAGGGAGGCAAATGTAACCCCGATCTTCAAGAAAGGATCCAGAGGTGATCCAGGAAACTATAGACCAGTCAGTTTAACCTCAGCTCCAGGCAAAGTGGTGGAAACTATTATTAAAGATAAAATTACTGGGCACATAGAAAAACAGGCATTGCTGAAAGAAAATCAACATGGTTTCTGCAAAGGCAAATCATGTCTTACGAACTTGTTAGAATTCTTTGAATTCTCATCAGGCCAAAGCCAGAATCAGACTTTGGCCTGATTCAGCATGGCTCTTCTTATGTTCTTATTCTATTCTATTCTATTCTATTCTCTACTCTACATATTTTATTCTATTCTACTCTATTCTACTCTACTCTACTTATTCTTTTCTAGTCTACTGTACTCTACTTATTCTATTCTATTCTACTGTACTCTACTTATTCTATTCTATTCTACTCTACTCTACTTATTCTATTCTATTCTATTCTATTCTACTCTACTTATTCTATTCTATTCTACTCTACTTATTCTATTCTACTTTACTCTACTCTACTCTACTTATTCTATTCTACTCTACTCTACTTATTCTATTCTATTCTATTCTACTCTACTCTACTCTACTCTACTCTACTCTACTTATTCTATTCTATTCTACTCTACTCTATTCAATTCTACTCTATTCTATTTCTTTTTCCTTTTCTATTTCTATTTCTTTTTCTATCTCTATTTCTATTATTTCTATTCTATTCTGTATGTTCTGTATGCGTTTTCCCACAAACCATTGTTGATTTTGAGGCATAGGTTTCAAGCCCCAAATTTCAGAGTTTTCCATGCAGTGAAGGACTGCAAAAAGTTTTTACTACCACACTGTGGGTGTGGCTTATTTTGTGGGTGTGCTTTGCCAGCCATGTGACCAGGTGGGAGTGGCTTGATGACCATGTGACTGGGGGTGGCTTAAAGGTCATGTGATTGGCTTAAAGGTGGCCAGCTTGACGTCACTCACGTCAAGGGTGAGGGTTAGGGTGCCTGGCCTCTCCTCGCCTCAAAGAGAGACAATTTTCATAGATATTTACTATGACTGAACATCCAAAATATACTCTTTAATTCTATGCATAGATGCCATATGTGTATATGTTATTTTAAAAATCCTCTTGTTTCTACCTACAAATACATCTGATACTCGCATAACTACGCTCGTGTATAAAACTGATGTCTATCACAGTGAACATTCATGATTGTTGTGTCCCGTTATGATGAAAACTGATTCCAATTATATTGATTGTTGTCTTGTTTTCATTACAACATTTTACATATTTGCCTTTATGTGAAGTTTCAGGCTCCAGCACATTTCCTTCTACTGCTGTATGGGCAACGCATTTGAGACTAAACCTGAGAGTGTCGAGTGCAGAGGAAAGCAATTTTGCAAAATTAGCAAAAAGGACCAGTAGTAAGTATTATTATTTCCTTCTGAGAATGCCTTTTAAAAATGTCGGGGCAATCTAGACACCGTTTGTCAGCCCAGGAGAAGCACATGGCAAAGGATGTATTTTCCTTTTGTTTCCTTGCTCTCCTTGGTTAAAATAAACAGAACCCCAAAGCCTATCAATCTTGCAAATGATACTGTATATTACCATTTATTATCACCTCCCAGCAGAGTGATTGGAACTGGTTCCTACAACCAAGTGGGATGCAAATTCTCTCATTTGAGCTCTGATGCCGGTTTGTGTTTGAGATGCTTTGCACAGAAGCAAATTTAAAAATGGGCTTTCTCTCTTCGATGTCTTTGCATTGCGTTCTTCCTATACTTTTAAGTTCTACTTAGTGATAATGCTTCTCTTGATAGAAATAGGAACATAGAAGCCTAGAAGATTGATGGCAGAAAAAGACCTCCTGGTCCATCTAGTCTGCCCTTATACTGTTTCCTGTATTTTATCTTAGGATGGATCTATATTTATCCCAGGCAGGTTTCAATTCAGTCACTGTGGATTTACCGACCATGTCTGCTGGAAGTTTGTTCCAAGGATCTACTACTCTTTCAGTAAAATAATATTTTCTCACGTTGCTTCTGATCTTTCCCCCAACTGACCTCAGATTGTGCTGCCTTTTTCTTGGGTTCACTTTTAAAAACATGTCCCTCCTGAACCTTATTGAACCCTTTCACATATTTAAATGTTTCGCTCATGTTCCCCCCTTTTCCTTCTGTCCTCCAGACTATACAGCAGAGGTCTTCAAACTTGGCAACTTTAAGACTTGTGGACTTCAACTCCCAGAATTCTCCAGCCAGCATAACTGGCTGGAGAATTCTGGGAGTTGAAGTTCACAAGTCTTAAAGTTGCCAAGTTTGAGGATCCATGCTATACAGATTGAGTCCATGAAGTCTTTCCTGATCAGTTTGATGCTTAAGACCCTCCACCATTTTTATAGCCCGTCTTTGGACCCCTTCAATTTGATCCCATATCTCTTTTTGTAAGTGAGGTCTCCAGAACTGAACACAGTATTATTCCAAATGTGGTCTCACCAGCGCTCTAGACAGCAGGATCACAACCTCCCCTCTTCCTGCTTGTTATACCTCTAGCTATGCAACCAAGCCTTCTACTCACTTTCCCTACCGCCTGACTGCACTGTTCACCCCATTTGGAGACGGTCAGAAATCATGACTCCTAATTCTTTCTCTTCTGAAGTTTTTTGCTAACACAGAACTGCCAATGCAATACTCAGATTGAGGATTCCTCTCCCCCAAGTGCATTATTTGACATTTGGAAGCATTAAATAACCAGTCAAAGCCCAGATGCGGTGTTCAATCAGCAATCATTTATTTGTCATAGGGATTCCCAAAGGCTTTATGATTGGAAGGAAGATATTTTGCCGGGATGATACTTTCTACAGTTCCATTCTGTATTTAGGAGTCAAGGTGAAATGTTTTACATGCTTTATATGTTGCACAGCAGCCACAAACGATGATAGCAAAGCCTCTGGCCAACAGGAGGTGCTGGTGGACTTATATCCAGAGGGCTCTGGGTCAAAACTCTTGAGACTGCCGTCGATCCCTTCTGATGAATTCATCAGCTAAATCTTCAGCTGCAGCAAGGATCTGGCTGTCATTGAATTAGAACAGGAAAACGTTCGTAGCAGTGAATGTCTGAATCTCTCACCCAAAAACAGATCCTGAGAAGTGGCCCAGATGGTAGCACCAGTTGCAGCCCCCCTGTGAAATTATGCGGTTTGGGGATTTTAATCAGTGCTGGAGTGAAAAAACAAGGATTTAGTTCTAAGGGTGATGACATAAGATCCCCCTGCAACAACATCGCCCAAAAGGCTTCAAAAGTTGTTGACTTAATCCTACCTAGCTTCTGCTCCGGTAATCTCACACTACTAACCAGAGCATACAAAACTTTCACCAGACCAATCCTTGAATACAGCTCATCTGCCTGGAACCCCGCATGGCATTTACAGACATAAACACTCTCAAAAATGTCCAGAGATACTTTACGAGAAGAGCCCCCCACTCCTCCACTCGCAAAAGAATCCCCTACACAACTAGACTCACAATCTGTGGTTAGAACTACGTCGCCTTAAACACGACCTAAGCATAGCCCATAAAATCATCTGCTACGACGTCCTTCCTGTCGATGACTACTTCAGCTTCAACCACAACAACACATGAGCACACAACAGATACAAACGTAAAATAAACCGCTCTAAACTTGACTTCAGGAAATACGACTTTAGTAATCAAGTAGTTGATGCCTGGAACTCACTACCGGACTCTGTAGTAGCATCACCTAACCCCCAAAACTTTACCCTTAGACTGTCCAGTGTTGACCTCTCCCGATTCCCTTAGAGGTCAGTAAAAGGGCGTGCATAAGTGCACCAGAGTGCCTTCCGTCCCCCTGTCCTAATGTTTCTCTTTTACTAGTATCATGTATATAAATATTATTATATATTTGTATACCACCAATATGTACTTGACAAAACAAATAAATAAAATAAATAAAAAAATAAATACACCTCTTTAAAATCCCACACAATTTTTCTTCTGCTTTTTTCTAATTACTTTAGGAGTCGTAGCATCAGTAGATATTGGTTTTTTGTTTAAAATATACTTTAAGAGAATGACAGAGCTGAGAAGGACCTTGGAGGTCTTCTAGTCCAACCCCCAAGCTCAAGCAGGAAACCTATACCATTTCAAACAAATGGTGATCCAATCTCTTCTTAAAAAACTGCCAGTGTTGGAGCATTCACAACTTCTAGTGGCAAGTTGTTCCACTGGCTGATTTTTCTCATTGTCAAGAAATTCCAGGTGGCTTCTCTCCTTCATCTGTTGCTTCTTGACCTGCCTTCAAGCGTTTTGGAGAAAAATTTGACCCCCCCCCCCGCTCTTCTTTGTAGTAGCCCCATAAATATTACAGTTAATTAATTTTTTTTGTGGGTATAATTTTTTATTTTTCTCTCCAACATTAAAAAAAAAACATACATGCATGAAAACACCTATATCATCAACGCCTAACAATATGCTGGTATAATCTTCTTTTATAAACGATTAATCAAAAACATCCTAAATCCTATTTTCACCTCTTCAATATTTACTCCATCTATCTAACATCCAAACTAATAAGAATAAAGATTTTATATAGAAAAAAATAAGATTTTACTTCAACGGCTAATTTTAAAAAGTTGGTTAAATATTTTAGTCGACTCAAATATTGGAACTGAATAAAATACTTAGCCAAGTACAACTCAAAAAATTCACTTATACGGCAAGGTAGTGAGGATCCCCGGTGAGGATTATGGGATATATTCAAAGCCCACCATGTAATGAGCTCTGATCAAGACCCCTAATTTCAACGTAAACTTTAGAAGAGATATTTGAACAGAATTCACAGCGGTTGAAAGGAGGGTTAAATGAAAGGAATAGAGATTCCTATTGACTCAACTTCAGTGGATTATTAAAACTTTCCTCAAGTTTCAGGGCCCCCATTTAAGTCATTGATAAGATTCATTGGTTCTCATTGTCGTTTTGTGTCTTGAAGTTGATGGGACCTTTGCTGCATGTTCTATCACACCGTCAATTCTCCTCCTCTGCACCTGGACATGTTCTTTCTGTGCCAGCTCAGGAAGCTCCAACTGCCCCAAGAGCTGCTGACCCAGTTCTACAGAGGAATCACTGACTCTGTCATCTGCACCTCCATCACTGTCTGGTTCGGTTCTGAAACCCAACAGGACCGACACGGACTTCGGAGGAGAATCAGAACTGCAGAAAAAAACAATGGCTGCCAACCTGCCTTCCATTGAGGACCTGCAGACTGCACGAGTCAAAAAGAGGGCGGGGAAAATATTGACTGACCCCTCGCACCCTGGACCCAAACTTTTGCAACTCCTACCCTCAAAACATCGCTACACAGCACTGCACACCAAGACAACTAGCCACAAGGACAGTTTTTCCCCTGAACGCCATCACTCCATTGTATAAATAAATAAATAATTCCCTCAACACTGTCAGACTTTTTACTAAGTCTGCACTACGGTTACTACCAATTTTCTCTCATTGTTCCTGTCACCCATTTCCTCCCACATAGGATTGTATGGCTGTAACTTGTTGCTTGTATCCTTAAGATTTTTATTGATATTGATTGTGCGGTTGTGAAACCAGAGTTCCCACTAGTATCCCTCCTGGCTCTCATCCATTCATCCAACACGAAATAGGGTCATCAATGGAGGCCAATTTACATGTCTTGGGATAATGTTGCAGGATCCAATCTGGGTCGGTCACCGGGACCTTTTCCCCCCCTAAAAGAGGCTGAAAGTTCAGGTTTTTCTTATACTCTGAATGTAGCTTTTTTTACAGCCCTAACTAGCTGCTAACAATCTTCCCAGCTCTGACCTTGCAGGCTCTTTCATTGTTACTCTCTGCAAAGAATATTTTCCAAGCCCTGAGTCTTTGCAGGGTTTTTTTCCCCAGCCCTAACCAAGTGGTGACGATGTTCCCAGCTCTTACCAGCTTGCAAGCTCTTTCATTGTTACTCTCTCTCAATATGTTTTTTTAAAGCCCTTAACCAGGGATAAAATTATGTGCTGAAGCCGACCAGACTAAGGACACCAGCCACATGAATACCTGGCAAAGCAAATTCTTTTTCCTATTCTCCTCTTACAAAACTAACGTGTGTCTTATACTCTGAAAAATATGCTAGTCTTCCGAGCTTTCGGACTCGTGCTGGAGCCAGTCCTCATGGAACTCAGAGTCCGTCAGGAATTGGGTGGCCTATATATTCAATAAAATAAGACAAAATAAATAAAATAAACTTCTGTCTCTTACCAGAAATGGTCACCTTGGCCAAGCTCTCTGTTTCGTTGGGGAGTTCTGAATCCCCGAATTTGCTCGGTTCTGACGGATGCTCTAGCGACCTCCACTTCATTATTCTGGTGCTTTTCTCAAACCCCGAAGGGACCCCAGAACAAATTTGCACAAAGGGCTTGTGCAATCAATCTGCATTTGAGAGAATTTGTCACCGTTTTGCATTTGGTAAAGACCGTTCGGGTAATTATTATAGCTCTGCATTAAGAGTCGAAAGCTGGGCTGATGAACAGTTCCTAAATACCACTCTGTGTCTTTCCATCCAATCTGATGTTTTAGTGCTCAGCCACAGAGAACTTTGCTTAATACACATTTGGAGACCATGTTTCGCTCCCTCTCTTAATGTGAAATCAAAAACTGAGGACTAGCAGCATCCCAGGGCGGAAACCCCTTGGAATGCAAAGCAGGGCACTTGTAAATGGACACGTAAAGTTTGAAGGAACGCCTCCCCTCTCTTGCTGGCTGGACTCTAAATTGGCTTTTAAAAAAATCTTCCTTGGAAACGACTTGCAAGGTATGTGTGACTGCAGGGGATTCACACCCTCCAACTTGGAAATTCACAATGCTGGGTCATAGAAACATAGAAACATAGAAGACTGACGGCAGAAAAAGACCTCATGGTCCATCTAGTCTGCCCTTATACTATTTCCTGTATTTTATCTTACAATGGATATATCCATCCTAAGATAAAATACAGGAAATAGTAAAAGGGCAGACTAGATGGACCAAGAGGTCTTTTTCTGCCGTCAGTCTTCTATGTTTCTATGTTTCTATGTTTATCCCAGGCATGTTTAAATTCAGTTCCTGTGGATTTACCAACCACGTCTGCTGGAAGTTTGTTCCAAGGATCTACTACTCTTTCAGTGAAATAATATTTTCTCACGTTGCTTTTGATCTTTTCCCCAACTAACTTCAGATTGTGTCCCCTTGTTCTTGTGTTCACTTTCCTATTAAAAACACTTCCCTCCTGAACCTTATTTAACCCTTTAACATATTTAAATGTTTTGATCATGTCCCCCCTTTTCCTTCTGTCCTCCAGACTATACAGATTGAGTTCATGAAGTCTTTCCTGATACGTTTTATGCTTAAGATCTTCCACCATTCTTGTAGCCCGTCTTTGGACCCGTTCAATTTTGTCAATATCTTTTTGTAGGTGAGGTCTCCAGAATTGAACACAGTGTTATTCCAAATGGGGTCTCACCAGCAGTCTATATAAGGGGATCACAATCTCCCTCTTCCTGCTTGTTATACCTCTAGCTATGCAGCCAAACATCCTACTTGCTTTCCCTACTGCCTGGCTGCATTGTTCACCCATTTTGAGACTGTCTGAAATCACTACCCCTAAATCCTTTTCTCCTGAAGTTTTTGCTAACACAGAACTGCCAATACAATACTCAGATTGAGGATTCCTTTTCCCCAAGTGCATTATTTTACATTTGGAAACATTAAACTGCAGTTTCCATTACTTTGACCATTTATCTAGTAAAGCTAAATCATTTACCATCTTACAGACCTCTCCAGGAATATCAACCCTATTGCACACTTTAGGGGTCCTCCTATCATTTTTCTCTTTCAAGAAAGAAATTGCCAATAAAGCCTCAGTAGCGCAGTGGTTAGAGTGCAGTCCTGCAGGCGACTTCTGCTGCTCACCGGCTGCCAGCAGTTTGGCAGTTCGAATCTCACTAGGCTCAAAGTGGACTCAGCTTTCCGTCCTTCCCAGGTGGGTCAAATGAGGACCCAGATTGTTGGGGGCAGGAGGCTTAGAGAGGGCTGGAAAAGCGCTAGGAAGGGGTATATAAGTCTAAACGCTATTGCTATTGCTTTGGGAAATACCCTCAAATATTGGAAAAGTGCTGTCATGTCGCCCTCAATACTTCTCTTTGTTACACTAAGCACATCCAATTCCTGCATCTATTCTTAATATGCACAAAACATAGAATAGAAGGGCTGGGAGGACGTTGGAGATCTATTAGCCCAGCCCATGGCTCAAGTTTGGAAAATATCGACTGACCCCTCGCATCCTGGACATCAACTGTTTCAACTCCCACCCTCAAAACATCACTACAAAGTACTGCTCACCAAGACAACTAGACACAAGTGCATTGTTTCCCAAATGCCATCACTCTGCTAAACAAATAATTCCCTGAACACTGTCAAACTATTTACTAAGTCTGCACTACTACTAGTTTTTTCTCATTATTCCTATCACCCATCTCCTCCCACTTATGAGTGTGTGATTGTGAATTATTGCTTGTATCCTTATGATTTTTATTAATATTGATTGTTTCCTGATTGCTTATTTGACCCCTATGAAAATCCTTAAGTGTTGCACCTCAAGATTCTTGGTGAATTTATATTTTCTTTTATGGACACTGACACCAAAGACAAATTTCTTGTGTGTCCAATCACACTTGGCCAATAAAGAATTCTCTTCTAATTCCTCTCCTCTCTTCTCTATTCCTCTCCCATCCCATCCCATTCTCCTCTCCTCTCCTCTTCTTCTCTCTCCACTCCACTCCATTCTACTCTAATCTACTCTACTCTAAAAGTTCCAAGAATCCATCACAATGTCCCTTGGCAAAAAACAAAAAAACCCACAATACAAAACCATAGTTAATCCTAATTATCTAGGATTCTAGCCACCCTCGGTCCTATGGGATTGGGTGGCATATAAGTCAATCAAATTACATTATTCCTGTTTCTCTCTCTGTGTGTGTGAAACATTATCCCACCAGCTCTTTCTAGGAAGCCTACGAGACCTTTGCATCGCTTGGGTTTTCCTCGGCTCCCGTCTCCGACACTTCCGTCCAAGTTTCCACCTTAAGGATTCAGACGCAGGAGGAAGGGGAGTAAAAAGAAAAGAGAGGGGAAGAATAATCAAATTGCAGAGTATAGACCGGAGCCCTTGCGATGGTGGTGACAAATACTAATGTATAAATCAGCCGCCCAGTCTAGGCCGGGCCGCTGATCATGTTCTTTGCTGAAATGTCACCTGTTCCTATCTAACGATTTGCATAATGCAAAGCTTCTCACTCGTAAAATACAGATTAGGAGGGAAAGCCAAGAGTCATTCTCAAACCATGGAGCCATTTCAAAAGCAGGGAGGGGGGCGGTTGGAAGGGAAGAAGTGGGGGGGGGATGCAGGCTTTACTATTAACCCTGCTGCTCCCATCGGTCTCCTCCATCTCTGCTTCTACGAGGAACAAAGCTGGCTGCAGATAGATTGGCATGAATTCCCCCCTCTCTTATTTTATTAGGAGGGGCTGTGTTATGTGCATGCAGTGATACCTCGTCTTACGAACTTAGTTGGTTCCGGGACGAGGTTTGTAAGATAAAAAGTTAGTAAGATGAAACAATGTTTCCCATAGGAATCAGTGGAAAAGCGATTAATGCAAGCCCAAAATGCACCCCTTTTGCTAGTCAAAGTGCCCGTTTTTGCATTGCTGGGATTCCCCTGAGGCTCCCCTCCATGGGAAAACCCACCTCCGGACTTCCGTGTTTTTGTGATGCTGCAGGGGAATCCCAGCAGTGCAAAAACAGGTGCTTCGCTGGCAACAGAAGTCCGGAGGTGGGGTTTCCCAGTGAGGGGAGCCTCAGCAAAATTGCAGCATCGCAAAAAGACAGAAGTCCTTGAAACCCCACCTCTGGACTTCCATGCTTTTGTGATGCTACGATTTTGCTGAGGCTCCCCTCACTGGGAAACCCCACCTCTGGACTTCCGTTGCCAGCGAAGAACCCGTTTTTGCACTGCTGGGCTTCCCCTACAGCATCGCAAAAACATGGAAGTCCGGAGGTGGTGTTTCCCATGGAGGGGAGCCTCAGGGGAATCCCAGCAGTGCAAAAACAGGCACTTCGCTGGCAACAGAAGTCCAGTGGTGGGGCATCCCAGTGGTGGCGGACTTGGGTTTGTAAGGTGCAAATAGTTTGGAAGAAGAGGCAAAAAAATCTTAAACCCTAGGTTTGTATCTCGAAAAGTTTGTATGACGAGGGGTTTGTAAGATGAGGTATCACTGCATTACTTATATCATCCCTTGCATGATGCTGTATTAAATGCACGCCCAAGAACCAGAGCAATTGGTGGAGAAAATGGACCAGGGGAGACAATGAGATGGGATGGAGAGGCCAATGGGGTAGGAAGGCCCCTTGCCTCTCCTTCTTCTGGGAATCGCAGCCGATGGAGCCTGGCATGGAGCTGGTTAACAGATACTCCTGGCTGCCTCGCCGAACAGTGTAGTGACACCTGACGGAGAACTTCAGAGAGGAGTTGGTGGCTTATTAAAGCCGTGGGACCCCCACCGAACCTCCTGCCTACACGCTAGGATTGCTGTGTGCCCCCCGATAACTCGCAGCTGCTGATAAAGTCCACTAGTAATGGCTTTTTGCTAATGAGAAAAGTGCTGCTGATTATGACAAATTGCCCGGACCAACAGGCTAAGCTGCTACACAGGCTCTCAATTGTCAGTCGGGCTGGTTTTTTTTTCTTTTTTTGCATTTCATTATTCCTTTCCTCGTGTCCTGCTCCTTCTCCCTCTCGCAACATAGCCCGGGAGCCACATGTCACAATTTTAATAACACTTCTTTATCTCAATTTTCAACCCCTTCCTCCTCTCCCTGGAAGACGGGGGAGAAATGGACGTCGGAAGAAGGAGGCTTATAACCTCCTCGCCTGTACTCGGCAGCAAGGGGAAACCTTCGGACGGGGAGAGAGGGATTTCAAAGGCCCCAAGAAAGGAGACAAGCGTCAAGGCTCTCAGAGAACCATGGGTAGAAGGTAGCACTGCAAGCTACTTCAGCCGACTGTTCAAATCTCACCAGGCTCAAGGTTGACTCAGCTTTCCAGCCTTCTGAGGTCGGTCAAACCTGAGTCTGCGGAGAGGGGCGGCATACAAATCTAATAAATAAATAAACAAAGATCCAGATTGTTGGGGGCAATATTTTATTTTTATTTATTTATTTTGTTTTGTCAAGTACGTATTGGTGGTATATAAAGATATAATATATATATATATATACATGACACTGGTAAAAGTTGACTAGTAGCACAGGGGACAGAAGGCACGCTGGTGCACCTATGCACGCCCCTTCATGACCTCTTAGGAATCAGGAGAGGTCAACAGTGGAGAGTCTGAGGGTCAAGTCTCCTCCCACTCAGGACTGTATGGCTGTAACTTGTTGCTTGCATCCTTGAGATTTTTATTAATATTGATTGTTTCCTGATTGCTTATTTGACTCCTATGACAATCATTGAGTGTTGTACCACATGATTCTTGACAAATGTACATTTTCTTCTACGTACACTAAGAGCATCTGCACCAAAGACAAATCCCTTGTTTATCCAATCACACTATTCTCTTGTCGAAGCGTGGAACTTATTACCGGACTCCATAGTGTCATCCCCAAACCCCCAACACTTTACCCTTACTTTATCTATGGTTGACCTATCCAGATTCCTAAGAGGTCAGTAAGGGGTGAGTACAAGTGCACTAGAGTGCCTTCCGTCCCCTGTCCTATTGCTCTCCTATATCTCCTATAATATATCTCTTCTTCTATTCTTTCATTGATATGTTCTATTCCTCTATCTTCTCTTCTATTCTTTCTTAGATATATTTTATTATGAGTCCATCCTCTATAACCTTCATCATGTATTTTAATATATATAGATATATACCCACTAAAACCCTCATTGTGGCATACACAAATATAGAGTTAAATTTAATGAGAATGTAACTTACATGTATGACATTTCTGCTTTGATCTGATTATAGTTAGGATTTTTTACATTTTGTATTAGTTAGACTTCTACGACAAGAGGAGCAATGGTAGCTCCTTAAATGTTTAGTGCTGTATGTCCTTGTTTGTCCTTTTGAAAATTCGATAAAAAAATTTAAATAAAAAACTCTCATTGTGTATTGGACAAAATAAATAAATAAAATAAATAAACAAATAAATAGTTCTAAACATTAAACCATGTTTTAAACCTGGTTGGAGGCACAGCAGCAATTCTGGGGGCTACTTTATTTTATGTTTTTGCTGAAATTCCGCCCATTTTTATTCACAGCTGAGTTTTAAGAGCCTCCACCCCCCCCACTTGGTGCTGGAAAGAGCAGGCCCTGCCTAGGAGATGTCTCCGGGAACATCCATCCTTCAGGGTAGCATCTCTTAAACCTCAGCATCGCTAAGAGGTGTGAATGTCCACTCCCAGAATCTCCCTCTCCAGCCAGAAGCCTTGATTTGGGGGCATTCTGGGAGGTTAATGTCCAGGCATGTCGCAGTTGTCCAGGTTCAGAAACATTAATTTAGAATATGAACGCAGTGCACAACTGGATCAAATATCATTTCACTGGACCAGTGGACTTGGTTACAGCACCCACAGCTTGATAGCTGAAAAATGGGGATAATGAAAGAGGGAAAAGAAGGAAGGAAGGAAGAGGAAGGAAGGAAGGAAGGAAGGAAGATGGCCAATAAGGGAAGGGAAGGATGGATGGATGGAAGGAAGGAAAGAAGAGAAAGAAGGAAGGAAAGAAGATAAGGGAGGAGAATGAAAGGAAAGAAAGGAAGGTGATAAGAGGAGAAGGAAAGAAGGAAAGGAGGAAAGGAAGGACACTGATAAGGGAGGGGAAGGAAAGGAAAGGGAGAAGAGAGAATTATAGAAGGAAGGAAGGAAGGACGGACAATGATAAGGGAGAGGAAGAAAGGAAGGAGGGAGGGAGGAAGGAAGGGAGGACACTGATAAGGGAGGGGAAGGAAAGGAAAGGAAAGGAAGGAAGGTGATAAGAGAGAAGAAGGAAGGAAGGAAGGACACTGATAAGGGAGGGAAAGGGATAAGAGAGAAGGAAGGAAGGAAAAAGGAAGGAAGGAAGGAAGGAAATTGATAAGGGAGGGGAAGGAAGGAATTAGGGAGGAAAGGAAGGAAGGAAGGAAGGAAGGATGGAAGGAAGGAAGGAAGGAAGGACATTGATAAGGGAGGGGAAGAGAGGGACGGAGGAGTTGCCCTTCACTGCACGTTCTGAAAACAGCTTATTTCAAAGCAGCTCTTGCTGAAATCCATCTTTTGCAAGCTCACTTAATTACATCAGATCTTTCACTGATTTTTATTGCTCCAAGGAATTCAGTGATTAGATAAAATTGCCATTCTGAGATACAAGGTTGCCCACGTTGCTATTTTTTTTTTTAAAAAAAAACTCATGTTAGTTCAATTAAGTATTATCACTGCGCCTTTATCTTATTAAAGTATCGGTTAATAAGAGCCAAGAAGCGGGATTTCATTTCGCTTTTGATCCAGCGGGCTTTTAACCTGCATTCTGTTTATCCTTGGCACTTAGAAACTTACAGTAGGTGTGAGGGACTTGCTAGAGAAATTGTGCAAAGAACATAAATTTGTTTATGTTAAGGAAAAGAAGGGAAGGAAAGGATGGAAAAGGAAAGGAAAGGAGAGGAAAGGAGGAGAGGAGATGAAAGGAAGGGAAAGGGAAGAAAAGGAAAGAAATAGGTGTGTGATTTTCTAATTTTTAATTTTTTTATTTTAATCAGACAAACAGAAAACAACAACAAACATAGAACATATACAGGGGCTTTTTTTGCCCCTCTCGTATCAGAAGTTTTTGGAGTAGAGTTTTACATTTATACGATTTCTAGAAATGATACATAATCTTATTTATCTACTACGTCTTTAACGAAAATTCTTTATACTTAATGTTCTCTACGTTGTTTATTATTAACCATTAACACATTTATAACTACTGTATACTATTTACGTATATCTTTTAAAATTGTTTATTCCTTATGCCTTGATCTTTTATCCAACCAATCATAAACCTTATCCCAGGCTTTGTAATATTGACCTTTTTCAGGTGTGTGATTTTTCAAAGGAAGCAAACGCTTGTTCTAACTTTAGCTCTAAGCTCTGTTGGCAATTGGCATTTCCCCCCCCCCCTGACTTGGAAACTTGAAATGCATTGTCACAAGAAGGAATTAGCAAGGTCAAGACAATTTAAAGTCCCTTCCTCCTTCCTTCCTTCCTTCCTTCCTTCCTTCCTTCCTTCCTTCCTTCCTTCCTTCTATATTACATCCCAAAATTAGAGTCCTCTGTTCCTTTATGGTATTAAGTGTGTGTGTGTGTGTATATATTTCTATGTAGAAGGAACCAATGAGGCAGGAATAGTAATAGAAGTAAATAAAGAGAGAAATCTACTGATTCACTCTAGCTCAAAGCTGAAAGTACCAGCCTGAAGATGACGCGTGGGACCTCGTCGAAACGTCACCAGGAAAATCTCTGAAACTTACATGGGAAGAAACCCAAATATGCCAAGATCTTCATACCTGTACCTGTGAAAACCTACAAAAACTATATATATATATATATATATATATATATATATATATATATATATATATATGTGTGTGTGTGTGTGTGTGTGTGTGTGTGTGTGTGTGTGTGTGTGTGTTTTTGTAGATTTTCACGGGTATATATATGTAGATTGTTCTGAGTTCGGGTTTTGCCCTGTGTAATATTTTGCATGTCTATGCGACGTTTCGGTGAAATCACATTCACCATCATCAGGCTGAAGTTTCAAGCTTCGTGCTGAAACTTCAGCCTGCCGAAACGTCACATAGACATGCAAAATATTACACAGGGCAAAACCCGAACTCAGAACAATCTACATACATACATACATACATACATACATACATACATACATACATATATATATATGTTTTCGTAGATTTTCACGGGTACAGGTATGATGGTCTTGGTATATTCGGGTTTCTTCCCGTGTAGGATTTGGAAATTTCTGGCGACGTTTCGATGAGGTCCCACTCATCATCTTCAGGCTGGTGTTTCTCTCCTTGATCTCAAGTGAGCACTTGAGATCAAGGAGAGAAACACCAGCCTGAAGATGATGAGTGGGACCTCATCGAAACGTCGCCAGAAATTTCCAAATCCTACACGGGAAGAAACCCGAATATACCAAGACCATCATATATATATATATATATATATATTGATATATATATTGATATATATATGTATACAATTGATATATATTTATACTATATATATATTTATACAATTAATATATACAATATATTAATACAATTGTAGGAGTCCAGAAATACTTCACAAGAAGAGTCCTCCACTCCTCCTCACGCAACTAATTACCTGACTCCCCCAGACTTCAATTACTAGGTTTGGAAAATTTACAGCTACGCCGCCTCCGAACTGATTTTTTAACTGTTGTTCATAAAATCATACATCACAATGCACTGCCTGTTAGCGACTACTTCACCTTTAACAACAACAACACAAGAACACACAATAGATACAAACTAAATGTAAAGTGCTCCAAACTAGACTGTAGAAAATACGATTTCAGTAATAGAGGGGTCAAGGCCTGGAATTCACTACCGGACTCTGTTGTTTCCTCCCCCCCCATCCCAAAATCTTCAACCTTAAATTATCTATCTCACCTTTTCTAAGAGGTCTGTAAGGGGCCTGCATAAGTGGACCTTTGTGACTTCCGTTCCTGTGCTAATGTCTTTTTATCTTTTCTATCTCTACTTTATACTTATATTATGTTAAACATACTACAACACAATACTATATTTGTATGATAAATAAATATAATAATGTAATATAATATAATATAATATAATATAATATAATATAATATAATATAATATAATATAATATAATATAATATAATATAATATAATATAATATATATCTGATGGTGTTAGAAAGTATCATTGCAGGATTTAAATGGTTCCAAGCAAGGCTGCCTTTTGCTATTAACTGACGGTGAATTTGTCAACGCCGATTACTATTTTTTTAAAAATGTATTCTATTTTTATTTATTTATTTTTGTCAGATGATAGATATGTGTTTATCCCAAGCATGTTTAAACTCAGGAGGAGTGGAGGAATTATGGCCTGATGTTGATCCAACAGCCATCGAGCCATGCTCTCTAAAACTCCTTTTTAGAATTGTATGTAGAAAATACATGAAGTGGCTGAAAGGAGTCAACTAACCTTAGAACTTCAAGACAAAGAAGATACTGAATACTGTCAAATAGGGGACAAAGTGGTATGACTGGTTGAAACAAAAGAAATATCTAAAAACATAAAGCTTCCACAAATACATCCCACTATTTACAAGAAATATTGAATGGAATTATAGAAACATAGAAACACAGAAGATTGACGGCAGAAAAAGACCTCCTGGTCCATCTAGTCCACCCTTATACTATTTCCTGAATTTTATCTTAGTTGGATCTATGTTTATCCCAGGCATGTTTAAATTCAGTGGCTGTGGATTGACCAACCACATCTGCTGGAAGTTTGTTCCAAGGATCTACTACTCTTTCAGTAAAATAGTAGTAGTAGATCCTTGGAACAAACTTCCAGCAGACGTGGTTGGTCAATCCACAGCCACTGAATTTAAACATGCCTGATTATCTAATTATAGATATGTAACCTCACAGCCCCACCGAAAAGAATGAGTTAGAAAAATAACTCTCTGCTCTTACACCTACGTTCTATGTGTACAAAATGTAAAATTAGCTACGAAGACTACAATAATTTCTTGAGCTAATGACAAAGAGTAAAAGGAAATCATACCATTTTATTTAAAGGCTGTTTAAATAATGATAATCAACATATTAGTTGACCCCGCCTCTTTCTTTCCTTTCTCTCTCTTTTCTTCCCTTCTCTTTATTTTCACTCTCTTTCTTTCTCTCTTTTTCTTCTCCTCTTTTGCTTTGCCTGTTTTTCCATTTTAATATTTTTTTCTTTGTTTTTTACATGCAAATAACCAATAAAGATATTTAACAAACAAACAAAAAGAATTGTATGTAGAAAATAGCATCTGAGCCCCATTCTGTCTCTCAGTTGTAGTCCAGGTGTGCCAAGTTGGACATTTTGAAGGGAACTGCCCATTTCACCCGTCCTATCTCAGTTGGAGGCCCCGTTGTTTTTAGCCCCTCGGTCTAAATCGCCGGTAGAAGTCTACTCCCTATAGCGTGCTTCAAAATAACATATAAATATATATATATTTACATATTATTTAGCTCCATTGGCTAGTTATACTGTTATTTAAAGGGGTCACCGAGAAGGCCAATGCTTATTAAAACGGCGAAAGAGAGAGAGGTAAACCCATAATGGGCTTTTCCAAGTGGAACGATCATCTTATCTAATATGTTTGAAAATGTAATCCATTACGACTAATTACCATGTTGGCTTTGAGAAAGACAATCCCATTCCCGGGGGGTCTTGGGGACAGCCAAACGGCTCTCGTCCCCCTCTCCTCATTGTTCTTCCTTGCTCCCCACCCTTCTTTCTCGCGCCCATGAAAAATGTCGCCCTTCGGACATTAGCGGAGAGGGCCGGGGGTCTCCCTATCGGGCTGAAGCAGCAGCTAAACAATATTAGCCAATCATTTTTGATAGATGAAGCATGAAAATTAGTTCCAGAGTTTAACTGATAACTGAAACCACAGAGTTACATTCCATTATGGCAGCCTTAATTGATGAGCTCATTAAGGCCATTATTAGAGAAATTGATTTCAAATAGGCAGTTAAAACTGGCTGGCAAAAAAGGGGGGAGGGAGGAAGAGAGAGCGAGAGAGAAAGGGAAAAAAGTGGAGGAAAACCAGGAAAGAGAGACACTACACAAGGTGAAGAAATTAACCAAAATACATAATGAAGCAAGTAATTTTATAGCGTATTAGTTGCCGTGTGGATTTTAAACACTCGTTTTATGTACTAGTAAAGCTTTTGTGGATGGCCTCCATTAAGAGAGCTCCCAGGGACGCCAATCTTTAATGCAGCCCGGCTACTAATTAATTAATTAACACCCCTCCCCCAGCTGAAGCAATCAATTAGTCATGCAGAATCAGCAGCGCAAAAAGCCACTCCAGGTTTTGTCCAGCAGGAGCCCAAATTGGCCGAGTTGGGCTGGAGGTTGGCTTATTTTTCTCCCCATTGTCCTTTAGGTTAATGGAAACAAATGGGAGTAAAGTCGTAGGAAGATTCTTCTGGAAACGATGTTCAAGGCTGGAGGAATGGATGAAGCAGCATCCGGGTGAAGGTTCTCCTTTGTTACGTCTTTCATGGAAGGGGGCTTCTTGGGATGGTTGTATAGTATTGATCGTTTTTTATTGATAGCGGGGTCTTAGTTTTAGTTTTAACTTTTAGATTTGTACTATATTGTTATTGTTGTTGTTGTTGTGGGCCGCCCCGAGTCCTCGGAAAGGGGCGGCATACAAATCTAATATAATAATAATAATAATAATAATAATAATAATAATAATAATAATAGTAATAATAATAATAATAATAATAATAATTTATTAGATTAATCTATCTATCTATCTATCTATCTATCTATCTATCTATCTATCTATCTATCTATCTATCTATCTATCTATCTATCTATCTATCTATTCCGCCCTTCTCCTTAGACTCAGGGCGGCTTACAACATGTTAGCAATAGCACTTTTTAACAGAGCCAGTATATTGCCCCCACAATCCGGGTTCTCATTTTACCCACCTCGGAAAGATGGAAGGCTGAGTCAACCTTGAGCCGGTGATGAGATTTGAACTGCTGACGTGCAGAACTAGCAGTCAGCTTTATTGGCCTGCAGTACCGCACTCTACCCACTGCGCCACCTTGGCTCAATATAAGTCTAAGTGCTACTGCTATATGGGTCTCATCAGGTTTCCAAGATGGTTGTAGAAGCTACTTATCCACCCTGCCTCCAGCAAGATGAGGAAAGAGGACTTGATGGTTGATAAAGGACGGTGATAAGTCAACATCCATTCTTGTAATCATAAATGGTTCCTCTTGACATGGATAATTCTTCTGTGCTGCAGGAGATCATTAAACCTCTCAGATCTGCCAGGGGATCTGTTCTCTGCTATTGTACTTGCTCTCACACATGAAGCTGAGCCAGAATGTGTCTATTTGATCTAGGCTTAGTATGCCAAGCAACCCTAGCTGTCGGGGTTTAGAAACCATGCTTTATGATTTAGCACAACATGTGAAAATGTGGCCAGGGTCAGTAGGGAATTTTATAAAACAGGGAAATTGGGACAACAGACACTTTGAGCTTGCTATTAGGCCCCTCCCTGAAGCTTAATATTAAACAAGAGAGGCCAACCAAAGAAAGAATATTTGGAAATGACAGCATCTAATCTACCTCATTCCACTCCTTGTCTTCTATTTAAATAACTCCAATCAAATGGTGTATTCTCTTGGGATGGGAGATTTGTTGGCTTTTACCTGGTGGCATGGAGTGCTCCCATGCTCAAGAAGCACAGGGGGAAAGTTGAGTATCTCACAGTGTTGGCTCAGGAGGGGGGATAGTGGGGGAGGAGGAACGGAAAAGCAAGAGGGAAGACTTCAGAATCAGTTGAGAGGTTCCATCCATGGCCAGCATCATTGAACCTAAGAACGTAAGAAGAACCCTGCTGAATGGGGCCAAAGCCCATCGAGTCCAGCCTTCTGTGTGTCCCACAGTGGCCCATCAATTGTCCATGGGGATCTTGAGCAGAAAGAGAAGGCAAGACCCTCTCTTGCCCTGGACCCCCAACACATGGGACCCAAGGGAACCCTGCCTGCCTCCACCAACATAAAGGCGGCACTTGGACATCCCTTTCAATAAGGGAGAGAAGGAAAGAAGGAAGGAAAAGGAAGGAAAAGGAAGGAAGGAAGGAAGGAAGGAAAGAAGGAAGGAAGGAAGGAAGGAGCCCGTTGAATGTCTTCCTTCTCGTCTTCCACACAATGTCTGCTTAGTGCTGTTTCTTTCTTCTCCTCTTTGCTTGCCAACTGGAACTGCTGAAGAGACAATGAGTAGCGTTTCACGGAGAGGTTTCAAGGCAAGGAGACGTTAATTACAATCAATATTTGGTTAATTCCAGCAATGACAGCCGAGCACTAAAGCTAAACAGTTAAAGGTGTTGATTTTTCATTTAAACCAATGGCTTCGTGATTTGCTCTTCAACCTCCTGCCAAACGCCTTTTCTCGCCCCCCCTTTCACAGTCCAGGGGGTTTGCCTGCTTTTAACGAGCGTTCGCCTGACTTTCTCAAATATTATTTTGACTCCGAAATGTTGAACAATTCTGCAACGTTCTGGTGTATTTCAGATGAAATAACGGTTGTCATTTTCTGCTTTTATTGCTTTAATAGGCCATGCGATTGAAAATGGTCTATTAAAGTTACTCATTTGGACAAGATTGTCTTATAACCATTTTTTTTAATCTAGCGGTTCTGGAAACCCCGGCCAAACCATTGCCGTTTAAAATCTATTTAAATGCCTGTTTAGACAACATTTTACACACTTCTGTAAATAAGGTTTGCTGCGGTGCTAAATATGGAAGGGCACCCAATGTTCTGTTTTGGACAACGATTCTCGGTTTTAAATTGTGCCTTTTATATATAAAAAAGAGAATGCTTTTATCGCTGCGCTCATTGGATTAATCAAATGGAAAACTGGGCTTTTGAAATGAATGTGTTATCTTTGCTTTGCAACACCGCTGAGAAAAACAGTTGTGGTCACCATGATGCTAAAAGGATGTTGAGAAAGAGTGCGGAGAAGAGCGACAAAGAGGATTTGGGGACTGCAGGCTAAAACATATGAAGAATTGTTGCAGGAACTGGACATGGCTAGTTTAATGAAAAGGAGGACCAGGGGAGACAGGATAGCCTCCCAGGAGATTCCTAGAGAGGCCCCCACAGAGGCCTCTCCCTGCCTTTCCCAGCCCTGTTTCCTCCCAGGAGATTCCTAGAGAGGCCACACGGAGGCTTCTCCCCACCTTTTCCGGCCTTGTTTCCTCCCAGGAGATTCCTAGAGAAGGCCCCACAGAGGCTTCTCCCCACCTTTTCCGGCCTTGTTTCCTCCCAGGAGATTCCTAGAGAGGCCGCACGGAGGCTCCTCCCCAACTTTTCTGGACCTGTTTCCTCCACAAGATTACTAGAGAGGCCACACGGAGGCTTCTCCCTACCTTTTCCGGCCCTGTTTCCTCCACAAGATTCCTAGAGAGGCCCCACAGAGGCTCCTCCCCTCCTTTTCCAGCCTTGTTTCCTCCACAAGATTCCTAGAGAGGCCCCACAGAGGCTTCTCCCCACCTTTTCCGGCCTTGTTTCCTCCCAGGAGAGTCCTAGAGAGGCCCCACGGAGGCTTCTCCCTACCTTTCCCGGTTACAGTTTCGGAGGCTCGGGTTTGTAAGTGGAAAATGGTTCTTGAGAAGAGGCAAAAACAATCTTGAACACCCGGTTCTTATCTAGAAAAGTTCATAAGTAGAGGCATTTGTAGGTAGAGGCACCACTGTACAAGGTGAACTATCCATAAATGCTGCCTTTTTGGATATAAGAACAAAATGTACCTGGTTAATCTGTTTTTCCCACCCTCGGCTGGTGCTTAAATCCATTTCTATGCCTTTCCTTGGTGTCCTCCTTTCCACACCTCACACACACAGTGCGACATAGATTGGGATCCAACATCTTTTGCCCTTTACGTATAAGTGAAAAGGGGGAAAAAATGGTAGAAATTTTGCTTCGGTCCCTGTCGCGCTGAAGCCTGTCTCTGGGGAAATCAGCACCTCTAATTTTTATTTTATTTTTTTGGTTTGGAGAGAGGTCAATCTCACAAGAGATAAACCGAATCAAATTTCATTTATTTTAAAAAAAGAGAGAGAAAGAAAATATAAAGGCTGCTTTTTATGAGTTGCTAGTTACTTGCAAAAACACGAGTGCTGGAGGGAGTCAAACCTCACATCACAGGCAGCATTTTAGAAGAATTTCCAGGTAGGAAAAATATCCAGGAAAAGTCACATCTCCGATGGGATCAAAGACCATGTTGAGGCGTCAACTTAGGAGCAATTCTCTTGTAAAGAGATGCCAGTTTGCGAAAAACATAATGACTGGACCCAGTGATGGGCTCCTACAGGTATGGTCAGGTATGCAGAACAGGTACATAGAAAAATTTTGATTTTTTTTCTGTTTTTCCCTTCTGGGCTCTGGGTCTGTTTTTCCTATCGCAGTAAATGAGGTGGGATGTGTATAATTTTAGAAGAGCTGTGCGTGCGCGTGTGTACATACACTTTATATAGTAGATCATGTATATTTTTGTGTGCCTATGTGTAATATATATGTACACATATGTGTTCTGTCGGGCTCTCTGGTAGAATCCTCCCAAAAATTCAAAGATACAAATTTCAGACACCACACGTTTGAAAATTCAAAACAATGTTGTTTATAATGAAAAGTCACTTAAACCAAGCCCTCTTTTGGTATAGCAAAGAGCACTCGTCTCCAAACAAACTGGTAATTTGTACAAGTCCCTTATCAGTTCTGAGATACTTAGCTTGCAGCTGGGAGGCAATTCACAGTCCTTCTTCTTTCACAAAGTGAAACACACTTTGCTCTGGTTTAGTTTCAAAGCGGGGGAAAATCAACACACAAAAAGTCAAAGTTAGTAAAGCAGTCACGAAACACAACGATCAGATAATCCTCCACAATGGCCAAACCCACAGGCTGCTATTTATAGCAGCCTCACTAATGACCACAGCCCCACCCAACCACAGGTGGCCTCCTTTTCTTTGATAATAATCTCTCAGTTGTTGCTGCCTATGCATCGCTCTCCGCATGCGTGGCTGTATCATTAACTCTTGTTCCGAATCCAAGGAGGAGCTAGATAATTGATCTCCTTCTGAGCTGTCTGCCACACTCTCCTCCTCCCTGTCACTCATGTCTTCTTGGTCGGAGGAGCCTTCATCAGCAGATTCCACCGGGAGCAAAACAGGCCTGCACCATGTGGATTTCTCCCCCACATCCACAGTCCTTGGGACAGGAACTGGGCCAGAGCTAACCACAACACATATGGCATCTATACATATAATTAAATAGTATGTTCATTAATAATAAATAGGGAAATACTGGTAGTATCTCTTTGAGGCGAGGAGAGGCCATGCACTCTAACCCAAACCCTTGACTTGAGTGACGTCAAGTTGGCCACCTTTAAGCCAGTCCCATGATCTTTAAGCCACCCCCAGTGCCATGATCGTCAAGCCACTCCCACCTGGTCACAGGGCCGGCAAGCCACACCCACAAAATAAGCCAGGCCCACAGCACGATAGTAAAAAAAAATTGCAGTCCTTCACTGACCGGACCCCAATTTGTAACCTCAAAAATCTTGGTTCCTGCAAATTAATTCATTAATGTTCCCAACATATAAACAAGATTTAATCTCCAACCTTGTTTAGATAATGGCAAAGTATTGGATCTCTTCTATTATCATGCCCTACCTTGCGACCTGGGCAACAAAAATAAGCTTTGACCAGACTTCTACTCATAGAACAATAAAGTTGGAAGGATCTTGGAGATCCTCTACTCCACCCTCCTGCTCAAGCATTTCAGGTAAATGGTTGTCCAGTCTCTTTTTGAAAACCTCCAGTGACGGAGCACCCACAACTTCTGGAATTAGTCCTACTAACCCATTCTACTATTTAATTTTTCACACAGTCAGGAAATTTTCTCATAAGTTCTAGGTTGCTTCTTGTTCTGTCCCAGTGATGAGTCCCCCAAAGAAATAGGTCCACACGCATGGATTTCACAAGATTTAAGCATGTAATACTAATACGTTAGTAGCAGGGTGGTTTAAATGTTTAAAATGCATAAGCCAAGGAAGAAATAAGTCCATTCCGTCTCAGCTATTCATTTGATTTACTCAGCAGTAAATCAAACTCCACAAATACTTATCTTTGATCAACCATTTCTCAGTAGCATGACTCACTTTGAGTTGGCAGGAAGCCCGGAGACAAAGATTCCACTTTCTAACTTTGTAATTCACATCAATAGTCCAAGAGCCAGATCTGATCATCCATCTGGTACATTCGAATGTTGACTTCTGCATGGGCTCGGCATGAGGCTTGCCCTTAAATAGCCAAAAGGCGTGGCCAAGTGTTCCAGAGATCTACTCATGCAGAGACCTCCTCCTGCTCAGCCACTCCTGTCTTCTGGCAACTGTGCACACTCTGGCATCAAGAAGAGTCTCCTCCTCTTCTCTGGAGGTGCCAAAACTCTGGTGGCTTTCAGCCTCTGCCCCCAAATCCTCTCCGATCTCCTCACTATCAGACTCGGGTGCCAAGTACACCGGCTTAGGATACCAACCCACACCCATCTCTCGATCCTCAAAATCTGTGATCAGCAGCACAGGATGTGGATGGACCACAACACTTCACTCCTTAGTTGGATCCCATCTGTTGCTTCTCATCTTGCCTTTTGTGGGAAAATAGTTTGGCCCTCTCATCCTTGGAGGAGCCCTCAAATACTGGGGTTCCTACGATGTCAAAATAGTGGGACTCCTACAGGGTCAAAAATGTCTTGCTTGTCTTCCTTTTGGTGGAGGGATGCTCCTGGTTTCATAAAGAATGAAAGCTTCTCATCCTGGTTTAGAAGAATTTGTGAGCAGCCTTCCTTTTCTTACCAGCACCTCACTCCAAGAGCATCTTGCTTAAGGCAGGAAGATATTCGTGGCCTGACCGGATTTCAAGACTTCTAGTAGCACCACTTTTGGAATACACCTACAGCTACCAACCCATCAATTCCTCTCAGAGGTCTCCTTGTTTGATCGGAGCCTCGAAATGGCAAATTTGAGAGAGAAAATAAAGCAATGGCTGCCAATCTGCCTTCCACTGAGGGCCTGCAAAAAGAGGGCCCTCAAAATATTTACTGACCACTCGCATCCTGGACGCAAATTGTTTCAACTCCTACCCTCAAAATGTCGCTACTGAGCCCTGCACACCAGGACAACTAGACACAAGAACAGTTTTTCCCTGAATGCCATCACTCTGCTAAACAAATAACTCCCTCAATACGGTCAAACTATTCACTAAGTCTGCACTACTATTACTAGTAGTTTTTTCTCATCATTTCTCTCACTCATCTCCTCCCACTTAGGACTGTAGGGCTGTAACTTGTTGCTTGAATCCTAAGATTTTTATTAATATTGATTGTTTCTTCATGGCTTATTTGACCCTTATGACAATCATTAAATGTTGGACCTCCTGATTCTTGATAAATGTGTATTTTCTTTTATGTCCACTGAGAGCATCTGCACCAAAGACAAATTCCTTGTGTGTCCAATCACACTTGTCCACTGAAGAATTCTATTCTATTCTATATTCGTGGACTCACCGGGTTTCGAGACTTCTAGTAGTACCACTTTTGGAATACACCTACGGCTCCAAACCCATCAAGTCCTTGCAGAGATGCCCTTGTTTGATCGGAGCCTCTGAAATGGCAAATTTGAGAGAGAAAATAATAACCGAGTCCTACAAATAGAGCCAATCTTTCTACTCCACCTCTCTCTTTCACTCTGGTCAGCCATGCGGTATCTTCGCGGCCTCTGCAGATTATGGCCTTTCTGTCTCGCTGGGCTCTTTGTTGGCCAAAGAAAGGCGCTACGCATCTTGCAGAAGAGAAGAAGCATTTCAGGGGAAAAGGGGGGATGTCACCTTACTTGATTTGAGAGATTCAGTGGAAATCCTGAGAGGTCAGGTTCACAAATCTGCTTGGCATAAGCACCTGTGCTGCCCGTGGCTAAATGGCCTTTTCTGCTCCGTTATTTCTTGTTACACATTCATTACTTCTTTCTTGTTGGCAAGCCAGAAGCTCCCCAGACCTGACGTATGAGACACCTTAAGGACAAAGGGAAGAAGCTACTGACATAAATGCCTCAGAGGCTGGGACCATAAATTGTAGCCACACTTCTCCAGAATAAGTTAAGGCATCGGACTGTTCATTGGTTCCGTGGCTTGTTTATGATGCTACCCTGGCTTGAATCACTTCTCAATTGGTTGCTTCAACAGATTGAGTTTTCATTAAAATGAGGTGTGTGTGGTTTAGCTCAGTGCCTCTCTGCCCTCCCACCCCCAAGTGACATGGATTGTAATGTTATGGCTTCCTAAGACCTTGGCCCACCTTCAGCTCTGAGAAGAAGTGACTCAACTCATCCCCACCCCTGTGAAGTTTCTGCTACATGGAGCATCAGATTATGAATGGAGAAAAAAAGTATTGGTTCTCATGTCACATGGATGATTTCGTTGCTGCAAAATGTGTTCTGTCCCAGCGATGAGAAATAGATCCACACGCATGACACTTAATGATTGTCATAGGGATCAAATAAGCAATGAAGAAACAATCAATATTAATAAAAAAATTAGGATACAAGCAACAAGTTGCAATCATACAGTCCTAAGTGGGAGGAAAAGGATGATAGGAATGATAAAAAAATAGTAGAAATAGAAGTGCAGACTTAGTAAAAAGTCTGATAGTGTTGAGGGAATTATTTGTTAAGTAGAGTGATGGCATTTGGGAAAAAACTGTCCTTGTGTCTAGTTGTCTTGGTGTGCAGTGCTCCGTAGTGATGTTTTGAGAGTAGGAGTTGAAACAGTTGATGTCCAGAATGTGAGAAGTCAGTAAATATTTTGACTCGTGCAGTATCCAGGTCCTCAATGGAAGGCAGGTTGGCAGCAGTTGGTTTTTTTTCTGCAGTTCTTATTCTCCTCTGAAGTCTGTGTCGGTCCTGTTGGGTTGCAGAACCGAACCAGACAGTGATGGAGGTGCAGATGACAGACTCAGTGATTCCTCTGTAGAACTGGACCAGCAGCTCCTTGGGCAGTTGGAGCTTCCTGAGCTGGCACAGAAAGAACAGTCTTTGTCGTGCTTTTTTGATGACGTTTTTGATGTTAGGTGACCATTTTAGGTCTTGAGATATGACAGAACCTAGAAATTTGAAGGTCTCTATTGTTGATACAGTGTTGTCTAGTATTGTGAGAGGTGGAAAGGGTGGAAGGGTTTCTCCTAAAGTCTACCACCGTTTCTACGGTTTTGAGTGTGTTCAGTTCTAGCTTGTTCTGGTCACACCACAAGGATAGTTGTTCAACCTCCTGTCTGTATGCGGATTCATCATTGTCTCCAATGAGTCCGATCACTGTTGTATTGTCTGCAAACTTCAGTAGTTTAACAGATGGATGGGAAATTGCAGACATTCCACCCAGAGTCCAATTGGAGCTGGGAGGCATATAAAGTTTACAAATAAATGAATAAATTTTGGAGGGGTAGAAAAATGGATCACAGAAAAACTGGACTTTCTCCAGCACACCAAGAATCACCCTGCAAAACCGAAACTCTAAAAGCAGATTTTTAATGCCAGATTAATTAACCCCAAGGCGCAAGTGGGCAACAGGAAATGCTTCCTAAAACGAGAGCGTATTATTATTATAAATATCAAATACCAAAGTTAGGAGGATGTAAACCTATACCAGGCTGCTGTGTTATATGCAGCGTCTTCCATATTGCTTTAGGTTTCAGTCACCTCCAAGGCTTTAATCCTTTTTACCCCGGAAAGAAGAAATGCGCCCATAAATTATTTCTTCATTGAATCTTTTTTTTTTATCAAGGGAAAATAAAATCCTGCCCAGTTTGATGGCCGATACTTAATCAGCCGCCTGATTACGGTTCCCCGTCCCTTGTGTGGCTCAAAGAGAGATTTTTCCACCATTTGCACTCTCTCCTAATCCATAGGAAGTCAATTTTCCAGTCATATATTAGTTTATTTTATATTTTCAAATGGATTCTTCTATATATTGATTTCCCCTTGTGTGCATTGTGTCGTGATCTGGGATTATGCGTTTAGCAGAAGTGGATATTCCTGGCACATAACAGTTGGTGCGGCTCCAAAGGGGCCTTATCTCGGAGAGGGAGAGTCCAATTTCATTGAAACAGCTAAAATCCCACTTAATTGAATTTTTCCCCCCTGCACGAAACCTACAAGCTCAGATACTCTTGGTCTTCAATTCAGCTTTAGCCACATCGGGTGTTTAAATTTCCAAACCCATAAAGGACCTTTGTGAAGAATCTACAAATATTGTATTTCTGATACGGCGAATTACCGTAGAAGGCTGGAGGTAAGAAGCAGTGAAATATCAATACTTTGTAGAACATCTTTTGACCGTGCCGTCTTTTCATGGCCTGTTTAACACGTGGAAAAAGATCCCGTTGGGAGCCGCATTGTGCAACGTTCGAGGCCCTGGAAATGCCGCAGAAGAGCATCACGGCCACGCACGGGAACTTGCCAGCTGCAGGCAGAGAAAGACACCATTTCTTTCAGATTGCACAGAGAGCTGCTGAAATGGAAAGCTTTTGAATTTATTGGGACGGTGTAGGTCAGAAGCAACCTCTGGGTTTTGTAGAAGGGGCACCCAAAGCCATTGTTTCAAGAGGACCAGGGGGAAGAGAAAGAGAGAGGGGGGGGGAGAGAGGATGAGAAAGAGAAGGAGAGAGGGAGGGAGAAGAGAAAGAGAAAGAGAGGGGAGAGAAGATAAAGAAAGAGAGAGGTGGAAGGAGAGAAGGAGAAAGAAAAAGAGAAAGAGGGGTAAAGAAGGGGAGAGAGAAAGAGAAAGAGAAAGAGAGGGAGGGAGACAGAAGAGAAAGAGAAGTAGGGGGAGAGAATGAGAAATAAAGAGAGGGGGCAGAGAAGGGGAGAGAGAGGATGAGAAAGAGAAAGAGGGAGGGAGAAGAGAAAGAGAGGGGGAGAAGAGAAAGAAAGAGGGGGAAGGAGAGAAAGGAGAGAGAGAAAAAGAGAAAGAAAGAGAAAGGGGTAGAAAAGGGGAGAGAGATGATGAGAAAGAGAAAGAAAGAGGGAGGGAGAGAAAGAGAGAGAAAGAGAGGGAGGGAGGCAGAAGAGAAAGAGAAAGAGAGAAGTAGGGAGAGAAGAGAGAGACAAAGAGAAAGAAAGGGAGAGAGGGAGTAAGGGAGAAAGAGAGAGAGAAGAAAAAATTCATTTGATATTGACTAACGCTTTTCTTTTAAAAAATAATTATTATTTTATTGAAAATATAAAACAATACAATACAATATGCAACAACTATACCATAGTACAAATTAAACAAATGCTGTATAACAAAAAAAGAGAAAAATTGTAAACAAACATTCACAGAAGAAAAAAGCAAACTAAACAGTTTAAAAAGAGAGAACTCTGCCATTTCTCTCATAACTACCAGAGATTTAACATATTTCAACACAATTCTTATGCAGTTCTCTGTATCGGTTAATCTATTTAATTTCTAATAGTTAGTGATTTATAATAAAATTGTTCCTATTAACTAATTAATAATCAATTTCTTTATCAACTTTCTCTACTTATCACACACTTTATATACCTATTGTTTTACATATATCTATATACACTGCTAAAGAAAACCAAAGGGAACACTTAAACAACACAATATAACTGCAAGTAAATCAAACTTCTGTGAAATCAAACTGTCCACGTAGGAAGCAACACTGATTGACAGTCAATTTCACCAGTTATTGTGCAAATGGAATAGTTGTGCAAATGAAATATTCAATGGGAATATTTCATTCATTCAGATCTAGGATGGGTTCTTTGAGTTTGCCCTTTATTTTTTTTGAGCAGTATATTTGCATTAGCACCTCCTCTATGCTACTTATATTATTTTGTTTTCTTCTTCTTATCCAACCATTTACAATTTACCGACCTTGGAAGGAGGGAAGGCTGAGTCAACCTTGAGTCAACCATGAGTAGATGCTTGGAACAAACTTCCACAGTAACTGAATTTAAACATGTCTGGGATAAACATCGATCCATCCTAAGATAAAATACAAGAAATAGTATAAAGGCAGACTAGATAATAATTATAATTATAATTATAATTTATTAGATTTGTATGCCGCCGCTCTCTGCAGAGAGATGACCAGACCATGAGGTCTTTTTCTGCCGTCCACCTTCTATGTTTACATGTTTCTGAGTCTATTGAGCTGAAGGTTGACTCAGCCTCAAGCCCACTGATATTGAACAGAAGGCTAATTCAGTGACTCTGAAGAATCAAATGGCTATATCTTGGGTAATATTGATCTTTGAGTTAACAAAATAAATTTAAGACACGTAGTTGTTCCGTTTGCTTGTCTCCTGATGTCCAAAGCCAACCTGGGTTGTTTCCTTTCCTTTCCCTGACCTCCTACAGTATATCATCATCCCTTAGACATCTCACAGTAGAAGAAGCCAGGATGGGTTTCTTAGGAACAAACCAACATTATCTCCAGCTCTCGGCCTTCCATCTGAGGAAGGACACGAATTAATTGGAGGTCATCTGGAGGAGAACCACGAAGAGACCTGGAAAGAACACGGATTGGTTTCATGACTGGATGAGGAATTCTGGGAGCTAAAGTCCACAAGACGTAAAGTGGCCACATTTGGAGACCCCTGATGGGATAGAGCAATGTTTCCCAACCTTGGCAACTTGAAGATATCTGGACTTCAACTCCCAGAATTCTGGGAGTTGTAGTCCAAATATCTTCAAGTTGCCAAGGTTGGGAAACACTGGGATAGAGAATGAGCAGGAGTGTTGACAGTTGCTCCCAAAGGCTGGGTGAGAAACTATGGGCTTAAATGTCAAGGAAGGACATTTCCTTCCTTCCTTCCTTCCTTCCTTCCTTCCTTCCTTCCTTCCTTCCTTCCTCTTCCTTCTCCATCTTCCTTCCTTCCTTCCTTCCTTCCTTCCTCTTCCTTCTCTCTTCCCCCCTCTCTTCACTCCCTCTTTCCTCCCTCCCTTCCTTCTTCCTCTTCCCTCCCTTCCCTCTTTCCTCCCTCCCTCCCTCCCATTACAGATGGACCACACGCTGCCTTAACCCACAGTTCCTTCTCCGTGCCGCCCATCCTGCTCCTCCTTTCCCTCCGCTGCCTCCCTGGCTGAAGAGCATCCCCATCCAAAGGCCCCTTCCGCAAGCCCAAGGTCCACAACGCCAAAGCCTTTGGGGGCTGGGGGGGCTCCTCCTCCTGTCTCTCCCCTCGCCCACCTGCCCCACTTGTTTTACTCCCTTGTGAACCCTCCCCACCGTGGTAAATAAACCCTGGAGAGCGATGGAGGAAAAGTGAGGGGCCCTGTTATTTACTCTCCTTTTGGGGAGCTCTTTCTCCAGCCGAGCGCCCCTCCCCTTTTAATGAAACCCTTGACTGCTCCACGAGTGAATGTGATTTAAGCCCCTGAGAGACAGCCATGATTCACAAGCCGTGTTCTGCTCCAGCACTGACCGTTATCTGATGCCTCTTCATGCACAGTTGCCTAAATGACAGTTTAATGGCTCGGTGTAAGGGGCTACTTATTTTGTATCTCTATCCACCGAAAATGCCTAATGGTGATAAGGGGGGAAAAAGGGGGCAAAAAAAAACAAAGCCATGGCTCAGGGTGGGAGCTACTTAGCACGTGCTGGGGGAGCCTTCGATTAATTATTTCTCCCCTCCACTGAAGCACCCCAAAATGATTTTTCAAAACTCGCCAGCTGCAGGGATGTTAACAGGATGCAGGAAAGCGAGACTGCCAGTAAGTCGAACCGACAGGCTTTGATAAGGGGCCCTATGGTGGTCGTGAAAAGAAGGAGGAGGAGAAGAAAACAACCAGGTGGAAACGTGATTGTTGAGCCAACAGGGAGGGAAACGTTACTTACGGCGAGAATAATTCTAGGAGTCCAGGATAATAAAAGGAAAAAAAATCTTTATTCTTAAAAAAAAACCAATAGGCATATTGAACCAAAGAGACCACAGAAACCTACCGTCTGTCCCTGAAGTGCTATAATAACTACAAGTACAGTACAAACTCTTTTACTAGTATCATACTGCTTTTACTAGTATCATACTGCTTTTACTAGTATCATACTGCTCAAAATAAATAAATAAAGGGAGCCCTCAAAGAACCCATCCTAGATCTGAATGAATGAAATATTCTCCTTGAATGCTTCGTTCTGTGCAAAGTTGAATGTGCACAAGAGCAGGTGAAGTTGACGGTCAATCAGTGTTGCTTCCTGAGTGGACAGTTTGATAACACAGAGGTTTGATTGACTTGGAGTTATATTCTGTTGTTTAAGTGTTCCCTTTATTTTTTTGAGCAGTGTGTATATATACAGCTCAAAAAAATAAAGAGAACCCTCAAACATCCTAGATCTGAATGAATGAAATATTCTCATTGATTATTTCATTTGCACAACTATTCCATTTGCACAACAGCATGTGAGATTGATTGTCCAAGTGGAAAGTTTGATTTCACAGAAGTTTGATTTGCTTGGAGTTATATTCTGTTGTTTAAGTGTTCCCTTTATTTTTTTGAGCAGTGTGTATATATACAGCTCAAAAAAATAAAGAGAACCCTCAAACATCCTAGATCTGAATGAATGAAATATTCTCATTGATTATTTCATTTGCACAACTATTCCATTTGCACAACAGCAGGTGAAATTGATTGTCCAAGTGGAAAGTTTGATTTCACAGAAGTTTGATTTGCTTGGAGTTATATTGTGTGGTTTAAGCGTTCCCTTTATTTATTTATTTTCAGCAGTATAAGTACAGTACAAACTCTTTTACTAGTATCATGTATATAAATATTATTACATCTTTGTATACCACCAATACGTTATTGACAGAACAAACAAATAAATAAATAATGAATGAAATAATTTTTTTCTCTCCCTGTGTTTGGACCTTCCCTTTTGGGTTCATTACACAGCATTTTCTCTGATTTTATTTCATTTTATTTATTTGTTTTATTGATTTGTTTGTTTTGTCAAGTAACATATTGGTGGTATACAAAGATTTAACAATGTTTATATACCTGATACTAGTAAAAGAGAAACATTAGAAGAGGGGATGGAAGGCACGCTGGTGCACTTACTGACCTCTTAGGAATCGGGAGAGGTCAACAGTGGACAGTTTAAGGGTGAAGTTTTGGGGGTAGGTGATGATACTACAGAGTCAGGTAGTGAGTTCCAGGCATCAACTACTCGGTTACTAAAGTCATATTTCCTGCAGTCAAGTTTGGAGCAGTTTACTTTCAGTTTGTATCTGTTGCGCGCTTGTGTGTTGTTGTGATTGAAGCTGAAGTAGTTGTTGACAGGAAAGAGGTTGTAGCAGATGATTTTATGGGTTATGCTTAGGTTGTGTTTAAGGCAACGTAGTTCTAAGCTTTCTAAACTGAGGATTGTAACTCTAGTTGCATAGGGGATTCGGTTGTGAGTGGAGGAGTGGAGGGCTCTTCTTGTAAAGTATCTCTGGACATTTTGTCGAGTGTTTATGTCTGAAATGTGGTGTGGGTTCCCGACAGATGAGCTGCATTCGAGGACTGGTCTGGGCCAACAGATTCTGTGGAAAGCTGAGTCTAAATGGGAACCAGAGATAAGAGCAGCTTCTCCTGGCAGTTCAGATCAGAAAATAAAAACTAAAGGGGGAAAAAAGCTATCTTTATACGTTTATTATAGAAAAAAGAGTAGCAATCTGTAGCCGGAGTCTTGTTAGTTGTCAGCCACCTGATTAATTGTGGGGAAAAGGAGGATTTGCATTTGAGATTAAATCCTTTAGTTGATTAATTGCTCCGATTAATTAAGCCAGGCTTTTTAGCACTGGCTGGACAATTCACACATTCTGATGTGCTGAAAGTTTTATCCGCCTGCTTATGCTTGTCAGCAAATGCAGAATTCACATCACTTAAAAAAAAACACCCTTATTCCTCTTCATTACTGTAATATTCTTTGCACATTGGCTTCAGTTTTATGTATCTGCCTAACAAGGGCTTTTATATATATATACTTCAAATATATCCAGAAGTAGAGTTTTGTTCTCGATGCAAAGGAATGAATATAAGCAAAAATACTCTTCCTTTAACAAAACAAAAATTAGGAATGGCTGACTCATCACCTTGAAAGGAAAAATCAATGATAGCATATTTTTTAGTTTATAGTCAGAAAACATCGTTTCTCTCCATTTCTTCTCTTGATAATGGCTTAATCTGGTATCAGTCGCCTTACTTCTGACAGTAATAGAATAAAATTTCACAGTGATACTCATTGCAAATGGCCCCTACCTCTTTCTTTCTTTCTTTCTTTCTTTCTCTCTCTTTCTTTTTTCTTCCTTCCTTCCTTCCTCTTTTCTTTCCTCCCTCTCTTCCACCTTTTCTTCCTCCCCCCTCCCTCCCTCCTTCCTTCCTTCCTTCCTTCCTTCCTTCCTCTAATGTTACTCTTGACACTACAGCTGTTCCCTATCTCTTCTTCTGCTTTGACTCTTCCCCAACTGTTCTTCTCTTGTAACTCTCCTCCTTGTCAAGAAATGACATTACCTGATAATAGTTTTTGGGGCAAGGGGAAACGATCACCAGCAAAGCCAGTGGGCCATTTTGCAGTCGCAAAAAATTAACTGATCTCTTTGGATGGGCTTGGTGTAACTCCAAAATATATTCCACCCAAGGCTCGGAGAGGAAAAAGAAAAACCCAACTGGCCATCCAACGTCTAAGAGAAAGTTCTACCAGAAATATATTTTCTTTTTTTCTTTTTTCTTTTTTAAATTATTGATTATTGATGACATAACACACAAACAAACATACAACATATATTAGGGCTATTTACAACCCCTTTCTTATTAAAAGTTATTGATGGAAATATTGGAAGAATTAGCTAAAACTTATATATATACTTACTTGAAATTAGTTGTAATTTTTGTAGTAGGTTTTACACATAATTCTTATATTATATACTATCAATCACTAAAGTGTTGTTCCACATGATTCTTGACAAATGTCTCTTTTTCTTTTATGTACAGAGAGCATCTGCACCAAAGACAAATTCCTTGTGTATCCAATCACACTTGACCAATAAAATTCTGTAAGTTCTATAAGTTCTATATAAACATTATTACTACAGTTTTTAATTGCTTTTATGATTCCTTATGATTTAGCTTCCATTATTATTTCTCTTTTCTAACCATTTGTAAAATTTGTCCCAAATTTTATAGTAGAATTATATTTTCAAATGAAGACGAGGCAGGCGAATCCCTACAATTTAGGGCAATGGATCCCCAGCAACAGTTACATCCTCTCTTGTGCTCTCTGGTGGGTTTCATTTATAGAAACATCCTCCAGTGTTACAACTGGCTGCGATTTTAAAAAAATATGATATTTATTTTATTTATGATATTTGTTTTGTCAAGTACATATTGATAGTATACAAAGATATAACAATGTTTATATACATGATAATAGTAAGAGAGAAAAATTAGGACAGGGGACGGAAGACACTCTGGTGCATTTATGCACGCCCTTTACTGACCTCTTGGGAATCGGGAGGGGCGAACAGTGGAGAGTCTAAGGATAAAGTTTTGGGGGGGTTAGGTGATAATACTACAGAGTCAGGTAGTGAGTTCCATGCATCAAGTACTTGGTTACTAAAGTCATATTTCCTGCAATCGAATTTAGAGCGGTTTACTTTAAGTTTGTATCTATTGTGTGTTGTTGTGGTTGAAACTGAAGGAGTCATTGACAGAAAGGACTTTTGTTTGTTTGTTTGTTTGTTTATTTATTTACATACTTACTTACTTACTTACTTACTTACTTACTTACTTACTTACTTACTTACTTACTTACTTATTTAGTCAAACAATTATAGGGTGGTAATTTGTACAAATAAAACATTAGATAAGTAATGAAAAAAGTAACAAAAGAAGACAATAGGACAGGGATGGTAGGCACAGTGGTGTGCTTATGCACGCCCCTTACAGACCTCTTAGAAAGGGGGAGAGGTCAATTGTAGATAGTCTAGGGTTAAAGGCTTTGGGGTTAGGAGTAGAAACCACGGAGTCAGGTAGTGCATTCCAGGTGTTGATTACTCTGTTGCTGAAGTCGTATTTTTTGCAGTCAAGTTTGGAGCGGTTGACATTGAGTTTAAATTGATTTTGTGCTGGTGTGTTGTTGTGGTTGAAGGTGAAGTAATCGTTAACAGGGAGGACATTTTGGTATATGATTATATGAACTATAATTAAGTTGGAACGGAGACGACGGAGTAGTAAATTGTCTAATCCAAGAATTTCAAGTCTGGCAGAGTAAGGTATTTTGTTGTGAGAGGAGGAGTGAAGGACTCTTCTTGTGAAATATTTCTGGACTCTCTCAGTTGTGTTGATGTCAGATATTCAAAGTGGGTTCCATAAAGGCGAGCTGTATTCTAGGATTGGCCTGACAAATGTTTTGTAAGCTCTTGTTAGCAGTTCAAAATTACCAGAGAAGAAGCTGCGAAGGATTAGGATAACAACTCTTAAAGCCTTTTTGGCAATGTTGTTGCAGTGGGATCTGGGACTTAGGACATTGGATATGAGTTGTAGCAGATGCTTTTAAGGGCTAAGCTTAGTTCTAAGCTTTCTAAACCTAGGATTGTGAGTCTGGTTGCGTCGGGGATTCTGTTGCGAGAGGAGGAGACGGTTAACCCAAAGGGAGCTCGTTTCCCTCGGCTTTGAAATTGTCGCTGGGATTCTTATCTGCCACACTGCAAGGAAAGGATTAGAGTCTCCAACTCAGCGGCTGAGAGAGGGATCCTTTTCAAGGCCACAAGGAGGGGAGATCACAAGGGAGGGGGTGGGGGGCGATGTCAAACGGCCTCTGCTTTGCGCTGAAAGGAACAGAACGGAGCTAAAGCGTTGCTCATCCATCACTGCAAACCCATCACGACGCTTTCCGCAGCCTGGCTGGGATTCCCAGGTACAGGACGATACAAATATGATAGCTGTTTCTCCTCTCGCCAGCAGCAACTCAGAGCTAATCTAAGCGGGCTTATCTGCAAATAAAGAGAGAACTGGGCGCCTTGGGAACCCGGTCTACTAATGTGTATTTCTGTTTTAACGGTGTATTGTGTCAACCCAGGATAAGAAGAAATCCACTTTTTTTAAAAAAAAGGAGAAAAGAAATTTCCCTGGCCCTTATCCCTCTCCATCTCGTGTGTGAAGCGCATATTTCCCACAGCTCGTTTCTGGACCAACGGTAAGGAGCCCTTATCCATCTCTTTTCCTGGAAAAGTTTCACATTCCTCAGTCGTGCGCAGTAAAATGAAATATTAATGAGACATTGTAGATGTTTTTTTTTCCAAAAAATAAAATAAAATAAAGATTAATATGGATATTGCAGCAAAGCTGTGTTCCTTTCAAAAACAGAGGATTTCCCTCCAGATTCTCAACAAAAGTTGCTCTTTCTACGCCAACTCAGGAAGCTCAAACTGCTCCAAGAGCTACTGATCCAGTTCTAAGAGGAATCATTGAGTCTGTCATCTGCACCTCTATAACTGTCTGGTTCGGTGCTGCAACCCAACAAGACCGACACAGACTTCAGAGGAGAATCAGAACTGCAGAAAAAAACAATGGCTGCCCACCTGCCTTCCATTGAAGACCGAGTCAAAAGGTGGGCTGTGAAAATATTGACTGACCCCTCGCATCCTGGACACAAACAGTTTCAACTCCTACCCTCAAAACGTCGATACAGAGCACTGCACACCAAGACAACTAGACACAAGAAGAGTTTTTCCCCGAATGCCATCACTCTGCTAAACAAATAATTCCCTCAACACTGTCAAACTATTCACTAAGTCTGCACTACTATTACTTTTCTCATCCTTGCTATCACCCCATCTCCTCCCACTTAGGACTGTATGACTGTAACTTGTTTTTATCTTTAGGATTTGTATTAATATTGCTTCCTGATGGCTTATTTGACCCCTATGACAATCCTAAAGTGTTGTCCCTCATGATTCTTGACAATTGTCTCTTTTTCTTTTATGTTCACTGAGAGCATCTGCACCAAAGACAAATTCCTTGTGTGTCCAAATCACACTTGGCCAATAAAGAATTCTATTCTATTCTATTCCATATTCCATTTCCCATTCCCTATTCTATTCTATTCTAATTATGTTCTACACGAATGGCCCATTCTTGTGGTTACTTGGGTGCCCGGCATTATTCCAATCTTTCTGCACTTAAGGCTTTAAATTTCCTGAAATTTAAAGCCATTTTTCCATTCCTGCATTCTGGAGCAATAGCTACAACCTCGAAGGATGCTCACCTATCCAAACTCTGCATTTTCACTTCTAGGGAAAGAACATGCAAAACTTTCACCAGACCAATCCTTGAATACAGCTCATCTGCCTGGAACCCGCATGGCATTTACAGACATAAACACTCTCAAAAATGTCCAGAGATACTTTACGAGAAGATCCCCCCACTCCTCCACTCGCAGCAGAATCCCCTACGCAACTAGACTTACAATCCCAGGTTTCAAAAGCTTAGAACTATGTCGCCTTAAACACGACCTAAGCATAGCCCATAAAATCATCTGCTACAACATCTTGCCTGTCAACGACTATTTCAGCTTCAGCCACAACAACACATGAGCACAGATACAAACTCCAAACTCGACTGCAAGAAATACAACTTTAGTAACCGATTAGTTGATGCATGTAACTCACTACCTGACTCTGTAGTATCATCACCCAAAACTTTACCCTTGGACTCTCCATTGTTGACCTCTCCCGATCCCTAAGAGGTCAGTAAGGAGCGTGCATAAGTGCCCCAGCGTGCCTTCCGTCCCCTGTCCTCATGTTTCTCTCTTACTAGTAACATGAATATAAATCTATGGAGAGGGGCGGCATACAAATCTAATAAATATATAAATAAATGAATGAATGAATGAATGAATGAATAAATAAATATAAATAAATAAATAAATAAATAAATAAATTTTATATCTTTGTATACCACCAATACGTATTTGACAAAACAAACAGATACACATTTCCACTTCATGCAAGTTCCCAGCATAGTTTTTACCACCAGTGCTATTTAATTGAGTACTTTTTCAAACGAGGTGCTGCGAACTGGACCCAATATTTGAGTCTGACCCAAGTAGAATAAGACGGAAATAAGACTTCCACCAAAGGTGAGGGACTCCTAGCCTTCTTCAGGCCAAACCTGCCTCTTCCTTTCTCTTCCCTTTTCCCACCTGCCCAGCTAGGTGGCAGCACCTGGCCAATCTTGGCTGATACTGATCAACTGAGCAGGGATGGTGCTAGGATGGGAAGCTGAGCAGGGAGGGGAAAATGAAATGAAATGAAAACTCAGAAGGTTGCAGTGGCAAATCTGTTGCCAAGAACCTAAAAAGTGACTTGTTCACAGCGATATCATTTAGCATTTAGCATTTGACTGCCCTCCGTAAATGGTTTACAGACAATAAGCATATATGCCCCCAACAATCTGGGTCCTCATTTGACCCCCCTCGGAAGGAGGGAAGGCTGAGTCCACCTGAATCTCTTGGAGATTCCATCTGCCAAACAGCTGGCAGGCGGTGATCAGCAGAAGTATTAACTACTCAAGATTCTGGGACAGAACTGGAGTCCCTCTGGGTAGAAAGCTAAGAAGATTCCTAAGAGGTCAGTGAGGGGCAAATACAAGTGCCCTCGAGTGCCTTCCGTCCCCTGTCCTATTGCTCTCCTATATCTCCTCTACCTTTCTTCTATTCCTATATCTCTTCTTCTATTCTTTCATTGATATGTTCTATTACTATTATGTTCTTTTCTATTCTTTCTTAGATATATTTTACTATGAGTATATTCTCTATAACCTTCATCATGTATTTTACTATGTGTGTGTGTGTGTGTGTGTGTGTGTGTGTATATATATCCACTAAAACCCTCATTGTGTATTGTATTGTACTAACTAACTAACTAACTAACTAACTAACTAACTAACTAACTAACTAACTAACTCAATCAATCAATCAATCAATCAATCAATCAATCAATGCTGATGACTGTTCCAGAATGACCGAATGGAATAAGGGGAATTGGAAGGGATCTTGGTGGTCTTCTAGCCCACCCCCCAATTCAAACAGGAGACCTTAGACTATTTTAATGGTTGTCCAATTAAGTCCCCCCCTCTCCAGGGATGGACCACCTACAACTTCTGAAGCCAAATTGTTCCATTGCTTCTTAGAATAGAATAGAATTCTTTCTTGGCCAAGTGTGATTGGACACACAAGGGATTTGTCTTTGGTGCAGATGCTCTCAGTGGACATCAAAGAAAATAAACATTTGTCAAGAATCATGTGGTAGAAAACTTAGTGATTGTCATAGGGGTCAAATAAGCAATGAAGAAACAATCAATATTCATAAAAATCTTAGGATTTTTATTAGCAACAAGTTACAGTCATACACTCCTAAGTGGGGGGTAAAGGATGATAGGAACAAGGAGAAAAAAATAGTAGTAATCGTAGTGCAGACTCAGTAAAACTTTTGACAGTGTTGAGGGAATTATTTGTTTAGCAGAGTGAGGGCGTTCGGGAAAAAACTCTTCTTGTGTCGAGTTGTCTTGGTGTGCAGGGCTCTGTAGCGACGTTTTGAAGGTAGGAGTTGAAACAGTTTGTGTCCAGGATGCGAGGGGTCAGTCAATATTTTCACTGCCCTCTTTTTGACTCGTGCAGTCTACAGGTCCTCCCTGGAAGGCAAGTGGGCAGACATTGTTTTTCCTGCAGTTCTGATTCTCCTCCGAAGTCTGTGTTGATCCTGTTGGGTTGCAGAACCGAACCAGACAGTGATGGAGGTACAGGTGACAGACTCAATGATTCCTCTATAGAACTGGATCACCAGCTCCTGGGGCAGTTTAGCTTCCTGAGTTGGCGTAGAAAGAACATTCTTCGTTGTGCTTTTTGGATGACATTTTTGATGTTAGGTGACCACTTTAGGTCTTGAGATATGATTATCCCATGAGGCTAAAATTGCTGTACTTACACATTGGTTATTTCAAGAAGATATGACTTGGTTGCGGCGAATCCCAATGGGAATCAATAACATCGGAAACCTTAAATCCCCACTGCATCTTCTTCCTTCGTCCTGCATAAGGGAGGGGCAGGCACGGTGGAGTTTGAGTAGGTCAAAGGGATTCCGCTTCAAAGCTCTCTTCAAGGTCTTGCTTGTGACTTTTTCGTAGGGAGAGTTCCACCTTGAGCATTTAGCAGGAAAGGTAGCATACTAATATAACCAATAAACCGTATACAGTGGTTCCTCTAGTTACGAACTTAATTTGTTCCGTGACCAGGTTATTAATTAGGAAAGTTTGTTAGAAGAAGTAATTTTTCCTGTAGGAATCAATGTAAAAGCAAATAATGCGTGCGATTGGGGAAACCACAGGGAGGGTGGAGGCCCTGTTTCCTCCCAGGAGATTCCTAGAGAGGCACCACGGAGGCTTCTCCCTGCCTTTTCCGGCCCTGTTTCCTCCCAGGAGATTCCTAGAGAGGCCCCACAGAGGCTTCTCCCTGCCTTTTCCGGTTACAGTTTCGGAGGCTCAGGTTTGTAAGTGGAAAATGGTTCTTGAGAAGAGGCAAAAAAATCTTGAACACCTGGTTCTTATCTAGAAAAGTTCGTAATTAGAGGCATTCGTAGGTAGAGGCACCACTGTATAATGAATAAACATATACATCAACGTTCTCTTCCAACGGCCCTTTGTCAACGTAGCTTCCCTTTCCCCATGGTTTGATGAATGGTGTGTACTCTACAACTTGTTGGGGGTTCGAAAAAGTACTTTAGAAACTTCTTCTCATTGATCTTGGTCTTGGTCTGTGAATTTTTGAATCATCTCAAGAATATGAGGTCTTTGATGAAAAGTACTATTTTGGGTTATGGACCAGAAAATAATGGCCTATCAGGCGGTAGAACGTGGCCCCCACAGCCTCTACCTTTAATCTTCTTGTGCAACTGTTCTAGACATTGTAATTTCCAATAACAATAATGGAATAAATACCTCATTAACCCCTTTAAAGTTCTCAAACCCATGACAATATCTAAATTAACTGATAAAAGGAGGGGCCGCGTTCAACTCAGAGAACAGACCAGGAAGTTAAGACTGAGCAAGGAGCTCCAGACGGTAACAACCACATTTTCATGGAAAACAAAAGAATGGGGGATACGCTGGTACTGAAACGGTATTGGGTTGCGACCAGTAGCAGTAGTGGCTTGCACCCGGTACAGCTGTGCATGCATGAAAGCAAAAAGTCACCAAAGTCTCTCCCACACGTACGTAACCTTGTGAGATTTCATTTCCTGTGCATACACAGAAGTAAGATCTCGCTGGGGCGCACATGCCTGCCTGCCAATCACCCAAAGTTGTGCTCACAGCGCACCCCCTCCTGTAGTGGACCGACAGGGTGTGTTCCAAAAGTAGTGCAATTATTTTATTAAAGTCATTTATTGAACAGATTTGCACAAACACTTAAAATTCTTCAAAGTACTGTCCTTGGGCCTCTACACATTTTTTCCAGTGACTCTGCCATGACCGATACGTGCCCTGGAAGGAGTCTCTTGCAAGGTCTTCATCACGGCTGATTGGATCTCTTCTATGGATGAAAAATGGGTTCCTTTCAGGGCTGCCTTAATTCAAGGGAACAAAAAGAAGTTTGTGGGGTGACCTCAGGACCATAGGGGGGTGGTGGGACAGAGCTGGCACCTGGTGTTTGGCCAGGAATTCGCGGACTCGTAGCGCATTGTGGCAAGGCGCGTTGTCATGATGGAGTTGCCAGGTAGCGGAGATGTCTTCTCTCGTCCTGATGACCCTTTTTTGGACTTTTTCCAGCACATCCACGTAGTAGGCAGTGTTCACTGTCCTTGAGGAAGAAACTCCTTATGGGCCACTCCTTTACTGTCGAAAAAGACAATGAGCATTGTTTTCACTTTTGATTGGCTCATTCCTGCCTTTTGGGGCTTGGGGGACTGGTCAGTGTGCCATTCAAAGCTTTCAGGTTTTGTTTCTGGGTCATATTCAAAAACCCAGGTTTCATCACCAGTGATGACGTTGTCCAAATAATCAGGTTCAATTTCTATAAGTTGCAAAAGTTCACTTGAAATTTTCATTCCATTGTTTTCGTGACACGGTCAGCATGCAGAGGTTTACAATAACTGACGTCCTGCTGCTTCCACCGCTTGGAGATCACTGAGGCCGGTTTCGCGGCAAAGCTTAGCATCCCCCCCACCTACTCCAAGTGCTTCGGTCCCACTCCAACCAATAGGAGCGGCACACGAAATTCAATTGCATTACTTTTGGAACGCACCGTTTAAAGGACACCAAAGCAAAATAAGGTGTAAATTCCTTACCAATCTGTAATCAGTTTGAAACCAAAGATAAACCTACATTTTCCTATGCTGGGTTGCTTGATTTTTTATTTTTATTTTTTTCTTTTCCATTTCCGAGTGGAAAAATTTTGTTTGGAAGGAATTTAACTCGCAGAGCAAATGTCACACGGAACTTCATATTTATGCCTTTCTGATAGATAATAACCCTATCGATATTGTACCATTCTGGCCATAAATTAATAGTTTTGACATACTAATACCCTCTGCAGCGCCAAATGTCATGGATATTTATTGAGTGGGGAATAAAAAAAGCAATATCTAGCTTGAGCAGAATATTCCCATAACAATAAAAAGTATAGATTTGGCTTTAGGGAACAATTCCATGGACTTCAATGTCTTAGAGAAAATACAGGTTGAAAAATATGGAAAATATAATTATGAAAAGAAGTTATAGGCTAAAAATATCCAGGACAGGGTGGGGGGAGGGTAGATTGTGTGAAATATTTTATGGAGCGTGCTTAGATGCTTGCTTACAATTCCAGTGTGGAATTAACTTTGCAAGAGACCCAGCTAAGAAATGAGTGGATGAATTCATTCATACATAACCCTGTAGAATAACTTTGCTAAATAATCTCCCGGTGGATCATTTGGGCAGGCTCATTCTCACTTAGGTGTCTTTCCAGATAGAACAGAACAGAATCAAATAAGGAATATAGAATGCAATGGAATGGAGTGGAGAATAGAGTAGAGTAGGATAGGATAGGATAAAATTAGGAATATAGAATGGAATGGAATGGAATAGAATAGAATATAGAACCCACACCGCATTTCGGACATAAACATCCTAGAAAATGTCTATAGATACTTTATGAGAAGAGCCCTCCATTCCTCCATTCGCAACAGAACAACCCTACGCAACTAGACTCACAATCCTAGGTTTAGAAAGCTTAGAACTACGTTGCCTTAAACACAACCTAAGCAGAGCCCACAAAATCACCTGCTGCAATGTCCTTCCCGTCAACGACTCCTTCAGCTTCAACCACAACAACACACAAGCACACAACAGATAAAAACCTAAAGTGAACTGCACCAAATTCGACTGCAGGAAATACGACTTTAGCAACCGAGTAGCTGATGCATGGAACTCACTACGTGACTCTGTAGTATCGTCACCTAACTCCCAAAACGTCATCCTTAGACCGTCCACTGTGGACCTCTCCCGATTCCCAAGAGGTCAGTAAGGGGCGTGCATAAGTGCACCAGCGTGCCTTCCATCCCCTGCCCCAATGTTTCTCTTTTACTGGTATCAGGTATATGAATATTGTTGTATCTTTGTATACCACCAATATGTAATTGACAAAACAAATAAAATAAATAGATAAATAAATAAATGTGTGAAACAAATAGAGATCAGTTTTATGAGTATAAAGACGATTGCAACTCTTTGATGCCACAGGAAATAGCCTCACTTAAGCCAGTTAATTAGCACAAAAGGACCCCTGCTAACACACTGTTTGGCTGTTGGAGGGAACACGTGGAAATATCTCAACACAGGTCACGTGTTTTAGGGGGCGGGAGGAAAGGGGGAGAAAGGGGGGGGAAATCAGATTATAAGTGGCCAGCCAGAAATGTAGAACATAAAGTTCCAGCTTAAAGCACACTTTGAAATCTTTTATTATCTCACAATTTCATAAGTCATTAGTTTTCGAACGCATAAAAAAATTAAAAAAGACTTCCATTCGAAGCTGACAAAATAGATTTAGTTACTGCAAATGGCGCCCGTGTGTCCCAGTGGAAATGTGAAACTCTTACAATTTGCACAACAACATTGATATCATTCGGCCTCTCTCAGCCGTGGGCCTGGAGAATATGATTTAACATTCCTGACAGCGTGGTTACATTCCTATTTTCTCTATAATTTCATCAACAAATAGGGTCGGCATAACATGTGACAAGGGACCAGGCGTAAACTAGACCGCCCACCACAACCGATTGCCTGCCAATCTTTTCAACCACTTTTTCCTTTTTTTGCAATGTTAGGTAAACAACAGAATGATGGTGAGTAGTACCATTTATAAGGTACTTTACTCTGAGTCATGGACAGTGCTTGAAATATTTATTGTCCTCGACGAATTGGTTGGGTTTTCTATTACTATTAAATACAGCTCATCTGTCTGGAACCCATACCACATCTCGGACATCAACACCCTCGAAAACGTCCGAAGATACTTCACCAGAAGAGCCCTTCACTCCTCCACTCGAAACAGAAGACCCTACGAGACTAGACTAACAATCCTGGGTCAAGAAAGCTTAGAACTACGATGCCTAAAACACGATCTGAGTATTGCCCACAAGATCATATGCTGCAACGTCCTGCCTGTCAATGACTACTTCAGCTTCAACCGCAACAACACAAGAGCACACAACAGATTCAAACTTAATATTAACCGCTCCAAACTTGACTGTAAAAAATATGACTTCAGCAATCGAGTTGTCGAAGCGTGGAACTCATTACCGGACTCTGTAGTATCATCCCCCAACCACCAACACTTTACCCTTAGACTATCTACGGTTAACCTCACCAAGTTCCTTAGAGGTCAGTAAGGGGCGTGCATAAGTGCACTAGTGTGCCTTCCGTCCCCTGTCCAATTATCTCTCCTATATCTCCTATATCTTTTCTCCCTTTCATATATCTTCTCCTCTATTTTTATATCTTTTCTTCTACCCTTTTCTTTATATATATTACTACATGTCTATTCTCTTCTATATGTATTGTGTATTGGACTAAATAAATAAATAAAAAATACTTCAGTAGAGTAATCCCAACAGGAGCTAATCCTACCTTGGGGGAGGGCTTTCATATGACATCGCAAATAATAACAATTCAGCATTTCAGGCATTCAGAATATTTATTTTTTCTATTTTTGATTTATTTTATTTTGTCAAGAACATATTGGTGGCATACAAAGATATAACAATGTTTATATACATGATACTAATAAGAGAGAAACATGAGGACAGGGGATGGAAGGCACGCTGGTGCACTTACGCACGCCTCTTAGTGACCTCTTAGGCAATGGGAGAGGTCAAGAGTGGAGAGTCTAAGGGTCACGTTTTGGGGGTGAGGTGAGGATACTAGAGAGTCATCAACTACATGGTTACTAAAGTCGTATTTCCTGCAGTCGAGTTTGGGGCAGTTTACTTTAAGTTTGTATCTGTTGTGTGCTCACGTGTTGTTGTGGTTGAAGCTGAAGTAGTCATTGGCAGGAAGGACGCTGTAGCAGATGATTTTGCCTGCTATGCTCAGGTCGTGTTTAAGCTAAACTCATGGACTAAGATAAAATTTGACTCATCTGGACCTGGTTATACTTATCCCAGGCATAAAAATCCAAGAAAGCAAAAAAGCAAAGTCTCTTGATTTGAACATAAAAAAGAGTTATTTTTTTTCTTAAAGTAACCAGTCACTGAAGCAAAAGATTGACGTGATTTGAAAAGAACCAGGAGTATTTGATCAAAAGTCATTTATTTTGTATGCTTCAAACTCCATCATAAGTAAATTGCAGAAAGCCTCCGTCTAATGTATTTATAAACTTTAAAGAGAGCATGAAATAAGAATGGTTATGTATCAATCTTTCCTGAGAATTCCCTTCCGAGCACTATTATTATGAAATTAATCTATACCCAGCATACTGGTCTCATAACATATTATTTTGCACATACAGCTAATTTGATTCGATTTTCTAAGCTGATTCCTAAAGAAATCTTTGAAAATTCTGGAGCACTAAATCAACTAACTTATTTCAGAAACAAGATTCCGCAATATATGCTCAAAATTGGTTTAAAATCCATGTCTCGGGGGTAGGTTCCAGTATACTAAAATACATTAAAACCAAAACATAGTTAAGGAATTGTTTAGAGTCACTGGGGTTTATTCTCAAATAAAAATGTTACACATTAATTGCAATAAGATATTTTTATCTCTCTCTCTCCCTCTCTCCCTCCATCCCTCCATCCATCCATCCATCCATCCCTTAATTATCTCTCTCTATTTTCTGTCTATCTGTCTATCTATCTATCTGTCTGTCTGTCTGTCTGTCTGTCTATCTATCTACCTACCTACCTACCTATCTACCTATCTACCTATCTACCTACCTACCTATCCATCCATCCATCCATTTATTTATTTATATTTATTTATCAAAAGATGTACAAGATAATAGGTATGGTATAAATATAAACAAAAGCAAGTAGATATAGGTACATTTATATAATATATATATATATATATTATATTATATTATTATACAGTAGTACCTCTAGATACGAGTTTAATTCGTTCCAGAATGGAGCTTGTATGTCGATCAGCTCATATCTGGAACAAATGGCTTTAGACTTTGTTTTTCCCCGTGGAGATAACCAGAAGCAAGGATTCTTGCACCACCTAGTGGAGGCTCGGCTCATATCCCGAATTTGAGCTCGGGTCTGGAACAGAAATTTCGCTCCCATCTTGGCTCATATCTTGGAATACTCGCATGTGGAGCAGCTCGTATCTAGAGGTACTACTATATTGTATTGTATTGTATTGTATCGTATCGTATCGTATCGTATCGTATCGTATCGTATCGTATGATATGATACGATATGATATGATATGATATGATATTATATTATATTATTATACAATATAGGACAATAGGACAATAGGTCAGTAGGACAGTGACGGAAGGGGTCTTATGCCCGCCCCTTACAGACCTCTTAGGAATGGAGAGAGGTCGACTGTAGACAGTCTAATGTTAAAGTTTTAGGTGTTTGGGGAAGAAACCACAGAGTCATTGATGGTTCTATTGCTGAAGTTGTATTTTCTGAAGGTGAGTTTTGAGTGGCTTACATTGGATTTGAATCTATTTTGTTGTGATTGAAGCTGAAATATTCATTGACCAGTAGGACATTGTGGTAGATGATTTTATGAACTACATGTAGATCTGATCGAAGGCAAACAGTTCTAGGTTTCCTAACCCCAAAATTTCAACCTTGGTGGAGTAAGGTATTCTGTTGCCAGCAGAGGAGTGGAGGACTCTTCTTGTGAAATATTTCTGGACTCTGTCAACTGTATTAATGTCTGAAATGCAGTGAGGGTTCCATACAGGTGAGCTGTATTCAAGAATTGGTCTGGCGAATGTTTTGTATGCTCCAGTTAGCAGTTTAATATTGCCAGAGAAGAACCTACACAAGATTAGGTTAACAACTTTCAGTGCCTTTTTGGCTATGTTATTACAATGGACTCTTGCACTTAGGTCATTAGATAGGAGTACTCCAAGGTCCTTAACAGAGGGAGGGTCATCTACAAGGTTGTGTCCTCCAAGTTTGTATTTTGTATTCTGATTCTTTGTGCCAATATGTAAGATGTCAGAAATAAGTTTATTTATGGAGGTAATATTACAATGCAAGTAAATGGTTTGCAACCATAGGAAAGGCTGATGTAAACCATAGTCAGTATGTAATCATGGGTTTGCTAATTGTGCTGCAACCTGATTGGCTGTAACCTATATAATAGAAGTAACACCCTTGCATATGTGTGGTTTGTTACAGAGTGGGTTTGTTATAGAGTGGGTTTGTGCTGGGTAGTTTGTAGTTAGTGGTTGCAGTGGTGGATGTAATAAGAGTTATATAATAGCATTGTGGATAGTTTATTATAGTGGTTAAATGAAAAGATGATTGTTTATTTAGAGAAGCAGTTTGATAAGAAGAAAAGTAAAATATATTTTAACAAGAAAGCCCCCTGCAGTGTTTTTCATTGAAGATTTCCATTAGGTATAATGGTCAACTGTGGCTAGTTGGTGGGTTTACTTTCCGTGTGTGCAAAACTCTCCCAACATAAGACAGCACATTTGTCGGTTGAGATTTCAAGTTGCCAGTCATCAGACTATTAATGATAATAACTAATAATAATTTATTAGATTTCTATGGCACCCCTCTCTGAAGACTCAGGGTGGCTCACAACAATAGTAAACAATATATAACAAATCCAATCATTAAAAACTTATCTAAAACCCTTATCATTAAAATAATCACACAATCCAATCATACCATACATAAATCCTATTAGCAAGGGGATACATCAATTACCCCCTGCTGGGCGACATAGGTGGGTTTTCAGAGACTTGCGAAAGGCGAGGAGGGGGGGCAGTACTAATCTCCAGGGGGAGTTGATTCCAGAGGGCTGGGGCCGCCACAGAGAAGGCTCCTCCCCTGGGCCCCGGCAGATGGCATTGTTTAGTTGACGGGACCCAGAGAAGGCCAACTTGATGGGACCGAATCGGCTGCTGGGATTCATGATACATTGGATTCGTGATACATTGTGATATATGGTCCCAGTCTTCTTGAAGTTTGTATTGTCAGTGGTGTTGAGTAGTTTAACATCGGCAGCAAAGAGAACGCAGTTACTTACTCGCTGTCCTTCGGGAGTTGGGCGGCACGTAAATCAAATCAAATCAATAAATGATATGATCATGTAAAGAATGAATTGTGTTGGTCCTAGAATGATAATAACTAATAATAATTTATTAGATTTGTATGCCGCTCCTCTCTGAAGACTCAGGGCAGCTCACAACAATAGTAAACAATATATAACAAATCCAATCTGCCTTGAGGTTTGGTGCCCTCACCGACCTCTTCACACAACCTCTTTGTACCCTGACACTACTCCTGGGTCTCTGCCAGGCTGGTAAAGGGTCAACCTCTGTTCTCCGGGTTCCCTCAGATGGCCTGGACTCGCCCCCCGTCGCGGCGGCATCTCCCTTAATGGTGTCCTGACAAACGCCGAATAATCCTCCGGCTGAATTAATCAAAGGTGAAAAGGGGGAATCAGTAAATGTCGAATCCTTTTGCTACTTTCATCAATCCGGCTAACTGAATTTGAACTAAAGCTTGGTAAATTTTCTGCAAAGGGAAATTAATATGTAACACATCTGAGGCCTGGCGCCGGCCGGCAAAATTGGAAAGGCTGCATTATATCACAGGGCGATTATTCGCCGAAGCCCAGATAATCAGATAGGAGCTTCTCTTCATTTTTTCCGTCCGGGGTTGTGAGTGCGTCGCAACCCGCCACAACCTTGAAGGCGACGCGCAATCTTTCCAATCTCTGTTTTTCTTTCCCTTTCTCTCCGCGATGTCGTCTCACCTCAGGAATCTATTCCATTGCCCGTTTCTGTGGCCCACCTGTGATGGACTCAATTCAATTACCTCAGAAAAATACATATTCAGGCCCCGAAGATGCTCTGGGTGGATGGAAGGAAGAGAAAGCGGGGAAAACCCACAAAGGAATCTGTACTTATCCCATAATAAGTTTCATTTGGGAGAGGTTTGAAAACAATTCTGCCTCGCATTTGTCCCTGTCAGGTCACATTATCCACAAATGAAGTTTACAAAATATCAATTCACTTTCAATAAAGAGAGGCCGAATCTCAACACATGAGTGTTTGAATTTACCAAATCATAATCCTTGAGGGGACCCTTGGCGGCTTCCACGTATTTTTCCAGTCAGAGGTAATCAAAAGCAGACTGCTGAATACTAATACATTCAATTTCACCCTTTTTGTTCGCATCTGTTCCCCGATAATACCGTTTCTCTACACTTTCTGAGCACCGCGGAGGGCGTCGTGTAGCCTGGAAAAACGGGAGCATCCGTTAACTTAAGACAGCTCTATAAAATGGGATATATTTCAGATATTTTCTGTTTTGAAAATCTATTTGTAGGTTCATAAACAAGGGAAAGAAACCCACTTTATGACTCCATTCTGCTCCTGCTAATTTTCTAATCTTCTAGCCCGGTCTATATTTTGCATCGTTGGAATCTTCCACCATTGTCTTCAAAGGAGAAAATAAATTGTCCCCTTTGTTCCCCCCTCCGATTTCGCCTTTCTCAAACAGATCCAGCTCTTCTCCACCAGATTAATTTAATCCTTTTTAATTGCCAAATTTATTTATTTACTTATTGGCTAGTTTGATGAAAAGAAGGACCAGGGGAGACATGATAGCAGCGTTCCAAGATCTCAGACAAATGGTCATCCAACATCTTTTTTAAAACTTCCAGTGTTGGAGCATTCACAACTTCTGGAGGCAACTTCTGTTCCACTGATTAATTGTTCTAACTGTCAGGAAATTTCTCCTTAATTCTAAGTTGCTTCTCTCGTTTAATTTCCACCCATTCCTTCTTGTTCTACCCTCAGGTGCTTTGGAGAATAGTTCGACTCCCTCTTCTTTGTGGCAACCCCTGAGATCTTGGAACACTGCTATCCTGTCTCCCCTGGTCCTTCTTTTCATTCAACTAGCCAGGCCCAGTTCCTGCAACCGTTCTTCATATGTTTTATCCTCCAGTCCCCTAATCCTCTTGGTTGCTATTCTCTGTACTTTTTCTAGAGTCTCAACATCCTTTTTGCATCTTGGCAACAAAAACTGGATGTAGGATTCCAAGTGTGGCCTCACCAAGGCCTTATAAAGTGGTATTAACCCTTCACGTCATCTTGAGTCTCTCCCTCTGTTGATGCAGCTGAGAACTGTGTTGGCTTTTTTGGCAGCTGCTGCTCATGGCTGGCTCCTATTTAAATGGTCGTCCACTTGGATTCCAAGGTCCCTCTCACAGTTGCTACTGTTGAGCAAGGTGTTACATATAATGTACCACAGTTACTGCTGTTAAGCAAGGCACCACATATACCGTACTTGTGCCTTTTGTTTTTTTTGCCTAAATGTAGAACTGTTTGGTAGAAGCTTCCATCTCTTTCCAGAGGGCTTAATTCCTTCTCTCGACCAGAAAGACGAGAGCTTCTGTCTGGGAGCTGGACAATAGCAATTTGACATGACGCACGATCAGCGGATGTATTTTGCAGGGGAAAAGCTAATAACAGGTACAATTTCCAGGTGATGAAGAGGCTGACGACTGAAAGAACCATGGCGCCTGGTATTGTGTCATTGTGGGTGAGGTGAGGTGGGCTATTGACGGCCATGACAGCTTGTTGGCTCCTCTTCCTATAGACGCGATCTTCACCATCCCTTCTGCTGTCCACAGCCTTGCCCCACGCCCGCTCTTCCACCTGCCCCCCCTCTTTTGCCACATGTCCCCAGCTCATTAGCGAGGCTCTTGCAAAAGGGAAGTTATTATTATTATTTATTAGATTTGTATGCCGCCCCTCTCCATAGACTCGGGGCAGCTCATAACAATAACAAAGACAATGTAAGAACAAATCTAATAATTTAAAAAGCACTAAAAACCCCATTATTAAAAGCAAGAATACACACAAACATACCATGCATAAACTGTATATCTCAGTTCCCCCATGCCTGACGGCAGAGATGGGTCTTAAGAACTTTACGAAAGGCGAGGAGGTTGGGGGCAGTTCTGATCTCCGGGGGGAGCTGGTTCCAGAGGGTTCGGGGCCACCACAGAGAAGGCTCTTCCCCTGGGTCCCGCCAAACAACATTGTTTAGTCAACGGGACCCGGAGAAGGCCAACTCTGTGGGACCGAACCGGTCGCTGGGATTTGTGCGGCAGAAAGCGGTCCCGGAGATATTCTGGTCCGGTGCCATGAAGGGCTTTATAGGTCATAACCAACACTTTGAATTGTGACCGGAAATTGATCGGCAGCCAATGCAGACTGCGGAGTGTTGGTGTAACATTGGCATATTTGGGGAAGCCCATGATAGCTCTCGTAGCTGCATTCTGCACGATCTAAAGTTTCCAAACACTTTTCAAAGGTCGCCCCATGTAGAGAGCGTTGCAGTAGTTGAGCCTTGAGGTGATGAGGGCATGAGTGACTGTGAGCAGTGACTCCCGGTCCAGTTGTCACTGTCCAGACGACCCCATCCGATTCTGCAGCAGGGCATCTCGGAGGGCAAAGGGACCTGTTGTCGAAAAGGAGGCCTTCTTCTGCACTGGATAATTTCCTTCCCTCCGGCACTGAGAATTGAGATTTTTTTCAACCCATTTGAGCTCTGATCAAATTTAATTATGCACCACCAGGCGAGGATGAATGTGGATAGCAATGCACAGCTGAGTGCACATGCCCAATGAAAGGGTGGCAGTACAGAGAGATGTGTTGTCTCTACACATTGTGTCACTTTCAGTGGGATGTCCATTCAAAGCAAATGGTGGCAACAAGGTTTCCTTTGATGGCCGATGCAAATGGTTTCAAGGGCCGTCGCAAGCACACAAGGAAAGAGGGAATTGGACGGAGGGACGCGTCTTGTAGGTGGGTCATGGAACCCACCCTTCTCCTGTCCCTTCAAGGGCTTGGCAGGACGGGAGAGGCGGGTCAGAAATAAAAGAAAGGCTGGGCTCTTCCTAACCCTAAACCAGATGAGGTGAAGGCAACAAAGAACCCAGGAGGGATGTCTTCAGATCACATAAGAGAGAGTGGTTCCTGCATTTATTTATTTACGCATGTATTTGTTTGTTTGTTCATTCATTCATTCATTCATTCATTCATTCATTTATCTTTCTTCCTTCTTTCCTTCCTTCCGTCCCTCTCCTTCCTTCCTTCTGTCCCTCTCCTTCCTTCCTTCCTTCCTTCCTTCCTTCCTTCCATCCCTCTCCTCCCTCCCTCCCTTCCTCCCTTCTTTCCTCCCATCCATCCCTCTCCTTCCTTCCATCCTTCCTCCTCTCTTCATCTTCCTTCCTTCCTTCCTTCCTTCCTTCCTTCCTTCCATCCTTGATTTGATTTTATTGGATTTGCATGCTGCTCCGAGTCTATGGAGAGGGGCGGCATACAAATCCAATCCAATCAAAAATCAAATCAATTCCTTCCTTCCTTCTGTTCCAGTGTCAAGCCCCCCAAAATAAGATGCCACCAGATTAACTACTGAAGGTTTTACTATGTACAAAAGTCTTATGCAGTTTGAGCCTTATCAGCTGGTCAGACTCCCAAGACTAGATAAACATGAACAAAATTACCAGATTGAAGCAAAGTTCAGTCGCGTAGATGTACAGAGGCTGGCTGGAACCCGGGGCTAATTGGCACAGCCAAAAATGTGGTTCTTTTAAAGAGAAGCCAAAGACACGAGCTGCAACAAGATTTTCTAAAACAAACTGTGTTGTTCTCTGTATCGAAACATTGTGTGACTCCCCCTTAAATAGCCTGAGGGCGTAGACCAGTAGCCAGCAGTGCTACTCACGAGTAAGCCTCCTCCTGAACAACCCCTCATGCTTCCTAGAGGCCCTGTGAACCCAACCATCAAAAAGAGGCCTCTTCTTCTCCTGAGTCACTCATCTCAGAAGTCTCTGGTTACTCTTCAGCCTCTGATACCTGTACCACACCACCACTACCTCTGAATCCTCTGGGTCCATTGCTAATTGCACAGCACCTGAACGGGCCACAACACCTTCCTTCCTTCCCTCCTTCTCCCATTCTCCTTCCTTCACTCTTTCTCACATTCTCCTTCCTCCCTCCCTCCCTCCCTTCTCTCATTCTCCTCCCTCCCTTCCTTCTGGATAGTCTATAAAGAGTTGTGGAGGTCTTGCAGAACATCTCCTGCCTGAACATCTTCTGCCACCACACAATGCTATTCCTTCCTGAGGATATAAAACTTCTTATTCTCCCAACCATATTTCCACACAGCCACTCCGAAGCCTTGCGTTGCTTCCGGGCTGAGGTTTTTGGATTGTGCCCCCTCTGAAAAGACCCCACAAAATGCCTGAAAGCCAATTTATTCATAGCCAGAAATGATGGAACAATACATTGCAAGTAGGTGCCATGAAATCTCCATGTTGCTCTCGTTCCATTATGTGAAAAACCGAGTCCCATCCCGTCCAGATTAACTTAGCCCCGCATGAAACAATCTACACTACATTAACCTCATGCTGTTGTAAAAATGGTTTGTCGCTTGGTGAAATTATGTTTGGACAAAAAAAAAACCCCAACCCCAATCCCAAATAGTCAACATTCCCTATTAACTGTGAATTTCTATGTCTAATGTTTTGGGAACCAAATCATATTAAAACTAGGTTAATGCGGCCGTTTAGAAAGCGTGACATTTTAAAATAGTGACATGGGGTGCAGGTGTGTAACTTTGTGGTCATGACAACTGGAAGAATAACCGTTAAGTAATGGTAAGTTTTCCTTTCTGCATAAGAGACCCCAACATGTCTAATTGGAGAACAAAGCAAAAATTATCTCTATCAAACGAGTTTTGGCACAGAAAACAGCTTCCCTTTAGCAAATCTGACACATAAACGGTTCTGGGGTCTAATTGTAATGTTTCTGAAGTATTTTGATATACTTGCCCACTCTTTCTGAAACCTGGAAATGTTACTTCAATGCATATTATGTTGGTTTTAGGATTTTTTTTAAAAAAAATATTTATTGAATAAGTTTTAAACAAAAGACCATACAAAACATACATATATACAAATCAAACATACATAAAACTGTACGATAACACAGACAACATGACCTAACCTAAAAACATTAAACATAGAAAAATGTTATATATATATTTAGTTTGATTGACTTGGAGTTATATTGTGTTGTTTAAGTGTTCCCTTTATTTTTTTGACCATCCATCCATCCATCCATCTATCCTCCCTTATGAAACCAGGTTGCAATGCCTTGGTCTCTTCAGCCTTGAAAGACGGTGACTTGATCGAAGTGTATAAAATCATGCATGGGATAGAAAAGGTGGATAGAGAAAAATTATTTTCTCTATCACACAATACTAGGACGAGGGGGCCCTCCCTAAAGCTCATAGGTAAGAAAGTGAGGACAAATAAAGGGGAATATTTCTTCACCCATACGGTCCTTGGTTGATGGAATTCCCTTCCAGAAGAGGTCGTGACAGCTGTCAGCCTGCAGAGCTTCAAGGCAGGATGAGACAGATTCAGGGATGCCAAGTGTATCATAGGTGGTGATTGAAACAGATGTCCAAGTGCCGCCTCTATGTTGGTTGACGCAGGCAGGGTTCCCTTGGGTCCCATTTGTTGGGGGTCCAGGGAAAGGGAAGGTCTTGCCTTCTCTTTCTGCTCAAGATCCCCAAGGACAATTGGTGGGCCACTGTGGGACACAGAATTCTGGACTCGATGGGCTTTGGCCTGATTCAGCAGGGCTCTTCTTATGTTTATGTTCTCTATTAGCATCCCAAGGGGAAGTGTTGACACAGTTTAAGTCCAGGATGTGAGGGGATCTGTAGATACTAGATCTGTGGTTCACAACCTGGCTGTCGGGACCCCTTTGGTGGATAAAATGACCATTTCACAAGGGTCGCCTAAGACTATGGGAAGAAAGACAAATTTCCCATGATGTTAGTAACTAAAGCTTCTATTCTGGCGCCTTGGAACACATTTTTACAATCCGACCAATCAGGCGTTGACAGTGGGGCTGTCCCTCTGACCTCTCTGCCAATCAGCTTCAAGCTCAGTTGGGAGAATTGGCACTAGACTTATGGTTGGGGGTCACCACAACACGAGGAACTGTATTAAGGGCTCGCGGCACTAGAAAGGTGGAGAACCACTGAACTAGATATTGGAGGACTTTCTAGCGAGGCTTCTCAGAAGGAAGGGTGTTGTTGTGCAACAGATCGCACGGGGCTGCTGTGCCATATTTTGATAGATTTCACTCCCAAGGCGAGAAATATGCAGCCCTGAATATCCAGAGAAGGTCCCTCGCTCGGTTCAATCCATGTTCATCACGTACCCTTGTTCTATTGTATTTCCTATTGACTGGGGGGTCAATTCAACAGAGGGTGGGAAAGGCATTTGTTGATTTTCAATCATTAGCAACAAGAGAGCTGTACTATATATCTGAATTCAGATGTGTGCCTGGGCTCAGAGTCACAACAGGCATGGAAGGTCCCCCTTCTACCCCCCCGTCCAGAACTGAGCCAAATCTTGATACAGACCTTTACGGTATAATTTGTACCGATGTCTTTTAAAAAGAAAATATAAATGTCCCTTTGTTTTTCTAAATTGGACATTGTCTAGCTAACTGCGAAATTAGGTAGTAAATTGTGGTTTGCGGTGCACAAATTAACATTTGTTGGAGTCCTCAGCTGCAAAGTTTATTTGTTACCTGTTGATTTGTTTTCTTATTTAGTTGCTGGTTTGCTTTGTTTTGCAGAAATGATAAAAACAAATAAAAGCCCTTGCGGCAGGGCTATTTCCAAGCGACCCAGCCTCGCATCCTTCCCATTTGCATATAAAGTGCAGTCAATGTGAATTGATCAAAACCAAATTAACAGCAATTGGGTCCAATACTTTCCCTGTTTACACATTATTTTTCTACCTTTAACATATAGATGTATTGAATTCAGCTTAGCAACCTGAGCATGAATGCTTTGGCCTTTAAAAAAAGAAACTTATCTGTAATTAAAATCATGCACAAGTTTTAGTGGGAGCCTGTTTACGGCCCACAAAGAAAGCTATTTTTGAAAATGAATAGATTTCCACGCAGCAGTGAATGTATTTCATTCTGAGTTAAATCCCCTAAAATTATAGTGTCAGGTGCTAAAGAATCATCCAGCCACATAAATGTCATCAGGGCTGGATTCAAAATTGGCTTTTAAAAAATCCTGCTTGATTGTTTCTGAAAGTAAGATGGCAACTAAACAGCGCAGCCATCATTCTCAGAGCTTCTGCAGTTGTGCTCAGTAAAAGTCATTTGCTATAACCCCGAGATTAAAAGTAATATAGTTTTTAGAATTAAAACCCAAAGACAGATATATTACACGGGCTATAAAAACATGATTTATACAGTAACATTTTGTAATATATGTCTGACTTATTATTACTCTTCAAAATTCCCGCAGCCTCCTTACAATTCTTGTTTGCTCCAGCGGTGGTTCTCAAAAGTGGTGATGATGAGGCTAACTATAATGATGGATGAAGTGGTGGGATCCTTTTCAAAATAAAATTAAATCATGTGCTGTGATTGGCAGACGCCTTTGATAGATAACAAGAGGGATAAGATTTATCCCTCTCTAAAATGCCACTCTGGATTTTGTTTACCATTTTGATTGCACAAATTGATTGTGGATATCGCCATGCTTGGAGGCAGCAAATTCTAAGTGTTCCCACTTTGCTTATAGAAGCCTGGTCATTCCTTTTTTTTCTTCCAAAAATAAAGTGGCTTCTTCTCCTAGGTCAGGGATAGGCAAAGTTGGCTCTTCTGTGACATGTGGACTTTAGATCCCCGAATTCCTTAGCTAGGATGATTAGGGGCACAATCTGAGGTTAGTTAGGGGAAAGATTAGAAGTAACGTGAGAAAATATTATTTGACTGAAAGAGTCGTAGATGCTTGGAACAAACTCCCAGCTGATGTGGTTGGTAAATCCAAAGGAACTGAATTTAAACATGCCTGGGATAAACATAGATCCATCCTCAGATAAAATACAGAAAATAGTATAAGGGCAGACTAGATGGACCATGAGGTCTTTTTCTGCCACTAATCTTCTATGTTTTCTATGACTGGCTCAGGAATTCTGGGAGTTGAAGTCCATAAGTCATAGAAGAGCCAACTTTGCCTACCCCTGTCCTAGGTGGTCATATCCCAAAGTGGTGGACTACAATTTGAGAATCTGCCCAGTGCAATATTGTCAAGCTGTGTTCAAGAAAACATTTGCAACAAGAGCTTTGATCCTGAACTATAGCACAATCTATTATAGAACTGACTCTCACACTAGATATTGATTTATTTATTGGATTTATAGGATAATATGTTGCATTATCTGCTATGCATAAACAGAGAACATTGTTTGCAATTAATTGCAGAAGTACAAAATCCAAAATAAGTCTTTGTTAAAGTGGATTCCAAAGTACAGTTAGAAAATGAAATTTTCAATCATGCAAGGTTAGTGTTTCTAGAACCTAATTATGGGTATTGAGCAATTTACAGCTGGTCCTTCACTTAAGACCTGTGCCATTAAAAAACCCATTGTAAAATCAGATCGGTTACGTGGGTGAGGTTAATTTATTCACCTATCTGAAGCTGCTGCAATTTTGTTCCATTTTATGCCATGTAGGAGAAATTTTCTAAGGAAGAATCAAAAGACAAATATTAATTATTAGCTTGTGTTTCCTTTGAAAACATCTTTTTTGGATTCAGATTTTTCTTGTATGATGTTTATTATTTTAACAAATAACAATGAGAAAGGCCGTTAGGGAAATTCTTCAAGGTATGGTAACAGATTTCGGCCTCCCATCCTTGAATCTGTCTGGAACCCACATTTCAGATATAAACACTCTAGAAAATGTCCAGAGATATTTACTCCACTTGCAACAGAATACCCTACGCAACTAGACTTACAATCCTAGGTTTGGAAAGCTTAGAACTACATCACCTTAAACACGACCTAAGCACAGCCCATAAAATCATCTGCTACAATGTTCTTCCTGGTCAACGACTACTTCAGCTTCAACCACAACAACACACGAGCGCACAACAGATGCAAAGGTAAAGTAAACCGCTCCAAACTCGACTGCAGGAAATACGACTTTAGTAACCAAGTAGTTGATGCATGGAACTCACTTCTAGACTCTGTAGTATCATCACCTAACCTCCAAAACTTGACCCTTAGACTCCCCACTGTTGACCTCTCCTGATTCCTAAGAGGTCAGTAAGGGGTGTGCATAAGTGCACCAGCGTGCCTTCCATCCCCTGTCCTCTTACTAGTATCATGTATATAAATATTATTATATTTGTTTTCGTAGATTTTCACGGGTATATGTATGTAAATTGTTCTGAGTTTGGGTTTTGCCCCGTGTAATATTTTGAGTGTCTATGCGACGTTTCGGTGAAATCACATTCACCATCATCAGGCTGAAGTTGTAAGCTTCATGCTGCTGTAAATATAGTTTGTTTGCAACTGCCACTTGTTCCTTATAAATAGTGGTGGGGGTGGAGATTTGGTTTGAATGTAGCAAATAGATTGGGTGGCTATGTTTTAATGATTTGATTGGTTGGTGGAATCATATTTAGTTGAAGGATTGACATGGTGATGATTATGATATGTTTTTTTGTTTAGGGCTGGTTTCCAAATTTCAGAACAATCTACATATTATTATATCTTTGTATACCACCAATACCCACTTGACAAAACAAATAAAAATAAACAAATAAATCTTAACTTTGAAGCGCTTCCGAAGTTTCCAAGCGCCTCTTGTGTAGAGAAAACCCTCTTCAAAGTAAGCTGCCATTTCCTCTGATTGTTTTTGATCGTGACATTTCAAAGTTGGGCTTCTTTATCATTTCCTAAAGTATTATTTTAGAGGGTTGTGACAGTGAGAAACGAAAAGGGAGGCAGAAATGTCACCTTGACAGCTGAGAATGAAAAATTGGAGATGGAGATTTGGATGGAAGCGCTGAGGGCTGTTAGCGGTGGACCTGCAGATGATAATTTAAGTCCCAGATTGCTGGAATAGAATGATGGGAGTCATTTGAAGCGAAGATTTTTAGAAGGAGGGGAGGAGGCTGTTAAAATGTTGGGATCTTTGGCTCTGTAACCTCTTTGTGGTGCTGATGGATGAAAAGCTGTCATGATGTCCCATTTTTTTGTTTGTTCTTGAAGTGGCTTTGGATGAGGGCTCCTCTTCTGCCCCAGCATCGAGCTCCCCAAAATAAGATGCACAACACCGGGCTTCATACTAAAAGTTTTACTAATAACAAAAGTCTTAGCAATTTGAACCTTTTCAGAAAGAAAGTAAAATCTAACCACGCTGCTAATAATGTCTTAGCAGCTGGCCAAAGTTCCAAGAATAGATAAAATAGATAATTACTGGATTGTAGCAAAGTTCCTTACTGTAGACTTACAGAGGTTGGCTGAAAGCCCGGAGCAATTACCGCAGCTGAAATGTGGTTCTTTAAGCCGAAGACAAGAGCTGCAACAAGATTCTGGAACTGAATGGTGTTGTCTTCTGCACCAAAGCATTGTGTGACTCCTTCTTAAATAGCTTGAGGGTGTGACCCAGTAGCCAGCAGTGCTACTCATGAGTAAACCTTCTCCTGAGTAACCGCTCATGCCTCCTAGAGGCCCTGTGTACCCTAGCATCAAGAAGGGGCTCATCTCTCTCTTCCTCCCCTCACAGTTTATGGCAGATTGGCATCCATAGCAATGCAAGGGTGAAGCTCAGGATGGCAGTTCCGTTCCTCCTTCCCTCCCCCTTCAACGCCGTCTTTCAAGGCTGAAGAGACCAAGGCCTTGCAACCTGGTTTCATAAGGGAGGGGCTCCGTTTCCTTGATCATTCTTGTTGTCCTTTTTTGCACCTTTCCCAGTTCTATTCTATCCTTCTTGAGGTGCGCTGACCAGAACTGTACACAGGACTCCAAGTGTGGTCTCACCATCGATTTGTACAGAGGCAATGCAACACTATTTATAACCCGATTTATAACCAAGGAAAAACAACAACCAAAAGTCCTTCACTTGAGAAAGTTTGGTGGTACTCTTTGGCCTTCTCCAATTGATTGTATTCCTGGGAAAGAACACCAGAAAGAGAAGGATTTTCAGGCCAAGAATCGCTTATCTTCCCAAGCAAAAAAAAAAAAAAAAAAAAGAGTAGTAAATTAATTTTTGTTCTTTAAGTGATATTGACAAGTTTATAAGTGTAATCACTTCTCAAAGCTGGCACCAAAAGCACCTGAGCTTGTTCCCGTGATTTATTGGCAGCAATTTCTATGGCTTGCGAGCCCCAGAAAAAGCAATCTAATTAGATCCAGAAATCCTGATCTGAAGATAATTTAGATAATAATTTATTCTGACTACTGATCTTACAGACACTTAAGGGAGTAATGTTATTCCAAGAATCCTCTTCGGACCATTTTAAGCAGGCTTTTAAGAAGCTATCCAACAATGAAGATTAAACATTAGCTGATTACCGACAAGTAATTAACTATGTCAACGAAACACAGAAACTGAATTAATAATAATTATATCATCAACATGATGATCATCTTGTAGAGAATCCCAGAGAAGAAGAGAGGTTAATTATTCACTGCTAGCCGAACACCACCAAGTCAACCGCAACTCTGCCTCCGGATAGTTGTAACTGCCAGACAGATAATTAATTAACATCATAATTGTAATGCAACCAGCATGAAAATATTGAATTATTACACCACTTCCTTTCTACTACTTATTACGGCACTCGATAACTTTTGGGCACAAATATTGGCCAGGGTTTTTGTTTTAGACTATTAGCTACAAAGACTTGCAAGAAAGAGCCCCCCCCCCAGTTTCATCTTGGCCTCCTTTTCTTTTCAGGGCACCATTGACCTTTCTTTTCTTTTTTCTTTTTGTCCCCTCCACCACTGCTCCTTTTTCCACAGGGGGTGTCAAGCACCAGGAAAGTCCAGACAGTTCGAACGGGTATCAAGGTTTGTTGCAAGCTTAAGTGCTACAATAATCTATTAACTATTAACAGCAATAGCAACAGCACTTAAGACTTACCGTATTTTTTGGAGTATAAGATGCACCGGAGTATAAGACGGACCTGAGTTTCTGGGGAAGAAAATAGGGGGGGAAATTCTGCCTACCAGATATTCATGTAGTCAGCTTCAGCACATTATTTTACCCCCTTGGTTAGGGTTTAAAAAAAACCTTATTTGGAGAAAGTAACAATTATTATTATTATTATTATTATTATTATTATTATTATTACTATTACTATTACTATTATTACCTCGACATACGAGTTTAATTCGTTCCAGACCCGAGCTCATAAGTCGATCAACTCGCATCTTGAACGAATGCCTTTAGACTTTGTTTTTCGTGCCGAGATAATCAGAAGCAAGGATTCTTGCACCACTTAATGGAAGCTCGGCTCGTATCCCAAATTTGAGCTCGGGTGTCGAACAGAAATTTCACTCGCGTCGTGGCTTGTAACTTGGAATACTCGCATGTGGAGCAGCTCGTATCTAAAGGTACTACTGTATTACTATTACTGTTATTATTGTTGTTGTTGTTGTTGTTGCAATGCAGAGGTAGGTCTCAGCAGGTTCTGACCACTTCTGGAGAAATGGTAGCAGAAATTTTGAGTGGTTCGGAGAACTGGTAAATATTTATTTATTATTTGTTTGTTTATTAATTGGATTTGTATGCTGACCACAATATTAATAATAATAGCCTACAGATACTTGGGCATCTTGCAACTGGATAATATCAAGCATGGCCATGTGAAAACTGTGATCAGCAAAGAGTACATCCAGAGGACCAGAAAAATTGTGAAGAGCAAACTGAATGGTGGCAACACTATCAAGGCTATAAATACGTGGGCTATACCTGTCATTAGATACACAGCTGGCATAGTGAACTGGACTCAAGCAGAGCTGGACAACCTGGACAGGAAAACCAGAAAATTAATGACGATCCATCATGCACTACACCCCCGCAGTGACATTGACAGGCTGTATTTACCAAGGAAAATAGGCGGCAGAGGACTTTTGCAAGTGAAGCAGACAGTGGAAGAAGAGAAGCATGCATTAGCTGACTATGTGAAGGAGAGCAAAGAGTCAGCGTTAATGGAGGTCAACAATAGGAAGCTTCTCAAGGTGAAGCAAACTAAGGACCAGTACAGAAAAACTGTAACTCAATGTCATATGGACAGTTGGCGGAACAAAGCATTGCATGGCCAGTTCTTGGAGAAGATTGAAGTGGAACACTCAAAAAGGAGACAGAAGGACTAATACTAGCGGCACAAGAACAGGCCATTAGAACAAATGCTGTCAAAGCCAGAATTGAAAAATCAACAGACGATCCAAAGTGCAGACTCTGTAAAGAAACAGATGAAACAATTGATCACATGGTTAGGTTTAGGTTTATTGGATTTATATGCCGCCCCTCTCCGCAAACTCGGGGCAGTTCAGCTGCTGCAAAAAGATCGCACAGACTGACTACAAGAATAGACGTGATGCTGTGGCACAGATGATCCACTGGAACTTGTGCCGGAACTACCATTTACCACTGGCAAAGAACTAGTGGGATCATAATGCCGAAAAAGTGGTCGAAAATGAGCAAGCAAAACTACTGTGGGACTTCCAACTTCAGACTGACCGAATTCTGAAGCATAACACACCAGACATCCTGATTGTGGAGAAAAAGAAAGTATGGATCATCGACATCGCAATCCCAGGAGGCAGCAGAATTGAGGAGAAGCAGCTAGAGAAATTAGTGAAATATGAAGATCTAAAAATCGAGCTGCAACGACTCTGGCATAAGCCCGTGAAAGTGGTCCAAGTGGTACTTGGCATGCTGGGTGCAGTGCCAAAGGATCTCAGTGGGCATTTGAAAACCATCGGAATTGACAAAATCTCCATCTGTCAATTGCAAAAGGCCGCTTTACTGGGATCGGCAAACATAATTCGCCGCTACATCACGCAGTCCTAGGTGCTTGGGAAGCGCCCGACTGGTGATGAAATACGAAATCAAGCATAGTGATCTCGTTTGCTATGTTGTATTGACAATAATAATAATAATAATAATAATAATAATAATAATAATTTATTAGACTTGTATACCGCCCCTCTCCGAAGACTCAGAGTGGCTCACAACGAGGACCGTATTCATACGATTAATTCCAAATAAAACTCAGGGTATTACCTCCTGGAGGGCACAGGATTTGGATGTATCTCCACAAGATTTTGTCCCTCTCCAGGAAGGGAAGAATTCTCTGAACTGCGGTCCCCGAATAATTAAAATTAGAAAGCTCTAGATGGCTCCCAGATTGTTCATTTTAAATAATGAATTGAAAGTCTAATAGGAAAACTCATAATGCTGGCCCTCTTAGCATTAACAATTACCATGATTAACAATGATACTCACAACTCATTTTTCATGAGAGACTATGGGCAGAGATAAGCTTGTTTATATAGACTAGCGTTTGAACCGGGAGCCATTTATCACCTTGAAAGCTGCAAAAGGACAGAGCTGCACCCAGCAATTAAAACTTACAAAGTGACCTTGTGACAATTAAAGATCTCGCCTCCCTGCGAAGCAACAGCAGAGCCATTGTCTTTAAATCAATTAGAAATGGAAAGATAATTTGTTGGTTTGTTACTGTAAATCGTGCCGCTCCGCCTAAGGGCAAAGCTGAATGTGTTTTCCAAATGCATTTTGAAAAACTCAAAAAGGCTAATAAACATTTCCTTGGGTGCAAACATACTAAGGGTTTCAGGTCAACATTTTCTAAACAAGGAGAACAAAAGAACAGCCTACAAAGGCTGATACAGGCTCTGCCACTGATCCAGTTTTAACTGCGTTAGGTATGTGCTGTGGGCCTTCTGTCCCGGCTAAATTCTGCACCTCAACTCAACGGTTGGATAAGACCCTATGACCTTCTTCTGGGCAGGACAAGCTCAGACTATTGGTCTCAAAAGTTCTTTCTAAAAGGCAACTTTGCCTCCAAGAAGGGTCTTTGGTAGAATAGATAGAATCCTTTATTGGCCAAGTGTGATTGCACAGCGTACATAAAAGAAAAGAGACATTGGTCAAGAATCAGGACGTCCAACGCTTAATGATTGTCATAGGGGTCAAATAAGTAATGAGGAAACAATATTAATAAAAATCTTAAGGATACAAGCAACAAGTTATAGTCATAGTGTCCTACGTGGGAGAAATAAGGTGATAGGAATCATGAGAAAAAACTAGTAGTAATAGTAGTGCAGACTTAGTAAATAGTTTGACAGTGTTGAGGGAATTATTGGTTTAGCAGAGTGATGGTGTTCAGGAAAAAACTCTTCTTGTGTCTTGTTGTCTTGGTGTGCAGTGTTCTATAGTGACGTTTTGTAGGTAGGAGTTGAAACAGTTTGTGTCCAGGATGTGAGGGGTCAGTCAATATTTTCCCTGCCCTCTTTTTGACTCGTGCAGTCTACAGGTCCTCACTGGAAGGCAGGTGGGCAGCCATTGTTTTTTCTGCAGTTCTGATTCTCCTCTGAAGTCTGTGTCGGTCTTGTTTGGGTTGATCTCTGAGTTGTCAAAGATACACATACACAGAGGAAACCTGGAGGTTGTGCAGATATCCAGCTGATAGCCCAGATATACAAATAATGGTTCAGTATTACAATCCAGATACATTAAGTTTATAAAATATTATTTACTTTGGCAAATATCTTAGTCAAGAACAGTCCTAGTCATATACAGTTAAATCAGTCAATACATATACAAAAAGTATAACTCTTGCTTGTTTAGCTTACAAATACATAAACCAGCATTTAACACACAGTTCCTACTACAGCAGTCACAGATAATAGAAATAGCAGAGAGAGAGAATCATGCTTCTGGCTCCCTCTTGTGGCCATCTGCAACACTAACTCTTAAAGCAATAGTGTTTCAATACATTTAAGCATGCATTCTTGGTTTGTTTTATATATTGCCAAACCCAACCAGTTATGTACATAGTACTAACAGCTTCTTGGACTGGTTTACAGCTGGCATCCAGAGGCAACACATACAACACACAAACATGGACATTATAGGGCTTCTTCGTGTTTTGGGGTTCTATAATCTCCCAGGACTTGAAATGGACATCTAACATTAGAACCGTCTTAAAAAGGCCCAACAAGGAACGTTCTACTTGTGGCAATTCAGAAATCTCAGACTGCCCAAGGAGGGACTAATACAGTTCTACAAAGGAATGATTGAGTTTCCCACTCATACCTCTGTAAATATCTGGTTTGGTACAACAACCAAACAGGACAGGGATAGATTTCGATGGATAGTTAGGACTATAGAAAAAACAATAGCAACCAGCCTGCCTGCCATTGAGGGTACTGTAGAAGAGCCCAAGGGCTTGGAAAATCTCTATAGACTCTTCGCATCCTACACTCTTTCAGTTTGTCCCCTAAGGACACTGCTATAGGGCATTGTGTGGCAAAACAACTAGGCATAAAGACTGTTCTGTTCTACTCTGTTCCACTCTACTCTACTCTACTCTACCATACTCTATTCTTTATTCACTATTCTATTCTATTCATTCTGTTCTGCTCTTTTCCACTCTACTCAACTTTCTATTCTATTCTATTCTACTGTACCCTACCCTTCCCTACCCTATTCTACTCTACTCTATTATTTATTCACTATTCTATTCATTCTGTTCTGCTCTTTTCCACTCAACTCGACTCGACTCTTTATTCTCTATTCTGTTCTGTTCTACTCTACTCTACTCTATACTCTATATTCACTATCCTATCCTATCCCATCCCCATCCCCATCCCTATCCTAACTTCTTTCATTGTGGAGAGAGACGTCCTGCTCCTGGCCTCCTTGATTGAACCCAGAAATCCAAGGAAGTGGATTCTTCTGTGACTTTTGAAAACAGCCCCCTCTGGAGATCTTTGTGGCCTATCCTGACCTCATTAAAACATGCCCCCCATCCCCATGGCCTAAGTAGCAGTCAAATTATCTGCATCAGGCCAAGGGCTTTTATTTCCTTGCCAATGCGCATCCTTATTTCCCTTTTCCTCCAGGGTTGGGGTCCTGCTTTCCTTGTAAGCATCTTAAGTAACTCTATAACAGTGTAGAAACCTTTTTTTAAAACAAATTCCCAACCTGTAACCTGCCATTAAGTGGGGCGAGGATGACAACGTTGTTTAATTAAATTAATCCAATTACACAGGACGAGGATGGAGGTGGGGGATGGGTGGTGATAAGAGCTAACGTTGGGAAGGAAATCATGGGAATGGGCGATTTGAGTTTTGCCTTCCGTGCTTTCAGGAGATAAGATTGGGATATAGATATGATATCTGCTCCTCTTGGTGCGAATCTGCATACGAGTAGGGTTGCTCATTCAGAAGAAAGCTGTGGCCTTTGCAAGACCCCTGTTTGGTTGCTTCACTTTTATTGTGTGACAGAAGGAAGGAATTGTTTTAATTCCTCAGCCTTTCTACTAAAATCAAATGTAGCTGGATAATCACGGGCCTTATCGAAGGAAACTAGAAGCCCAGGCATTGATCACCACCATTATTATTATTATTATTATTATTATTATTATTATTATTATTATTATTATTATTATTATTATTATTTCAAGCATGGATAGAAAACAGTAAACCCCAAATCAGCCTTTCCGAGACCCTGCTTAGGGGCTGTTCATATTTATGGGAGCAGGAATCGCTTTAATTCCGACGTTAGTGTTGCTGGGGTGTGTTTATTAATCAAACTAATTTACTATTCAATTAAAAACTGAATTAGAAAAAGTGCCGTTCTACCATCAGAGAGTCCGGAAAACACATGGCTTTCTCAACTAATAAAAGCCCAGATAAGCCCTAAACACAGCTTCAAATGATTTTCTCCATGGGGAATGTTTTTTTTTTAATGTATTATTTTAAAGATATGATTTTAGCTGTGGCAAATGCAGAATTATATTCAAGAGAAACCTGTAAAGTGTGAGAAATCAGGAAATCCAGGCAAATGAGTATAAAGGTTTATTGCAAGCTTAAGTTCTCTACAAGAATCTAACTAACCATCAAAGCAAATTGGCAGTAGAGAAGAGTCAATGGAATTCAAGGTGGGCTGAACTTAGATCTCTTGGATTCTAGACTGCTGACATGTTTAGCTCCTCCCTCAGGCTCAGCTGGGCATTGTCTACAACACCCCTGTCTTAATCACAACTTTCTGAGATTGACTTTCCAATTTAAGTACCAATAGAAGAGAAATTAGAACCCCGTGTCCCTTAGGAGACACACCACCATTGTATGAATCTAGCACTCATTTGGGCACTTCTATTTCATGAGTGCCTCCATGATTTCATAATGATGTATACCTGTAGTGGCCAATTTGCATCCTGAGCAATTAGTAACGGACCCAGAGGACTCAGAGACAGTGGAGGTGAGTTACAAGCGTCCTGTGTTCCTGGCATCCGAGACTGACAGCGAAGGAGACATGGTATCAGAGGCTGAAGAGCAACCAGGGTTTCTGCACCTCCTGAGATGAGTGACTCAGGAGAAGGGGAGTAGCCTCTTCTTGATGCTATGGTTTGCAGGGCCTCTAGGAGGCAGGAGTGGTTACTCAGGAGGAGGTTTACTCATGAGTAGCACTGCTGGCTACTGGGTCATGCCCTCAGGCTACTTCAGTTGGAGTCATGTGATGCTTCGGCACAGAGAACAACGCAGCTCGTCCTAGATATCTAGTTTCAGCGCTTGTCTTCTGGCTTGTGATTTAAAAGAAACACATTTGAGCCCCGGGCTTCCAGCCAACTTCTGTACGTCTACAATAAGAAACTTACTACATTCTAGTAATTATTGCTGTATTCTTGGGACTTTGGCCATCCAAGAGGTTTCTGACAGCAGCCCAGATTGTCAAAGTGGCTGCTGGAATGACAAAGCCACAAATCTTTGATCTTCATTCTAGAAACCATACAATTCAACCCTCAGAACCGAGGAAGCTTATTGGATGAGAAGCAAAACGTTTTCAAAGATAAAACGAAGGAAGTCCAGTTGCTTTTTGAACTGAATAACTAAGAATCTTATAAAATTCAACTCTTACCCAATGATTTAATAAAGTAATCCTGGTAGAATGTAACATAGAGAAAGTAGATTGTAAAATAGATATTAATAAAACTGGATACAATTTAAATAATACTTTGTTTTTACAAAATAGAAGCAAAACTAAATAGTTTAGTTTTTCAGTATTTGAAAGTATAAGAACAAAAATAATAACAATTATATGAAAATATCCATAGTAACAGTAATGTTGATTCTTTTCAATTTCTTTTCATTTGCTGGGTGTTGAGCAGAAATGCTCCAAATCCAAATACATTTCTTGAATCTCTACATTAAATCTGAAAACGTTTTGACTTATGAACGGCAGATTCACCCATTCTCTGCTGTTTATTTTTAACTTGTTTTCTTTCTTTGGAATAATTTATTTACAACACCACCACGGAGCCATCTGATTGGCTGCTCGAAGAAAATATCCACGGACCATTCTACCCATGTTAATTTTTAATTTAGAACCTTAGCCAAAGTACAACAGATTTCTGATATATAAAATATTAAAAATTAAATTTCCTGAGTTCATTATCGGATAATTAGAGCTAAATAACATCTTAACCGAGAGACAAACCCCACGCGAAGCAAGTCAGTTCCATTTAAGATTCCATTAGAAAAACTGTTTGAGCTCATCTGTAATGGACCATAAAATTTAATTTGGAAATGATATTACCCAAATGATGAAATGATACCAGTCACAAAGGGACGTGTGCTCAGCCTCATCTTTTCATTCGGCGCGATGTTCTTCTATTGATTGTCTGGAATTAAAAAGGAAATACTTAATTTTGCCCTGAATAACACATGTCGCCTTTTTCCCCCGCCGACTTTCTTTTCACTGGATCTTTTCAGTATTTAAAAGTCAGAATTGACCAGAGAAGCTTCATGTAATTACAAAGATTTCCTTATCTAAGTCTATTTGCTGAAGTCATCCTAAAGAACAGCGGCTGTAATCCATTGCCTGTCTCATATCTCATTTACATTGGAGGTAATCCCTATCCTATATCAGCGTTTAGGTAATGACTTTGGATTAAATTGCATTTCTTGTAATTCTTTACTTTGAAAATCTCAACAACATCTCAGAAAGGGCCCCCTGAATAGGCCTGTCACCGCTCTCAAAGCTTCCCTTGAAGATTGAAATTAGCTTTTCCCCATCATCGTTTACAATGTTGCTGTAACCCGCTTCAAGGGAGCGGAAACGAAGGCCTTCCACCATTGAGCTCGGCTGTGAAGTGGGAGATTTGTTGGGTGGGTTCTGCCTCATTTTACAACCTTCCTCGCCACACCCGTTAAAGTGAATCACTGTAGTTGTCAAGTTGCTATTTGACTTTGCTATTGACTTTATTATTACTATTTATTAGATTTGTATCCCGAGACCGCCTTCCGCCGCACGAATCCCAGCGGCCGATTAGGTCCCCCAGAGTTGGCCTTCTCCTGTCGACTAAACTCCGAGTCTCCGGAGAGGGGTGGCATACAAATCCAATAAATAAATAAATAACAATGTTGGCTGGTGGGATCCAGGGGAAGAGCCTTCTCTGTGGCGGCCCTGGCCCTCTGGAATCAACTCCCTCCAGAGATTCGAACAGCCCCCACCCTCCTTGCCTTCCATAAAATGTTGAAGATCCACCTTTGTTGCCAGGTGTGGGGATAATTACCATCTTCTTCCCCCCCTTTTTTGTTACGTTTTCAGCCTTACTGTATGATGGATTAGGTTGAATGTGTATGATTGTATGGTTAGGGATTTTATTAGGTTATTAATGTTTTTAAATTGACTTAATTTTTCTACTATTGGATTTGTAATGTATTGTATCACTGTTATGTTGTGAGCCGCCCCGAGTCTTCAGAGAGGGGTGGCATACAAATGTAATAAACTATAACTAAACTATAAACTATGCCACCCCTCTCCGAGGACTCGGAGCGGCTGACAACAAATAAGACATCATATACAAATCCAATCTTAAAAACAGTTTTAAAAGAACCCTATTAAAAACAGCCATACAACCCAAACATACCATACATAAAGTCAAGACAGCTGAGGATATATCAATTCCTCCATGCCTGGCGACATAGATGAGTTTTCAAAAGTTTGCGAAAGGCAAGGAGGGTGGGGGCAGTCCTAATCTCCGGGGGGAGCTGGTTCCAGAGGTTTGGGCCACCACAGAAAGGCTCTTCCCCTGGGTCCCGCCAGATGGCATTGTTTTGTCGACGGGACCTGGAGAAGGGACCTAATCGGTCGCTGGAATTCGTGCGGCAGCAGGTGGTCCCGAAGATATTCTGGTCCGATGCCATGAAGGGTTTTATAGGTCATAACCAACACTTTGAATTGTGACCGGAGCTGATCGGCAACCAATGCAGACTGCAGAGTGTTGGTGTAACATGGGCATACCTAGGGAGGCCCATGATTGCTCTCGCAGCTGCATTCTGCACGATCTGAAGTTTCCGAACACTCTTCAGAGGTAGCACCACGTAGAGAGCATTACAGTAGACTTTGCTCGTAAGACGGCCATGTGATCAGAGGGATCACATGACCATCATAAATATGAATCAGAAGTGGGCTTCAGCAGGCTCCGGAGAGCCAGTAGGGGAAATTTCAAGTAGTTTGGAGAACAAGTAGTCAACCTTGAGTCGGTGGTGAGATTTGAACTGTTGAACTACAGCTAGCAGTCAGCAGAGGCAGCTTGCAGTACTGCACTCTAACCACTGCGCCACCAAGGCTCCCACAACTTCTCCAACAATCCATCGCAACAACGACAATTGACACTGACGATGGGACAAAACACAGAACAAAGGAAGACTAAAATTTCAGTTGTAAAGTCTTTTTGTTAGTCGAGAGAAACCAACCAACCAACCTCAAATTCCTACCGAGCTTCGCTTGACCCTCCCTCAAAGTACAAATTCAGGAAGGAAAAACACCAAGGGGTTTCTAAAGTCTACGTTTTCAATGCTCGGTTATATTGCAGAGGTTTCTGGTGTATTTTTTAATACTGCAGAGGTTGGTCATTCGCAGCCTGGGGGCATAATTAGAAAGCCTCTTCCTGTCACTCTCCAGAATGGGATGAAAATTAATTCTTGTACAATGCGCTCTGCGTAAACCCGAGAAAGTTGACCCCATCTATTTACATACAGTAGGAGGCTCTGCTATCACCTCCCCAGCAGCAAACACTTCCTCTTATCTCGGAATAGGCCTCATTTGTTATTTCTCTCTGAAAACAGCCCCCACCCCTCTCGACTGCCACCGTTTCTTGTCATAATAGGCTTGGCCCTAATGAAACCTGCATTATGAGAAGGTTACAGTCCTGCCCCGCAGACAATTAATCCGTTGCTCCCTTATTATTACATATGTAATTGTATAATTGATTTTAAAACTTACTTGGGTGACCCCCAAAGCGTAGAAGTATGTAGCTCATTAAAGGAAAGAAATAAAATTAATACCTCTATTTCGAAGATGGTGAAGGAAACTGACAAAAGGGAGATCGGTTGCATGTTTAAGCCCGTATGGAGGAAGAAACATACTCAATAAGGTTTTGGCTGGCAGTATTTCTCACACAGGCTCCTCCCTTGTTAGGTCGTGTTGGGATTGCTAGAGAATAAGTTTGGTCGAACATTGAAGTCTAAGAGCTCTAGGAATACCAGACGAAAAATCAGCCAACCACTTCCATCCCATAGAAACAGAATGGCAACTCTTGTTTATGTAGTGGTTAGCTCTGGCCCAGCTCCTGCCCCAAGGCCTGTGGATGTGGGGGAGACATCCACATGCTGCAGGCCTGTTTTGCCCTCAGTGGAATCTGCTGATGAAGGCTCCTCTGACCAAGAAGACATGAGTGACAGGGAGGAGGAGAGTGTGGCAGACAGCACAGAAGGAGATCAATTATCTAGCTCCTCCTTGGATTCGGAACAAGAGTTAATGATACAGCCACGCATGCGGAGAGCGATGCATAGGCAGCAACAACTGAGAGATTATTATCAAAGAAAAGGAGGCCACCTGTGGTTGGGTGGGGCTGTGGTCATTAGTGAGGCTGCTATAAAGAGCAGCCTGTGGGTTTGGCCATTGTGGAGGATTATCTGATCGTTGTGTTTCCTGACTGCTTTACTGACTTTGATCTTTGTGTGCTGATTTCCCCCCGCTTTGAAACTAAACCAGAGCCAAGTGTGTTTCACTTTGTGAAAGAAGAAGGACTGTGAATTGCCTCACAGCTGCAAGCTAAGTATCACAGAACTGATAAGGGACTTGTACAAATTACCAGTTTGTTTGGAGACCAGTGCTCTTTGCTCTACCAAAAGAGGACTTAGGTTAAGTAAATTTTCATTATAAAGAACATTGTTTTGAATTTTCAAACGTGTGTGTGTCTGAAATTTGTACCTGTGAATTTTCTGGAGGATTCTACCAGAGAGCCCGACAGAATAGTTTATATAGATTATTTCCACCTATATAGAATAGAACAGAATAGAATTCTTTATTGACCAAGTGTGATTGGACACACAAGTGATTTGTCTTTGGTGCAGATGCTCTCGGTGTACATAAAAGAAAAGAGACATTTGTCAAGAATCAGGAGGTACAACACTTAATGATTGTCATAAGGGTCAAATAAGCAATCAATATTAATAAAAATCTTAGGATACAAGCAACAAGTTACACTAAGTGGGAGGAAATGGGTGATAGGAAGGATGAGAAAAAACTAGTGGAAATAGAAGTGCAGACTTAGTAAAAAGTTGACAGTGTTGAGGATATTATTTGTTTAGCAGAGTGATGCCGTTGGGGGGAAAACTGTTCTTCTCTTTAGTTGTCTTGGTGTGCAGTGCCCTGTAGTGATGTTTTGAGGGTAGGAATTGAAACAGTTTGTGTCCAGGGGTCAGTCAATATTTTCCCTGCCCTCTTTCTGACTCGTGCAGTCTACAGGTCCTCAATGGGAGGCAGGTTGGCAATAATTGTTTTCTCTGCAGTTGATTCTCCTCTGAAGTCTGTGTTGGTCTTGTTGGGTTGTAGAACCAAATCAGACAGTTATAGAGGTGCATATATATATAAAGGTGTCAAGAAACCTGGAAAGGAGAGGTAGCACTAGGGAAAGATTGCATACCTATAATATGGTAGTAGGTGGACATCTTTAAAAACACAGAAGAGAACTACAAAATACAGACATAGAACAATACAAAGAAAGGACTATAATTTTCAGGAAGGGGCACTATTAGATTAAAAGGGGGGAACAAAATTTCACTCTGTCAATTATGATATGAGTAAGGAGGAGAAGCATTCAATAGAAGGAAGAGGAAGTAGGAAGTGAAGAGAGAGTAAAAGAGAAGAGGGAGAGAAGATAGATGGAGGGAGGGAAAGAAGAGGAGGACGGAAGGAGTGATAAAGTAGGAAGAGGAGAGATAGGTAGAGGTGGGGAGTGCAAAAGACAGACTGAAGACATGGAATGGAAAATTGGTGCAAAGCAGGATATTGATATATGATTGATTGATTCAAAATGTATGTGTATATCGCCGATTATCTCAAGGTATGTGTATAACGATGTATGGATGGAGCTTGTGGAGAAAAAATTTAAAAAGTTCTAAAATAAAATGAAAGAAACTTGAAAAGGTATTTATTATTTAAAACCACTGTTGTGCATCTGATTTCTGGGAGGCTCAGTGCTGGAACAGATTTATACTTTGAAGGCCCAGCTGATAGAATTGCAAAGTTTAGACAACTACAGCAACAAAAGGAGAAAACTGAACTCCCCACCACAAGGTTCCCCAGAGATGTAAATTTAATCTGTGGCCTCCCATAATGAAAACTTTGAAGGTCTCTTTTGCTGTGTGTGTGTGTGTCAATCTGGTGCAGAAGTTGGTGATAAATTAACTGCTTGCCACACTCTCTCCAGAAGGCCTGATGTGGATGGGGACTTGGGAGGGGGGATTTTCAGGAGGGAGAAGATGCAGCCACAGAGCATTCTTTCTTCGAGGGGTTCAAGGCCATCCTATGCCCACCCACCTGGACGGAAGTGGAAGGAAGACTGGCCACGCTGGCACAATCTGAATGGGCAATGTGACAAGTTTGTGGATGGGGGGACAAGAGATGTGAACTTTTAGCTGGGTGGGAAACTCAGATCCAGGTTCCCCAGTGTGGGTTCAAGGATGGCTCCAGAAATAAATTGGAATTTTGAGGAGCACTCTGATTTGAGTTGGGATGCTACCTGGAACTTTGAAACAAAGTCAACGGGGGAAGGCAGACTCACGTAATAACCGTGTGAGTAACTTCACAGCTGCAGGGATTCACTTAACAATTGTCCTAAGAGTAAAATGGGGTGTGTGTGTGTTTCACTTAAATCCTGGGCTCAATTATTGTTGTCGTAAATTGAGGATTTCCTGTATCAAGCCAGTTGGCAGAAACCTCCCTAGAACTGTTCACTTTTAGAGAGTGCAAGTAGAATTGCAAGTAGAATAAGAAGCAGTGGTGTAGCTTGGAAAGTTCTGTCCAATTGGTTGGATTTGATCTCCCTTCGAGACTGACCTTGGTTTGGACTCCCAACGGAGCTATGATCAGGCCAGGGTTCCACTTACCGGCCACTATCGGTGCGCTATCGGAACTCAGATTCTGTTTTCCCTGTGTAGGTGCCAGGATGGCTCCAGATATAAATTGAATCTTTGACTTGGACTCTGATTTAGTCTGGATGTTTCATTTCATTTCATTTCATTTTATTGGATTTGTATGCCGCCCCTCTCCGTAGACTCGGGGCGGCTAACAACAGTAGTAAAAACAACATGCGACAATCCAATACTAAAGAAGCTAAAAACCCTTATTTTAAAACCAATCATACATACAAACGAATCATACATAAATTGTGGAAGCCTAGGGGGAAAAAAATATCTCAATTCCCCCATGCCTGACGACAGAGGTGGGTTTTAAGAAGCTTGCGAAAGGCAAGAAGGGTGGGGGCTATTCTAATCTCTGGGGGGAGTTGGTTCCAGAGGGCCGGGGCCGCCACAGAGAAGGCTCTTCCCCTGGGTCCCACCAAACGACATTGTTTAGTTGACGGGACCCGGAGAAGGCCCACTCTGTGGGACATAACTGGTCGCTGGGATTCGTGCGGCAGAAGGCGGTCCTGGAGGTATTCTGGCCCGGTGCCTGGCACCTTGACAGTGTGTGTGTGTGTGCATCTTGGGGGGAGAATGCAGCAGAGCCCACAGAACTGGGTTATATCCGAGGGTGGAGGGGGTGGGGGGGTGGGCTGCAAATTTATTCTGCATTTCTTCCACCTTTTTTATCCAACTTGACAGATACAACCTTCTATCAGGGAAATTCTGCTGGGCTACTGGGGGACTCACACTTGTCTTAATTATGAGATAGGCCAAAGGTGGACATTGGTGTGTTCCCTGGTTTTCATTGCACAATTATCTCTCTCTCGCCATCAGCAGCCTCCTGGGCTTTGCATGCTTGGGGCAGGCGGTGGGGAGAGAGAGGAAGGGAAGTTCCTCCTCCCATGGACTTTGTCCCAGGAGGCAGCTCTGGAGGCTGCCAAGCGAGGGGAGATGTTTTTATTAATTAATTTATTAATTAATTATTTATTATTATTATTATTATTATTATTATTATTATTTATTAGATTTGTATGCCGCCCCTTTCCATGGACTCGGGGCGGCTCACAACACAATAAAACAATTCATAACAAATCTAATAATATACAATTTAAAATTTAAAATAGTTAAAAAAACCCCGTTTTTAAGCAGACATACCTACAAACATACCATACATAAATTATATAGGCCTGGGGGAGATGTTTCAATTCCCCCATGCCTGACAACAAAGGTGGGTTTTGAGAAGTTTACAAAAGGCAAGGAGGGTAGGGGCAGTTCTAATCTCTGGGGGGAGCTGGTTCCAGAGAGTTGGGGCCGCCACAGAGAAGGCTCTTCCCCTGGGGCCCGCCAACCGACATTGTTTAGTTGACGGGACCCGGAGAAGGCCGACTCTGTGGGACCTAATCGGTCGCTGGGATTCGTGCAGCAGAAGGCGGTCTCGGAGATATTCTGGTCTGATGCCATGAAGGGCTTTATAGGTCATAATTTATTTATTCATTTGTCCAATACACAAATACATAGGAAGAAAATAACATGAAGTAATATATATAAAGATAAAAGTGAAAATAGAAGAGAAGATATATGAAAGGAAGAAAATATATATAATATATGAGATAAAGGAGAGACAATTGGACAGGGGACGAAAGGCACACCAGTGCACTTATGTACGCCCCTCATTGGCCTCTTAGGAACCTGGAGAGGTCAATCGTGGAGACTCTAAGGGAGAAATGTTGGGGGTTAGGGGTTGACACTATTGAGTCCGGTAATGAGTTCCACGCTTCGACAACTTGATTGTTAAAGCCTTTTTTTTTACAGTCAAGTTTGGAGCGATTCGTATTAAGTTTTGTACACTGGAAGGAAAAAGACAACCTGGAACCCTGGGTTACCTTCCCAGAAGGTTTCAGAAATGAGGCTTGGAAGACCTCCAGACCAATTTGAAAGGACTGGAAAACAAACCTTTTGTGGACAGGGAAAATTTGGGGAATTCAAAGAAACATAGAAATATAGAAGACTGACGGCAGAAAAAGACCTCCTGGTCCATCTAGTGTGCCCTTAGACTACTTCCTGTATTTTATCTTACCCCTTCAACGCCCTCTTTCAAGGCTGAAGACACCAAGGCGTTTAACCTGGTTTCATAAGGGAGGGGCTCAAGGGATTATGGGATCATTAAAAGACAATGATGGTTAGAGTTAGGGTCAGACTATTGATGTCGATTCCAACCACACAGCAGAATTGCATTGGTAGGAAAAACAGCAGCTCTCCTAAGTTGTAAGTTTAAGCAAGTTACTCTTCAGAGAGTTACTGATGATCCGAAAGGCTTTTTAAATGGACATGCCCATACCGAATTGGATTTTGAGATAAGTGAAAGAAAAGGCAGTTGTGTAATTTGCACACAAAGTGGTCAGAATTGATCGAAAACAAACCTTTAACTTTCCAACTGGTTTAAACGGGGAGGAAAGACCACTGGATAATTACATCATTTAGCACATTGATTGTGGGAAAGTCAATTCTAATGATTTCAGAAATGGAGGGCTTGGTGCTGTCCTCATTTTTTAAGGAAAAGGTTTTATTTAACGTGCAGTCATAAATGGGGGATTTTTTTTTAAATGGCAGGAAAAGGAGGCAACAAAAGTTTCCTTAGGCAAACGAGCGTATTTCACCGAAGGAAAGCCAGACCGAATCAATGCGACACACCATGAAAGGAACCACTTACCTCTTTTTATAAGTCCACAAAACTAAGGAAGAAGATTAAGCAAGTCAATGTTTTAAACTGCCTGTGAGGTTGAGAGGGTCATTTTCATCATTTAAAACATAATTCAATAGAATTAAAGTGAGCGGGTGTTGACTTAAACATCAATTGGCAAGTCTACATTATGGGCAGAGAGGACCAATGGTTTGAAAGAGAGGTCAAAGGAGCCATCTATTTAGTTGAGCTGAGTTGAGTTGAGTTGAGTTGAGTTGGGTTGGGTTGGGTTGGGTTGAGTTGGGTTGAGTTGGGTTGAGTTGGGTTGAGTTGGGTTGAGTTGAGTTGAGTTGAGTTGGGTTTAATTTAGTTTGTCAAACATGTTCAAGTGGAAATGATGTGCTGGTGCATGGAGGCTGTTAGGGTCTGGATGGGTGCTAACAGATTCAAACTTAACCCCAACAAGATGGAGTGACTGTGGGTTTTGCCTCCCAGGGCCACTTCCATCCATCTGTCCATTACCCTGGGGGGGGATTTTTGACCCCCCCAGAGAGGATCTGTAACTTGGGCGTCCTCCTCGATCCAAAGCTGATCTTGGAACATCATTTGTCCACTGTGGCGAGAGGGGCGTTTGCCCAGGTTCGGCTGCTGCACCAGTTGTGGCCCTATTTGGACAGGGAGTCTCTACTCACAGCCACTCATGCCCTTATCCCCTCGAGGTTTGACTACTGCAATGCTCTCTACATGGGGCTACCTTTGAAAAGTGTTCGGAAACTAAATCCACAGTCACTGAATTTAAACCTGCCTGGGATAAACATATATCCATCCTAAGATAAAATACAAGAAATAGTATAAGGGCAGACTAGATGGACCAGGAGGTCTTTTTCTGCCATCAGTCTTCTATGTTTCTAACTACAAATTGTGCAGAATGCAACCGCATGAGCAGTCATGGGATTACCCAAGCATGTCCACATCTCTCCAACACTCCACGGTCAGCACTGGCTGCCAATCGGTTTCCGGACTCAATTCAAAGTGTTGGCTATGATCTATAAAGCCCTACATGGCATGGGTCCAGATTACCTCTAGGACCGCCTTCTGCCGCATGAATCCCAGAGTCGCCTTCTACAGGTCCTGTCAACAAGACAATGTCACCTGGTGGGACCTAGGGGAAGGGCCTGCTCTGTGGGGGGCCCGGCCCTCTGGAATCAGCTACCCCCGGAGATTCATGTTGCCCCCACCCTCCTCGCCTTCCGGAAGAGTCTAAAGACTCATCTATGCCGCCAAGCGAGGTCATTAGATTCTACCCCCACCCTGGCCAATGAATGTATTTGGTGGTTTGTTTGAATGGGAAGTCTGCATGTTAATAGGCCTTTTAGTTTCTTTTTAAATGTAATTCTTAATTTTAACTTTAATTATCTCGAGGTACACTGCTTTTATTTGTTGTAAGTCTTCGGAAAGGGATGGCATATAAATTATTATTATTGTTATTATTATTATTATTATTATTATTATTATTATTATTATTATTATTATTAAAGTTGGAAGGGACCTTGGAGGTCTTCTAGTCCAACCCCCTGCTTAGGCAGGAAACCCTACACCACTTCAGACAGATGGTTATCCAATCTCTTCTTTAAAACTTCCAGTGTTTTGGAATAAAAAAAGGGAATAAAACAAGGGAATGATGGAATGATGGAAGGGCAGTTTCAGAGTTTTGTGTGAGAAATGGTGATCTATCATAGAGTGGGATCACCGCGATGATCAGTGTTCAAGAAAACATTATAAATGCTTTGGGGATGTTGAAAAACGTGGGCTGAGGTCTATTAGCGTGACTGATGTAACTGGAGGAATATTAAAATATGGAGAGGTTTTGCTCATGAAAAGGCTTCCAGGCTTGTTTGATGTATGTGCGAAGGTTGTATCTGTGCCCAACAATCAGAAGTTTGCTGTTATTTTTCACCTACACACACACACATACTCTCTCTCACACACACACACAAAAGAGTAATAGAGAATGCAAAATGCAGAGAGAATAACTTTGACTAAATCCCTGGGAAAGAATTTTAACAGAATTTTGATTGAAAGACTTTGAGAAGTAAATTATTAGTAAATAGATTTGAGACGTCGAAGCTTTTCGACCTGCCAAAAATATTTTTGCTTTCCCGACTGGAAGCGGGAAGAAGCATTATACATCAATTGTGGTTTTAAAAAGTGCGTGATGGAGCGAATAGGCTGCAATTGTGGGATATTTTGCGCAAATGTGCAGTTGAAGTTGATTCGCTGAATGTGATAAGAGCAGAAAACAAAACATGAGCCAGAAAAAATGAAATGTTTCCCAAACGGTTCAACATTCAGAAACAAGTAAGACGAGAATATACGCCAGGGCTGCTTAATATATTTATGGATAAATTAATTAAAGGCTTGTGGTATGGATAGAACTATATTGATTAGAGATACTTGTATATGTCTATTTTTTAAAAAAGTGATGCAGTGCTGTTTGAGAATCTGATTTGCAGCCAATGTTAGGCACAGTGAGGAATAGGCAAGGAAAATTAAGATATCCAAGACCGAGATTGTTGAGTTTGACAAGAAAGTAGAGAATAATCATACATCAAAAATCCCAGCAAGTAAATTATACTGCGTGCTTTTGATAGAACGTTTACTCCAAATGGACAAATGGTTGAAGACATTTGAAAAGACACAAAATGCTATTAAGAAAGCGAGTGGGTTTCACGTCAAAGCCAAAGGAACATATAACAATAACAATAACAATAACAACAACAATAATAATATATAATAATATATAATATAATAATATATAATAATATATTATATAATAATATGAAGAAGGCTGGAAGAAAACCTGTTTTACAAAATACCAAAGGTTCTTTTTGAAAACTTTGTTTTTCCTTGAAGACATTTCTCTTCTCATCTAAGAAGGTTCTTCAATTCTGGAGTCCTGAAGTTCCCCAGAATTGAAGAAGCCTCTTGAATGAGAAGTGAAATGCCTTCAGAGAAAAACAAAGTCCAGTTACCTTTTGAAAAAGAACTTTTGGAACTGCCATGACCTGGATGGCTGGAGAATTTCCCGAGAGATGTTTTACAAAGGTTGGGAAGATACAGACAGATCTACAGAATGAGATTGGTATAAAAAAGATTGAGAGTATTTTACTTTAAAAAAAAATCACACTTTTCATTTCCTTATCTTTTATTCCCTTTTCTGTGTTTCACCTAACATTGCTTAGTCTGAAAAGAGGGAAGAAAACTCGAGGAAGAACGAATGAAGAGATTTCAGCCAATGACTACGATCAATTTGGATTTGAAATTCACTATGATCAGTTTCAAATCTAATAAGCCAATTACTATTTAAAACTTTAGTAACAGTAGAAATGTAATGAGATCTTAAAGGTTGTGTGATAGAAGAGTCAACAGAGAAGTTAACATGTCTTTGATGTATAAGGTTTTTTTCTTTCTCTTTTCCTTTTTTTTCTTTCTTTCTCCTTCACTTTTCTTTCTCTCTCAATGTGTTTTTTTTCTTTCTTTTTTTATTTAACTAAGACAGTAATTAAAAAAGAGGTTTAATGCATGAGCCTTGTATTCATTCATAGATAGATAGATAGATAGATAGAGATATGATATAGATAGAGGAAGATAGATAGATAGATAGATAGATAGATAGATAGATAGATAGATAGATAGATAGATAGACAATAGATAGATCAAATGTGGATGTGACTATGAACATGCCTTTGAAATATTTTATTTAAACAAACCTAACCAAGAAACATCTTATGAGCCCTGTTTCCAAAATCTGTTGTGATATTGTGACACGCCATATTACATTTGAAAACCTAATATGTCAAATGCAAAAGCTATACAGTTGTGTGTTGTTGTTGTTGTTTTACAGAAAGAAAAGCAATTCTATTTTAATTCCTTATTTATTTGTTTCCTTGCTTGGCCATTTCCTGATGCTGTGTTCCTTCATTCATCCCCCTCTCCCCCCCAGGGCAATTAATACTGTAGAAGAGCAGGTAGACCTTACAAATAATACTGAGTAATGGACAATGTGACTTTAAATGACAGCATAAAATAAATAGAAGGTCATAACTTTATTGACTACGGAATATACATCCAGAACTTATGAATAACTGGCTGGCAATTCACTCGTCAAGTCTCTGAGGTTTACAGATTGGTCCAAAGCTCTTACTTATGAGAGATAATGCTAATGCTTTCTATAAAAATATACAAAATAAAGGGAAAAGAAAAATTCCAATAAGGAATAGTAGAATAGAATAGAATTCAGAATTAGATTAGAATAGAATAATATAAGAATAGAACAGAATAAAATAGAATAATATTAGAATAGAGTATAGAGTAGAGTAGAATAGAATAGAATAAGTACAGTATAGAGTAGAATAGAATAGAATAGAATTCAGTATTAGATTAGAATAGAATAGTAGAATAGAATAAAATAGAATAGAATTCAGTATTATATTAGAATAGAATAGTAGAATAGAATAAAATAGAATAATATTAGAACAGAGTAGAGTAGAGTAAAAGAATAGAATGGAATGGAATGGAATAGAATGGAGAAGGGAAGGGAATGGACTACACTCGGAATAGGAATAGAATAATAATAATAATAATAATAATAATAATAATAATAATAATAATAATTATTATTATTATTATTATTATTATTATTATTATTTATTAGATTTGTATGCCGCCCCTCTCCGTAGACTTTATTGGCCAAGTGTGATTGGACACACAAGGAATTTGTCTCGGCTGCAGAACAACATTCAAAACAACAAAGTAATAACAACCCTGATAATTAGGGACCACTTCCCACCAAACAAATACAGCGCTACAAATGAGTAAAGGCACCTTAGGAATGAGCCTCTTCTTCCTCCTTTTTTATCCCACCTCTTTCGCCAAAAGTGCCCACGTCTTCCCCAGCCCCTAACTATTCTGTTACATTTGCCAATGGCAACCTATTTCGCCTTGATAAAAAAAATAAAAAGCCCTCCCATATGAAAGCAGGACTGTGGGGAGGAGATAAATAGCAAAAGTTATGGCTTCGGCAGAGACGCGCTGCGGGAGAGGTAGGACACTCTGTTGTGCCTGCTAACAAATGGGGCCTCCAGAACGCCTCCATTTTTCATCTTATCAACTTGGAAATTCAAATATTCATTGCCTGTTCTACCTAACATTGTAAAAAAAAGAGAGAGAGAAGAAAAGAGATGTATATTTGCTTTGGAATTCATCAGATAACGCCGGTAAATCACATGTCAAAATCTCTCCCTTTTCCCCCTAAAAGAGAAAAGTGACATTTCTGAAGACTCTGCTTGTGTGAACCTGCACCGAGCAATACAGATGGGTCCCCATCGCTGCTCAATCACACAGATGGAACACCGGCACAAAAAGATGGTTAGGCTTAAAAAATGATGACGGCCCTTTCGCGACTCGAAAATGCATTTTTTTTAACAGGCAATTTTATTATAAAGGGGCCTATCAAGGAGACCTTTAAAAAAATTACAGCTAATAATGTGCATCGCTCATGTGGTGGGGCATTTATTCACGTATCAGGAATTGTTAGTCAAAAATTTGTTTTTTAAAACTTTGGCTGCCCAAGTGCTCCAAACTTTTATCCCACAGGGACAGAGGAGGTAGCTTGCTTCTCCTCTACCTACCTGCCATTACAAGCATTAATGAGATTTTATCAGATGGTCGAACATTAAATCCAGTATAGTGATATGTCAGAAAGCTATAACTTTCATTGTTTCTATGCTAGTCCCTTTATATATCAGATTTCTTTTATATTACAAAACCCCACGTGCAACATTGATGCTTTGAGAATACAGGTGATGAAACTGTTCGTATGTCCCAGTGCAGCTAGGCTACGAGACCTTCGACATATGCTGAGCAGAGTTTAAGGGGAAGAGTGTGGATGTATGATACATATATACATATTTACAAGCACAAAGCAGAAATAATCAACAAACCGCACATAGCAGCACGAAGCAAAATATACTCCCCCACAAGGTAAAGGCAAAAAGGTGAATGAGCTATCCAGCGTCATTGACAGGAGAGAGAGTTGGCGCCCTCTTATGGTGAACCAGCCAAAGTCCTTAAAGGGATATTGCAACTGTAAAAATAGAAACTACAATTGGTAGTTTTACATACATGGCAACCACAAATACCGTTATGTACCATGTACTAACAGAAAACATCAACTTTGCCATGAAGAAGAAGGATGAGAAAGAAACTCAACTATTTCTTTCCTTGATTCTCTTCTGTATTATTATTATCATTATTTATTAGATTTGTATGCCGCCCCTCTCTGAAGACTCGGACCTGTATAAGAGTGAGAGCAATCAACTGGTGGAATGGCCTGCTTGTGGAGGTTGTGAATGCCCCAACACTGGAGATCTTCAAGAAGAGTCTGGACTGCCATATGTCTAGGATGGTATGGGGCAGTGATGACGAACCTATGGCACGGTTGCCACAGGTGGCACATGGAGTGATATCTGCCGACATATGAGCCGTTGCCCTAGCTCAGCTCCAACATGCATGTGTGTGCTGGCCAGCTGATTTTTGGCTTGCACAGAGACTCTGGGAGGGCGTTTTTGGCTTCTAGAGAGCCTCCAGAGTGATGGGGAGGGTGTTTTCCCCCTCTCCCGTTCCAGGGAAGCCCTTGGGGCCTGGGGAGAGTGAAACAAGAGCCTACTGGGCCCGCCAGAAGTTGGGAAACAGGCCGTTTCTGGCCTCCAGAAGGCCTCCAGGCTGTTTTTGCCCTCCCCAGACATTGAACTATGGGTGTGGGCACTCATGCTTGTGCAATAGCACACACATACACTCTTTTAGCACCCAAGGGAAAAAAGGTTCACCATCACTGGTATAGGGTCGCCTGCATCAGCAGGAGGTTGGACTAGAAGACCCACAGGGTCCCTTCCAGCACAAACTATGAATAAAAATATATATGTATTATTCCTGTGGTCCCGCAAATTCAGTAGTGATCAAACTACTTCTTGAACAGCACACACTTGATGAACAAATAAAAGAAAAATAAATAAATAAACAAACCATATTTATGTATTTATTGGGCTTTTATGCCGTCTCTCTCCTGGCTTACAACAATAGAACTATATATATATATAATAGAGTGTTCGGAAACTTCAGATCGTGCAGAATGCAGCTGTGAGAGCGATCATGGGCTTCCCCAGGTATGCCCATGTTTCATCATCACTCCGCAGTCTGCATTGGTTGCCGATCAGTTTCCGGTCACAATTCAAAGTGTTGGTTATGACCTATAAAGTCCTTTATGGCATCGGACCAGAACACCTTTCGGGACCGCCTTCTGCCGCACGAATCCCAGTGACCAGTTAGGTCCCACAGAGTTGGCCTTCTCCAGGTCCCATCAACGAAACAATGGTGTCTGGCGGGACCCAGGGGAAGAGCCTTCTCTGTGGTGGCCCCGATCCTCTGGAATCAACTCCCCCTGGAGATCAGGACTGCCCCCACCCTCCTTGCCTTTCGCAAACTCCTCAAAACCCACCTCTGCCGCCAGGCATGGGGAAATTGATTCCCTTCCGCCATTCTGTTTTATGCATGGTTTCTCTGGGATGTATGATTGTTTTTATATTAAGGGTTTTAAAACTGTTTTTAATCATTGGATTTGTACTGTATTTTATTGTTGTGGGCTGCTCCGAGTCTCTGGAGAGGGGCGGTGTACAAATCTAATTAATAATAATGATAATGATAATGATAATGATGATAATAATGATAATAATATTAATAATAATAATAATTATTATTATTATTATTATTATTATTATTAATATATATATATATATATATATATATATATATATATATATATATATATATATATATATATATACATGTTTTGCACATGTTTTGGCTGAATTTTAAAATTAAGGGAGACTAGGATAGGTCTATTTCGGCCTTATTTTGGCCTCATCAGCTGGCTATACCCTCACTGGGACTTGAACCTGCAACCTTGGCCTTGTAAGGCAGAGAATTAACCTCTAGGCTACAGTATCCAATCCGTTCAGCTCTGCACCAGGGAAGGATTAGGCCAGGTGTATTTGTATTGGGTGGGGAGGGGTCTTGTTTCCCCCCTGCATTCTCTGCATTCTCAGAAAAAGAGCGTGGGGGGGGGGTTGTCGTCCCTTGGCAGAAGCAGCAGCCTATTTAAATGCTCCATTGGACAGGAAGTAAAGTTTATGCAAGGTCACCGACGATGTGATAATTATAATCACAGGTTTTTGGCTCCGCAATGACAGCCATTTGTTATACGCGCTCGAGCAATTCTGCTGCTTGGCGCTGTTGACAAGCCCGGCCTGATTTACTGCCCTCCCACCTTCCCCATCATCGCCCCCACTGCCCCCCCAGGCGGCCAGCCCTCCCAAATCTGACATCCCAGCTCAGTTCCCAACAACCGGGGGGCCTTGCCTGTTTTTGTGCCGCAGCAGTTGTGGCTGTGCGAATGTTAAGGGAGGTGATGGGCTGGGTGATGAGAGGATGGGCCTGGAAGGGTTAGCACAAAAGAAAGGGGGAAGGGGCTGTGTTCTCTTTCCCCCACCCCCCGGGGGGTTTAATAATGTAATAATGGGGTGATTTGCACAGGAGGATCATTTCAGCTTTTGGGGAAGAGGAAGGGTGGCGAAGAAGCTTGAAATTGGCAGATGGGTCATCTCGGGAGATCTGAGCAAAACCCTTGGCTTGGTTTTGCTCTGTTGCTCCTCCATGGATCCTTCAGAATAGAGTGAAATGGAATAGAATAGAGTAGAGTAGAGTAGAGTAGAGTAGAGTAGAATATAGAATTGAATGGAATGGAATGGAATAGAATAGAATAGAATAGAATTCTTTATTGGCCAAGTGTGGTTAGACACACAAGGAATTTGTCTTGGTGCAGATGCTCTCAGTGGACATAAAAGAAAAAGAGACATTTGTCAAGAATCATGAGGTCCAACACTTAAGGATTGTCATAGGGGTCAAATAAGCAATCAGGAAACAATCAATATTATTAATAGAAAGCAGAGTAGAGTATGAGAATGAAGAATAGAATATTGGAATGAAGAGTATAATAGAAGAGAAGAGAAGAGAATATAGAAAATGAATTGAAAATGGAATAGACTAGAATAAATTTATTGGTAATTTGTGATTGGACACACAAGGGATTTGTCTTTGGTGCAGATGCTCTCAGTGTACAAAAAAGAAAGTACACATTTGTCAAGAATCATGAAGGACAACAGTTAATGATTATCACAGGGTACAAATAAGCAATCAGGAAACAACCAATATTAATATAAATCATAAGGATACAAGCAGCATGTTACAGTGGGAGGAGATGGCTGAGAGGAAGGATGAGAAAAAACTAGTAGTAATAGTATTGCAGACTTAGTAAGTAGTTTGACTGTGTTGAGGGAATTATTTGTTCAGCAGAGTGATGGCGTTGGGGAAAAAACTCTTCTTGTGTCTAGTTGTCTTGGTGGGCAGGGCTCTGTAGTGACATTTTGAGGGCAGGAGTTAGAACAGTTTGTGTCCAGGATGTGAGGGGTCAGTCAGTATTTTCCCCGCCCTCTTTTTGACTCGTGCAGTCTACAGGTCTTCAATGGAAGGCAGGTTGGCAGCATATTTATTTATTTTTTTATTGATTGATTTTGTCCAATACACAATGAGGGTTTTAGTGGGCACACACATGGTAAAATGCATAATGAAGGTTATAGAGGAGATACTCATAGTAAAATATATCTAAGAAAGAATAGAAAAGAAGATAATAGTAATAGAACATATCAATGAAAGAATAGAAGAAGAGATATAGGAATAGAAGAAAGGTAGAGGAGATATAGGAGACCAATAGGACAGGGGATGGAAGGCACTCTAGGGCACTCGTACTCGCCCCTTACTGACCTCTTAGGAATCTGGATAGGTCAACCGTGGATAATCTAAGGGTAATTGTTTTTTCTGCAATTCTGATTCTGCTCTGAAGTCTGTGTCGGTCTTGTTGGGTTGCAGAACCGAACCAGGCAGTGATAGAGGTGCAGATGACAGACACAATGATTCCTCTGTAGAATTGTATAACCAGTCAATGTGACTTTATGGCTAGTCTTGTTTGTTAAATCAGGGAATATACTTCAGGTGGCTCCAAAGGCAATCTGAATTTTTTGTTTGCGAAGACATTTTTTTTTAATGCAGGCTTGTTTGCCCAAAAGTTCCTCTTTTACAAAGAGCAGCAAAAAAAAATTCTACCAAACCTGAAACCACTTTAAAAAATAATAATAATAACCCCAATGTATATCTGAATGTTTTTAATAAGGGATTTTAAATATGGTTCTTGAATTAATGTTTTAGATTTTCTTTGCTGTAAGTTCTTCAGGAGTTAGGTGGCATATAAATTAGATTAAATAAATAAATAAAATTAATCTGCTACTTGGGGCTAGCTGTTCTTCTAAAGGCGTGAATGGCCGAATCCTTTTCAATGCATTATGGCCCGAAGAAGCCCACACCCCGAGACAGCTGTGTGTGTGTGTATTTGTGTGTCAGATGGGATGAGTTTAGAGTCTTGGGTCAAGGTCTTCCGGCTTCGATCCAGCCGCTGATCTACTGGTGAGCCAGGAGGGTAATTCAAAGGTTAAGTTTGCTACCAAAGGGCTGGTCTGGTCAGACATATAATTGGAAGAACAAAGTCAATATATGTTACCAGTCCAGGGACATAATCTTCATTTGATCTCTCACAAGGCAGATTAATTAAGTGTTATCAATTAATGGCAGGGTAAAAATAAACACCCAGTTAGTTAGGTTTCCAAAGAGGTCAAGAACAGCCAATCCTATTTTCTCCTCCATCCCTCCCTCCTTCTCTGGCTGTCCAAGAAATAAATGAAATTGATTCTTTTTTCTTTGAATATACACTGTTATTTATAATGTTCTAGAGATAGAATAGTTTAGAATAGAATAGAATAAAGAATAGAATAGAAATAGACTGGACTGGACTAGAAAAGACTAGACTAGAACAGAATAGAATAGAATAGAATAGCAGAGTTGGAAGGGACCTTGGAGGTCTTCTAGTCCAACCCCCTGCTTAGGCAGAAGACCTTACACCCCTTCAGACAAATGGTTATCCAAAATCTTCTTCAAAATTTCCAGTGTTGGAGCATTCATTAATTCTGGAGGCAAGTAGTTCCACTGATCAATTGTTTTAATTATCAGGAAGTTTCTCCTTACTTCTGAGTCACTTCTCTCTTTGTTTAATTTCCACCCATTGCTTCTTGTCCTGCCCTCAGGTGCTTTGGAGAATAGCTTGACTCCTTCTTCTGTGTGGCAGCCCCTGAGATACTGGAAGGCTGCTCTCCTGTCTCCCCTGGGCCTCCTTTTCATTACTACTTCAGCTTCAACCGCAACAACACAAGAGCACGCGACAGATTCAAACTTAATATTAACCGCTGCAAACTTGACTGTAAAAAATATGACTTCAGCAACCGAGTTGTCGAAGCATGGAACTCATTACCGGACTCTGCAGTGTCAACCCCTAACCCCCAACATTTCTCCCTTAGACTCTCCACGATTGACCTCTCCGGGTTCCTTAGAGGTCAGTAAGGGGCGTGCATAAGTGCACCAGTGTGCCTTCCGTCCCCTGTCCTATAGTCTCTCCTTATCTCATTTATCTTTTCTTCCTTTCAAATTTGTTCACCTATACTTTTATATCTTTTCTTCTACTCGTTTTGTTAGTTATATTACTAAATATCTATTCTCTTCAATGTGCATTATGTATTGGAATAAATAAATAAATAAATAAATAAATAAATAAATAAATAAATAAATAAATAAATAAATAAATAAATAAATAAATAAATAAATAAATAAATAAATAAATAAATAAATAAATAAATAAATAAATAAATAAATAAATAAATAAATAAATAAATAAATAGCCATGCCCAGTTCCTGCAACCGTTCTTCATATGTTTTAGTCTCCAGTCCCCTAATCATCTTTGTTGCTCTTCTCTGCACCCTTTCCAGAGTCTCCACACCTGTCTTTATATCATGGTGACCAAAACTGGATGCAGGATTCCAAGTGTAGCCCTAGTATCAATTTGGTACCAATTTTGGTACCCTAGTATCAAATTAGTACCAATTTAAAACACATTTTACATTGGTACTCACATGATACTTTTGTTAATGCAGCCTAGATTTGCATTGCTTATTTTTTTTAATGTTTGCTGTACGGACATCTTCAGGAAAACCACCTCTGGAACCGAAATTTCCTTTTCCTTTCCAGGTTTTCCAGCAGGAATGGTGTCAGCGTTCCCTACTGCCGTTGGAATAAGCTAAAGGGAAGGTCTCCATCAAATAAAAAAGCAGCGTGGATATCTACATCGCTGGAATGGATGTATATTAGGAACAGCCTGACTTTACTCAATTTCTTATGGCATTTAATCAGGTGCAATTGAATGTTTATTATAAGATTTCCTTGTTGAAGGAGGAACAATAGCGGCAAAGTGGGTTGCCAAGATGGATTGAGTTTCCTGCGCAAACAGATTTATTGTGTCTGAATGGAGCTGCGCTTTCCCCCCTCTTGCTTGGTGTCTCCTTTTATTACTCAGAGATGTAATTAAATACAACCCCTCTCAGAGAACAGAGCAGTTATAAGCCCAGTACCTCCACCGAGGCTACTTCAAGAAGCGCCCTTAAAGATAAACCTCCATTCCTGATGGATTTCTTGCCCGAATCACAATAGTTTTGTTTAAAACACATAGCCAACGTCCATCGATCCTTTTCTGCATCACAAAGTAGACAGTTTGGTCAGTAAGGGATTGCACCCTTCCTCTAAACACACCCAGGGAGCCATGTAAACATGTCCCCCCCATGTGCCAACTGTCTGATCTGGGAGAATTTGTTATATGGATGAGTTATTGCTTTATATTAACTTACACCACATTGTAAATATACTTGGCACTGTTCCGTGGTAGGTCAATGCGAAGCCGATAAGGGGGCCTGTTCTTCCAATGGCTGACCGTCTGCAGATGCCATCAATGACAAACTATGAGGCAGAACATGACATACATAATGTAGAAGCCAGCGGCCATTAGAGTTCCATCCTGGCCTTTTAGACAATCCCCACTTGAAATGATCATGGAGCAGCAGAAAATAAACAAAACCATATTTTCTATCCCTTTGCAGCCTTTGTTCCTACGAGGGTCCTTCGGTCATGTGACAAATCATTTCACGAGAGAATAAATTTGTGGTGGAACATTATCTCAGTAGGAAAAGGGTCGTAATGTGCTAAAGGTCACATATGGTAAATATTAGCTAGCAACTGTTGTGGTTGGCTCTGGGCCAGCTCCTGCAATGGGGGATTTGGATGTTGCTTCAGGGGAATTTTCGAGTTCATAGAGATGTGTGTTATTTGCCAGCAGATTCTGATAGTGAAGATTCACTGCCAAGGACAGGCAGTGGGGGAGGGGAATCAGATGGAGAGATGGGTGCAGCCAGCCCATCAGTCAATGCTCCCATTAGTGAGACGTCAGAGTCAGAGGAGGATCTGCTTGAGATGCCAGTGTGCGCAGGCTCATGGCAAGAAGGGACCAGCTGCGCAGGCGTCATTGAAGATAAGAGAGAACACCTGTTGCAGAAGCAATTAGGTTAATGTGTTTGGTGATAAATTATGGGCATTGGGGAGTGTGCGTGTGGGCATATGGGCATTTATCCATTGGAGAAAGACCATTGCTACTGTTTGGATTATTCCATGACTTCTACTGACTTTTGGACACTTCACAGTTAACTAACTCTTGTGGACTCATAAAAGGGGGTGGTTGTGAGGATTCACAACTGTCTTAATTGTTCGTTTTCTTTTGTTTTTGGCCGCATTCCAGGACTGTTATCTGGGTGAGAGAAATTTGGCTCTTTTTAGAGTGTGTGCTCACAAAACTGTTTGGATAAACTACTTTCATTTCTTCTGTGACAGTGTGTGTGTTTGAATTTGCATTCCTAACTCACTACGGGCTATTAGGGAAGGGCCCGGAATAACAGTAACAAGGGAGTTTCTACCAGGATTCTAAAGTGCCCGTCTTTAATAAATTAAGTACGTGGACCCAGCAAGAAGTAAATTCTCACAAAGAGTCCAATTTTTGATACATACTTTTGGGAAGGGCCTGCAAAATATGTTTTTTTCCCCAACCCATTGAGCATCAAGAAAAACTATAGTTTCTTGGGAACAAATACTTGGGTTGAAAAATGCCATTTTCCTATATGTTAAGAGCGTCGATTCCAGATTTAGACCTGTTTGGCTTCTTGTTGGTTTTGCAACAGGGCTGGAGTTTGTTGTGACTTTGCAACTCTCACAGCAGTATACCTCCTAAACCTTCCACCCTTCCACCTCTCACAATACTAGACAACACAGTATCAACAGTAGAGACCTTCAACTTTCTAGGTTCTATCATATCTCAAGACTTAAAATAGACACCAAATATCAATAGCATCATCAAAAAAAGCTCAACAAAGAATGTTCTTTCTGCGCCAGCTCAGACAAACAAGGTGCTAACAATCTTCCCAGCTCTTGCATTGCAGGCTTTTTCATCGATACTCTCTGCGAAAAATGTTTTTCCAGCCCTAAGTCTTTGCAGGCTTTTTTTCATTGTTCTACTTGCTCTGAATAAGTTTCTTTCCAGCCCTAACCAGATGCTAATGATCTTCCCAGCTCTTGCCTTGCAGGCTTGTTCATTATTATTCTCTCCAAAGAATGTTTTTCCAACTCTAAGTCTTTGCAGGGTTTATTCATTGCTCTACTTGCTCCAAATAAGTTTCTTTCCAGCCTTAACCAGGCGCTAACAATGTTCCCAGCTCTTACCTGCTTGCAGGCTCTTTCATTGTTACTATCTCCGAATAATGGTCTTTTTAAGCCCTAACCAGGGGGATAAAATAATGTGCTGAAACTGACCAGACTAAGGACGCTAGCCAGAGGAATACTTGGTAAGTGTTCTGTCGAGCTCTCTGGTACACTCCTCCCAAAAATGCACAGATACAATTTCAGACAAACACACGTTTGAAAATTCAAAACAATGTTCTTTATACCAAAAATGCAAATAAACAGAGCACTCTTTTTGTATAGCAAAGAGCACTCGTCTCCAAACAAATTGGTAATTTGTACAAGTCCCTTGTCAGTTCTGTGATACTTAGCTTGCAGCTGAGAGGCAATTCACAGTCCTTCTTCTTCCATAAAGTGACACACACTTTGCTCTGGTTTAGTTTCAAAGCGGGGGAAAATCAGCACACAAAAGGTCAAAGTCAGTAAAGCAGTCACGAAACACAACGATCAGATAATCCTCCATAATGGCCAAACCCACAGGCTGCTATTTATAGCAGCCTCACTAATGACCACAGCCCCACCCAACCACAGATGACCTCATTTTCTTTGATAATAATCTCTCAGTTGTTGTTGCCTATGCATCGCTCTCCGCATGCGTGGCTGTATCATTAACTCTTGTTCTGAATCCAAGGAGGAGCTAGATAATTGATCTCCTTCTGAGCTGTCTGCCCCACTCTCCTCTTCCCTGTCACTCATGTCTTCCTGGTCAGAAGAGCCTTCATCATCAGATTCCACCGGGGGCAAAACAGGCCTGCAGCATGTGGATGTCTCCCCCACATCCACAGTCCTTGGGGCAGGAGCTGGGCCAGAGCTAACCACAACAGTAAGCAGATTATTTCCCCTATTTTCCTCCCCAAAAACTAAGGTGTGTCTTATATTCCGGTGTGTCTTATACCCTGAAAAATATGGAACTATCTTATTTGGCTATTTGACACAATCCTTAATAGCTGTTCTAATAAAAATAGCTTTAATAATAATAGTAATAATAATTAATAATAATTTATTAAATTTGTATGCCACCCCTCTCCGAGGACTCAGGGGATGGACCTGGGATTTCTAAGTCTGAACTAAATGGGGCTAAATTCATGACACTCTTCCTTTCTGATTGAAGAGATGGATATTAATGCTTTAAATAAATGACATCATGTGATTGTTAAGATTTTACCCCGAATTGTGATCACAACAACGTTGAAGCTAATCCACCCCCACCCCCTTGTGCCAAAGAGATATGTGATTGCCTTACTTCCATGAAACAACCAACGCTGAGCTTGGAATAAGATATATGAGGAGGCTGCCCCTGAATCCTGCTGGGTAGCATGTTTATGAAGACAGGAGAAGCTTTGGGTGGAATTCTCATACAGGCCTCCCATGAATTGTTGAGATAATGAATCTCAATCGGCAGGAAAGTTAGTTGCACACACACACACACACACACACACACACACACAAACAGAGAGAGAGAGAGGGAGGGAGGAGGAGGAGGAAGAAGGAGGAGGAGGAGGAAGAGGAAGGGGAAGAAGAAGAAGGAAGGAGGAGGAGGAGGAGGAGGAAGAAGAAGAAGAAGAAGAAGAAGAAGAAGGAAGGAGGAGGATGATAATAATAATAATAATAATAATAATAATAATAATAGTTATTATTGTTTTTGTTGTTTTTTTGGGTTTTTTTGAAAATATACTTTATTGGTTTATACAAAAAGGAGTAAAACAGGGGGGAAAGGGGATGGGAGTACAGAAAAGAGAAGTGGGAGGGGAGTGGGGTAAACAGTATTGTTATATCACAGCTTATATATATTGTTGTATACACATTCCAAGTATTTGTCCATATGTAAATATTTCGTATTTAGAATTCTTATTTGAATAATCATATAGCTTTAATATTTGATAATCCAACAGTAATGTAAAAAGTGAAGGGGTAAATAGGGAGAAAAGAGAGAAAGAAAGAGAGAAGAGAGAAAGAAAAGAGAGATAGAGAGAGGAGAAGTAGTACCTGCAAGCAAGCAGGTGTTTGGATTGTGACGACTTAGGTGGATTATATTTGTTGTTTTTGTTAGTGAAAGTTAATAGTTATTATTGTTATTGTTGTTGTTTTGTTGTTGTTGTTGTTATTATTATTATTATTATTATTATTATTATTATTATTATTATTATTATAGTTGGAAGGGGCTTTGTAGGTCTAGTCCATGTAGTCCAACCGCCTGCTTGAGCAGGAGATCCTACAACCCCAGACCAATGGCGTTCCAATCTCCTCTTTCAAGTCTCAAGTGTTACCAACCAGATATTATTTAACGCATAAGTCAATGTATGTCCATCATCAACTTCTTTAGTAGTTCCTTTTGATGTCTACAGAGCTGAATTGCATACACCTCCGATGCTAACTCAGGAGTAAAAGCACTAAGAGCTTCGATAATGAAGAAAAATATAAATTGTTCTTTTGAAAACACAATTGACACAACTGAATCAACCACCACAATATTCCAACGCTTTTTGTGTCTGCCTGTACCATTTCTCTCACGAGGTTACTCCGAGTTATTATTTTTCCCACCAGTTATCCTTCTGCTCAGTAACTAAGAGCTCTTCCGCATTGCTACCAAGTGGGCTGAATATTAAATGTAAACATTTCAGGATTCTTGCATTAGTTAATGTCTTTTTCTGCTCCATAGGAATCAGCCCATCTCTAGGTTGATGAAAGACAGGCTTCAGAATCAACACAGCCAACTGTCTTTCCCAGTTATGCGACACCTGCTAGATAATGCCAATATATTTTACATTTCCTCTCCATTCTTAAAACACACCCTTTCGAATTGCAAACAGGCTGTCATCGCCTAATCCAGCCGCTGTGTAACTAATACAATAAATATGGTCTCCTGTAAAATGCAGTGGAGTAATGAGCAATTTAATGAGTTAAGCAAAGAAAGATAGAAAGTGAAAATTAGAAACCATGGAAACTACTTTGCTAATCCCAGCAAAGAGCCAGCAGACTAATGAAGATGGACGGAGAGTGAAGAGAGGAATGAGGGAGGAAAGAGTCCACTAAAGATACAGCTTTAGTCTACTTACAGTTTGCCATGTGTTGGAACTTAACTTTTTCTTTTCAACACATTCTGAGCAGAGCCTGGTTACAAGCGGTGTGCCACAAGGGTCTGTTCTGGGTCCTATTCTTTTTAATATCTTTGTGAGCGACATAGGGGAAGGTTTGGTAGGGAAGGTTTGCCTATTTGCCGATGACTCTAAAGTGTGCAATAGGGTTGATATTCCTGGAGGGGTCTGTAATATGGTAAATGATTTAGCTTTACTAGATAAATGGTCAAAGCAATGGAAACTGCAGTTCAATGTTTCCAAATGTGAAATAATGCACTTGGGGGAAAGGAATCCTCAATCTGAGTATTGTGTTGGCAGTTCTATGCTAGCAAAAACTTCAGAAGAGAAGGATTTAGGGGTAATGATTTCTGACAGTCTCAAAATGGGTGAACAGTGCAGTCAGGTGGTAGGGAAAGCAAGTAGGATGCTTGGCTGAATAGCTGGAGGTATAACAAGCAGGAAGAGGGAGATTGTGATCCCGCTGTATAGAGCGCTGGTGAGAACACATTTGGAATACTGTGTTCGGTTCTGGAGACCTCACCTACAAAACGATATGGATCAAATTGAACATGTCCAAAATGGGCGACGAAAATGGTGGAAGGTCTTAAGCATCAAACTTATCAGGAAAGACTTCATGATCTTAATCTTGTATAGTCTGGAGGACAGAAGGAAAAGGGGGGGGACGCGATCGAAACATTTAAATATGTTAAGGGGTTAAATAAGGTTCAGGAGGGAAGTGTTTTTAATAGGAACGTGAACCCAAGAACAAGGGGACACAATCTGAAGTTAGTTGGGGGAAAGATCAGAAGCAACGTGAGGAAATATTATTTTACTGAAAGAGAAGTAAATGCTTGGAACAAACTTCCAGCAGACATGGTTGGTAGGTGCACAGGAACCGAATGTAAACATGCCTGGGATAAACATAGATCCATCCTAAGATAAAATACAGGAAATAGTATAAGGGCAGACTAGATGGACCATGAGGTCTTTTTCTGCCGTCAATCTTCTATGTTTCTAACATTAGCAAACACCGTGGACATTCTCCACCATCCAGGTCATGGTAGTCTCAAAGGCAACTGGACTTTCTTGGATTTTCCTTGAAGACATTATGCTTCTCATCCAAAGAAGCTTCTTCAGTTCTGACTGAAGGGCGGGGAATGCAATTCAGTCAGAACCAAAGAAGCTTCCTTCATGAGAAGCAAAATGTCTTCAGGGAAAAACCAAGAAAGCCCAGTTTGCCTTTTGAAAAGGGTCTTTGGGATTAGCAAATATTGTAATCAGAAAACCAGTCAGGGTGGATATAAGTATACTTGGACTTCAGTAAAGCATTCGACAAAGTGGACCACAACCTACTATTCTGCAATTTTTTAAAAAGTGGGATAGACCGCAACACAACCAGATGAATTAACAACTGGCTGATCAACCTTATCCAACGAGTAGTTCTCAATGGATCCATCCATCCATCCATCCATCCATCCATCCATCCATCCATCTATGTATGTATGTATCTTTTTTAAAATAGAATTTTTTAATTTCCAGTCTCTTTTGCAAAAACTATCTATCTATCTATCTATCTATCTATCTATCTATCTATCTATCTATCTATCTATCTATCTACAGATATCTCTCTCTCTCTCTCTATCTATCTATCTATCGTCCTTTCTCCCTCTTTCTTTCTCTCTCAACCCCTCTTCTGCTCTTCCCCCCCTCTCCCTTTCTCCCACTCTCTCTCTCTCCCTCTCTTCCACTCTCCCTCTCTTTCAATCTCTCAATCACTCAATCTCTCTTCTTTAATCTCTCCTTCCCTTTCGTCATCTCTCCCTCTCTCTCACCAAAACTGGTCAATATTGCCATTTTGCCTCAGAACGTCTACCCTGCATTCCTGCCAGTGTCTCTTTCTTTATAATCTCAGAAGTATCTTTGTTGTTGTTTTATTGTTGTGTGCTAAATTACATGCAATTATCCCGTTTTACCCTGAAAAGAGTTATCAGAAGTTGAATAGAAGCCATTAACATAACAATGGATGCGTGAACCCATCGCGGAGGGAGCACTTCAGCTTCCAAGCACCTGTTTGCAGTTTTAGCAGATAAGCATATTGCATTCTTTGTTTAGCAGACAAACGATGTGGGAGGAGAGGGAAGGGCGGCGGCTGGTTCTCCCCACCAGCCTCTTCTGGGATGAGTGATATCACAGCAAACTTAAAGTACTTTGAGTAGTTCCGAGAACTGGTAGTGGAAATTTTGAGTACAGTGGTCCCTCTACTTATGAACTGAATTCATTCCATGGCCAGGTTCTTAAATAGAAAAGTTTGTAAGGAGAAGCAATTTTTCCCATAGGAATCAATGTAAAAGCAAATTATGTGTGCGATTGGGGAAACTACAGGGAGGGTGGAGGCCCTGTTTCCTCCCAGGAGAGTCCTAGAGAGGCCCCACGGAGGCTCCTGCCTGCCTTTTCTGACGCTGTTTCCCCCCAGAAGATTCCTAGAGTGGCCCCATGGAGGCTTCTTTCCACCTTTCCTGTCCCTGTTTCCTCCCAGGAAATTCCGAGAGAGGCCCCACGGAGGCTCCTCCCCATCTTTTCCAGCTCTGTTTCCTCCCAGGAGATTCCTAGAGAGGCCCCATGGAGGCTTCTTCCTGCTTTTTCAGGTTACAGTTTCGGAGGCTCAGGTTTGTAAGTGGAAAATGGTTCTTGAGAAGAGGCCAAAAAAAAAAAATCTTAAACACCCGGTTCTTGTCTAGAAAAGTTCATAAATAGAGGCATTCGTAGGTAGAGGTACCACTATATATACTCTTGATGGCAAATAACTCAGTTTAAAAAAGGTTAAATATTTTACCCTCGCTCATCATATTTCCTGGAAATGAAATACTGCAAGGAAAGTCCCTTCTCTTCAAGTTTTATGAAGGCATTTTACTCTATAATTATCTGAGTATTTATTTAGATTAAAATCCATTTATGCGCTGCCTCCCTGAAGTCATTCTACCATTCCAGCCGATGACATATTTCATGTTAGCCCTTCATTTCCCCCCAAATCTGCTCTTTTTAAAATCTGTCTTGAAATGAACAATAATGTCATAATAATAATGCGATTGTCAAGCCTCCAACCATGATAAAGAGACAGATGAAGAATCGGGCATAAAGCTTCTAAAATACTAACAATAGGTAGTTTTGAATAGTGCAGAAATACATCAAATGTAACTGTGGCCAGTAAGGCTATCTGGGTGGACAACTTTATCTCCAAGCAGGCGGTGTGAATTCCATAAATCTACCTGCATCTTTTATTATTTAACAGATTAAAAGGTGCATACGACAATCTTTTCAACATTGAGCCTTGATAGGAATTAGCACCACTTTGTAACAACCCCGGAGCTCAAAATTTCTGTTGCTGAGAAAGACGTCTCATTTTACAACATACTGGTTAAGTGAATTTATTTATTTATTTATTTATTCATTCATTCATTCATTCATTCATTCATTCATTCATTCATTCATTCATTCATTCACCGTCCCTCTCTGAGGACTCGGGGCAGTTTACAACACACAAAAAAGAAAAACAATACAATATAATCGTCTAAATCCAATTAATTTAAAGAACTAAATGTACTAATCTATAAAACCCAGTTTTATTTTTTTAAAAAAATCAATCATACCCAATCATATTGTGGCATTTATTTATGTAAGACTCCTTATTTTAGGTTTATGTCGCTGGGGGGAAAAACAGCTACCTCCAAAAAGAAGTCTAATTTTGTCTTCTGGGTTCTCCATCAATTGAATCTAGATTTTAATTCCATCTTTTAATCGCTATTGGTTTGATTCACTGAAATGTGATTCATTCTGTCGGCTATTCTCGGCTATTTCTGTTTTGTCTTTGTGACTCTGCTGTAGCAAGAACTGTGTTTTCAAATGATAGTTTATGTATTTGTAAGCTGAACAAGTAGGACTTATAGTTTTGTATATGTATTGACTGATTTAACTGTGTATGACTACGACTGTTCTTGACTAAGATATTTTATACACTAAATGTACCTGGATTGCATTACAGAATTATTACTCATATCTCTGAGCTATCAGCTGGGTATCTGCTAAACCTTCTCGTTCCCTCTGTGTACATGTATCTTTGACTTTTTTTTAATAAATATTTTTATAGATTTTTGTTTACAATGTAAACACACACACAACATAAAACAAGTGTTTTTGTGAATTGTGCCCTCCACCAGACAAGCATTCACACCCCACCACCAAATCGGGGGTGTTTCTTGTATAAACCATTTTATCTATTTACATATTATAAAGTGATTCCAATGTATTCCTTGTAGCTTGGTCTCGGATTCTATTCGCCACGTATCGTCTTACCTTGTCCCATCGGCCCATCAGTTGTCGCAAGTCAGTTTCATTAACCGAATCCATCCTTTTATCCATAATCTCAAATTGAATGTGATCCACCATGTACCAGTACCAATTTTGCATTGTCCCTTTTGTCGCATCCTTCCAACCCAAGACTATGACCGCCTGAGCGCTTTCTATCGCTGCTTGTTTTATTTCTCTAAATTCTCCCATCACATCGCTTTTGACTAATACTGCCATTTCCTTAGTAATTATCCATTGTGTATTTAACATCCTATTAATATCCTCTTGCACCTTTTGCCAAAAATTCTGCACTACCGGGCATTCCCAAACCATATGCATAAACACTCCTTTATCTTGGCACCTATGCCAACAAATGCCCTTAACATTCTGCTGAAAATATGCGAGTTGAACAGGTGTGTAATACCACTTATGTAGTATTTTCCTTCTCATTTCCCTAACCCTTGTATTCTTAGTTTTCCTTATATTCTCTACTATATTTTTCATCTCTTGAGCCTCTACCTGTATCTCATTTTGCCACCATTTAGTCAATCCTTGGATCACGTCCCCGTCTGACTGCACTAACCTTATATATATTACTTGCTTGGAACCCTCACTTTTTTCTCTTATTATTTTCTCTAACTCTATCTCCTCCCTCAATAGTGCTTCTTTATTCTCCCTTTCATTCAGATATTTACATATTGCATTTATTTGTAGCCATCTTCCCTTACCCAACCACCATTCTATACGATTCCTACTTGGCCTCCCATCCTTCTCATATAACTGTTCTATCGTAATTATCCCTCTTCCCTTCAACTCTCCTATAACCCTATTTAAATTTGTTTCGTTATCTGTCAGCTGGATTTCTGCTAAACCTTCTCGTTTCCTCTGTGTACGTGTATCTTTGATCACTCATAGATCACTCCTATTGCTCTCCTACATCTCCTATACCATTCTTCTTTTCCTAGATTTCTTCTATTCTTTCATTGATATGTTTTATTCCTATATCTTCTCTTCTATATCTTTTTTCCGAACGCCATCACTCTACTAAACAAATAATTCCCTCAACACTGTCAGACTTTCTACTAAATCTGCACTTCTATTCTACTAGTTTTTCTCATCATTCCTATCACCCATTTCCTCCCACGTTGACTGTATGATTGTAACTTGTTGCTTGTATCCTAAGATTTTTATTAATATTGCTTCCTCATTGCTTATTTGACCCCTATGACAATCAGTAAGTGTTGTACCACATGATTTTTGACAAATGTATATTTTATTTTATGTACGCTGAGAGCATCTGCACCAAGACAAATTCCTTGTGTGTCCAATCACACTTGGCCAATAAAAATTCTATTCTATTCTATTCTATTCTATCCTAAGATTTTTATTAATATTGCTACTTCATTGCTTATTTGACCCCTATGACAATCATTAAGTGTCGTACCACATGATTCTTGACAAATGTATATTTTATTTTATGTACGCTGAGAGCATATGCACCAAAGACAAATTCCTTGTGTGTCCAATCACACTTGGCCAATAAAAATTCTATTCTATTCTATTCTTTCTTAGATATTATCTTTCTATGAGTATATCCTCTATAACCTTCATTATATATTTACTATATGTATACCCACTATAACCCTCATTGTATAATGGACAAAATCAATCAATCAATAAATAAACTGCACATTCCTTGACACAGGTAAGCCTCCAAGTGCATCAAGAACCTTCTAAAAGAAATGCAAATGACCAACTGTCTGCAAAGAATATAAATCCTTCCATTCCTCACTATTATTATTATTTTATTATTATTTATTAGATTTGTCTGCCGCCCCTCTCCGAAGACTCGGAGCGGCTGTCCTGTCTATCCTGTCAGAGCTGCAGAAGCTTCCTGGATGAGGAGTGAAACATCTCCAAGACATTTTGCTCCTCATCTGTCTTCAAAGAAAAGAAGAAGAAAACCCAGTTGCCACCTGAAAATTGCACCTTTGGGATATTCGGAGCGTATCTCCATTCCCCAGAAGATATTTGTGGCAGAGCAAAATGGCGGATGAAGATGGCGCCTTGTGTGCAGAGGAGGAGGAGAAGGCCACGCGCTCTCCTCAGAAAGGCCTTGTTTATCGCTGGAGAATAATATATATATATAGATAGAAAGAAATTCAGCTTGCAGAGAGTCTAGTGATTGCATTACGGCCAAGCCAGCTAAGTGAACCTTCCGACGCAGGATAAATCTCCTCATAAAATTACCTCAGTCCAGGCCCTGACACACTCTGCATATGTAATAAAACTCTTTAAAATGAATAGCTGATAAGGAAACAAAGCTTTTCGGTGAAACAAATAAACACACACACACACCCCTCGTGCTCTTGCACACACTCTAATATCAAGTGGCGAAACATACTCCGGGTGATTATCAGAGTGTTAAAATAATAACCCTATGAAAGGCATAAATCCTGCCCTGAAGCAAATTACGTCTCAGTTCTACTTATGTTGGAATCTTCCCCAAACACCTGATAAAGAAGTAAACCTGTTACAGGAATAAATTGGCCACACACTGAGGTTAGCCTCAGATTTACACTGGACTGCAGCGATAAACTTCCTTTTTCATTAGTCCAATAGATCATAGGATTTACAGTATTTACAGATGTTTCGGTATTAAATGCAAGCTGGAGACTGGAGGGGCTGCATGCATTCGAGGGCAAGCAGGGTCGATAAGGAGACGGAATGTGGCTCGGTGGGGGGGAAATATCGCTGTGGGAAGCGTTGCCAGAATAATGGATGGCGGGATGAGTTTCTCCTCACAGGTTCATTATCAATGGGATGGTGGCCCACAACACGTTCTTCTCTCAAGCCCTGAATGGCGAAAATGTGGATTTATAACCTCCCTTCTTCGTAAGGCAACTTGAAGACACGAAGCCGAAGAAGCTTCTCGGAGAAGAAATGAAACGTTTTCAAAGGAAAAGAAACTAGAAAGTCCAGTTGGCTCTTCGAAAAGCACCTTTCAAACAACAACAACAGTGGAAGGGACCTTGGAGGTCTTCTAGTCCAACCTCCTGCTACACTACACTTCTTCAGACAGATGGTTATCCAACATCTGCTTCAAAACCTCCAGTGTTGTGGTTCAAAACCAGTTTTCTCATTCATGCCGCAATCTTGGTTTTTTTTAAGCACTGCACGTGCCCTAACTCTGAGCAAACCAGCAGTAAAACCAATAGGAACCCACTCAGTGTAAAGAACCCTCTTGCAAAGGTACAAAGAGCATTGAAAAATAAAGCAGAAAAACGTGGATATTTCTCCTCTGCTAATACCGTAAATACCAACTCCACAGATGACTGACTTAGATAAAAATTGTTGTATTCCCCTTTGTTGTAGTTGGCTCACAGCCAGGCCCTCTGTCAATGGACGTTGAGCCTGATGAACTGGGGCCATCTGGGCAGGGTCGGCCTGTGTGGCTGTCGGAGGAGTCAGACAGTGGACCAGAGGAGGAGGGAGAGTCTGGGTGTGAGGAGCCTACAGAGGCTATAGAACCCCCAACTGGGGATATGCCAGGGTCTGAGGAGGAAGAAGAGGAGATAAGGTATCCAATCCCGAATGTACGGGTAAGAAGGATGCGGGGCAGACAGGAGCAGTTATGGAGGCTCAGGAAGAGGACATGAGCACAGCTGTGCATAGTCTGCACTCCCAGGGAGTATATAAGGGGGAAGAATTGGAAGGTGCTCTTTGCAAAAAGCCAACATTTGTGCCTCCAGAGGATAAGAGCATGTGAAGAGTGTTTTTGCCTGACAAACCTTGATACACTATTGGACATTTATAGAGTTAATAGTCTTGTAAGTAGACTTTGGCTCAAGAAGCAACTGTTTAGGGAATTTATCTTATCAACTGGGCCCCACGCCTGGATTTTGGCAGTTGAAAGACATTGTTTGGTTCATGCTTGTGCAGTTCAACAGATCCTTAAGTAGTTTATCTTTGTGTGTGTGTCTTTTAAGACAATAGTATTTTTTTCCCCAACCAAACAAATATTTTAATCAAGCTATATGCACTTTTTGTTTTGCGCTCCTCTAATTCTTTGGCCTGTTTCTGACAAGGCCTTTATAAAAAAAATTCCTGCACTGCCAAATGCTAAGAAAACCTACGAATTTGGGTAAGTGTTGAGGATTTTAAAAATCCATTATAGATTTCTTTGACCTTGAAATGTTGTGAATCACTGAAACTGACGGCTGTATCTCTCGGAGCAGCTACCAAGAGCCACACCGCAGTCTGTCATTCGGTGACAGACAACCATAAAAAAAATTAGCATAAATTTGGGGGCATTGCATTAAGCTTTAAAATGGTATATTTTAGGAAAATGGAATGCCAAACCTGCTGACCCATGGGCTGATTGTACGTAATTATATATTATACAATACAACCAATCTGTCCATCTGTGCAAGCCTAGTATAACCTGCAGTGTATAATATTCCATTAATATAATATCAACAATATTGAGTGGGGAATGAGTGATTTTTAATAGGACCAGAGGTTTTTTTAGAATAATTAGTTAATTAATTCAACTTTTAGATATTTATATTGTATATGTTTTTTTAATATGCTGTAAGCCACCCCATATAAATCAATCAATCAAACAAACAAACAAACAAACAAACAAACAAACAAATAAATATTGTTTTTTAATATTGCTGTTCACCACCAGAGTCTGTAAGACATTGGGCGGCCTACAAATCCAAATAATAAACAAATGAATTAATATAATATAATATAATATAATATAATATAATATAATATAATATAATATAATATAATATAATATAATATAATATAATATAATATAATATAATATAATATAATATAATATAATATAATATAATATAATATAATATAATATAATATAATATAATATAATATAATATAATATAATATAATATAATATAATATAATATAATATAATATAATATAATATAATATAATATAATATAATATAATATAATATAATATAATATAATAATATAATATAGCACAGCATAGCATAGCATAGCAGAATATAATATAATATAGCATAGCATAACATAGAATAGCATAGCATAGCATAGCATAGCATAACATAACATAACATAATAAATATAATATAAAATAAAATAAAATAATATAATATAATATAATATAATATAGCACAGCACAGCATAGCATAGCATAACAGAATATAATATAATATAATATAGCATAGCATAGCATAGCATAACATAACAAAATATAATATAATATAAAATAATATTATAATATAATATAATATAGCACAGCATAGCATAGCATAACAGAATATAATATAATATAATATAATATAGCATAACATAACATAGCATAGCATAACATAGCATAACATAACAAAATATAACATAATATAATATAAAATAATATTATAATATAATATAATATAATATATTATAATATAATATAATATAATATAATATAATATAATATAATATAGCACAGCATAGCATAGCATAACATAATAAATATAATATAATATAAAATAATATAACATAACATAACATAATAAATATAATATAATATAATATAATCATATCATATCATATCATATCACATAACTTAACGTAACACAAAACAAAACAACACAACACAACATGTAATTTTTCATAGATGAGTTCCATGCCAGCTGTATATTCTTTCTCAATATCATTGTCACCTTTGGAAGTTTTCCTAGTTTATTGGTCCAAAATGAAACAAATATCCAGAGAGGTCAAAGGAATTAATAATAAAGAGTACATTTTAGAGAACAAGGCAGAGCTTCAAAACAAAGATGGGAACGGCATAATCTGGTTTTATTGTAATTAAGAGAGAAGGGGGGGTCTCTAGGTTTGGTTGTTTGCTTCCATAAATGTTGTTACCAGCGTAGATTAACCGATTAACTGACTTGGAAGGTACCTTGTAGGTCATCTCGTCCCTTGTCCAACAGGAGACCCTTCGCCATTTCTAAAACCAGAGAAGATTTATTTATTTATTTAATTTGTTCTGTCAAATACGTATTGGTAGTATACAAAGATATAATAATATTTATGTACCTGATGCTAGTAAGAGAGAAACATTAGAACAGGAGAGGTCAACAGTGGAGAGTCTAAGGGTCAAGTTTTGGGGTGTGTGGAGATGATACAACAGAGTCAGGTAGTGAGTTCCATGCGTCAACTATTATTTATTTATTTATTAAATTTATATGCCGCACATCTCCGTAGACTTTAGTAACTACTCGGTTACTAAAGTCATATTTCCTGCAGTTGAGTTTGGAGCAGTTGTTGTGGTTGAAGCTGAAGGAGTAGTTGACAGGAAGGACGTTGTAGCAGATGATTTTATGGGCTATGCTTAGGTCGTGTTTTAAGCTTTCTAAACCCAGGATTGTAAGTCTAGTTGCGTAGGGGATTCTGTTGCGAGTGGAGGAGTGGGGGGCTCTTCTCATAAAGTATCTCTGGACGTTTTCTAGAGTGTTTATGTCCGAAATGCGGTGTGGGTTCCAGACAGAGGAGCTGTATTCGAGGATTGGTCTGACAAATCTTTTTCTCATGCTTCACAGTAATTCAGTAGATCGAGAAGTGAAAAAACCTCAGAGGACGTGAGAATATCTTGCGGCCGGGTTTAAAGAATCAGCGAAGAGGAAAACACCCCATTTAAAGAAAATTATTGCTGTGAAAAAATACTAAAAGTTATAGATAGCTTTTTTCCCCTTACAGCCCTCTTGCATGGATGCCTCAAGTCCACAAGCTGCAACCGAGGTCTTTTGCAGAGGCTTAGCTCAATCGGGCATCTTCCCAGCACCCTCCTGTACAAACCTTAAAAAAAAAAATCTATATAAATGAAGAGGTTAATGGAAATTCGCGTGATTTTATTACTATTAAATAACACAGACAAGGTGCATTCACACATTTCAAGCAGCCGGTGGTACAATCACTAAGCGTGAAGTATATTCAGCAATCTCTCTCCCTTTATTTTTTTTCTGTTTCTTTCTCTCTCTCTTTTTTTTCAATTGCCCACCGCAGTCTATATTACAAATACATAAATCATAATGTTTCAACAAAAGCAAAATTTAATTTTCTCCTTTCAAGTGTTATCTGGGCCGGTGGTATATGGCAGGCTGCGGCCGAGTCATTTATTACACTTGCTGAATGGATAATGGCAAGAAATCCCTATTATATCAAGCTTTGTTAGGGCTCTGAATGTGCTGCTGAAACCTGTGGCAGGCTAAATCTCTTTACATCTGTAATAGATACACGGCACTCTATTATTTTATGCCAGGGGAAAATTAAATAGTTGTGTGTGTCGGGCAGGGGAGGAGGCCCAGGGTGGGTGGGAAGGCGCTGCTACTGGAAACTCTCCCTCCGGGAAAGGCTCCTTCCGCTCTAGGTCTCAAACCCATTTCCCTTTTCACTTGGAAAATATGCCCCGGTTTGGATTCTTCTTTAGAAGGAGAGTCAGAAACGACAGGAGGAGGAAGGGGAGGAAGAGAGAAGAGAGGAGAAGGAGGAGGAGGAGGAGGGAAAAGAGAGAAGAGAGAAGAAGAGGAAGAAGAAGGAGGAGGAGGAAGAAGAAGAGACAGGAAGAGACAGGGGAAGAAGAAGGAGGAGGAGGAGGAGAAGGAGGAGGAGGAAGAGGGAGAAGAAGAAAAAGAAAAAGAAGAAGAAGAGGAGGAGGAAGAAGAAGAGACAGAGGAAGAGACAGAGGAAGAAGAAGAAGGAGGAGGAAGAAGAAGAGACAGGAAGAGACAGGGGAAGAAGAAGGAGGAGGAGGAGGGGGAGGAGGAGGAGGAAGAAGAGGGAGAAGAAGAAAAAGAAGGAGGAGATGGAGGAGAAGAAGAAGAGGAAAAGGAAGTGGAAGAGGAAGAAGAAGAATAAGAGACAGAGGAAAAGGGAAGAAGAGGGAAGAAGAAAAAGAAGAAGAAGAAGAAGAGGAGGAAGAAGAAGAAGAGACAGAGGAAGAGACAGAGGAAGAAGAAGGAGGAGGAGGGGGAGGAGGAGGAGGAAGAAGAGGGAGAAGAAGAAAAAGAAAAAGAAGGAGGAGATGGAGGAGAAGAAGAAGAGGAAAAGGAAGTGGAAGAGGAAGAAGAAGAAGAGGAAGAAGAAGAAGAAGAGGAAGAAGAAGAAGAAGAAGAAGAAGAAGAAGAAGAAGAAGAAGAAGAAGAAGAAGAAGAAGGGGAGGAGGAGGGAGAGGAGATTAGAGCAGAAAAAACCCAAGATGTAAACCAGATGAAGGCATCGAAGACCATAAAGCTATAAGGAAGATGTATAATGTTCCTAGGCTTTTAGTCTGTGACTAATTTGTTGCACAATGAGGTTTGCAATTTTCTAATTGTGATTGCCAATTTAATTTTACTCCTGGCTGTGTGACTAACAACACACAGTCTGGTAAATTGAAATTAATTGTACCTTCAGCTGCAGATTTCTACCAAGCTGCTAAATTTAGTCTATAAGTGTAAGGAAAGAAGCTGAGTCTAAAGATCTCAATTATGTTTCACCTTCCAGAATAAAAACCAGACACTTTTATATTATAAAGAGTTAGTGAACCTTTAAAAAAAAAGTTGCAAACTCAGCTTCAGAAATTTAGAAGACACAAATGAAGTGGTTGCATTATGGTTATTGAAATAAATATTATACAATAGCTGTTTCTTTCCAGCCCTAACCAGGTGCTAACAATGTTCCCAGCTCTTACCAGCTTGCAAGCTCCTTCATTGTTACTCTCTGCAAACAATGTTTTCCAAATCCTGCCTTTGTAGTTTTTTTTAATAGGTCTAATTTGCTCCAAATGTTTCTTTCCAGCCCTAACAAGGTACTAATGATGTTCTCAGCTCTTACATTGTTACTCTCTGAGAAAAATGTTTTCCAAGCACTAAATCTTTGCAGTTTTTTTTTCTTTCATTGCTTTACTTGCTTCGAATGTTTCTTTCCAGGTGTTAATGATGTTCCCAGCTCTTACTGGCTTGCAAGCTTTTTCATTGTTACTCTTTCTGAATAAAATAATGGACTGAAACTGACCAGACTAAGGATGCTAGACAGATGAATACCTAGTAAGCACATTCTTTTCCTTATTTTCCTCCCCCAAAACCTAAGGTGTGCCTTATATTCTGGTGCGTCTTATACCCTGAAAAATATATATTTATCTATTTATTTATTTATTCCACTTCTATGCCGCCCAATCCCGAAGGACTCAGGGCGGCTTACAATAATAATATGAATAGAAATACCAATAGATACAGAACAGAAGTCGAATATAATTTAAAAGTATAAAACCCTGTATTAAAAAACAAACCCATTAATTATAAAGCAATCATAATCCCACACATACATACATACCATTCATACAATGTGGCCCTGTCATTTGTTAGTTCATGGCCCCCCAGGTCTTCGTGGCCTTACAGAAGGCAAGTAGGGTGGGACATTGGGAGGGACATTGGGAGGTAGTTGGTTCCATAGAGTTGGGGCCACCACAGAGAAGGCCCTCCTCCACGGTCCGGCCAACCTGGATTACTTCGTCGACGGGACCCAGAGGAGGCCAACTCTGTGTGCGCTTATAGGTTCTCCCCACCAGCCTCTTCTGGGATGAGTGATATCACAGCAAACTTAAAGTACTTTGAGTAGTTCCGAGAACTGGTAGTGGAAATTTTGAGTACAGTGGTCCCTCTACTTAAGAACTTAATTCATTCGGTGACCAGGTTCTTAAGTAGAAAGGTTTGTAAGAAGAAGCAATTTTTCCAATAGGAATCAATGTAAAAGCAAATAATGTGTGCGATTGGGGAAACCACAGGGAGGGTGGAGGCCCTGTTTCCTCCCAGGAGATTCCTAGAGAGGCCCCACGGAGGCTTCTCCCCGCCTTTTCTGGCCCTGCTTCCTCCCAGGAGAAGGAATTTAGAAGCAATTTTTCCCTTAGGAATCAATGTAAAAGCAAATAATGCATTCAAACCCATTAGGAAAGAAATAAAAGCTCGGAATTTGGGTGGGAGGAGGAGGAGGAAGAGGAGGAGGAGGACAGTCGCTGCTCAGAGTAAAGGGAGCGTTTCTTTTTTCTGGGCGCTGGCAGAGGTTTATTCCCTCTCCAAATGCCCAGAGAAAGGGAAATGCTCCGTTCGCTCTGGACAGCCAAAGCCTCCTTAAGCGCCACCGAAAGGCTCCTCTGGCAGCCCAGAAAAGCCCGAGGTGGCCAGGATTAAAGGGGGAATGGCAGGAAACTGGCCGGGCCTTCGTGCCGCTCTCAAATTTCCTGGGAAATTTTTCTGGGCTCGGGTTCTTAAGTAGAAAATGGTTCTTAAGAAGAGGCAAAAAAATCTTGAACACCCGGTTCTTATCTAGAAAAGTTCTTAAGTAGAGGAGGCGGTCCCGTAAATAGTCTGACCCTGAGCCACGTAAGGCTCTATAGGTAATAACCAACACCTTGAATTATGTCCGGAGACTAATAGAAGGCTTGTGCAGCTAACAGAGTGTAGATTTTATATGGTCATACTGAGGCATAGCCATAACAGCCCTCTCTGTTCCAACATCCAACTGCGGGAATTAGCTGACACCCATCAAGGCAGATAACCAAAGGCTGCAGCATTGACCCTGGAGAGCGCATTAATCTTTCCCAAATTAAAATCTGCACTGCCCGCCATTTAAAGATTGAGGCCTCCATGGTTCACTGCTGTTTGACCGCCAATTTTGATAAAAGTGTTTTAAGAGAGAGCGAGACGGAGATAAATTGCCGATAGTTGCACAACAGCAGCAGAGGTAATAAGTGGGAAAGACGGTGGACGGGGCATCATCGGAGAACGTCATTTGAGGGTCTACATATGTTTACCAAACCTACAAGGGATGAAAATGTTGCCTTGCCCTTCGTTGACTCCCAGGACTGGAAAGGGATTCAAAATTGGAGGTCTTCAAAATTCAATCCACAGCATGAGATTTAAGTCTTTATACAGTTCCATTCTGGACAAGTTGTTGTTGTTGTTGTTGTTGTTACAATTATTATGAGGATAATGAGGATTATTATTATTATTATTATTATTATTATTATTATTATTATTATTTGTATTATTATTTGTATTAGTATTATTATTACAGTTACAATTACTATTGCAATTACAATTACTATTACTATTACTTATGCTTCCCCTCTCCGAAGACTTGGAGACCTCATGGTCCATCCAGTCTGCCCTTCTATTATTTCCTGTCTTTTATTTTAGGATGGATGTATGTTTATCCCAGGGACGTTTACATTCAGTGACTGTGGATTTACCAACCATGTCTGCTGGAAGTTTGTTCCAAGCATCTACTACTCTTTCAATAAAATCATATTTTCTCACATTGCTTCTGATCTTTTCCCCAACTCACCTCAGAGTGTGTCCCCTTGTTCTTGTGTTCACTTTACTATTAAAAACACTTCTCTCCTGAACTTTGACATATTTAACCCTTTGACATATTTAAATGTTTCGATCCTGTCCCCCCTTTTCCTTCTGTCCTCCAGACTCTACAGGTTGAGTTCATGAAGTCTTTCCTGATAGGTTTGATGCTTAAGACCTGCCACCATTCTTGTAGCCCGTCTTTGGACCCGTTCAATTTTATCAAATTTGGTGAACTCCACAATTAGTCTGCTATCATCCCATCTGTTAAAAACAGATTAATATTCTTTTTTTTCCCCAAAGGAAAAACTCAGGGAAACACCTGGCAGAAGCGTCCAGGATTTCATATATTTATATATATATTTGCAGGCAATTACTCTTTCTAACACGGATTTCATGATGTCAGGCTTCTCAGCTTGATTTATAGGGTCTTTTCAGAGAAAGAAACTATCCTTCACCTGTTATGTGGGCTGTGTCACCTGGGCTGTCTCAATAACTGGACCTTTGAACTCGGCACTATATTCATAATCATTTATATGAAAAGTGAAGTTTGCTTCCTGACCTGATGAAAAACGGGCGGCTTTGACAAATGAGCCCACGTTAGATGGAGCCTCCTGCCTTTAACTCCCTCCATCTACATCCACGGCTCTCCAGGTGATGTGTTAGGAGGGGACCCGTTATCTTTCTCTTCTTCCTAACACACCATTTCCTATTTTGTTTTGCAGTGCTGCCTCTACCTACGAACGCCTCTACTCACGAACTTTTCTAAATAAGAAGAGAGTGTTCAAGATTTTTTTTGCCTCTTCTCAAGAACCATTTTCCACTTACAAACCCGAGCCTCCGGAACTGTAACCGGAAAAGGCAGGGAGAACCCTCTTTGGGCCTCTCTAGGAATCTCCTGGGAGGAAACAGGGCCGGAAAAGGTGGGGAGAAGCCCCCTTGGGGCCTCTCTAGGAATCTCCTGGGAGGAAACAGGGCCAGAAAAGGTGGGGAGAAGCCCCCGTGGAGCCTCTCTAGGAATCTCCTGGGAGGAAACAGGGCCGGAAAAGGCGGGGAGAAGCCTCCGTGGGGCCTCTCTAACAATCTCCTGGGAAGAAACAGGGCTGGAAAAGGCGGGGACAAGCCTCCGCGGGGCCTCTCTAGGAATCTCCTGGGAGGAAACAGGGCCTCCACCCCCCCCTGTGGTTTCCCCAATCACACGCATTATTTGCTTTTACATTAATTCCTAGGGGAAAAATTGCTTCTTCTTACAAACTTTTCTACTTAAAAACCTGGTCATGGAATTAATTAAGTTCATAAGTAGAGGTTGCCACTGTATATTGTTGTTGTTGTTGTTGTTGCTATTGTTATTATCATTATCATTATTATTATTATTATCATTACCATTATCATCATCATTCCATATTCCTAATAAGAAACCTTCTGGGGAAAATTCTATCTCACTCTGCATAATTTCCACTACTACTAACACTACTAACACACTACTAACCCGAGCATACAAAAGGTTCGCTGGACCAATCCTTGAATGCAGCTTTCAGACATAAACACCCTAGAAAATCTCCGGAGTTACTTTACGAGAAGAGCCCTCCACTCCTCCACTTGCAACAGAATAACCCTACGCAACTAGACTTACTCTAACACCGGGCACCTGTGACCCTTAGCGAATGAAGAGGCTGATGCCATCCTGTTTGGGAAAGCCGTTTTGGCCTTGAAGTAATGTGATGTCCAAGCAATCCCTTTAAGCAGCCGTTCTTCTATTTCCTGTCCCCGAGCAACCTTGATATTGACATTTACAACTAATCGTAGGCTGCAATCTACCCAGATTCCGGCAAGTGTGCTGGAGATTTGCAAGCGAGGTTGCGAGACCAAATGTCTCACCTGTATTATTTTCTGTCTTCCGGGGACCTGCGAATGAGCGCTAAAAGGGATTATTAGGTCCTGGCGAGGCGATAGGTGCATATAATGATCAGCGTGGCTTATCACAGGCAAACAGTGGTCTGTCAAGATCTCTCTCCTCCTGTCCCCCCCCCCTCTCCATCACATCCCTCCCCCCAATACCTCTCCTTGGGCTTTCATTGTCTTCCAAGTGTGGGATTGCGGGTGAACTTTCTCTGCTCTAATAAACAACCAATTACTGTCCCCAACAGATGTCTGAACTATCATCATGTAATTCGGTGGCTGCGAAGGGGCCTTAAATAGGTCAATTTCATTCAGTTAGACATGGCAGCCGACTGGAGAATTCTCCACTGACCTGATCCTCCATCTTATTGAAGGGGGGGGGCAGGAGGAGGAGGAGGAGAAAAAAGAAGGAGGAGGAGGAGGTGGTGGTGGAGGAAGAGGAGGAGGAGGAGAAAAAAGGAGGAGGGGGAAGAGGAGAAGAAGAAGAGGAGGAGGAGGAGGAGAAGTAGTAGTAATAGTAGTAGTAGTAGTAGTGGAGGAGGAGGAGGAGGAGAAGAAGAAGAAGAAGAAGAAGAAGAGGAGGAGGAGGGGGAGGAGGAGGAGGGGAGGGAGGGGGAGGAAGAAAAAGAAGAAGAGAAGAAGAGGAGGAGGGGAGGAGGAAGAGGAGGAGAAGAAGATGAAGAAGGAGGAGGAAAGAAGAAGAAGAAGAAAACGGAGAAGGAGGAAGAGGAAGAAGAAAGAGGAAGAAGAGGAGGAGGAGGAGAAGAGAAGAAGAGGAAGAGGAGGAGGTGGAGGAGGAAAGAAGAAGAAGAAAAAGAAGAAGGAGGAGGAAGAAGAAAAGAGGAAGAAGAGGAGGAGGAGAAGAAGAAGAAGAAAAGGAGGAGGAGGAGAAGAAGAAAAATAAAAAGAGGAAGGAGAAGAAAGAGAAGAAAGAGAAGAAGAAGAGAAGGAGGAGGAGGGCTGGAGGAGGAGGAACAGGAGAAGGAGGAGGAGGAGAAATTAGAAGGTCTTTGATACTGTGTTGTCTACTAAGAGGTGGTAGGATAGGAGGGTTTCTCCTACCTGCGTGATGGAGAACCTCCACTGATATTCCTTTGCTTCTCATCCAAGTAGCCAATTCTGAAGAAGGACTGAAGAAGCTTCTTGCTTGAGAAGCAAAACATCTTCAGAGAAAAACCAGAGACAGCCCAGTTCTGCCTCTTGAAAAAGCCCCTTTGGGACAACCAGGAGCCTGGATGATGAATGAGGAATTCCAGGTTGCTTTCTCTCCTTGGTTAGTTTCCACCCATTGTTTCTAATCCTGCCTTCTGGGGCTTTGGAGAACAGGCCGACACCCTCTTCTTGGTGGAAACCCCTCAAATATTGGAAGGCTGCTATCACGTCACCCCCTAATCATCTCAAGGTCATCTCAAGCATATTTCTGGCCTGCATTTTTGTGTGTGTGGGGGGGGAGGGAGACAGAGTGGATGGGCCGACTCGAGGGGGGACACTCAGGACCGAGAGCAATTCTGGTGCCGGACGGATTCGAATTCTCCACCATGTTCAAATCATAATTTCCCCATGGTGTTGTGTCTTTCCCAGCTGCCCAACGACTGCAGCTCACGAGGGGAACCTGGTCTTCCACGGAAGAGCTATTGATTTTAATTACCGAGAAAAAACCCCTGCGGGGACGAGAGGAGTCGTCCGGCACGTTTATTTAAGCAGCGGGCGGATGAGGGGTTGTGTAAAGGAGAGATCAAATCAGCTGCTCCCATTATTACAATAATAATAAGGCAGAAAAGAGAGCTTGGGGGGCTGTTTAGGCCTGATTTTTTAATCATCAGTGTCCCCCCCCCACACCCACTTCCATGGAGAACCTGAGAAACCAGCAGCAATTACTGGTGATCAATATTAATTCAATTACGCTTGTCTTTGTTGAGTCACCAAAAAAGGATGTTTCATATTTTCAAAATATGCTAAACCCCAGCAAGTCATGTCCTCCAGTATAGGTGGGGTTTTAATAATAATAGTAATAATAATAATAATAATAATAATAATAATAATAATAATAATAGTAATAGTAGTAATAGTAATAGTAATAGTAATAATAGTAATAGTAATAATAGTAATAGTAATAATAATAATAGTAATAATAATAGTAATAGTACTAGTAGTAATAATAATAGTAATAATAATAATAATAATAATAATAATAATAATAATAATAATAATAATAATAATAATAAAAGGCAAAAAGCATTTTGAGTGGCTTAACTTTTTGTGAACTGAATGATTATGATTATTGTCATTGTCATTGTCATTGTGATGGTAATGATGATTGTTGTTGCTGTTATTATTATTATTATTATTATTATTATTATTAGCATCATCGTTATCATTATTATAAAATATTATTTTTCTGAAAGAGTAGTAGATGCTTGGAACAAACTTCCAGCAGACGTGGTTGGTAAATCCACAGTAACTGAATTTGAACCTGCCTGGGAGAAACATAGATCCATCCTAAGATAAAATACAAGAAATAGCATAAGGGTAGAGTAGATGGACCAAGAGGTCTTTTTCTGCTGTCAATCTTCTATGTTTCTATTATTATTATTATTATTATTATTATTATTATTATTATTATTATTATTATTATCACAAAAAACCCAATAATACACAGCAAATGAGATTGATATGCCAGATTTCGTATCACAATATCCCAAGTCGAACCCTTCCCAAGCATCTAGGACTGTAGGTTGTATTTTCGTACAATGTGCCCAGGTCCAAGTACTGTGGCCTTTTGCAAGTGACAGATTCTGATTTTGTCCATGTTTATTGTTTCCAAATTATTATTATCATCATCATCATTATTATCATTATTATTATTTCACAAAAAACAGTAATACACAGCAAACCATATTTACAGTGTATGCTGCATTTATATCACCGTATCACAAAGTCGAACCCTTCCCAAGCGTCTTGGACTGTGTGATGTATTTTCGTACAATGTGCCCAGATCCAAGTACTGTGGCCTTTTGCAACTGACAGATTGTGATTTTGTCCATGTCTATCAATTTCAAATGCTGGCTGAGGTTTTCTTGGCACAGCACCCAGTGTGCCGATTACTACTGGGACCAGAAACTATGCCAGAAACATCATAGTTTGATTTTAAGATCCTGTTACTAAGTTTGTCTTGTTGTTTCTTACCTGGACAGATAGAAGAGTTGGGAGTTGTTGGAAGTGTAAAAGAGACATAGGTACCTTCTTTCACATGTGGTGGTTGTGCCCTAAAGCTAAGAAGAACTGGAAAAAGATTCGTGGTTGGTTACAACAGATTACAGCAGGGGTCCTCAAACCTGGCAACTTTAAGACTTGTGGACTTCAACTCCCAGAATTCTCCAGCCAGCATTTATTTATTTCCTACAGAGCTGCTGCTGGGTTCTTAACATATTTGATCCCATTAAATTTAAATATTGAATATATCATTTGGCATTTTTTTGAAGAAGAACAATTTACACTGATGAAATTCCACCCGGTATTCTCCCCTAATGACATCAACCTTGGTTGAACATCTTCATTATCTCCCTGTGTGCCTCTTCCTTCGCTTGTTCTAGAACTAATTGTCCCTGGAAGCCATCAGTTCAGCCGCCTAAAAATGGTTATCTCTCCAGCCCACCTTGAGATGACATTTAGTCAGTCAATCATTCTGCCGACAGGTGAAATCCCCATTATGACAGCTGTTCTTTCTCCCGAAAATTACAAATCTTGTATGTATGTTAGGCCTGTGGCCTCTACTGTAAATCTTTAGCATGAATTTATAAGGAAGAGAAACAGTAGGAATTACACAGCTGTGGAGCAGCCATGCCCTTCAATGAATACCAAGGAAAAGTCCCGTGCAATTATTTCCATGCACTCAGGATTCCCACAGGCTAATCATATTTTTTTGCAAAATGCCAAGCTCCTTGGTTTTATTCCTTTCCTGCATTCACACTTTGTGCAAGTCATCTGCTTGGTGTCACCTGAGCTAAATGAACAAAATCAGTTTTGGAGATTTTTCCCACACAGCTGATCACAGAGGATCGAGAGACAGGTGGGGCTGGTGCCCTAGGCCTGTGTACCTGGCACCCCAGTCTGATAGCAAGGAGGTCAGAAGGGATGTGGTGCCAGAGGCTGAAAGCCAACCAGGGCCTTCTGCACCTCCCGAGATGCCCATGATTGAGGAAGAGCCTATTCCTGATGCCAGAGTACGCAGAGTTGCCAGAAGACATGAGTGGCTAAGCAAGAGGAGGTCTCTGCATGAATAGATCTCTAGAACAATTGGCCACGCCCTTAGGCTACTTAAAATGGAGCAATGTGGCATTTCGGTGCGGAAGTCAACTTTCATTATGTTCCAGATGTTGGATTTCTCTCTTGGGTAAGATGACCAGACGTCCCGATTTTAGGCGGGACAGTCCCGAGTTTTAATGATTTGTCCCACGTCCCGCAACATTCTAAAAAAAGTGAGTTCCGAGGCAGAGCAAACTCTGAAGGAGCCTTATCCGTCCTTTTTCCTGGCAGAGGAGAGGAGATGCTTTGGCAAAGTTCCTGTGCAACTCCCTGCCTCTCCATCCAAAAGGTCCTGGCTACAGCCTCCACCTGTTTCCCCCTTTTGGAAGTCAGGAGCCCAGGAGGCAGCCCCATGCAAAACCATAGAGTTGGAAGGGACCTCAAGGGTCATTGGGTCCAACCCCCTCTTCAATGCATTGGATGGCTCCCTTCCCCGGCCTCTCCCCGCCCCTTCCCTTTTTTTCCTGGGTTGACCCCAAGCGCAGGGCCGGCGAGGATGAAGGCAGGCTTGGAAAGGGCTTCCAAAGGATGGGACCTCCCCTCACCCTGCCCCGAAAAGGGTTGACCTCTCCAGATTCCTAAGAGGTCAGTAAGGGGCGAGTACAAGTGCACTAGAGTGCCTTCCGTCCCCTGTCCTATTCTTTTCCTATATCTCCTATACCTTTCTTCTATTCCTATATCTTCTCTTCTATTCTTTCTTAGATATATTTTACTATGAGTATTTCCTCTATAACCTTCATCATTTTACTATGTGTATATAGATATATACCCACTAAAACCCTCATTGTGTATTGGAATAAAGGAATGAATGAATGAATGAATGAATGAATGAATGAATGAATGAGGTTAATAACAGGCAGCTGACAACCTCAGCCCTGCAGGCCTTTCCATAAACATCTGGGGGAGAGCCCTCACACATGTGGGCAGGCTCTGAGTGGGTTAAGATGGAAGGAAAGAAGTCTTCTAGCAGGACAAGAGCTTCCGAATGACTTTGTTGTTTACTAGATTGTTCAGGGGTGTCCAGTCTTGACCATTGAAAGACTTGTAGACTTCATCTCCCAGAACCCTCAGAGTTGTTTGTGTGTGTGTGTGTTGTCCAAGCAGCAGCAAATAAGCACTAACTCAGCGGTGGTGAGTTCGTCTTCTCAAAACTGAAGCAATCTGTTGTATCTGGCTTGCTGGCTCCCCCTCCCCCAATCAGTGCTGTCCCACTTTAGCAATGCTCAGTTTCTAAATCCAAACCTCCATGGTCCTAAAATATTAGAATTACATGTTTAAATCTTGGAAAATCAACCTATCTTCCTTTCATATATCCTCTCCTCTAAGTTAACTTTCACCTTCATTTATATTATCACATGTCTATTTTTCTTCCTATGTATTTGTGTATTGGACAAATGAATAAATAAATAAATAAATAAATAAAAATATTTCTTGGGGGGCTTGTGGCTGGGGCAGAACAGCAGGGGTGTCCATCCTTGGTGACTTTAAGACTTATGGATTTTAAGACTTATGGACTTCAACTCCCAGAATGAACTTCGACTTTGAGGCTCGTAGACTTCAACTCTGAGGATTCTGGGAGATGGAGTCCACAAGTCTTTAAATGGTCAAGACTGGGCACCCCAGAGGAATCCAGTAAACAACAGAGTGATTCGGAAGCTCTTGTTGTCCTGCTAGAAGACTTCCAAGTGGCGTTGAAGAACAGAGATTGTTCTTTTCTTTTCTGGGGCTGTTTTCTTCTTCGGAAGCTCCTTGAGGGCCGGCTCCTTTGGAGTGAGTCCTCAGTTGCCGCTTATCTGAAGGCTGAGCAGAAATGTCTCATTTCCCGTTGGCAGGAAGGTGTTTAATTTTTGCCTTGCTTTGCCACTTGAGTAATTCACAGTGACTGCAGGACTATCAGAGACGAGTAGTTAAGCTTCCCTTCAGGGGCTCCAGGGAAGAGATCCTGACACCTAATTGTAGATGCTGCCTTGACATTCTATTCCTCTTCCTTGAAAGGACCAGCAATCGGAAGGAAATTAAGCCATAATGGGTGGTTGGAAGGCTCGGAAAGCACACACACACACACACATCACAGAGGGAGGGAAAGAGAGAGAGAATGAGAGAAAGAGAATGAGAGAGATAGAGAAAAGGAGACAGAGAGAGAGAAGGAGAGAGAGAAGGAGAGAGAGAAGGAGAGGAAGACGTGAGAAAGAGAAAGAAAGCAAGAGAGAGAATGAGAGAAAAGGAGAGAGAATAAGAATAGAATAGAACAGAACAGAATAGAATGGAATGGAATAGAATAGAATAAATTGGAATGAAGTCTAGACTAGACTAGACTAGACTAGACTAGAATAGACTAGAATAGAATAGAATTCTTTCTTGGCCAAGTGGGATTGGACACACAAGGAATTTGTCTTTGGTGCAGATGCTCTCAGTGTAAATGGAAAAAAAAAGATGCATTTGTCAAGAATCATGAGGTGCAAAACTTAATGATTGTCTTAGGGTACAAATAAGCAATCAGGAAACAATCCATATTAATATACAGGGTGCGTTCCAAAAGAAATGCAATTATTATTTTTTAAGTAATTTAGTGAACAGATTTGCACAAACACTTAAAATTCTTCAAAGTACTGTCCTTGGGCCTCTACACATTTTTTCCAGTGACTCTGCCGTGACTAGTATGTGCCCGGGAAGGCGTCTTCGGGGACCTCTTGCAAGGTCTTCGTCATGGCTGATTGGATCTCTTATATGGATGAAAAACGCGCCTGACCCACAACACGCTATGAGTCCACGAGTTCCTGGCCAAACACCAGGTGCCAACGCTGCCCCACCCCCACTATAGTCCTGATGTCGCCCCAGCAGGCTTCTGTTTGTTGCCTCGGATTAAGGAACATTTATTTATTTAGTTACATTTATTTGAGTCTTCGGAGAGGGGTGGCATACAAATCTAATAAATTATTATTATTATTATTATTATTATTATTATTATTATTATTATTTACAATTATTTATTTGTTTGTTTACATTTATTCATTTATTGACATTTATTGACATTTATTGACATTTATTTATTTATTTATTTATTTGTTTGTTTGTTTGTTTGTTTATTTATTTATTTATTGGCATTCCTATGCCACTCACTCCAGAACAGACTCTGAGTGGCTAACAACAGTTATATACAGGTATACTTATATCTACTTGAAGACCTGATTCCTTAGAAACAACGTGGGGGGGGGGGAGATGGCTCATATTTGATTCCCGAACCAAGAAAAATAAACAAAACAAAGCCCCTTACATCTTCTACCTCGACTTCCTTCCGGAGGTAAATTCACTCTCCCTCATTGGGGAAGCTTGAAAGGAGAAATTTCCCTCCGGTGTCTGAAGTGACATCGTCCATGAAAAGCCCAACTGTGTTTCTTCCCAGCGCATATAAATTGTCTTTAAGTCAAAATGAATATTGATTTCTAAAGGGTGTTTTTGATTGGAGAGGCAATAGAATTATTGCTTACTTTTTACATTATGCCGGAGATATTGGGTGGGGGGAGAGAGGGGGGGTATTTTCCTTTTTGTTAGGTGAGGTCCGATTTATTCCACGAGATTATTTTCCTAAAAATAAAGTGAGCACCGAGTTGATTGCACAAAGTAGGCACTCATAAAAACGTGGGAATAACAACAAACAACAAACAACAAACAACAAACAACAAACAACAAACAACAAACAACAAACAACAAACAACAAACAACAAACAACAAACAACAAACAACAAACAACAAACAACAAACAACAAACAACAAACAACAAACAACAAACAACAAACAACAAACAACAAACAACAAACAACAAACAACAAACAACAAACAACAAACAACAAACAACAAACAACAAACAACAAACAACAAACAACAAACAACAAACAACAAACAACAATAATAATAATTAATTAGATTTGTATGCCACCCCTCTCCGAGGACTCAGAGCGGCTCGCAACAGCAAAACACAATGTACAAATCTAATGTTAAAAGCAATTTAAAACCCCTCTTATAAAAACAATCACACAACCTAACAAACCACACATAAATAACCATCGTAGCTAAGGGGTGTATCAGTTTCCCCAGGCCTGGCGGCATAGGTGGGTTTTTAGGAGCTTTCGAAAGGCCAGGAGGAAGTAGAAACAAATGGTAAATACGAGCTAAGAAAAACGTAGAGGAGGCATTCTTTTATTTATTTGATAATAAATAAACGCAGAGGAGGCAGTAGCCACGAATGTCCATTTATGGCAAATTAAATATAAGATTATTGCAGCCAAACTATGGAGCTGAGTAAATCCAAGTCCAGGGTTTTACTGGAGACAAAATTCAGGGAGAAGTAGAAGAAAAGAAATGGAAAATCAAGTCTCCTCTAACTGCTTGGCTAGTCATTTCCTCTAGAGGGGGCATTGCGATTATTATTTATTATTATTATTATAATATTGCAAGGAGATCTTTATGGAGCAAGGCACAGAGCAAAAGGAGCATCATTTAAAAAAATATTTTTTTTAAATCCCTGCTCTATATTCCCAGTTTATTTTAAACAACAGCTTACGTTTTGACTTTTGAAGAAAAAATAGGCAACATTAAGGGAAAAAATAGGAATAAATGCAAATATCTATGTATGTATGTATGTATGTATGTATCTATGCATGTATGTATCTATGTATCTATGCATGTATGTATGTATATATATACTGCTCAAAAAAATAAAGGGAGCCCTCAAAGAACCCATCCTAGATCTGAACGAATGAAATATTCTCCTTGAATGCTTTGTTCTGTACAAAGGAGGGAAGTGTTTTTAATAGGAAAGTGAACACAAGAAGCAAGATGAGAAAATATTATTTCACTGAAAGAGTAGTAGATGCTTGGAACAAACTTCCAGCAGATGTGGTTGGTTAATCCACAGTAACTGAATTTAAACATGCCTGGGATAAACATAGATCCATTGTAAGATAAAATACAGGAAATAGTATAAGGGCAGACTAGATGGACCAGGAGGTCTTTTTCTGCCATCAATCTTCTATGTTTCTAAGTTGAACAGCATGTGAAATGGATTGTCAATCAGTGTTGCTTCCTAAATGGACAGTTGGATTTCACAGAAGTTGGATTGACTTGGAGTTATGTTGTGTTGTTTAAGTGTTCCCTTTATTTTTTTGAGCAGTGTGATAGAACACCAACACTCTTCATATTCTACATAAGTTACCTTTGCGATTACATTACAAGCAATTGCGTTCTCTTCGCCGACAACAATGTCAAACTTTTCAGCACCACTGATAACACAGCTATTCTCCAGAAAGACCTTGACTTTGTTTCTGAATGGTCAAACATCTGGCAACTCCAAAGCTTAACCAACAAATGCTCTGTCCTGTACATTGGCAAAAAGAATCAGAACACCAAGTACAAGCTGAACAAACATGACCTTACAGACAACCCTCACTCCGTCAAAGACTTTGGAATATCAAACGACCTAAGTGCCAAAGCCCCCTGCAACAACATTGCCAAAAGGCTTCAAGATTGTTGACGTAATCCTACGTAGCTTCTACTCTGGCAATCTCACACTACTAACCAGAGCATACAAAACTTTCGCTAGACCAATCCTTGAATACAACTCATCTGTCCAGAACCCACAACACATTTCGCACATAAACACTCTAGAAAATGTCCAGAAATACTTTATGAGAAGAGCCCTCCACTCCTGTACTTGCAACAGAATATCTTACACAACCAGACTCACAATCCTAGGTTTAGAAAGCTTAGAACTACGTCGCCTTAAACACGAGCTAAGCATAGCCCATAAAATCATCTGCTACAATGTCCTTCCTGCCAATGACCACTTCAGCTTCAACCACATCATACACGAGCACACAACAGACACAAACTTAAAGTAAACCTCTCCAAACTCGACTGCAGGAAATACAACTTTAGTAACCGAGTAGTTGATGCCTGGAACTCACTACCTGACTCTGCAGTATCTTCACCTAACCCCCAAAACTTTACCCTTAGACTATCCGCTCTTGACCTCTCCCGCTATTCCTAAGAGGTCAGTAAGGGTCCTGCATAAGTGCACCAGCGTGCCTTCCGTCCCCTGTCCTCATATTTCTCTCTTATTAGAAGTAACATAAAAGGGACCTTGGGGGTCTTCTAGCCTATAGCATTTCAGACAAATGGTGTTCCAGTTTCTTGAAAACCACCAGTGACGAAGGACCCACATCTTCTGGTGGCAAGCCGTTCCACTGGTTGTTTGTCCACACTGTTAGGAAGTTTCTACTTAGTTCCAGGTCCCTTCTCTCCTGGATTAGTTTCTTGTCCTGCCTTTTCTACTGCTTTGGAAAATAAATTGATCCCCCTCTTCTTTATGGCAAACCCTCAAATACTGGAATTATAGAAGTGCAACATCCTCAAAAACGTCCAAAGATCCTTCACCAGAAGAGCCCTTCACTCCTCCACTCGGAACAGAAGACCCTACGAAACTAGAGTCACTATCCTGGGTCTAGAAAGCTTAGAAATATGATGCCTAAAACACGATCTAAGTATTGCCCACAAGATCATATGCTGCAATGTCCTGCCTGTCAAAGACTACTTCAGCTTCAATCGCAACAACACAAGAGCACGCAATGGATTCAAACTTAATATTAACCGCTCCAAACTTGACTGTAAAAAATATGACTTCAGCAATCGAGTTGTCAAAGCGTGGAACTCATTACCGGACTCTGTAGTGTCAACCCCTAACCCCCAACATTTTTCCCTTAGACTTTCCACAATTGACCTCTCCAGGTTCCTAAGAGGCCAGTAAGGGGCGTACATAAGTGCACTAGTGTGCCTTCCGTCCCCTGTCCAATTGTCTTTCCTTTCTCTCATATATCATATATATTTTCTTATCTCCTTTATCTTTTCTTCCTTTCCTATATCTTCTCCTCTATTTTTATATCTTTTGTCCTATACTTTTCTTTATATATATTACACTATATAGAGCGCTGGTGAGACCACGTTTGGAATCCTGTGTCCAGTTCTGGAGACCTCACCTACAAAAAGATATTGACAAAATTGAACGGGTCCAAAGACGGGCTACAAGAATGGTGGAAGGTCTTAAGCATAAAACGTATCAGGAAAGACTTAATGAACTCAATCTGTAGAGTCTGGAGGACAGAAGGAAAAGGGGGGACATGATCGACACATTTAAATATGTTAAAGGGTTAAATAAGGTCCAGGAGGGAAGTGTTTTTAATAGGAAAGTGAACACAAGAACAAGGGGACACAATCTGAAGTTAGTTGGGGGAAAGATCAAAAGCAACATGAGAAAATATTATTTTACTGAAAGAGTAGTAGATCCTTGGAACAAACTTCCAGCAGACGTGGTAGATAAATCCACAGTAACTGAATTGAAACATGCCTGGGATAAATACAGATCCATCCTAAGATAAAATACAGAAAATAGTATAAGGGCCGACTAGATGGACCATGAGGTCTTTTTCTGCCGTCAGACTTCTATGTTTCTATGTTACTTGTCTATTCTCTTCAATGTGCATTGTGCTTTGGACAAAATAAATAAATAAATAAAAATTAAATAAATAAAAAGCGCAACCCCCTGTTGGAAAATAAGCAGCTTGTGGGGTACCTTCTTAAGCTTCTTGACATGAATCATTAAGTTCTCGGAGCCACGGGTTATCTCAGCCAGCTTCCAATTACTCAGAAAGTTGGCTCTTTAAGCTGTTTCCTGTAAGGAATTGCTCCAATTCACAAAGATGACTGGCAAGTTTAATATTAATCAAAACCGGCAGATGCCAGTAAGGAGCGATTCAAACATGACTAGGAGATAAATGGAAAGAAGGGAGAATTTCCCCAGTCTCTGGTCAACCGATCCTCCGCATTTGAAATGCTAATATTTTTATGATCAAGCAGTCAACTATCCATCTAAAATGACCAAAACTAACATTAGCCTTTACAGTTCCATGCTGCTTGATTAAATGCGCTCAAAACCCAGCCTCTTAATAAAAATGGACCTATTAAAAAGAGATGCTTAGATGCTTTGCTTCTCCACCCCCCCAAGTATATCATCAAAATTTGGGCACTTAACAGGAATCAATCTTGCAAAATAAATAATAAATACATGCATAAATAAAATATCTTTTTTAAAAAAAACATATTTTGCCCCACTGGATAAAGAGTGTCCAGTCATGAGCTATGATGAGCTGGGGTTGAGATTCTACCAGGAGTTGTTGAGTCCCTAGAAAAAGGCCAGAGAAGAGCAACCAAGATGATTAGGGGACTGGAGGCTAAAACATATGAAGAACAATTGCAGGAACTGGGCATGGCTAGTTGAATGACAAGAAGGACCAGGGGAGACAGGATAGTAGCAGCCTTCCAATATCTCAGGGGCTGCCACAAAGAAGAAGGAGTCAACCTGTTATCCAAAGCATAAAGTGTAGAACAAGAAGCAATGGGTGGAAACTAAACAAGGAGAGAAGCAACTTGGAACTAAGGAGAAATTTCCTGACAGTTGCTATTCCTTCGTTCCTTCGTTCCTTCGTTCCTTCGTTCCTTCGTTCCTTCGTTCCTTCGTTCCTTCGTTCCTTCATTCCATCCGAGGTAGGTCAATTGAGGTCCCAGATTTTTGGGGGCAAACTGCTTAGAGAGGGGTGTAAAAGCACTAGGAAACAGTATATAAGTCTAAATGCTATTGCTATTCCTCCCTCCCTCCCTCCCTCCCTTCCTAGGAAAACTGTTCCACAGGGTTTTTTTCTCTTTAAGAATGCCCAAAAAGTGGGCTGCAAAAAGTGTTAATTATTACTTTACAATGCCTTGGTAAGGCCACACTTGGAATATGGCATGCAGTTTTGGTCTCCACAATGCAAAAAGGATTTTGAGACTCTAGAAAACGTGAAGAGAAAAGTGACAAAGAGGATGAGGGGGCTGGAGGCTAAAACATATGAAGAACAGTTGCAGGAATTGGGCCAGGCTAGTTGAATGAAAAGAAAGACCAGGGGAGACAGGATAGCAGTCATCCGATATCTCAGGGTTTGCCACAAAGAAGAGGCAGTCAAGCTCTTCTCCAAAGCCCCTGGAGGTAGAGCAAGAAGCAATGGGTGGAAACTAAACAAGGAGAGAAGCAACTTAGAACTAATTTCCTGACAGTTGGAACAATTAACCAGTGGAACAACTTGCCTCCAGAAGTTGTGAATGTCCCAACACTGGAAGTTTTAAGAAGATGTTGGATAACTATCTGTCTGAAGTAGTGTAGGGTTTCCTGCCTAAGCAGGGGGTTGGACTTGAAGACCCCTAAGGTCCCTTCCAACTCTATTGTTATTGTTATTGTTATTGTTATTGTTTGTCATTGCTGCAAAGGAAGAATTGGGGTGGCGCAGCAGGTAGAGTGCTGTACTGCAGGCCACTGAAGCTGAATGTAGATCTGAAGGTCAGCGGTTCAAATCTCATCACCGGCTCAAGGTTGACTCAGCCTTCCATCCTTCCGAGGTGGGTCAAATGAGGACCCAGATTGTGGGGGCAATAGCCTTGCTCTGCTAAAAAGTGCTATTGCTAACATGTTGTAAGCTGCCCTGTGTCTAAGGAGAAGGGCGGCATAAAAATTGAATAAATAAATAAATAAAACTTAGAAATTTCGGTCGCCTCGGAGTTGTGCTCAGCCTCGAATCCCACCGACTCCAGCGCAGCCCCCTGTCTCAGCCCCCCAGAGATGCAGTCTTCAGCTCCACATTTACTCCAAGTGTCACTTTTCACACATAACTAATATGCCCTTGTGCGGGTGGGACCCAGAGGCTATTTTCAAATCGAAAGATTGCTTTTTAAATCTTGTCAAGTGCAGCTCTCCAATCATTTTAAGTGTAACCTCGACGGGCGATGTGTGTGTGTTTTCAACCCAATGGCCATGCTTAAGGAGAGAGAGAAAAAGACACAACCTGAGCCACAGCCCCCCTCCCACCTTTTCCGTCCTCCCCAAAATAAAATAAATAAGACTTTCCTTATAGAAAGAAAGAAAAAAACCCAGCCGCTTGATGGAAAAAATGAAATAAACTCCGATTGTCGGTGTGATGCCTGCAGCTAATGTAATAAAAGTCTTTCTAACCGTGAAGCAGGGTCTTCTCGGAGCTGGGATGTGGGCTGGGAAGCCCCCCTGCCCCCGGTGTGAAAAAAAGTGACCCTTACAACCAAACAAACGGCAGGGTTTATTTGGAGAGTCAAGTGTCCATACGAGGACAATCAGCGAAGGCCGCCGAGGCTTGGAGCAAAAACTCGCCGTGTCTCGCCCGATCCACTTAGAAAGAGGGGAGGCATGGCTGCCTTCGTGGTTTATTTGCTGACAGTATCCATCTTTCCAAATTGATTTTTGATATCCACAGTGACCTGGAAGGGAGACACAGCGATAACTCTCCGAAAGTGGAAAACAATATTATTCCCACAAATATGAATTACTTGCCGGCAGGTTAAATCTACTGTGCAATGAATTATGTGACCCTGGAGCTCCTATAATTCTTTTGAATTTTATAGAGTCGTGAGAAGGGCTTCTGGGCTCTGACAAGCACTTAACAGCCAAAACCAGCCCTGAACAAGGCTCCTGGACATTTGATTTAGCCACGGGAGGCAGAACATGGCTAGCCATCGCGGCTTCGCCAGCAGAAGATGACATTCATTCGTTGCTCGGGCCAGCCCTGGAGTGGTGAGAGTCTATGTAAGACCTTTCCGGGATGGGGTACCTCTTTTATTTATTTATTAGAGTTGAAAGGGACCTTGCAGGTCATCCAGTCCAACCCCCTGCCTAAGCAGGAAATCCTACAGCACCCCAGCCCAATGACAGTCCAATCTCCTCTTGAAAATGTCCAGAGTTGGGGAGGCCACCTTCTGCTGCGCGAATCCCAGCGACCGATTAGGTCCCACAGAGTCGGCCTTCTCCGGGTCTTGTCAACTAAACAATGTCAGTTGGCGGGCCCCAGGGGAAGAGCCTTCTCTGTGGCAGCCCCGACTCTCTGGAACCAACTCCCCCCAGAGATTAGAACTGCCTCTACCCTCCTTGCCTTTCGTAAACTCCTCAAAACCCACCTTTGTCGTCAGGCATGGGGGAATTGAGATATCTTCCCCGGGCCTATATAATTTATGTATGGTATGTTTGTAGGTATGTCTGCTTAAAAATTGGGTTTTTTTAAAAACTATTTTAAATTTTAAATTGTATATTATTAGATTTGTTATGAATTGTTTTATTGTGTTGTGAGCCGCCCTGAGTCCACGGAAAGGGGCGGCATACAAATCTAATAAATGAATGAAATGAAATGAGTTTACAACCTCCGCTGGCAGGCAGTTCCACTGGTTGATCGTGCTGACCGTCAGGAAGTTCTTCCTTATTCCTAGGTGGAATCTCTCCTTATTTTATTTTATTTATTTATTTATTAGATTTGTATGCCGCCCCGAAGCTACGCTCTCTGTCTGAAGAAATGCAAAGTTTACACACGCCCTCCTGACAATTCAAATAATGTACATCTAAAGTTTCACATTCGTACTAATACTGTAGACTGTGGGGAAAAAATGTGGTGCATTACTTTCTGGGCAACCCTCATACTTCCTTGGAAAACTTCAGGAGATCTTTCCAATCCTTACCTGCAGAATCTGGCACAGATTTATTCTGCGTCATATTTGAATTGTCAGAAGTGCGTGTGTAAATTTTGCGTTTAATCGGACAGAGAGCGTAGCTGCAGCCATGTTTCAAAATGGCATCTTTAAGTGATGTACCTTACAAGCAGTGTGTCGTCATTGAATTTCTCACTGCGGAGAAAGAAACTGTTGGGAACATTCACAAACGTTTGTGAACAGTTGATGGAGACTCTGCATTCAACAGAAGTACGGTTAGTCGCCGGGCACAGAGGGGGAGGGCATTAGATGGGATTCGCCCAATGCAGAAATGGCTTCGTGACCCGAACAAGGACGGGTACCGAGAGGACCTACATACCTTTGTGTCTCGCTGGAGGAAGACCATATATACATAAAATTAAATAGTATACTTTGAATGTTCAGTAATGCAAAATAGATATTGTATCTCTTGGAGGTGAGGAAAAGCCAGGCCCCCTAACCCTAACCCAAACCCTTGATATGAGTGATGTCAAATTGGCCGCCAATCACATGACCTTTAAGCCAATGCCCCTGGTCACATGATCATCAAGCCACTCCCATCTGGTCACATGGCCGGCCAATCACACCCATAATATAAACCACGCCCACAGTATGGTAGTAAAGTTTTTTGCAGCCCTTTATTGTGTACAGCTATTAACATTTCTCATTGTTTTTCGCCTGTGATAAACTCTGAGTGTTATGTAGGCCATGCAAGTTTCAAATTATTTTTTACCTACAGCTGGGGTTTTTTTTTAAAAAAACAACCCCCAATAATTTTAAAGCTTTCTTGCATACCTTGGACAGGAAACAACACAAATGTCATTTAATTTACATGACAAAGTACTGCCATTATTTCAGTATGACAGAATGCCACTAAGGGCAATTTTTGAAAATTGTTTAAACAATGTAATGAGTTAAATGTCAGTGTTAGCTAATTATGTTTATGCTAATTGTTAATTAGCTCCATAATGGAGACCGTCTTAATTAACAATAGTTCCCCTGTGTGTGTATGTACGCAGAAAAAGAGGGTATGAAAAGAAAGAGAAAGGAAGCCTCCTCCACACACAAAAATTGTGATTGCATTTCTCGTAAATTGTAATTTCCTTTTGAGAAATCAAGAGAAGGCTTCTCTGCTACGAAGGGTTTGGAAACAATGAGGCTATTAATTAACGATGTAAGAATTGGCTTTGTGCTTCCTTTGAATATAATTGGGGAAAGGGCTCCAGACATCACAACCAGCACCAAAGTTTTCTGCTCTGGGGCATCAATTTCTTTTCAATCAAGCGGCCTTCGTCATGTGATTAAAGCCCTGCCCCTTTTTATGCATCACCTGACCAGTTGCCTGCTTGGGGCTACAACCTTGATAACGGGGAGGCCTTCCCTGTTCCTGCTATTCAGTAAAAAAAAATTTCCCCAGGCTTCTGCGTGAGCCCTCCAAAGGACGCAGCTGCTTTCATGAAGCAGCTTGTGAAAGCAGCAACCTCTATGGAACGTCTTCAGCTTTGCAACCTTTGTAGGGAGGCAAATGCTCACAACAGCCCTAAACATTTGTTTTGCGAGTCCAGGACCAGCTCCTGGTTGCTAATAAGAAGTCCTAGTGGGCCCAATTGCTCGGATGCCATGGTGGCACAGGGGTTAGAGTTCAGCACTGCAGGTGACTTCCACTAACCGCAAGCTGCAGTTCAGCAGTTCAAATCTCACCATTGGCTCCAGGTTGACTCAGCCTTCCTTCCTTCCTCTCGAAGTGGGTCAAATGAGGACCCAGATTGTTGGGGGCGAGAGGCTGACTCCATCAACCGCTTCGAGAGGGCTGTAAAAGCACCATGAAGCGGTATATAAGTCTAAATGCTCTTCCTTCCTTGCTTCCTTGCTTCCTTGCTTCCTTGCTTGCTTGCTTGCTTGCTTCCTTCCTTCCTTCCTTGCTTGCTTGCTTGCTTGCTTGCTTGCTTGCTTGCTTCCTTCCTTCCTTCCTTCCTTGCTTGCTTGCTTGCTTGCTTGCTTGCTTGCTTGCTTCCTTCCTTCCTTGCTTCCTTCCTTCCTTGCTTCCTTGCTTCCTTGCTTCCTTCCTTGCTTCCTTGCTTGCTTCCTTGCTTCCTTGCTTGCTTCCTTGCTTCCTTGCTTCCTTCCTTGCTTCCTTGCTTGCTTCCTTGCTTCCTTGCTTCCTTGCTTCCTCCCTCTCGAGGTGGGTCAAATGAGGACCCAGATTGTTGGGGGCAAATATGCCGATTCTGTAAACCACTTAGAGAGGATTGTAAAAGCACTATGAAGTGGTATATAAATCTAAATGCTATTGATATTGAATTATTATTATTATTATTATTATTATTATTATTATTATTAATAATTAGATTTGTATGCTGCCCCTCTCTGAAGACTTGAAGCAGCTCACGGGATACAATATAAAACAGTGAATACAAAAACAAATCTAATTAAAAAAGACTACATAAGCTGACACCCCAATATATTAAAATCAATCAAACAAATTCAATCGCAGCCATACATCACATTCATTGGCCAGGGGGTGTCTAGATTTTACTGCCCCAGGCCTGGTGGCATAAATGAGTCTTGAGACTCTTGTGAAAGGAGAGGAGGGTGGGGGGCAGTGCGAATCCCTGGGGGAGCTGATTCCATAGGGCTGGGGCCAACACAGAGAAGACTCTTCCCCTGGGCCCCGCCAAGTGACATTATCTAGTTGATGGGACCTGGAGAAAGCCAACTCTGTGGGACTTCACTGGCCGCTGGGATTCATACGAATGAGCTCTCAACGTGTTACAATTTTTTTGTTTAAAAAACAAAAAACATGTGTCCCAGGAAGCAATTCATTCTTAGCTGTCGCTCCCTTTCCAGACCAAGGGGGGTTATTGTTTTATTAAGGGACTGTAACCCCTGATTGATGCTTTTATTCCTGCCTTGACCTTGTCATTGTTCTCCCAAGTACTTGTAATTGTAACACTGGGCTTTAATTATCTCTGCTCAAACTCGGCCGACCGCTCTGGTTACACTCTAGTGATCGTCTTGGAGAGACGGCAATATTTATTTGCCCAAGAAGAGGAAATGTCAACAGCCAGGCAGAGTAAAAGGACCCACTCCCTCCACGTGCCAAGAAGTCGTGGTGGATATTACGGGTTGCTAAAATACAGTAATAGCTTAGGGAAATTCAGACGCCTTGGGTAATCTCTTGTTTCCCCGGGTTCAGGAATGATGGCTTGCTACTACATCAGGCCCTGCACTTCGGACTGGGAAGATGTCAGTAAAAGTGGGAATATTTAATATGAAAGGAGGCCAAGATGAAAGTGGGGGGTGGGGCTCTTTCTTGCAAGTCTTTGTAGCTAATAGTCTAAAACAAAAGCCCTGGCCAATATTTGTGCCCAAAAGTTATCGAGTGCCATAATAAGTAATAGAAAGGAAGTGGTGTAATAATTCAATATTTCAATAATAAACATAATAAACATAATAAACATAATAAACATAATAAACATAATAATAATAATAATAATAAACATAATAATAATAATAATAATAATAATAATAATAATAATAACAACAACAACAACAATGCATTTCAACTTCACTTTGCTGCAGAAATAGAATAGAATAGAATTCTTTATTGGCCAAGTGGGATTGGGCACACAAGGAATTTGTTTTTATGCTCTCAGTGTGCACCAGTTGCGGCCCTATTTGGACCAGGACTCACTGCTCACAGTCACTCATGCCCTCATCACCCCGAAGTTCGACTACTGCAACGTTCTCTACATGGGGCGACCTTTGAAGAGTGTTCGGAAACTTCAGATCGTGCAGAATGCAGCTGCAAGAGCAGTCATGGGCTTCCGCAAATATGCCCATGTCTCACAACACTCCGCAGTCTGCATTGGTTGCTGATCGGTTTCCGGTCACAATTCAAAGTGTTGGTTATGACCTATAAAGCCCTTCATGACATCGGACCAGAATATCTCAGGGACCGCCTTCTGCCGCACGAATCCCAGCGACCAGTTAGGTCCCACAGAGTGGGTCTTCTCGGGGTCCCGTCGACAAAACAATGTCGCTTGGCGGGACCCAGGGAAGAGCCTTCTCTGTGGTGGCCCCGACCCTCTGGAACCAGCTCCCCCCGGAGATTAGAACTGCCCCCACCCTCCTTGCCTTTTGTAAACTCCTTAAAACACACCTCTGCCATCAGGCATGGGGGAACTGAGACATCTCCCCCGGGCCTATACAATTCATGTATGGTATGTTTGTGTGTATGTCTGCTTTAATAACGGTTTTTTAAAAAGTTTTTAAATTATTAGATTTGTCTTGAATTGTTCTATTGTTGTTGTGAGCCACCCGAAGTCTACGGAGAGGGGCGACATACAAATCTAATAAATAAAAAATAAATAAATAAAAAGAAAATATACATCTGTCAAGAATCATGAGATAGATTAAGATTTATTAGATTTGTATGTCTCCCCTCTCCGAAGACTCGTGGCTTATGAGGCCATAAGAGAAGCTCACAGATGGTGATTTGAACTGCTGAACTACAGCTATGAACTAGGGTGGCGCAGCAGGTAGAGTGTGGTACTACAGGCCACTGAAGCTGACTGTAGATCTACAGGTCAGTGGTTCAAATCTCACCACTGGCTCCAGGTTGACTCAGCCTTCCATCCTTCTGAGGTGGGTCAAATGAGGACCCGGATTGTGGGGGCAATAGGCTGGCTCTGTTAAAAAGTGCTATTGCTAATATGTTGTAAGCCACCCTGAGTCTAAGGAGAAGGGCGGCATTAAAAAAAAAAATTGAATAAAATAAATAAATAAATAAATAAATGTTCCACAGACACAATCAAAGGAGGACATGAAATTAGAGGAATGTTGTGATGTCTGCAGCATAGATTGTCAAAGCCATGTTATATGGAATCAATGCTCAGTTGCACACCTGTAGAAACACACAATCTCCTATCAGATCAAACCCCGTCAAAACCAGGATCCAGCCAAGTTAGGCAATCCTCATCCAAGGAATTCTAGGAACAGCTCAGGTCTGAAAGAACTGTTCATTTAGCACAGAGGTCTTCAAACCTGGCCACTTTTAAGAGTCGTGGGACTTCAACTCCCAGAATTCTCCAGCCAGGTATGGATTCTGGGAGTTGAAGTCCGCAAGTCTTAAAGCTGCCAAGTTTGGAGACCTCTTGATTTAGTATCAAGGCAGAATTATTAGAAGAAGGTGGGCAAGACTTGTGTCCAAGCATTTTTGCTTGAAGCTCACAGCTACTCCAGATCCTTCAACCTGTTTTCTGTGTGTTTGATGATAGAATCAAGATCACGTGAAAGGTTAATACCACTTTATAAGGCTTTGGAAAGGCCACACTTGGAATATTTGCATTCAGGTTTGGTCGCCATGATGCAAAAAGGATGTTGAGACTCTAGAAACAGGGCAGAGAAGAGCAACAAAGAGGATTAGGGGACTGGAGGTTAAAACATATGAAGAACGGTTGCAGGAACTGGGCATGGCTAGTTTGATGGGGAGGAAAAAGACCAGGGGAGACACAATAGCAGCCTTCCAGTATCTCAGGGTTTGCCACAAAGAAGAAGGAGTCAAGCTCTTCTCCAAAGCACCTGAGGGGAGAACAAGAAGCAATGGGGGAAAACTAAACAGGGAGAGAAGCAACTCAGAACTAAGGAGAAATTTCCTGACAGTTAGAACAATTAACCAGCTGAACGATTTGCCTCCAGAAGTTGTGAATGCTCCAACACTGGAAGTTTTTAAGCAGATGTTGGATGACCATCTGTCTGAAGTAGTGTAGGGTTTCCTGCCTAAGCAGGGGGTTGGACTAGAAGACCTCCAAGGTCCCTTCCAACTCTGTTGTTGTTGATTAGAGACAAGAGGGATTGGAGTTGCAGCTTCCAGACCCTTGTATGGCAATTTCCGTTTTCTTTCACCAGGGTTTTGTTCCCAGGAGATAATTGGGGGGGGGGGCAGCTGGCAAGGCAAATGATGAGTCCCTGGAAGGGGTTATGCAACACGAAGGAGTGTATCAAAGCATCCCTTCCACAGGTCCAGGTATCATCCGAATAGCCTGGCATTCAACCGAGTTGCAGCCCCAGAAGTGGCAGCGTGGCGGCGGAAAAGCTGTAATAACCTTTGAAAAATGGATGGAGAGAAAAAAAGCAAACCGAAGGTAACTCTGGAGCGTTAAAAAAAACAATCAGACGTGTGAACTGAATCCAGGGACATTTTGTGAATGTCACAGAAGGAAGGCATTGCCAATATTTCATTTTATTTTTATTTTTTTCCCCTTTTCTATTTCTGTTCCCTGGGACGGTCCCTTCCGACTCTGTTATTATATTATATATTATTATATTATATGTTATTATATTAAGGGGTTGCCACAAAGAAGAGTCAAACTATTCTCTAAAGCAGTGTTTCCCAACCTTGGCAACTTGAAGATATCTGGACTTCAACTCCCAGAAGTCCCCAGACAGCATTCGCTGGCTGGGGAATTCTGGGAGTTGAAGTCCAGATATCTTCAAGTTGCCAAGGTTGGGAAACACTGCTCTAAAGCACCCGAGGTTAGAACAAGAAGCAATGGGTGGAAACTAAGCAAGGAGAGAAGCAACTTAGAACTAAGGAGAGATTCCCTGAGAGTGAGAACAATTAGCCAATGGAACTGCTTGCCTCCAGAAGTTGTGAATGCTCCAACACTGGGAGTTGGAAGGGACCTTGGAGGTCTTCTAGTCCAACCCCCTGCTTAGATAGGAAAAGCCTGCACCACTTCAGACAGATGGTTATCCAACCTCTTCTTAAAAACGTCACTTTCACAACTTCTGGAGGCAACTTCTGTTTCACGGATGAATTGTTCTCACTATCAGGAAATTCCTCCTTAGTTCTAGGTTGCTTCTCTCCTTGTTTAGTTTCCACCCATTGCTTATTGTCCTGCCTTCTGGTGTTTTGGAGAACAGGTTGACCCCCAAATCTTCTTTGAGGCAGCCCCACGAACATTGGAAGATTGCTAGGATATCATTCCTAGTCAAGCCAAGCTCCTTCAAGGACCCCCCCCCTCCACAGCTCCGATCCCCTCCTTTGCTCTTCTCTGAGCTCTCTTTCTAAAGCCTCGCCCTCTTCTTTTTGCACCGCGGTGACCCTCATTCCAAGCAGGGTAACGTCTGAATTCGCCTCTCCTGCAAAGTTTCCACGCGTCTCTTTTATTAAATCACGGGATGCAAATTGTGGCCGGGACGCCCTGCGCAATTCCCACAGCCTTAAAAGCTTAATAAAGCAGGTCTCCTTTGGAGCAAGTGACCTCGTCCGCAGGCCGCTGAGGTTCGAACTATGTGCATCACAAGGAGGGAATAAACGTTCAGAGATGGTTAGAGGGTAGAGAAGAAAGATTCCCCTCCAAACACACACAAAAAAGAGAATTTGGGAGGAGAGGAAACAGTTTAATCCCTGCATTCCTGGTACATTTATTCCTCAAAAGACCTTGATCACATCCTTTCGCCTAGAAGCCTTTTCAAAAGCTATTTTTAAAAAGTAAAGGAATTAAATGAGTGAGCAATGGATACTCAGAGCCCATAACTACCAGCCGGGGAAAACTTAATTTTCCCTGCGTTAAATATACCTGGAGTTGGACCAAAGCCTTATTCATGGGCTACTTTCCGTTTGCAGAAGGATACTATCGTTAAAGGGCATTTTAACAATGCGAATAAAGTCTCCTGCTTTCATTTTATGTTTTAAAAAATGCCAAAAAAAAGGGAGCGTGTAAATTACTCCAAAAGATAGCGGGGAATAAAAGCCGAGGGAAAATATCCGTCGTTATACTGCTAGGATTAATTTGTTTTAGAGCCACCGCGCGTCCTTGGGGAACAAGGTCAGCCTTGTTCGGGGTGCAGAGACGCCTCGGAGTAACGGTGGTTTTGCGCCTGGCACCCAGCTAAAAGACCCGGCAACGCAACCAGGCGACCCCACAACCTGGCGCGCGACAGGGCGAGGAAGAGGAGGAGCGAGGCCCCTACGGTTTGAAGACGAGACTCTTCATCAACCTCTCCAAATTGTCCTCCAGGGCGCGTCTGAATGGCTTGGAATAAACGCGACTCGCGCGCGAGCCTGTGTATTTCCAAAAGTAAAAATACGTGCAAAAATCTCTCCGTGGCAGAAGATTCAATGTGAAACTTCTGGGATTATTTTTTTAATTTAAATTTTGGCGTAAAGGGCCCGAGAGCGGCTCCAAAGCGGGACGCGCCGCGGGTAGAGAGGCGCAGGCCGGGACGCCCCTTGACCGTCTAACCGCCGAGGTTGCGAAGACGGGCTGCCCGGAAGCTCGGCCAGGAGCGCCGCGGTCGATCCCACCCGCGAACCGGGCTAGAGGGAGCCCAGCGCCGTCCCGTGGCTCCGCTTGGTTGTCGTAAAAAACAAGAGAAAGGGGGGGAAACTACTAGAGCTGCGCTTCCTTCCTTCCTTCCTTCCTTCCTTCCTTCCTTCCTTCCTTCCCTCCCTCCCTCCCTCCTTCCTTCCTTTCATGCTTCCTTCTTTTCTTCTTCCATCCTTCCTTCCTTCCTTTCTTCTTTCATCCTTTCCCCTTACACCTTCCTTCCTTCTTTCAATTTTCCCCTTCTTTCCTGCCTTTTTCTTTCATCTTCCTTCCTTCCTTCCTTCCTTCCTTCTTTCTTTCTTTCCTCCCTCCCTTCCTTCCTTTCATCCTTTTCCCTTCCTTACTTACTTCTTTCATCCTTTCTCCTTCCCTCTTTCCTTCCTCCCTTTCCCCTTCCTTCTTTTTTTCACCCTTTCCCCTTCTTCCTTCCTTCCTTCCTTCCTTCCTTCCTCCCTTCCCTCCCTCCCCTCCCTCCCTCCCTTTCCCCTTCCTTCTTTTTTTCACCCTTTCCCCTTCTTCCTTCCTTCCTTCC